>NW_026575052.1:53126000-53780000 GCF_905146905.1 Nyctereutes procyonoides | reverse complement strand
TCTTACAGGCACCTCTGTTCATATACACTCACTTCCCTCCTGTTGAATTTGTGTTCCTGGCGTTTGTCTAACACTGAAGTGGACTTTTTATAAGCAACTTAGAAGATTTCTTGCCTTCTTTTTCAGCTCGCTGCTGCAAGCTCTACTCCTGGGGCCTACAGCAGTACCTTCTGACTAGTGGAAGCTTCTGAGGCCCAGATGGCTTGTATCTGTGTGTCTGGGAGTTTGTCATGAGACGGTTTTCAAAAATGCACATCAACTTGATAGTTACAAGACCGTGATATTCATAACTTCACCTTGTTGATGACAGAAGTCTAGAATTTGGGGGAAAAAAATTCTTTGTGAACTCTTGATCACGTTCCACACAGTCAGATACACTAACAATTCCAAGGGAACTCCGGAGCTCAGTTGCCGTGATGGTCTTCATGCTGCTTAGCAGAAGGTGGCAAGGCCAGCATGAGGAAGGTAGGAGGAATGTCCATCTGCTGGGAAATGGAATGGGTGGTTAGTGGTGATCTTCAACAAGCTTGTCTTTCCAAAGAGACAGAAAGGCATTTGTGAAGCTTCTATGTGTCACACTTTCCTTCTTGATGCAATTTTGATAATCGTTTGTCTTAACAAAGCCTAGAGCGGTGTTGAAAGAAACAAATGAGCTAATGGTTATGAAAGCACTGCTTGAAAATGCTATATAAATATCATGCTGTCACCAGCTATTTGTGAGATTGGGGAGGGAACAACTGGCTTCACACACATACAGAAATAACAACAGGCTGACTTCACCTTCAATACGAACTTCGTTTCAAAGCTACTGATAGCTTGGTCATTATACTCAAACTAGAAGAGGGTTTTCAGGAAAAGGTAAAATCATCTCCCTATGCGGATTTCAAATAAATGCATGTTAAAGAATGTATTTCACTCAGATGACGTGAAGGAGCCAGGCAGATGCAGAACCCCTTCAAAGGAAATGTGAGAAAAGCACAATTGTATGTGTGATAAAGGGAGCCGGTTGCAAATGGGGACAAAACTGGAGGGAAGGGCGGGTGGGGGAAGGAGGAAGTCAATTAAATCACTACCAGAAAGGGTAGAACTTGCATATTTATCAATTACCTATAGCTTACGAAGAATTACAGAAACAAAAACAAAAAGCCCCCCCCCCCAGACAATGCCCAGGATTAGACTCTGCTAATCCTGAAGGATATGCTCTAGATGATACAGTTTTCCACTGAAGTACAAAACTTGTTCTACACACGCAAAAGCACAGATTCTTGAGATCAGGGTCCAGCACATGCACCAAATCCACCCCAAGAGACTATTTTCGTAAATAAGGTATTAGTGGAAGCCAGTCACGCCCACTCATTTGTGTCCCTTTGGTGCCACAGCGCAGCTAAGCAGTTTCTACGGAGACCATCTGGCCCTCAAAGCCTAAAATACATTATTTGGCCCTTTATAGAAAAGGTTTGCTGATCCTTGCTTTCTATCAATACATAGAGTTCTCCACCATAACTAGCTGATGATCCATTTATTTTCTAAGTAAAGCATATCCAGGTAGGGCGCTGGTGTCCCCATATCAGTGAAATTCTCCTTTGCCGTGAACCTTTGTCTTCCAATGAGCCAAATCTTTGTGTTGGTCATCAAACATCATACACCCCCCCCACAAAACCAGCTGCCACCAACCTTCTTTATTATTTGGGTTTTGGTTCTTTTTTTTTTTTTTTAATGTTTTATCTTTAACAAGTTGGCAAGCAAATATATTGCTGAAATCTGGGGACATGTCCATCCACGTGTGGGATCTCTACTATGAATGGGCGTGTTCAGATCATCCTTCAGGCTCAGCGTGGCACAAATTCTACACCATCAGGTGCACAAAAGTCTTCCCATAATTTTCGCCTCTCTGAATTCATTTTAATTGACTTTATTTTCTGCCATCAGAGAGAAAGGAGGACTTTCAAAGCTCTCCCAAAGATGTAACCCAGATTGCGAAGGTTCTGCATTCCTCCAAAATGACTCCTGAGCAACACAGCATACTTGTATAAATTAGGATGAGCTAACTTCTGTAACAGGGAGCCTCCAAAACATAGAGTAGCTTGGGCACAGTCCCCTGATGTAACAGAATTAAGCCAGTGAGTGAGTTCATGGATGTCCACCTTCTACCCCAGACACTGCTGTCGTCCTCATTCAGCTTGTAGGGCCACCCTGTGACCATTTGCACATTGGCTCACCGAAAGGAAGGTCTTATCAACCCAGTTTGGAACGGCTCCCGTCCTTTCTGCTCACATCCCTTATCTAAAATTCATTAGCGTGGATGTCTCCAGCTACTGGATGGGCCAGAAAACATGGTCTCTACTGAGAACAGCATCCTAAAGTGGATAGGGAGCATGGATGCTGGTCACCGATTACCCCCCTTCTGCGCTGTACCGGCCAGACAGGCAGGTCTCCTGATGCCCAAATCCATCCCCAGCATCACCAATAAAGCTTGAGATTTCTCCAACAGCAACACAAAGTCTGCTGTTCTGCGATTAGCAATGGTGCTGATTTTAAAATATGAACATGCCTGAAAAGGAGAGATAATGATAGGAAAATCATTCTCATTATGTGCAAATAATTTCTTTTAGCTTCGAGTGTTGATGAGATACAGTGGATTTAAGGGGGAAGAAAGAAGTGCTGGAAGGCAGTTCTTTGGGGGTTCCCTTGACTTGCTGCATGAGGTCTGGACACTATTTGTTGTGGACACTCTGGATGGACGTTTGTGGACCCAAGAGCCTTGAGAGTCAGTAACTGTGGCTCCCTTGGAGAAAGAGACAGGTTTGCTGACCATCTTGGGAGAAGGATAGGACCTCATTTTGGGGCATGGGGTGGGCAAGGACATTGTACAAGGTTGGGGATTCCAAGCTTTGGGTGTTGCCCTTGGCATGTAACTGTGATGTTTAATTTTGGACCAACACGATGGGCTTTGGGGTATCCAGGTTAAACATTATTTCTGGGGGTGTCTGTGAGGGCGCTTCTGGGTGAGATTAACACTTGATTCAGTGAATTGAGTAAAGCAGATTTCCCTCCCCTAAGTGGATGACCCTCCTTCAATCCATTGAGGGAATGAATAGGACAAAAGGCAAAGGAAGGAGGAATTTGTTCCTTGTTCTTCCTGCCTCACTATTGAGCTGGGACATCTCATCCCATTTTCTCCTGCCCACACACTGGGATTGACACCATAAGCTCCCCTGGTTCTTGGGCTTGAATTTCACCACCCTCTTTCCTGGGTTTATAACTTTCAGGGGCCAAATCATGGGGGCTTCTCAGCTTCCATTTCCCCATGAGCCAATTCCTATAATAAGCGTGTCTCTCACAACACAGCAACCTATTGTACATGCCAGTGTCAACTGGCCCTCCATGCAGCCCCATAGATGCTGGAACTTTGAAGAACCAGAACAAGAAAAATGACGTTATTTAGACAGCTGTGATTTCTGATAGTAATAAACTGTCCTTCACCTCTGACCCATGAGCCTCAAACCAGGACACTGCAGCTGGCTAACATTTTAACTTTACAAGTGAAGTCAAATTGCTGACCCTCCACAGCTCTTGACAAGAAGAAATCATCACAGCAATAGAAAAAAAGTGATACAGAGACAGAGGAAGGTTTTTTTTTTTTTTTATTTGTTATCTAGAGCCAGACTGGACACTCACAAATTTTAGAATAAATCCATCAATGAATATTTAATGTACACACTTGTGTAGACCTAGATCCATCTTCTTTGTGTAAAGGTAAAGAAGCAAAGGATGTTGCAGATGTATTACTTGTTACGTATGTCTGTTTTAGAGGCAGCCAATTATACAAATTACTTATCACACTAAGTCTATTACTTCCTTCTTTATATTTCTTTTTTATACTTTTATGTGTATCATCTGCTAGAGGATTCCAGATGATTCTTTAGAAGCTAATGACTGCCTCCTAACCATGAAGCAACTCAAGCATGGACCTGCCTAAGAATATACACAAATACACAGAAATACGAAAAGCCTGGACTGGCTGGCTGCAGAACTACCTCTCCTGCAGGAAGAAGCCAGCAGCGGACCATGGTGTATCATCAAACATCATGGATGTTCAGCTTTATCTGAGGTGTGGGGGCAAGATTTTAAACTGTGTTTTCAATCCTGATTATATCAGGTGTTGATGACAGCGCATCAAAACAAGGATCTTGCTAAATAGTAAGAGTGGAAATATAAGCTTGGAATTAAGACAAAAAATCAAAAAGCTGATGTCCCCAGCCTGGGTACAACACGTTACCTCACCAACGTGACCCTGTGGAAACCCAAGGGTGCCTCGTGATGGAATTGGTCAGTTTAGAGTAATAAAATTAAGTAATGGCTTCTTGGAGTCTAGTGGAGTCAGCCGTTAGTTACAGGGAATCCTTGCTGGGCTTACTTTCCCAAGAATCCACTTGATACGTGTAAGGACAAGAAAGGTCATTTTCTCCTCAAGCAGTTTTACTGTTTTGACTTTACTCTGGAGCAAATGATCCCTTCCTTCTTCAGTAAGTTGGATCATGCAGGGTACTTCTCAAAGTCAGTGATATCATATGATGCCAGCATATTAAAACCACATTCAGCTCATATCTCTTGATATTTGCCTAGAACGTGGCCCTTTCTGGCCTATAAGCACTAGATAAGACACCTGTGAACACATGCCCAGCTAAGAAAGCAGAACCAGAGCCTGTGTGTTTGCAAATCTGAGGCTATTACTCAGGTCTTAATAGGAGCTAAGACCTCAGCCTACAGGTGTCTTTCCATGAATGCTCCTGTGTTTCCAGAAATGATGAGCATTCACCACAACAGATTCCTATCAGTGTTACCTTCTATGGGAAACGAGACCTGGAAAGAAGATGCTATGGTCTTCCCAAGTCTGCTGTCTAATCTTTGTTGAGCTTAATGTATCACCTCCACTTGATCAGATCACCTATCACTGTGAAGTGGAGGTTTCTCAACAAGCCTGTGTGGTAAACACGGTGATTACCCCATATCACCAATGGGACCTGAGACACAGAATGACTAACAGGTGTCAGAGGCAAAGATTAGCACCCACACGTTCTGGATGGGAAGAGCAGACACAGGAATGTGGTCCAACGAGATGGCAGGGAAATAACAGGAAAATGGAAAGTTTGGGAATCTGAACTCATAGTCATTTGCTGTGTCTGGAGCTGACACATCTCCAACCTGCCCTTTGAAGATTACTCTGTGTAAAGAGAAGGCCCTGAGTCACCAAAAACCAAGAACACTCTCTTTGGGCAGGGTCCTTGTCTGTGGACCTCACTCGGGGAATTCCCTAGGCATTTCTTCGGAGGACAAAGCGACGTGGACCAGGTCAAATTCTTTAGGAGCTAATGAACCGTGGACAAGTGCAGTCTGGACATACATCTGATTGAGAGGGTGAAGACAGTCAAGTTAAGAAAGCATATGGTGTCCTCAGCCACCAGTGAGCTGCATCCCAGGGCCTCTTTGGGGCACCTTCCAAGGCTGGATCAGAGAAACTCAGGGGAGTTTTTAGCCAGGAGAGCTCTTGAACGGCCCGATGTGTGAATGCACTTCAGGAGTAAAGAAGACGGACATCAGGCAGGTGGATTCACGTTGAGAAAACACAACACAGCAGCCTGGATTCGGTCAAATTGTGTCACATCCTTTAAAGGTGCCCTACGATGCAGGAAGGTTACAGGTTGAAAGTATAGAACAAATAACCCTAATAGCTCGGTTACAGTCAGGCGAGGGAAATCCCTGGTGTTGGGTGAGGAAATTTGCCCACGGCCGGCACTTGCGTCCTGTCTAGAAAGAGCCTGGCGTGTGAGCCTCAGTCACAGGAGACATAAACACGTGTGTAAGTCAGGCAGCCGGACAAGGCAAAAGGGGCTGGGACTGGTCCCCACTTAGGGCTTTCAAATCTCAGAACCGGCCGTGATTCGGGGGATTCGGGGTGGGGTCCTGTCAGTCACGGATCCCACCCAGCAAGCCTCCCAGAGCTGCCGGCTCCTCCCCCCAACCCCTGAGGCCCGTGGGGGACAGAAGCGATGCCTACCATGGGAGACTCTTTCCTAACCATGAGGAGAGTTTAGCGGGTCCAGAGCTGCCAGGAAATAGCATCTTCGTTGACCTAGTTCACTTGGTTTCCTTAAATCCATTTTTCTTTAAATTAAAAAGAAAAGAGTCTACAGATATGAATAGCTCGGTTCTAAGAATATTCTGAAACCATGTCCGCAGACATCCGGCCCGATGCAGCTTTTCCCAGGGCCGCAGTCCCCCGCGCCCCCCACCCACACTCTGCCCAAGAAGCTTCCTGCCCTCCTGCACAGGGCATAAGGGAGGAGAAACACTTGCATTTATTCAGCATTTACCTTTTGCTTCTCTTTTCAACGTGCAGCATTTCAAAGTTTCCTCTGTGCAGTCGGGAGGGGGGGTAGTCAGAGCTCCGGAAAGCTAAACACGCCCATTGAAAGGCGTCGAATTTCTGGGCTAAAACTTTGATTCAAAGATCTCAAGTCACTTGGAAATGTTTAAGTAAATGATTATGTTTTGAAACAACCGTTTGAAGGACTGGTGCTGGACCATGGTGGCGTTTGGGGGACCAGTGTGTGTATGGAGGCCGTCTGCCTCTTGGTTCAGAGCCAAGGGGATGCTATGTAAGTTCAGCTTACATGGAGGGAGACTGGCTTTGGTTTTCTTTGTTCCTCTCTCTCTGTGTGTGTCCCGTTTCTCCCTCCCTTCCTTCCTTCCTTCCTCCCTCCCTTCCTTCCTTCCTTCCTTCCTTCCTTCCTTCCTTCCTTCCTTCTTTCCTTCCTCCTTCCTGTACAGTGAACACACTGCGTTACATTAGTTTCAGGCGTACAATGTAGTGATTCAACACTTCCATCCATCACTCTGTGCTCCCCACGAGTTCCCTCCTCCATCCCCATCACCTATTTCCCCCACCTCCCGCCTCCCCTCTGGCCACCAGCACATCTTCTCTGTAATTAAGAGTCTGTTTCTTGGCTTACTTTCTCTCTCTCTTTATCCCCCCCTTTGCTCATTTGTTTGGCATCTTAAATTCCTCATATAAGTGAAATCATACAGTATTTGTCTTTCTCTGACTTATTTCACTCAGCATAATAGACTCTAGCTCCACCCACATCGTTGCAAATGGCCGGATTTCATTCTTTTTCATGGCTGAGTAATATTCCATTGTATATACATAGACCACCTTTTCTTTATCCATTCAGCGGTTGATGGACACTTGGGTCATCTCCAAATTCTGGCCATGGCCAGTGAAGCTGCTATAAATACTGGGGTGGATGTAGCCCTGTGAATTAGTATTTTTATATCCTTTGGGTAAATACCTAGTAGTGCAATCACTGGATCTTAGGGCAGTTCTATTTCTAACTTTTCGAAGACCCTCCATACTGTTTTCCACAGTGGCTGCACCAATTTCCATTTCCACCAACAGCGCACGAAGTCTCCCCTTTCTCCGCATCCTCGCTGGCACTTATTTTTTCCTGTGTTTCTTATTTTAGCCATTCTGACAGGTGTGAGGTGACGTCTCACTGTGGTTTCCATTTGCGTTTCTAGGAGGGGGAGTTTCCCTAACGTTGACTGGCCATCCATGGAACAGTCTCCCTATTATAAAGGCTACCATTTCAGCTGAATGAGCAGCTGCCAAGACATGCAGACAGGACTTACTTTTCATGGAGAAGAAACTTGAACTGCATTAATTTCCAGGTTCTCCCTGACTTTGATATCTGAATGCGTATGTGTTATAACACAGAGACCATGGTATAGGCATCGCTATCAGCCTTCTACTGTGACAGTCTCTCCGGACAGGTCCGGAGCCCCCTAAGCAATAACCTTGACACCATACGTGTGTCAGAGTTCATTTTTTGTCTAATTTTAGCAGGAGCTGAGGTAGCGTTCTGTTTTCTAAATACATTCCTATTTACCTACCTGTCTACATGCCTTTTATAGATTATGAGGAACATAATGTAAATTCTGGTTGGGTTTTGCTGCCAAGTTACTTTGGACATCACACAACTTTGTGTTTTGAGGCCTTTTTTGATGTTAGGACTGTAGAGGAGCAGCCCATGCCGTTAGGCTTACAATCAGACATTCCCAGGGTTCAACCGTCGCCTCCCTCTGTGACCTCCAAAAACCTTTTCATCAGTTTCCCTACATGCAAATGGGCCTCGCTAGCAACTATCTCTTCGGGATGTGAAGGTGGGGCTGGGCAAGTCTGAGACGTGCCCCCCTGTGATAACCCATGTCCAGACCTCTGGCTGGAGACACAAAGTCTGTGTTTCTGCTGGTCAGGTGGGCAGCTCAGCAGAGGACTCATCCCGTCCTGCAGCGAGGCCTCTTGGGATCCGCATCCATGTGGTCTTGTATGTACCCAGGACCGGACTCCAGTTTCCTTAAATTACAGCAAATTACATGGAAACTAGAGAAACGCAGTTGAGAGATGAAAGGCCCGTGAGCTTGTCGACGGCTCTTACGGAAGGAAAGCAGGGTGGACGCAGGCCTTTCTGGTCTCAGAGAGCCCCGGGCCAGCAGGGCTGGAGACCACGCTTGGCGGCCACTGCTTTTCCCGGGTTCTTATGCATTCAGGGTCTCTGTCTGACCTTTGCAGTGGCAGATGGCAAATGAATAATAGTATAAATAATAAATAATAATATATAATAAAGTATAATAATAATAAAGAAATAATAATAACAATGATACAGTAGTGAAGTTGTAATAAAATAACAATGATGATGTACTGAAACCGAAGACGTACCTCGCCGGACCGAGCTGCCAATGCAACAGCAGACCGTCACATCCCAGATAGTTTGCGTTCGATGAGATGAGTCACCCTGCACCAGTTTTCTGAATATCCTGTTATACTTGTTTGTGAATTCCTTTCCCGAAGCTGGGTGTTTGTAGTGTGGCACACCTGTTGTCATAGGGAGGAGAGCGCTGCTCAGAGATGGGCAGGCATGGTCCGACGCACTCGGACAGTCCCATCCCAACCCCATCCCCATCCCAGCAGCCAGGCCTCTCCCACAGAAGGCAGTCACGCTGCTTGGGAGCCGTGTTCGAGAGCCTGAGGCTGGCAGAGGGTCTGCAACAGGCTCCCCGGCTGGAGGACACATTCAGCAATGCAGGCTCGATCCAAATGGTATTGCAGGCAAAATCCAATTTTAATCTGTCCTGTTGGCTCTTGGAGTGTTAGATTTAACAGCAGTTTGGAAAGCTCCAGATGCCTTTGACCTCCCCTCAAAGTGGGCTTGCCCTTGGGGCAGAAGCCTTGACAACTCCCAACAGAATTTGTTTTAAGGCGCGTTCTCGAAGCATCTTTGTTGAGCCATGAAAAGGCAGTTTGCTGTTCCCTTGGGGGTCCTGTGTTTCTGTGCTGGCACGGCGGGCAGGAGAGGGTGGTGTGCGAGGTGCAGGGGGTGCAGGTGACCCAGGGGCTCACGAGAAACTGCAGAACCATCCGGCACTGGCCACTGCTAGACAGGGGGCCCCGCGCGCACCTGCTGGGGTGCATCTATCAAAGCACAGAGCCCGCAGACTGGGTGACTGCGTTATGCTCAGAACTCCCCACCAAACAGCTTCCCCGCAGGAGGGCAGGTACTGCGCTTCCTCCAGCCGCAGCCTCCGTAGGTCTTACATCTTCCCGATGGCGCCCTCGAGCCCGCCTCTCCCCCCTCGGCCCGGGGACAGGGGAGTCCCGCAGGCAGAAGCAGACCTGGAATTAGGCGAAGGCGGAGGAGGGAGGACAGGAACAGTAGGCTCCAGGCACTGTGTGCTGCGCCCTGCGCCCAAAGGAAGTGCCATGGATCGGGTCCTCAGTGCCCGGGGCTCCGCGCTCCTTCAGCCGCTCCAGGTCGTGAGGGCACGAGCGATGCAGGAGGTCATCACGGGCACCATCCCCACCGGGCGCCTCGGTTCACCATTGTGTGACCTGCAGAGAAGACCGAGTGTGTTTTCGCAGCTCAGATCACTGTGATGCCTCCGCAGGCCCGGGGCGACTTGCATCTGAAGGATGTCAGGCACCCTCTGAGCGGTGGAGTCGCGGCCTGTGGCCTTGGCAGCTGAGTGAACGGGGCCCAAGCCACCTGACGCTCTGAACCACCACAACCGCGCATGGTGCTCAGTGACAGACTGAGAGGAACCCAAGGATGTCAACGCCCGGCCCCTCGGGAGTCTGTGGGCAGTAGCAAATTGAATAAAAAATGGTATGATGTCAATCTTACTTTTTAAAATATATTCTACTAATGTGGTTAAGAAAAGGATGATTGGTTCATTTTTTAAAAGTCTTAAACGGGGAAGAAGGGGAAAGACACAGGCAGAAAGCAAAGGAAACAAACAGTTGGAGGAGAAGAGTGGGAAGAGCTACATATAAGTTGAATAAAAGGAAGGAAGAGAAGAGACAGGGAGAAGGGGACACAGATAGAAAAAAAGAATAAATAAAGATGGGGCACCTGGGGGGCTCCACCGGTGAAGCATCTGCCTTCTGCTCAGGTCATGATCTTGGGGTCCTGGGATCGAGTCCCGAGTCGGGCTCCCTGCTCAGTGGGGAACCTGCTTCTTCTCTCTCCCCCACTCGTGCTCTCTCTCTAAAATAATAATAATAATTAATAATAATAATATTAATAATAATATAAAGAGAGAGAGAGATTGGAGTCCGGAGAGGGTCTGAGTGTCCAGCAGGTGGCTCGGCACCGTCCGGGCTCTTCGACCAAAGCTGGGAGCCTCTCCTCACTGTCTGTTTCTTCACCAGCACAATGAAAATCACAGCAGCGTCTTCACTTCATGTGGTTCGAGGAACTAAATGAGATGATCTGTAATTCTTGCCCTACTGAGGGCACATGACAATTTTAATCATTGCTTCTATTTGTATTAACCGGAACAATAAATACTATTATTGCTAATAGTGCCTTACAAAGGCTGTTTCCCTGATGAGTCATGTTTTGGCACCTGGCTCCTGCAGCAACTAAAAAGACTGAAATGACCACAGGTGCATCTTCGGCAGAAGCAGAGAGGCAGGTAAACGGAGAATTTTGGTTGAGGGAGACTTTGTTTTAGGGTCTCCCAACAACCGGCAGATCTGGTCCCCCCTGAGAAGGAAAAGGGGGGTAAATCGGTAACATACGCCGTACTTCCCGGCTCCAGCCAAAGGCTTGATGAGCTGAAATGCCACATAATCGACTACAATGCAATTATGAGATCACGGGTAGATATTGCATGACCTCCACATCCCTGGAAATCAGAACCCCGGCAGTAATCCAGTGGGCACCTCAGTTATTGGTTGGTAATGTTAAAAATTACCTAGAGATCTCGATATTGTGATCGTTATAGCATCTTGTCTCAAGCCATAAAGCTTTCTTCGGATAAAAAAGGCCAAGGGTTCACGTTTTCCTTCCTGACTATGATGCACCTGTTTTTCCAACACCTGAAGATGATGAACTCATGGGTAGATGGATTTTCTAATGGTCCAGAGGAGGCTGAGGCATTCCGAACGGCCCCTTTCTAGATGGTCCCCCCAAGGGACCTGTGCAGATATGGGGTTGGGTCCTTCTATGGGGGCCCGTCCGTGGCTTCTTCATGCCCAGCTGCCATCTTGGTGCAAGCTTTACAGGGAAAGGTACACAAAACTCAGAGGAGAGACACAGTCTGTATTTCTGGGGGGAAAAAAGTGAACTGATTGGAGCTCCTGCACATAGAGAAACCTTAGATATTCACTAGTGACCTTTTCATTGAATTTGGGGCGACCTTTTCCTGCTAGGGTAATGGATGATCAGCTTGGCTCTTCCCCTTTAAACTGCAACATTGCTGGACACCAAGGCTGCGGCCTCTCTCGGCAGGACCGTTCACACCGAGATGTTTTGATCCAGACGCTAACGCTTGCGTCTCAGAATGCCAAGCCCGTGACGGGTTCCACGGTCGTTCGCACCTGAAATTGCCAATTACGGAGTCCAAGACACAAACCTACAAGCAAACATTTTCCTTTAAATGCAGTCTATCAGCCTCCTTCATTAAAGTCGATTTTTTTTTTCCATTTTGATAATGCAGTGATGAGCAACAGTCCATTGTACCGGGGTATTTACCATGTTTATGAAATGTTCAGAGCCTCGTCTAACGATGCATTAGCCCTTAGCCAGCTGCAGTCCTGCTGACAGCACCAATTAGTGAGAATCCTCTAATGAACCACAGACCCTCCTTCTCGGGGCACGATGGGGGTGGGCTATTAGTAGCCTCCCTGAAATCCTATGGAAACCATGCTGCACGTGCATGCTTAAAATTATAAGCCAGGGGCACCCGGTGCCTCAGTGGTGGAGCATCTGCCTTCAGCTCAGGTCCTGACTCCGGGGTCCTGGATTCCAGTCCCCCATCGGGCTCATCATAGGGAGCCTGCTTCTCCTTCTGCCTGTGTCTCTGCCTCTCTCCCTGTGACTCTCATGAATAAAAAAAGAAAATCTTTTTTTTTTTAATAAAGAAAATCTTAAAAAAAAAAAAAAAAAAAGCCCAGGGAGACTAGAACTTGCGCCTTGAGGGTGAAGAAATCCAAAGCCACCCAGCTGGCGCTGCATGGGGTCTTCAGAGCAGATCATCCTCTGTGAATAAGGAGTAAATCTTAGAAAACACTCCAACTTCGGCCATCCGTGGAACGTGGAGGTGCTTGGTGCTCTGTCCGCCACCCCCCTACTGACAAAGGACGTCGTGAATCAGGACACGGCTTCCCTGGGGGACCCGTGGAGCTAACCTCCAGGTGGTGCATCAGCACGTCTGTATCAGCCTTCCAGTGCCAAAGAAGGGCCCAAAGGACCAAAGACCCCTACCATCTCCCTCTTTCTGTGGTATTTGCACCAGCCGGTACAATTCACCGAGCCACGGCCCATGCCTCCCAAGTCATTATTTTATGCTCGACTTTGGCATATTTTAAAAGAAATGTTTCAATCGTCATTCTTCACCGTACTGGGTTAGGATTCAAGACACCTGGGTTCGAGGCCTGGCCTCACTTTCTGACCGCAGCCAGCCCCGCTTTTCTGAGCTGGAGAATGGGTGGAAATAATGATGCCTTGTTGGTCAACCTTCCAGGATAGTTGGGAAGGGCAAATGCAAAACTGGATATTCAAGTGCTTTGAGAAATCATGAGCCACTAAAGAAGTGTGAGGTATTATTTAAGACTTTCCTTTGGAAGGGGGGCAGGATACACCACCTAGAATATACCACTTTGGCAGAAGGATGATCTTGGCTGAAGGCCCCTGAAAAGCGTCAGGTCCAAGACGGTGGTTTGCTCTCCCTTCCTCTCCTGGAAGCAGGAGGGGGGACCCCACGTGGACAACGTGCTCCTGTGCCCGGAGCAAAGTCACATCCTCATCAGCAAGGACCAGGAGTGGAAGCCGAGAGAATTCTGTGCAACAGACCTTGTGGAAATGATCCCGCCTCCATTTAGCATCCTTGTGTATTGAGTTCTTCCCTCCTATCCTAGTCCTACATGGAAACTATAGAAGCTAAAATAGGAGCAAACACCTGTGGGACAAGACTGGCAAAGCCGAATCCCTGAAGCCCCCGGGAGCACCATGAACACAGTAGGTCCACCCTCCGGGCTCTTGTTTCTCCAGGAAGGATCCTCAGACTGGATCCATCTGTCCGAGGTCAGAGCCATCACCCCAGCTCCTAGGGGTGGAGGTGGTACTTGGCTTATTGCCGTGAATGTCGTCTGGGGGACAAGACATCAGGTCCTGCTGGGCTGGTGGTGTTTGGAGATGCACACGACAGTCAGAAGGTGGCTTGGAGGACATAGAGTCAGAGCAAGACAGTGATGGGAGGTTGTTGATTCAATTATAAGTGGCCTCCAGTGACCCTCCAGGACAGAGTTGTGCCTCCCATGGGCAACCACATCTAGCCTCCCAGTGGTCACAGCCAGCCCTCCTGCTCTGACTTACCTTTCCTAAGGGACACCCAAGGGACCCACCGCCCTTCCTACTGGTCCCTCTGTCTCAGGCCACGCTACAGAGCACAGGCTGGAGGGCTACTCTGCCTCTTTAAGATGACTCATCAGTGAATGGTTGATTCCTCACATTTACTTCTAGACGACAATTTCAAATGGTCCTGGGAGAACGATCCAGAACGGAAAGGTAATTGCTTATGAAATTCCAAGCTGTCAGGTAGTAGTTAAAAATACAAGAAGGGCAAGCTTGAGCATATTCTTAAAATTCTGACTCCGCATTCATTTTGTCAGATTGCATCCTGTGCTTCTTCCCCCTCATCCCCTCCTCTTCCTCCTCCTCCTCTCTTCCTCCTCCTTCTCCTCTTCTCCCTCCTTCCTCTCCCCTTCCTCCTCCTCTCCTCTTTCCTTTCCTTCCCCTCTTCCTCCTTCCCCTCCCCTTCCTCTTCTCCTCCTCCTCTCCTCTTTCCTTCTCTTCCTCCTCCTCACCCTTCCATCCCCTCCCCCTCCTCCTCCTCCTCTTCTCCCTCCCCTTCCCTCCTCCCCTCTTCTTCTCCTCTCCTCCTCCTCCTCCTCTTCCTTCTCCCTCTTCCCTCCTCCTCCTCACCCCTCTTCCTCCTCCTCCTCCTTCTCCTCCTCTTCTCCCTCTTCTTCCTCCTTTTTCTTCTCTGTCCCCTTTTTCCTTTGGTTCGTATCTCAGCGAAATCACACACGTGTTGCTCAAGGAGGACACATTCTGCTCTAGGCCCTCAGCCACCACTCGGCACTCCGGGTTATCTTACCTGGGACAGGATTGGTGGGAGGGGGCTCCACAGGTACACCCCGCCTAACATCCAAGACACAAGGTAAATATTTGCTTAGTGACAGAAATTTCTAATTCCTCTTCGCTGAGCTAAGCTGAGAGAATTTTTCCTGGCAGCTCTGCTCAGTTAGAGACATTTTCTGATAAACTGAAACTGTATTTTACTGGATTCTTCATCCATAAAATTAGGTGGTTAGACTAGATCATCTCCAGGGGATTTCCGAGCTCTAAAATGGTACAATTCCATGGTTTTAGGATGTGGGGGCTGAGATTTTCAATTAAACTTTGCTCAAAAAGGATTATCAAGCATTATCTTGACTGATCACAGGAAAGGGGCATTCCATCCTACCCACGCCAAGCTCAGCATCCAGGCTTATTTACTTCTTGCCAATTTACTCAGAGTTTCCGTCAACCAAATAGTATTCTACAAAATTTACTTGAAGGGATAGTTCAGTATAATTCAAAATAATTAGGATGGCCCAAAGTCAATGTCACTGTTGTGGTTTTGTTTTTGCTCACTCACTTGCAGACAGGTAAATCTTATTTGGAATGTAACCCATGTCAGGTCACGAGCGACAAACGACAGTGCAATTTTTAAATACATATAATATAAAATCAGTGTATTCCACATCGTATTAATCTGTCCTGAGAAGCTAGTCAAAGAGACATGATTCTCAAAGGTTGAACCATTCCCTAGCAACTAAAGTCCGTTTAGAGTCGGTAACACTGGAGATAAATGGTTTACCTGTTGCAACACTCTATTGGTATTTGATTTGTGTCCTAAGTGGTGCTTTCTCTTTCTCCAAATTCAGCAAGAAGGGACCACTGAAGTCTGCTCAACTCCTGTTACATGTGTCACATGTGGATGAAGTATGACCTATTTAAAGAAATCCAGAAATGAGCAGAGGGTGCGAGGTGGGGCTCATCTCTGGTTCCCAAACTCAAATGAAGGTCAGACTCTTTAGCAGATCATCAAAAAGTCCTGATATCCAGACAGCAATCAATACCAATTGAGTCAGTGTGTGAGGAAGGTCAGGCATTAGTGGTTTTGAAGATTGGATTACTATCACTCCCAGTTCTCAGGTGAGGAAACTGAGGCACAGAGAGGTTAATAATTAACTCTCCCAAGGCCACACAGTGACCGTAGGCAAAGCTGGCCTTCATACCAGGAGACCTAACTCCAGAGCCTGTGCTCTTTATCGGAATGAACTCACAGGAACAATCTTATATGAACTCACAGAACAATCAGAAAATGCAAACCAGTAAAAATGCCAAATAAGAACATTTCAGATCACACACACTGAGAGGCAGTGGGTGGTCATGTCTATGCCATTCCTGAATTACTTATTTCCCTTTGGAGGGCACCTGAGGTTCTATATGTAATATGTTAGTATCAGGGGTCTAGAGGATACTAAGCTCTAAGCTTAGTAACTAGTAACTAGACTAGTTCCAAGCTTTTGACTAGTAACTAGATATGCATTTGGAGGTGTATCATATCACACATCCTATTGTGCAACCACATTATACTGTGGGTGCCCTTTATTGGGTACATTTTTGCAACAATAATGCCCTTGATTATCTGATGTTGGGGGCTTAAAAATATTTCTTTAACTCCTTGACATGACTTGCTTTCAAAAGAAGGAATCTACCTAATTGTTCTCCCCTCTCTCTGGGTGTGGCTGGACTTAGTGAATCCCTTCTGAAGAATAGAGTATGTATGAGATGATGAGGAGGGACCTCCAAGTATGCATCATAAAAGGCGTTGGCAGTGTCCTCCATGCTCTGTCTTGGGTCACTCTCCCTGGGAAATCCAGCTGGGGGGCCACCAGACACTCAGGCAGCCCTCAGGAGAAGTCCCCATGGCCCCCTGACAACAACCAGCGCTGACCTGCCAGCCGTGTGAGTGGGACGCTGTGACGGGGACTCCTCCATCCGCAGTCAGCCCTTGGGTGACTACAGCCCATGGCATCCCAATTGCAACCTCATGGAAGAGCCTGAAACAGAGCCCCGCAGGTGAACTGCTCCTGGATTGACCCTCAAGACTGCGTGGAAAAGTAAATGATAATTGTTTCAAGTTGCTAAACTTCAGAGTAATTATTCATTCAGGAATAGGTGAGCAAGAGCCGTAGATACACCCGGGTTTATTTAACCAATCTATTGTTAAACATTTGGTTTTCCTAACTCTTCCTAGTGCCATAGCACCGATATGGACAACACATAAGTAGTCATATCCTTAGGACAGATTTCCAAAGACTTGTTGGATTAGCAACTCACATATTCATTAGGCTTTTCACTCATGTATCTCCCTGGAGAGGGATTTTAGCATTTTACATTCCCAATGGGAAGTGTGAGAATAACAATCTTCTCACTCCCTCACTGTGGTCCACAGAATAACACTCCCTAAAGGATGTTTGCATCCTAATTTCTGGACCCTGTGAATACGTTACAGTACCTGGCAAAGAGGCCTTCACACATGTGCAAAAGTCAGGGACTTTGAGGTGGGGGGTATCCTGGTTTGTTCACTCTTTATGGTCCTTGTCACCTTGAGTGGCCCTAACAAAATTGCACAGATTGAGTGATTTAAACCATAGATATTTCTTTCTTGTTGCTCTGGAAGCTGGAAGTCCAGGGTCCAGGCATCAGCAGATTTGGGGTCTGGCGAGGGAGCACTCCCTGGTTCATAAACAGTAGCTTGTCGTTGTGTCCTCATGTGGCAGAAAGAAAGAGAGAACACTAGCGTTTCTTCCTTTTCTTATCAGGACAATAGTTCCATCATGGGAGCTCTACTCTCATGACCTCATTTAAAACTAATCACCTCCCAAAGGCCCCAGTGATAATTACTGTCACCCTGGGAGTTAGAGCTTCAGTTATGGATTTACAGTGGGCACATTCTGTCCATATCTTCCAAGTGACCCAGTGTAAGCTCAAGAGACCTTAAAAGTGAAAGTGGAGGTCATAGTGATGCAACGTGACAAGGACTTACCAGCGCTGTTGGAGGAAGGGGCCATGAGCCGAGGAATGTGGGCATCTCTAGAAGATGGAAGATGCATGGAAGCTGGTTCTCCCCTGGACCCTCCAGATGGAACACAGACCTACAGACACCTTGATTGTAGTGCAGTGAGACCTGTGTTAAACTTCTGAATTCCAGGGCACCTGGGTGGTTCAGTGGTTGGGTATCTGTCTTGGCTCAGGGTATGATCGTGGGGTTCTGGGATCAAGTCCCAAGTCGGGTTCCCCATGGGGAGCCCGCTTCTCCCTCTGCCTGTGTCTCTGCCTCTTTCTCTGTGTCTCCATGGATAAATGAATGAAATCTGAAATCATTAAAACAAACAAACAAGCAAAAGAAACTTCTGAATTCCTGACCCAGAAGATGATCAATTTGTGCTGTTTTCAGGCACTAAACTTATGGCAATTTGTTATAGCAGCAATAGAAAACGTTTACACTCACCAAAACTATATCTTAAAACTTTTTCATGGTCAACTTTGATGGGCAAAAAACAGATTTTTTTCCTTTTGTCCTGATTGGCAAATTGTCTTAAATTTCTTGCACCATAACTGCTACTTTGCTAATACTGCAGAAATACTTCACGCCCCTTCCTGCCTGCCTAACGGTCCTCCGCTGTATATTTTGTTTACAGCAATCTGCCTATGACCTTTGGAACGCTTTTGGTTGTTGCTTGTCTTGACTCTTTAGGTCATTTTTGATGCTAAGTCTTTTCAATGAGTGTGTGCTGCAGAACATGAGTCAGAATTTAAAACAAGACTTTACCTTTCATTAAGGGTCCCTTCTTCTGGTGAATCGTTGACATTCTCACTCCAACTTTGTTATGTCTTATTGGAGAAACAAAACAAAACAATCCTGCACCCTCTGCACCAGCGCAGAGGAGAGGCAGAAAGCGTACTCTCTTACAGAACAGTTTATTACCTGATATACCCACATCCGAGGCCGCACAAACGTGACATCAAAGTTTGGACAGAATTGCACAGAGGTTTATACAGTGAAATTAGAGGAAGAACAAGGAAATCTCCTCCTCTTGTCTCTTTGAGAGAAGAAAGGATAGGTCTTGGAAGGGCCTCCTCTAGAGAGACCTCTGAACTGATTTCAGAGTTCCAGATTACAGCCCACGGGACAGGAGACCTTGCACTATAAAGTCGAGTTACCTTCTTATTGATCTTTTGCTTTTTTAAGGACACAGCCTACACATGGGTAGAGAGAGGTCACGATGCCCTCCTCAAAGAAAATGGCACCGTGTACGTTTCTCTATGATGGAGGTGTTGGTTTTCTCATATCTTCCTGAAAACTCAACCTTCTCTTTCCAGATTTATGCCACCGCCCAACTCCAACATACCTGATCCTTGAGTAAAATGAACAATGATAGATCTATGAGTATTGAAAATCACCAGGGTCCCTAAATCTCTTCTTGATCTCCGGATAACTACTCTCTGAGTGGGACTTTCTTAGCAATTCTTCTATATGCAAGCCTGTATTGCTCTGGAGAAGAGCTTTAGAATGACCTCTATGTAATAGAGGCTGGGTTCAATTTTAATTAGGCTATAAGTGGTAAATATTTGCTAATAGGCTTGGGGTGAATAATTAATTAGCAAAAGACTGCAATGTGCTGACAATTTATGTGACCTGCCTAATAGTTTAGATCCAATAACGTCTTAGTGAAAGGAATCCTTTCTGACCTAATTGTTGAAAATTTAAGATACCTACAAAACTGCTGTTTAAAAAAATAATTAAACGTGATTTCTCTTTAAAAATTTATTCCTATTTCAATGGTTTATATGAAGAAGTTATTGTTTCTATTTTGTTACGTTAGTCCAAAAACCATCCATCAAAACATAGTAAAATGGATTAGACAGATTTTTATTTTCTCCCTTTGTGGTACTTGACCATGTTTCTGTGACAATATTGTTTAAACAAAGCTAAGTTTTATTTTATTTTTCCAATGAGTAAAGGTTGCACAACCTGGAAATCCAATTATTTTTTAACAGCTTTATGGACGTCTAATTTACATACCATTAAACTCACCCACTTAAAGTGTAGCATTCAATGATTTTTAGAAAATATACAGACTTGTGAAACCATTTACTACAAACCCGTTTTAGAATCAAAAAAGGATCCACTGCCTCTTGGTAGTCTCTCCACATTTCCGACCTCCAGCCCTATGCAGCCAGGAATCTGTTTTCCATTGAAAATCCATTTTCCAAATGATTTTCTTTTCTTTGGATATTTCATACATAGGGAGTCACATATGATATGGTCTTATGGACTGGCTCCTTTCACTTAATATCATGTTTTCAAGGTTCATCCATGTTGTAGCATGTATATGTAGTTCATTTTTTAAAATATTTTATTTATTTGTTCATTTGAGAGAGAGAAACAGAGAGCAAGAGCAGGAGCAGATGAGAGTGGCAGAGGGAGAGGGATAAGCAGACTCCCTGCTGAGCAGGGAGCCCAATGTGGGGTTCTATCCAGGGACCCCAGGACCATGACCTGAGCTGAAGGCAGACGCTAAACTGACTGAGCCTCCCAGGTGCCCCAGTAATTTATTTTTTTTATTGCCAAATATGTTCCATTATATGAATATTGCATGTTTTGCTTATCCAATCACCAGATGATATACACTTGGATTGGTTCCACTTTTTTGTTATTAGGAAGAAAGTTGCAATGAGCGTTTGCACTCAGGTCTTTGAATGTGTATTTTTATTTCTCCTGGGTAAATTCCTAGAGTTGAAATCGCTGGGTCTTATGATAAATTTAGGCTTAACTTTTAAAGAAACTGCCAAACTTTTCCAGAACGACAGTAACATTTATATTCCCATCAGTAATATACGAGAGGTTCAAGCTTTTCCACCTCTCTGCCAACATTTGTTCTTGTCTGCTGTTTTGATTGGAGTCATTCTAGGGGATGTGCCATGGTATCTCGTTGTGGTGTAATTCTCATTTCCCTGATGACTAATGATATTGAGCATTTTTATATGTGATTATTAGACACTGGATGTCTTTTTGGTGTAATACGCATTCAGTGCCCAACCAAGTCCTGCCTCACGCTCTTGCAGCTCCTAGAAGACAGGACGGCTCCAGCTCGGTGAGCCCTGGTGCCGGGCACGACCGTAGGCATCGCCTGGATGGACTGTCGCTGGACGGGGGAGGAAGGGACACTAAGGCCAGACAGGAGAGAGGGCCCATGGAGGGCGGAGCGCAGGCGGCAGCCCAGCAGGGCAGGAAGCCAGGGCAGAGGAGGAGGTGCCCTCAGTAAACGGGGGTGGGGGTACACCTCGGCCCTGGGCACGTGGCCACCAGAGACCCGCACTGGCCCCGGCCGGGCTCGCTGCCCCCTTCCCGCCCCCCGTGCGCATCGAGGCCATTGCCATCGGCCCCAGCCGCCGCACCCGGCAGCAGGCCCCGCTCCAGCCGCTGCAGCTCCTGCTCTCGCTTCGCTTCTGGGGGCCGCCGGGTTTCCTTCCTGCAGCCACACTTGGATCTTCACTTACGACCTTCGCCGCATGTCATCAGGCGCTTGTGGCCCAAGTGATGCTTAGCCGTCCCTTTCCTGCAGTCCGTCTTGCCCGGGACCTTCCAGAACGCGCATCGATGCCCCTCGCCACCCGCTGCTCCGCGGTACCTGTCCGATGACCCACGCGATGACCACTGAGCTACCTCTTTGCTGCGCACCATGCGGGGCTGCCGGGGAGGGGGGGGGTCTGGCAGATTGTAAGAGCCGCTGCCCACTGCTGCAAGGCCTCTGCTCCAGCTAGGACCCGGGCACAGTCCTTTTGTCTTTCCATTTGGCTGCCGAGCTCCTCCTTCCGTCCTGGCTAAAGAGTCGTATGGATTCTGGCTTTTTAATCGAAAAAAAAAAAAAATAGCATGAGATATGTAATACTTTAATAGCACCTCATAGGGTCCAGATTTTTAAAATTCATTTGATTATATCTGAATGAACATTTACTATGTGCAACCTGCTAGGCTATTTGCTTTGTAACATTAAATGAGCACCTTGTATGTGGAATGTGTTGAACCGGTTTGTCATATACTTGAGAAAAAAAATTGCTATGCTCTTGATGGCTTTATTGAAATAATCACCTCAAAAGGTAGATGATTCGTGGCTGTCAAGCACTATAAAAGATTATTTTACACAGTGTTTTGGTGATTTGAAGGAAGAAAAAAATCTCCCCCATCTCAATAGGAGAGAGGAGGCTCATAGAGGAGGTAGTATTTGGGTTCTGTTTGTAGAAAAGTTAAATTGTCAGATGTATGGAAATAGGAGAAAAAAGAAAGTATATTTTAGATGAGCAAGTGACAAAGGCCTGGGACAGGGAGACAGCAGTGTGCATATGTGAACAAACATGAATAATTTAGTGTAGGTGAGCTACAGAAAATAAGAAGGGAAGTCATTAGAGAATTAGACAGGATGTGACCTGGAAGTACATTGAAATGCTAAGCAAAGGAGTGTGTATTTTCTTCTTAAGAATGGAGAGCCATCACAATCCAGACTTCAAGCTGTACTACAAAGCTGTGATCATCAGGTTAGTTTGGTACTGGCACAAAACAGACACATGGATCAATGGAACAGAATAGAGAACCCAGAAATGGACCCTCAACTTTATGATCAACTCATCTTCGACAAAGTAGGAAAGAATATCCACTGGAAAAAGGACAGTATCTTCAACAAATGGTGTTGGGAAAACTGGACAGCCACATGTAAAAGAATGAAACTGGCCCATTTTCTTAGATCATAGACAAAAATAGACTCAAAATGGTTGAAAGACCTAAATGTGAGACAGGAATCCATCAAAATCCTAGAGGAGAACACAGGCAGCAACCTTTATCACCTCTGCCACAGCAGTTTCCTATTAGACATGTCTCTGAAGGCAGGGGAAGCAAAGGCAAAAGTGAACTATTGGGACTTCATCAAGATAAAAAGCTTCTGCACAGCATAGGAAACAGTTGACAAAACCAAAAGACAACCTACAGAATGGGAGAAGATATTTGCAAATGACGTATCAGATAAAGGGCTAGTACCCAAGATCTATAAAGAATGTATCAGACTCAACACCCAAAGAACAAATAATCCAGTCAAGAAATGGGCATAATATATAAAAATGGCCAACAGACACATAAAAAATGCTCACCATCACTCTGCATCAGGGAAATACAAATCAAAACTACAGTGAGATACCACCTCACACCTCACACCTGTCGGAATGGTGAAAATTAACAAGGCAGGAAACAGCAGATATTAGCGAGTATGTGGAGAAAGGGGAACCCTCTTACACTGTTGGTGGGAATGCAAACTGGTGCAGCCACTCTGGAAAACTGTGTGGAGGTTCCTCAAAATGCTGAAAATAGAGCTACCCTACAACCCAGCAATTGTACTACTAGGGAATTACCCCAAAGATACAGATGTAGTGATTTGAAGGGGCACCTGCACCCCAATGTTTACAGCAACAATATCCACAATAGCCAAACTATGGAAAGGGCCCAGATGTCCATGAACAGATGAATGGATAAAGAAGATGTGATACTATAGTGTATATATATGTGTGTATATATATATATATATATATATATATATACACACACACACATATGTATAAATATAAATATTATACATATATGTATACATATATGTATACATATACATAAATACCATACATTATACATATATATTATATACTATAATATATATATTATATATACTATATACGGTAGATATATAGATGTGATAAATATATACTACTATATATATACTACTATATATATACTTTATATATATCTTCATATGTATATAAATATATATTAAAATATATATTATATATTATAAATATACACACACACACACATACTACTCGGCCATCAAAAATGAAATCTTACCGTTTACAACGACTTGGAACTGGAGGGTATTATACTAAGTGAAATAAGCCAATCAAAGAAAGACAATTATCACATGATTTCACTCATATGTGGAATTTAAGAAACAAAACAAAACAGAAGAAATCAAAGAGGGAGACAAGCTATAAGAGACTCTTATATAAGAAACAAACTGAGGGTCACTGGAGGGGGGACAGCAGGGGGATGGGGTAACTGGGTGATGGGGCATTAAGGAGGGCATGTGATGTGATGAGCACTGGGTGTTACTTAAGAGTCACTGACCTCTGCCCCTGAAACCAATAATACATTATATATTAATTAATTGAATTTGAATAAAACAATAATGCAATAAAAAATAAAAGCAAAATATATAAATATAGTATTTTCAAAAAAGAAAAGAATGGAGAGCCATTCATTTTCAGCAATTAAGGGTCATGTTAAAGCTGTTTTCTGGAATGTTATTTTGTAATTTATATATCAGTAAAATTGGGGAAGGAAAAGAATGGATGGAGAGAAATCACCTAAAAATGCTTCTGAAAGCATTGATGAAAAATGGTAAAGAGATAAATAAAATCTGAGGTTGTAGCTACTGAGTGCACAGGACTCAGCAAGTGACATGAAAGCCAAAGAAGGGACTGGAGTTTCAAGTACCGGAGGAGAAAGTGAGTTATAAAGGGTGACACCATTAATAGAGGTTTCAGGAAACAGCGAGGGAGCACTGAGTGAGCTTGGACCTCCCAGACTGAGGGTGCTACTGGACCACCGAGTCTCTGAGAGCGACGGGGGACCATGGAGCCACAGTCCAGCTAAGCCATCACGAGGTTGGAGACCCTCCGGAGGGGAAGTCATGGAGCCCTGAGACCAGCAGAAGATGCTTAGGTGTTGAGCAGACTCCCAGCTTTCCCTTCACTTGGTGTCCACACTTTCCAATGACACCACACACTTCTATTACTTTTTTTTTCTGGAATCCTAAACTCTAGGGCATATTTTTCAGTTTCATGATAATTTTCCTCACTACTTTTTCCCAATTCCATTCAGGGGGATCCAACATAACCCTTGAATTCCCACTGATAACCTTTCCAACACCATTGCTGGTGTTTCCCTGACTCTGTTCCAATGTCTGCTCATCTCCCCATTGAGCACAGCACCTGGGACTTTTGACCATATGCATTTTATTCTACTTGTGACAGCTTTTCCAGGACAAATCTTCTAAAGTCTCCTGGATCCACATAATCAAATTAAAATTTGTCCTGGTCTGTCCATATTTGAAGTATAGCCTTTTGTCTTAAAATATTCACTGTCACTCACCGCAGATACAGTGATGAGCATCCATGAGCCTACGTATATGTACAGGGCTACTATGTGCCAAGAACAGTGCCACGTTTTCCCCCCCGTAAATGTGGCCTCCTTTGCTCCTCGTAACAATCCAATGAAGACGTGGTGTGAATGAATTTCTCGACGTGGTAACTGGGCCCCGATGTCACAGGGTATTGCTTACTGAAATTGATTCTGGCTTCAAGGTAGAATGTGATCTAATATAATCCTTAGTGAAACCTTGAGAAATCAAAGGGAAAAACAGCCTTAGGAAGTTCCTGGGATGAGTCCCCACAGAACAGTTCAACTGGTGATGTAGTTCTGAGCACACAGAGAGGAGTTTTTTTGTTGGCATTTGCTTTCTCAGGCTTTAATCCACCCTAGGCAGCTCTTTTTAGGGTTTACTGTGTCACCAAGTATAAAATGCATTTTATTTTTTAGGGAATTTGCTAAAAGAAGCTATATATAACTCACGCCAAAATCCTCTCCACAACAGCCAAAAAGTTCCATGAAAGTATGTCATTAAGCACACATTCCAAAAAGATTTTTAGGTCTCATCTTGCCCTCTGGGGTGTATATATTTTGAAGTAAAACATCTTCACTGACTTGGGCATTTGATGTGAACATACTAAAAATAATAGCAAGAACTATGACATGTTGAGGGCAAGATTGGAGCCGGCCAATGGGAACAAACACTGCATGACCTCTCCTTCCAAATTCAGTCCCTCTCCGACCCTGAGCATGCTCGTTTTCCACCTTGGCTCAATGAGCAATGATCCCAGGTGTCTCCAAACAACAGTGATGCCAGATTATTTCAGGATAAAAACCAAGGTAACACTCCCTAATATTAACAGATGTCTTTTATCATGTGGGAAATATAAGCAACACATTTTCTCTTGCAATTGACAGAACATTCGATTCAAGCTAAACTTTAAAAGGGGGATTTAGTGGCTTTCATAAGTAAATCCCTAGGCAAATTTAGATTTGGATAAAAGTTTGGGCCCCCAACTCAAAACAGGTCACTGGAGACCAGGTGCTTCTGTTTTGTCATGGAGACTTCATTTCTGCCTCCTGCCTGCAGGTCCAGCCCTCCTCTTCTGGTGGATCTCCCATACTCTCACCTCTCTAGATCTAGAAAGTTCTCCTCTAGTCATTACTGCAGTTGAAAGAGGAGGTTTCTCTTTCCAGAATCCCCTAAATTGTCTTCAGGACTCTCTTCCCTGTAAGTAGGTTGGCCAACTCCTGGGGCCAGAGCTGTGGACTTTGCTCAGTGACTGCCCACCTCAGCACCCAACCCTGGAGCTGGGGTGGTTGGGCACACCCCAAACACACAGAAGAAGTGGGGAGTCGAATAGGAGTGCTGCTCCAGGAGCACAGAGAAGGGAGGTGAGCGGCACGAAAGACAGGAGGACACTAACAGGGAACCCGCTCACCTCTGTGGCTGACCAAATGCCATGAGACTGCAGAGAATGTGGGACAAGGACGGAGGGACAATGGGAGGTTCAGAGTGACATTTTCAAGCCGTAGTATAATAAGATTTTAAAGAATGTGGAAATCCTTTTAAAAAGGAGTTGATGTAGATTTACCAGATTATGAACCTTGACGCTGGGAAAACTCTCTACCACTGTTTGTTTTGTTTTGTTTTAAGATTTTATTTATTTATTCATGAGACACAGAGAGAGAGGCAGAGACACAGGCAGAGGGAGAAGCAGGCTCCATGCGGGGAGCCCGATGTGGGACTTGATCCCAGGACCCCAGGGTCACACCCAGGGCCGAAGGCAGATGCTCCACTGCTGAGCCACCCAAGTGCCCTCTACTGCCATTTTTGTCTGTTAAGGATCCAAGTAGAACGTCACATGATTCATTCAGTCCTTAAATGTTTATTCAGCACTTCCATGTGCCACCCGTGTGTGAAGTCCTGGGAATAGCAGAATAGAAGAGACATGACATTGTCCCCCAGGGACCCGTTCTCTAGTAGGGAGACAGATGTAGAAACACATGGTGATGACAGTGAGCTGTCTGCTGGACCCACCTCTACCAAAACTGCTGCCGTTAGACCTCCCTCTACTAGACCTGTCTTCATGAGGCTTCCCTCGACTGGACTTGTCTCTGTACCAGACATAACCAGCCAGGCCTACCTCTAGTAGACCTACCTGGACTGGACCTACCTCCACTAGGTCTACTAAAGGTAAGGACAAGGTGTTCAAGGAGCACAGTGTTAGAAGAAGAATAGGTACACATGTTCTAAGTTGGGCATTTTGCAGACAAGTTGCACTTTTTTTTTTCTTTTCTCTTTTTCCCATCAGTCTTATTAGACGGTGAAGTTATCTCCATTTTGCACAAAGACTAAGTAGAAAGAGGTTAAGAAACTTGGCCAAGGGATCCCTGGGTGGCGCAGTGGTTTGGTGCCTGCCTTTGGCCCAGGGCGCGATCCTGGAGACCCGGGATCGAATCCCACGTCGGGCTCCCTGTGCATGGAGCCTGCTTCTCCCCCTGCCTGTGTCTCTGCCTCTCTCTCTCTCTCTCTCTCTCTCTCTGTAACTATCATAAATAAATAAAAATTAAAAAAAAAAGAAACTTGGCCAAGTTACACAGCTAGTGAGAAGCAGGGGGATGGGAAAGCCAGTTCCACCAGTTTCCATAGCTCAGCGGGTGGGGTGCATGGAAGGGGAGCTCAGGACAGGGGGGAATGTAGGAGGGCTTTGGTTTTCACACAGTGGTGGGAGCCCGGGTCACATCAGGGATATTCAGAGGCAGGTGCATGGCCAGCAGTGGTCACCTCGACTGGAATATGGAAGTTGGGTTATTTGGCAGTGCCCCTGAGGCAAGGAAACCGTGAATATTTTCAATCTCTTAATTACTAATATTTTCAAAACTCATTTAAGACTCAATAACCTTAAAATAATCTTCTAAAATACACATAATAATATGCTTCCCGAAGCCTTATTTTTCCTTATCTCAGCCCTTCAAAAACAAAAGCTAACCACCTCGGTATTCCTTAAAATGTCTAAGTAAAAAAAAAAAAAAAAATTAGTCCACAGGACTTCTTTTCCATGGCTGACGTTTTCAAGCTTTGCGTCCCATTCCATCCTCAGCACCTCAGTGCTTTAAGACCGTATTTTGCAACTGCAGACCATATCGATATGTTCCTCCCTTCTTTTCCTCCAAAAAAGGGAGAAAACAAAGAAATGAAATCCCCTCCTCACTCCCTCCACATACTATTTAGGAATCTGTGTAGTCCTGGGGACCATAAGTGAACAGCTTTTTAACTAAGCAGCTTGTTTTCTGTTCCAAGCAACTGAACCTTAAAAATTCTTTCCTTCACCTTTCTAGACTTCCTCCTCCTCCTCCTCCTCCTCCTCCTCCTTACAAACCCCGGAGGAAAACCAAACCAAACAAAAACCAAGAGAGACTTGGGAGTCCAAGTCAAGCTCTGCCAACACCTTCCGAATAGGGAAAATCACGGCAACTTGTCAGCTCGCCCCTTCCTTCCTCGTCAAGATGCCTCTTTGCCCTCTTTTTAAGATCAATTTTCTTGAGGCGAGTGTTGATTTCTCTCTTTACCACGGCAGTGCGTCCTCCCGGGTCACAAAGCCAATGTGAGGGTCTTGAGCATGGCCCAGGACATCTTTTCCAAATTCAGTCCGGTGAGTCCTTGGTAAGGCGGCCACGATGAAAAATTCCACTTATTACCTGATCATCCACAGACCCTTATTCTAACAGGGGAACCTCAGTGTCGTCCTGGGAACCGGGGACTCGTCTTAATTCAGAGCATGCTTCCATGGTGCACAGGATACACGGCCCGGAGGATGACTGCAAGTCTACGCAGGGGAAGGCTCGGATGAATATTCTCAGATTCTTCCTTATATCTACGTAGTGTTTATACACATGGCCCAGAGCCTGTGAACTGACTCAGGCCCAAGAACTGGGCATGAGTGAGTAAGAGCCTTCTACGGTGGCCCCTGGAAGCATGCATCAGCTTGTCGGAGAGAAGCATTTGCGTTTACATCGATGAGATGTGACTCCACGAGCTGTCTACCTCTCATTGATGAGCCCTTACCCAGAATACTAGAGGTGAAAGCATTCTCACTGGCTCTGGTCCTGTTGCTGATGTTAGGGACCTTGCCGTCCACCACACTGGCTGGCATTAGGTGTCACTCTTGGCTCCGCCACTTGGAGTCCTATCACCACCCCCCAGCACAGAGAGTCCACTTCAATGGGAGCACCCCCTGCCACCCCCTACCACATCTCTGGCTATCAGAAAAAAACCTCTAAAGGACTTTATTTAAATGCTGAATTCCCACTCCAATATATTTCTCAAGACCTTTCCAGAAGAATTATCTTCTGGGACCATCAATAGCTAGGTCATCATGAGGGCATGTGCGCAAACCATACTTGATAATCCATCGCAACATTCTTACTGCAAAAACGTTTTGATTTTATATTATATGAAGAACTTTCTGGCAACTGACATTTTTGTATGTGTGGACCACTGTTGAGTCCAGCATTGGGTTATGTAAATGATATTCTTGGAATCATTTCTACTAGTCAGACCACCACAGCGACTCCAGAGTTTCTGGAAAAAGGCTCTTTTAGGATTCAGTACAATCTCATACATAGTTTCAGTTTGCCCATCCTGCTGTAGCATTTTCAGGACTTATATTCTCAAATGCAATCTCTAGGTTTTTTTGTTCAGACTATAACTGATTTTTGCAGATTTTATGGTACCCATGCCTTCCCCATGGGGGAGTCTGTCTTTGTGAATCTACCCCTGGGTCATGCAAGCCTGGACTCCAAATGTAGACCTGGAGATGATTAGACGGGGTGTGAGATAGGTAAGTATAATTAGCTTCCTCCTCGCTGGTAATTCTCCCAGGCAAGAGAGCTATGCAGTCTTCAATGAATAAGAAGCTTCATTAGCGCAGCTTTGTTCGTGGTCGCCAAAACTTGGAGGCAAGCAAGATGAACTTCAGTAAGGGGATGGATAGAAACTCTGGTCCATCCAGACAATGGAATCTTACTCAGCACTGAAAAGAAATGAGCCATCAAGCCATGAAAAGACTTGGAGGAAACTTAAATGCATATTACTAAGTGAAAGAAGCTCATCTGGAAAGGCTGTACCCTGTGTGACATCTCTGGAGAACTACAGAGATGGTAAGAAGGTCAAGGGTTGCTGGGGCAGAGGTCAAGGGAAGGGACGCTTAGGTGGACACAGGATTTTCAGGTCGGTGAGACTCTTATTCTGCATGATACTGTGATGGTCGGTACATACCGGTCATTATGCATTTGTGCAAACCGACAGGAAGTGCCCCCACACCTACAGTGACCCCCTGATGCAAACCACGGACATGATGATGATGTGGATTCATCAGTAGTAACGGATGTCCCACTGTGGTAGGGGGTGTTCATCGTCGGGAAGGCTGGGAGGAGGGGGGGATGGCATTCAGATGGGAAATCTCGGCACCTCTGTCTCTATTTTGTTGGGATCTGAAATTGCCCTAAAAAACTAAGTCTTAGAGCACAAAACAGGAAGTGGTAAGTAAATACACTTTTTTAAGACTCATCGGCAAAGGGAGGGTGGGTGTGGCTGGCAAGGAAGGCTCTGCTGCACTGGGGGGCCCGAGGTGCTCTGAAGTGCCGAGCTTTCTGCGCGTCTCCATGTCGGTTCTTGGTTTACGTCTCTCCCATGCAGAACACACGGGCCGCTTGCAAACTCAGCCAACACCGGAACGTGCTAGGACACAAGAGGAAGTGCGCTTTTGGTTCCCCATCATCCTCGCTCAGCAGCTGCAAGAGAAAGGACATTGTCTTAGCACAGACACCAGCATCTCATGAGTTTCCCCAGGACTTACAGCTTCAGGCTTGTTGCCCTGTGTCCAGGCCCTGAGTGCCCACCCCTCTGACCCCAGCTGTCCTCAAATTTGTTGTGCCCCTAATTCAGCTCCACAGGAGCAGCCACTGGCCCCCACCTGGCCCTCAGTGGACCGTCCGTTCTAGGTGACGCACATAGTTCACCTACTCAGCTGTTCTGTGACCAGCAATACTGTGACCTAATAAAAAATTCACATATTGGTGACTTTGTGCCTGACTCCTGCGTCCATTGTGATTTCCTAAAGCAACGACAGCATCTCTGGTTGTGATACTTGTTTTTTGTGCCCAGTTGCCAAGTACCTCCAGGTTGATAAAGGTGGAAGATGCGTCTTCTGTTATTCACGACAGGCCCCTTCCAACCACACCTGTGTCTATGTGGAGGTGACATCTGGAAAGCCGGTAAGGGTGGGGACTGGTCCCCAGGGGAGCCGACCAAGTGATCAGAGGGTCAGACTCTCCAGCCCTAACTCCTCAAATTCCAGGAAGGGGAGAGGAGCTGAAGGCTGAATCAGCCCCGAGCAGCCAATGGTTGATTTAAACATGCCTACATAATGGAACCTCCCTAAAAATCCTGAATAAAGGGATGTGGAGAGCTTCTGGGTATAACTTCTGCCCCAGCAACCCTTGACCTTTTTACACCCAGTACGTGGGTGGGACCCCAGCACCCACGTTCTGGGAGAGTGGTGTGTCCCCAGTCCACTGGGACAGAAGCACCCATGCTGGGGACCCATCTGCACTTCACCCCACGTACCTCACCTTCTGGCTCTCCATCTGGACCCTTTACATAGATATCTTTTATAATAAGCCAATATACTCGTTTCCCCCAATTCTGTGAGCTGTTATAGCAAATTAGGAAATCTGAGGAGGCTTCAGGGGAACCTCCGATTGAGACCAGTGGGTCAGAAGCCCAGGTGACGACGTGGGATTTGCAATCGGTGTCTACAGCACAGCCAGTCTCAAGGGACCGAGCCCGTAACCCCTGGGCCTGCACTAACTCTGGCGGGCTGGCGTCGGCTCTGAACCGTGGAATGCGCAGCTGGTATCTGAAGACCTGGAGCTGGGGTGGGGAAAATCTCACCCGTTTCACATCAGAGGTGTTCTGTGCAAGGAGAAAGCTAGAGTTCGCCCCGTTAGCATCCCCTTAATCCATGGTGTGTCCAGGAAACGGCCCCAACTCCCCGGATTTCCCTGGAGCCTGGGCGACCACTCTTGGTACAAGTTCTGATGCAGTCAGGATTGTTGGTTCCAACCAAGTTAAGAAAGGTTTGAGAGGACGATGAATTTCTGAGGTGTGCCTGGTGGTTGGGAAAGGGGCGAGGGCACCGAGGGGCTTGCAGCCAGCGCCAGGGCCACACCGGCCCTCTGAGTGGCCTGAGGAGGCACTGCCACCGCACCCCCCCCTGGGCCCCCGCCTGTGGCCTGGGCTCTGGAGGCTGCTGCGTGTGCGGGGGCCCGGGGACTCCACGTTGCCGCTTCCGCTGGAGCTGCTGCAAGTCCTGCTCTGACTTCGGGCTTCTCTGTGGCACCAGGTGGCCTAGCACGGCGGCCCCCTGCCTCCAGCTGGAAGCCGAAGTCCGACCTCAAGGTGGGTCAGGGTGGGCTCTCCTGAGGGCTGCGACCGCCCTCCTCGTTCGCAGGCTGTCTTCTCCTGTCTGTCCATTTGCCGTCCCTCTGTGTCCACGTTGTCTTTTTATAAGGACACCAGTCTTATCGGATGAGGCCCCGACCCGATGACCTTGTTTTAACCTGATTATCTCTGTAAAGGCCTTATCTCTGATGAGGTCACATTCCGGGATGCGGGGGCCTAGGACTCCAGCACATGAATCTCGAGGGGATGCAGTCCAGCCCCTAACACTAGCTCCCTGTAGGACGTGTGAAACAGGGGTCATGTCGTCCCTGGTCGGTTCCCCACTTCGGGGAAGGGGGAGTATGGAAAGGGCAATCTACATTGGAACTTTTTGGTGGAAGTCTGACTCTGCTGGCCCACAAAACTCACAGTTAGGAACTCGTCCACCCAGGACAGGGGCCAAGACCCAGACGGCTGAAGGTTTACGTTTGTGTGTGTGCTAGATGGTGTGCAACCGTGCACGCATGTGGATGTGTGAGTGTGCATCCCGGAGTGTGAGTCTGTGTGTGCACACGTGTGAATGTGCATGCATGCTGGAGCGTGGATGTGTGTGCACTGCTAGGGCATGAGTGTGTGAGTGCATGTGTGTTAGTGTGTGTGCACGTGCGAGTGTGTGCATGCTACAGTATGAGCGTGTGCCAGAGTGTGCATGTAGACGTGGGTATGTGCGCTGGAATGTGAGTGTGTGAGCACAGGTGTGTGTTAGAGTGTGCATATGTGAGTGTATGTGCATGCTGGAGTATGAGTGTGTGCTACAGTGAGTGTGCATGTGCATATGTGAGTATGTGTGTAGGTGTCTGCAGCCAGTGCCAGGACCACACTGGCCCTCTAACTGGCTTGAGGAGGCACTGCATGTGCATATGCACGGGTGAGTGTGTGTATGCTAGAGTGTGTTAGTGTGCCTGTGCATATTTGAGTGTGCATGTGTGCTAGAGTGTGAGTGTGCATGTGCTGGAGTGTGTGCATCCTAAAGCGTGTGTGCACATGCGTGTATCTGCTGCAGGGTGTGTGAGTGCTAGAGAGTGTATACACATGTATGCGTGTATAAAAGTGTGTGGGGTGCTAAAGCGTGAATGTATGTGCACATGTATGCACGAGCTACAGTGCGCTTATGCATGCGAGTGTGCATGCGCGCTGGAGAGTGAGTGCTGTAGTGCCTGCGTACACATATGTGCATGTACATGCATGTGCATGAGCGTGAGTGCATATACACGTGTGTGCATCGCTAGGGTGAGTGTGCGTGTGCATGTGCGTGGAACACAGTCTTCCCCCAGCGCTCCCAGGCACGGCCACTACTCCAGGGGAGGTGAGAACCCTAGTTCTTTACCCCCGTGACCCAGGCATCCTGAAGTTGCTTTTCACCGACAGGTGGTGAAATCGGTGAGATTCACGAAGCCACTGAACACGCAGCTAGTACAACAGAGTAAAGCAACGCCGCCGGATAAAACATGTGCTTGACCGTGAAAAGTGTGAGCCGACCTTACGGAAGCTTCATAAATGTCATATTATCTTGGGTCACTGTACCGTCAGTCACCAAAATTCACTGCAGTCCTAATACCTTTAAAGAAAAGCCTATTAGGCCCTTGTACGGGTCGGGCGATGCTGGCGATCTCCGCCTGAGCGGGGCCGTCTGTCTACAAGGGTTCGAGTCCCCTCGACAGTTCCCAGCCGCCGACATGGTCGGCTCAAACATCTCGGTAGCCTTCTGACTCCAGTGAAAGCATTCCGTCGCCCTAAGAACCCAAGGTGCCCCGTCATTTCTGGAGGAAGCGGAGAGGTGGTGCACAGCCCCACGAGCCTTGCCGTATGTGCACGGGGTGCAGACATACCGGAGCAGGGACGCCAGGCCAAACCCGCGCCCGTACCCAGCTTCCAGCAGAAGTGAACCTGATGCACCAGGAAAATAAGCACAAGGTAACCGGCCCCGGGAGTCGGTCACCGGCCAAGGTCAGGGTCCATAGCCAAAGTGACCCGGGCAGCGGAGGGCTGGCCCGCGGAGGCCGGCGGACGCCTGGAGCTGGATGGAGGGAAGCACGTGGCCCGCGGCTGACTGCAGGGGGGGCCGGGCTGTGCCAGGAGGTCTCCCTCCAAGCCCAGAGCAAATCCCACCTGCCCGAGAGTCTTAAAAAAAACCTCTTCTCAGGCTCTTTCTGACATAAGTCAGCAAAATCCCAAAATACATTTTGATATTTACAGATTTCATAACCCAGCCATAGCCCCAATACTGGCCCCCCTGGGGGGGATCTGCGAGCCCCGCTTCTCAGCCACGGGGGCTGCCTGGGTGGTACCTGTCGATCTGGGGGGCTCTCACGTGGTCGCGTCATCTGGGGCCAGCTGCACACCTTTCTGTAGACCCCAACGCTCCCCGCTCCGAGGGAGGGACACACACGGAGAAGTGTGTAAACATGCCCACGACGGCCGTCCTCCCTGCACCCAGCCAGGCCAGACACACGGCCAGGGCAACCTTTCCCCGGGGGTCCTTTCCTCTCCCTGGCTGGGTCCCAGCCAGCACCTGGGGGAGCAGCAACGAGCCATAACAGAGTCTGGGCCCCCCAGACACGTGTCAGCCTCGCAGCCCCACTAGGGTTTCCTGCACGTGTCAGGCCGGGGACAGCAGCTGGGGGAAGCAGCATTGGGGAAGGTGTAGCTCTTCCTTGCACTTGTTGGGTCCCCCGTCCCTGCAATTGTGGATTTTGTAGGCTCCTAAGTCTAAGCCATGCATTCTGTAAACTGAGGCCCAGGTCCGGAGAACCGTACCCAAGATGGTAGCGGTGCCAGGGAGGGAGGCATGGCTCCTGCTTGGCGTCCAGGTGGCTCTCAGTGTGGCACCCAGCTCCCTTGGGAGTCCGCATCCCACCCTACGGGGTGGGGGGGTGCAGAGTCTGCACAGGTGCCCCTCAGCCGCCTGGAAGGGACCAGCGAGAAGCAGAGCACCGTGACGGCCACCCTGCCTTGAGCCCTTAGAAATCTGGAGTTTGGGAGCAGCAGCACGTGTGTCGACACAGGTCGGGCCTTCTGTGACTGTCACGCCGCCAGACGAGCTTGCCCTGAGCTCCCCACGCAGTTAGTAAGATGACATCATAACCCAACCACGTCGCGCAGGGCAAGCGCTTCCACGGCGCCTGCACGCATCACCCTGAGCATTAGGTCAGCGCTACCGGTCGGGGCCATTTGTCCACGCAGGGCACGTGCCACACGCCGCGAGAAGCAGAGCCGGGGTATCAGCCCCGCATGCACGCTCAGGGGGCGACGGGGGGCAGGGTCCCTCCGCCCTTGCTCCCCCCCGCCCCGGGCACCTTCTGGAGAACCCAGGCTGCCCGCGGTCCTCACATGAGCTCAGCTCTCGAGGACAAGCGTTCGGGTTCGCGGCCTTTAAGAGAGAACTATTCTAAAACGTGGGTTGTCGAGAAACCAGTCTTTTGAACCCATTTGAGCGCTCAAGGGAAAAAAGAAAAAAAAAAGCCACTGACTCTGCAGCCTTCAGAGCAGGAAGGCAGATACATTTTCAAATTCAGACAAAAGAAAATAAGTAAATGACGTGGAATATTCCTGTATTTGAGGACGTTCCCCGGAATGTTCCTGTATTTGAGGACGCTCCCGTATGGCAGAGACAAAATCGCCGGCACTTGACAGGATGAGCACTGGGTGTTATTCTGTATGTTGGCAAATTGAACACCAATAAAAAATAAATTTATTATAAAAAAAAGAAGAGTAAAAATGCAATAATGTTTGAAAAAAAAAAAAAGAAAAGAAATTGCTGGCTTTGGGCAGAAGCAAAGCCACCCATTGGGAAACATCGGTCCAGAGCTGAAAAAAGTCACGTTCTTTCTCTCATAAAATTTTAAAACAGATGATTAATGCGCCCAAGAACTGGGAGGCAGTCGTTCATTTGGCTAATTTGAAGTTATGCGGCATTTCCACGGCACAAGCTAGTCTCCGCTCCGGGGTGGAAACCGGACCTGCAGAGCCGTGGCCCCCAGTGCTCCGGCCTTCGAGTCACTCTCCCTGCGGGTCGTCCTCACCGGCAATGCCAACCACAGGACGCAGGAGAAAAAAATTAAAATACATTGCCTCTGTCCAGGGTCCACGGTCCACGGTCCCCAATGCTGCGCCCACATGGACACGAGTGCTCTTCCGTTCTCACTGGGGCGGGAACACGTCCACCTGCTACTGGGTGATAATGGACGGACACGCGGGTCTCTGTGCGGCTCACCGTCCTCGGGGGACGCGGCGGGGCCGGTGGATGGAGGACGGGAGTGTCACGCTCGCGCGCAGCACACCCCTTGGCCCCGGAGCGCGGCCTCCTGAACATGGGCCGCTCTGCGAGCTCATCTGTGGCCATAGGGACTGTGGCTGCTCTGTCGGTGTCGCCAGCCTGCCCAGCAGGGACCGTGTCGCTCTCTGGGAACAGGAAGCAGGGCTTGCACCCCAGCCCCACCTGGTGACCCGGGGGTGGGGATAGGGGAGACAGTACGGAGACCTGGGGGCCTATTAGACGAAGAGAATCAGACCATGCGTGCAGGTGTGCGAGGACCAGGAGCTTCCGGGGGGCAGGGAGCAGGTGGCCGTAGGGATGGGGCCACGGTACCTGCTGCATGCGTTTTAGACAATGGCCCCCATCCGGCCCTGCGGAGACGCGGGAGGAGCCTGCGGGCACCGCACCTGCTCTGGGGCCTGAGGGGCGGCCCGAGCTGTTCTGCCTGCTGCTGGCACTTTGCCTTGGGCCGCATGTTTGCAGTCATGGAAAATCGCTCGTTTGCGGGCAGCGGTAAAGCATGTATAATACGGGAGAGGTGAGGTCACCAGCGTCACCGGCCCGCTCTCCTCTTTCCCTGGGGACACCGAGGCTCAGGCGTTGAAGGGTCCCACGGAGAGAAGGTCTGGTGAAGGATGAGCCCCACACAGGGCTGAGAGCCCACACGTATTTGCTCGGGGTGGGATTTTATTGGGGCAAATAGGCCGAGACCAAGTAAGCGCCAGGTGGGGGCAGGTGGGGGCATCCAGGAGCTGCTCAGAGCTGGGGGGGGCTCGGTCATCAGCCGGACATCCCTCGCCCCGAGCGCTCCCTGCAGGGTGAGCACCTTCCACCCTGCAGGGGAGCCCTTCCTGCCGCCCGCCCTGCTCCTCCATGACCCCGACGGGCCCTGGTTTGGGGGTAGCGCCCTCCTCCTCCACAAAAGGCCGTCCTGAACACACTGCAGGGAGGCTGAGGACTCCGGACTTGGTTTTTTGTTTATGGTCTGTGTTCTTTGATCTTCCCGCTGTGGCCCGTTGTCTGTTCTGTGCCCTGGCACCACCTCTGTGGCCCTTCGTCCCCGAGGAAGTCATCGTCCTAATGTCTGTCCTCCTGCCCTGCCCCTCATGCACTCCGGTCCGGTTAACCTCTTCCCACGCCCGTCCCCAGCAAGCCTCTGCCCCGTGGCCGGGTGAGCGCCCTGCGTGGCTCCCCAGCACCCCACTAAGTCAAGCCTCTTCTGGGACACTCAGGTCGGGGGCTCCCGTGAGCTCTGCCTGCAGACAGCACTCCCAGTCCAACGAGGCCTGGCCCCTCCAGTGGAGCCACAGACTGAGTTTTCACCGAATCTTGCTGTCTTTGCCCTGAATCGTCCTCGGAGGGCGAGAACAACGTGATGGCAAGACAGGGACAGCACAGGTTGGGCTCCAGGGAGTGAGGGATACGTGGTGCCAGAGAAGCATCCAGAACTGCATCCATGAGGATTTGTCAGAGTCCAAATGCCAGCCTGCTCATCAGTCCTGGAGGCCAGGGAAGAGTGAGGAAGACGGGAGCAGGTGGTCAGGTCCACGACATGGCTGCGACCAGGGCAGGGTGTCAGATGCGTCTTGGGTGCTGTAGTCGTCGGGGTCCCCCAGAGAAAAAGAGCCAGTGGGATGCGTGTGTGTCTGTGTACAGAGAGAGATTTAGTTTAAGTGACCGGTTCATGGGATCATGAAGCGTTGACGAGTCCAAAATCTACAGGGCAGGCTGGACACTCAGGGAAGACTGATGTTTCAGCTCGAGCCTCAGGGCCAACTGCTGGCACGATTCCCTCCTGCTCAGCTCGGGGGAAGTCAGGCTTTTTCCTTCCTTTTCTTTTTTTTTTTTTTTAAAGGCCTTCGACTGATTGGATGAGGCTCACCCATATTATGGACAAACATCTGCTCTATTCAAAGTCTCCTGATTTTTTTTTAATTTTTTAAAACTTTTTTTTAAATTTTATTTATTTATTCATGAGAGACACACAGGGAGAGAGAGAGAGACAGGGAGAGGGAGAAGCAGGCTCCATGCAGGGAGCCCGACATGGGACTCCATCCAGGATCTCAGGCCTTGGGCCAAAGGCAGGAGCTAAACCGCTGAGCCACCTGAGCTGCCCTATTTTTTAATTAACTTTTTAATTTTAATTTCATTATTAACATCATTATGTTAGCTTCAGATGACAAATAATGATTCAACAATTCTATACATTATTCAGGGCTCATGAAGGTAAGTATCCTCTTAATCCCTTTCATCTGTTCCATCCATCCCCCCACTCACCCCCCTCTGATGACCAGCAGGGTGTTCTCTATAACTAAGGGTCTATTTTTTTGGTTTTTCCTTTTATTTTTTTGTTTGTTTTGTTTCTTAAATTCCACATATGAGTGAAATCATAAGGTATTTGTCTTTCTCTGTGTGACTGATTGCACTCAGCATAACACTCCATGTCATTGCAAATGGCAAGATTTCATTCTTTTTTATGGCTAATAATATTCCATAGGGTATATACCACATCTCCTGCATCCATTCCTCAGTCAACGGACACTTGGGCTACTTCCATCACTTCTCTATTGTAAATGATGCTGGTATAGACATCAGGGTGCAGGTATCCCTTTAAATCAGTGCTTTTATATCCTTAGGGTAAATACCTAGTATTGCAATCGCTGGAGTGTAGGGTCGCTCTACTTTTGATTTCTTGAGGAGCCTCCACACTGTTCTCCACAGTGGCTGCACCAGTTTGCATTCCCACCAACAGTGCACGAGGCCTCCCCTTTCTCGGCATCCTCCCCAGCACCTGCTGTTCTTCTGTGTTGTTGATGTTAGCCCTTCTAGCAGGTGTGAGGTGTATCTCCTTGTACTTTTGATTTGTGTTTCCCTGGTGATGAGTGACGTACAGCATCCCTTCACGTCTGTTGGCCATCTGCATGTCTTCTTTGGAAAAATCATTCATCTCTTCTGCCCATTTTTAATTGGATTATTCATTTGCTGAGTGTTGAGTTGTATGAGTTCTTTATATATTTTGGATGCTAACCCTTTATCTGATATGTCATTTGCAAATAGCTTCTCCCATTCCATAGGTTGTATTTTCGTTTTCTTGATGGTTTCCTTTGCTGTGCAGACGTGTTTTACTTTGATGTAGTCTCGACAGTCTATATTTTTTGCTTTTGTTTCCCTTGCCCCAGGAGACATATCTAGTAAGAGGCTGTTATGGATGAGGTCAAAGAAGTTACTGCCTGTTTTTTCCTCTAGGATTTTTATGGTTTCAGGTCTCACAACTAGGTCTTTGATCCATTGTAAGGTTTTTTGTTTGTTTGTTTTTTACTTTTTTTAAAAAAGATTTTATGTATTTATTTTAGAGAGAGAGTGCACAAGCAGGAGGAGAAGCAGAGGGGAAGGGAGAGGGAGGAGGAAAGAATTGCAAGCAGACTCCCTGCTGAGCAGAGAGCCTGATGTGGGGCTCAATCCCATGACCCTGAGATCATGACCCGAGCTGAAACCGGGAGTCGGACGCTCAACTGTCTGAGCCACCCAGGGGCTCCTTTTGTGAGTTTACGTTGTGTGTGGTATAAGTATGGGTCTAGGTTCATTCTTCTGCACGTGGCTCTCCGCTTTTCCAGCACCATTTGTTGATGAGACAGTCTTTTTGCCATTGCATGTTCATTCCTCCTCCTTTGTCAAAGATTAATTGACCATATATTTTTGGATTTATTTCTGGGTTTTCTTTTCTGTTGTATCGATCTACGTGTCTATTTTTGTGCAAGTACCATTGCATTTTGATAACCTCAGCTTTGTCATATATCTTGAAGTCTGGAAAAGGGATGCCTCCAGTTCTGTTTCTCTTATTTTCAGCATTGCTTTGGCTCTTTGGGGTCTTCTGTGGCTCCATGTAAATTTTAGAACTGTTTGTTGTAGTTCTGTGCAAAATGCTGTTGGTATTTTGATAGGGATTGCGTTGAATCTGTAGATTGCAAAGTCTACTGATTTAAATGTTAATCTCAGCTAAAAAAAAAAATAATAATACCTTCACAGCAACATCCAGATTCATGTTTGGCCGGAACATCTGGGCACCGGGCCTCAGCCAAGTGGATGCACAAAATTAACCATCACAGGTACTAATCTCCTGACGCATGGGTGGGCTAGGTAGATTAAAGGGCTATGTCAGGACTGCGCCTCCTGCTCCTGCCCGGGCTCGCCCTCTACTCCTCCTGGATCTCTCTCCTTCCCTGCGCCCCGTCTGACCCCTTCTTGTTTCCTCAAGCTGCTGCTCACTCACACTTCCTCCCTGAAGCCAGGCTGCTCTCCAAAGCCCTCCATCTGTCTCTCCTCTGGACCTCTGCAGAACTTACCCTCAGGGCCACTTCCAAAGTTTTTGCTTGTCTGTTGGCCTGCACAGACCCAGTTTTGCTCCCCAGCAAAGGGATTGCATCCATATCTTATTTTCTTAAGATTTATTTTATTTATTTATTTGAGAGACAGAGAGAGAGAGAAACAGACACCTCTGCTGAGCAGGGAGCCCAACACGGCTCCTGAGGACCCTGAGATCATGACCTGAGCTGAATGCTCACCAAGGGAGACAGGAGCCCCTGCATCCATATGTTATATGTGTGCACGAGCACTTAGCTCCTTGCTCTTGCTCCTAAATATAGCACTCCTCTTAGGCAGATTTGGACTCAACTCCTTCATTGATTCATTTTTTTAAAATTTTTTTATACTTGATTCTCAAGCCATCAAAAAAAAAAAAAAAGTAAAGAGGAGGTGCCCATATTGCCCTGAATATACCATAGTGTTCATTTTCCATAAGTACTAAATTTAAATTCACATTAGACCGCAGATCAACAGCTTAGAATTGTTCTGAATAATTCAGATACAGTAAATCAGAAACCTCAGGAAATATTGAAAATGCAACAAAAGAAGGAGAGTGCCATCGGTAGTGAACATAGACATCTGTATTTATTTCTCAGGAGAGTCCTTAGGAGCGTACACCTCAAGAGGGATTTGGAAGGGTCTGGTTGGCATATAAAGAGCAGAGGAGAAAGCCGGCGGCCACCATCCGGGACAAGAGCGCAGCACGGACCGGCTGGGGGCAGATCCGGAGAACCCTGCTCATTCCTCATTCCGGGGTGTGAGCACACGTGAGCAGCAGGGGGCAGACAGATGGAGCGCCCCGCACGGACTCACCGCCGCATCCTAGGGGCCCCGTGCAAACCCGTCCGCGCAGGCGCCTCACCAGGGTAAGCCTTCCAAAGGCCAGCCCTGCTGCCACGAACATTATCTACGTTCCCATTTCCTTTTCCTCTTCTCTAAAACCTAAAACAACATCTCAACTAAAATTACTGGCCTTTCAGTACAAAACATTGATTGATTGATTGATTGATTGATTGATTAGGAGCCTGCGTGGCTCAACTGGTTGAGCATCCAACTCTTGGTTTCAGCTCAGATCATGAGCTGAAGGTCCTGAGATCGAGCCCTGTGTGAGTCTCAGCGCTCAGCAAGGGGTCTGCTTCTCGCTCCCTCTGCCCCTCCCCCCTCAAATAAATAAATAAATCTTAAAAAGAAACTATGCTCATCATCCTTTGGTCGGTTTTTAAGGACCTTATTAATGTCACAGGCAGATAAGAATGGCCCTTATAACACCAAGCGATCTATTAACTTCTCATTTCAAAGGAGGAAACAAAACAGAACTAAACAAAAGACCCTGATTTATTTGGTGTGGGACTAAGGAACAAGTCATTCTTCTCACGTCTTTGCAGGGTGAGTAACTTCTCATGAGCTTCATATCAGCAAGCTGAGTCAGAGGAGAGAACTGTTGGCTTATTGAGTGTTCAAGGCCACTGGTCCCAGTCAGCCACAAGCCTGGTCCCAGGACCCCCACCCATGGACAAAGGGAGAAGGACGGGCGAGTGCTCCTCTGCTTCCCAGGCCTCTGGGGGATGCCCGGAGGGGGCTTCTGCTCCCCAACCCTGTGTGCGGAGCAGGCATGCTCCATGCTGAGGGATGCTGATCACACCAATGAGGGGCCAGGGCTCCCCTAATGAAGCGTCCCCAGCCTCAGGGCCACCCCTCTCCCGAAGAGGCCTTCCCTACAGCAGCACAGGGCACCCATTCAGGACCTGAACCCGCAGGCTTGGCTGCTCAGGCCCTCAGCTGACCCCCAATCCGGGCCCCGCTCAGCCCCGGGGGCTGCCTCCAGGAGAGCCCCAGCCCACCAGCCCTGGCTACAAGGTGCAAATCCTGGCCCCTGCACCTGGGGACTCTTGGGCTCTCCAGTGAGCCCCTTGCTCAGTCTCTGTCCAGGGAGCCTGGCCTAGAACAGTCCTATCAAAGACGACTCATGAGGCTATGCCCCTCAACCGTCCCCTTCCACAGTCAGAAGCGGGTTGGGGGGTGACGGAGACAGGGGGCTGCAGCGTGGAAGCCCCTGTCACCTCCAGTGGCACCGGGACACGCCAGGTCAGTGGCTGGTCCTGAGCTTGCACGTTAGCGACAACGCGGACTTCCTACATAGGTACAGCTCCAGGCCGTACCCGGGGGCCGTGTGCATTTACACAGGTGTACACATGAGTCCGGGAACTCATTTCCTATCTTTCCAGACATCCATCTGCCACCACCTACCTACCTGTCATCTGTGTCCATATCTATGTCTGTACAAACATGTGCACATGCATCACACGTGTGTGTGTGTCATAGATTCATTTGTTACAAAAAATACGACCGCACAAAATACGCTACGGCTTAGGAGCCTAATTTGAGATCATTAGAATCAACCAAAACCTCTTGAAGAAGTCTCCACCGATGTAATATCTCACTCGAGAAAGTGGGATTTTTGAAAACTGTGCAGTTGGGGTGACCTGGATTATGTTTTTTAAAATAAGAAATTAAAAAAAAAATAAGTAAAATGAACTAAGACATTGTAGGCTGGGCCCTGTGTCATGGCCTCTCGGTGCAGAGGTAAGACCCGTCCCGGGGTCCCCTGGCTGCAGAGGCCGCGGTCTCCACTGCACACACGACATTGTCTCAGCTGCACACTCTGGCTTCATTTCCATTCTATGGGCAGATGAGGATTCCTTTGGGAGCCACATCCAGTTACCGCTGGACGGGGTCGGGGGGCAGGCAGGACAGAGCCAGCCCCAGCCCCTTATGGGCCCCTCCGAGGGCGTCCTGGGGCGCGGCTCCCTGTAACCTCTGCTACCCGCAGTGCAGACCGGGAACCAGCAGCACAGGTGCGACCTGCGAGCTTGCTAGAAACACGGATCTCAATCCTCCTCCCGGGGCCTCCTGAACCAAGACGGGCAACTTAACAAGAGGTGACTCCGGCCACAAATGGGAGTCACTTAGATACACACTTTTTTTAAGATGCCAAAAATAGACAAAGCAAGATAAAATAATGATTGTACCAGTTTTTTTTTTTTAATTCAGCAACATTTTGAAGAACACTGTTTAGTGTTGGGGGAAAAAAGATACAGTAAGTCAGGAAAAGCAAATTACAACGATTTTCTTAATTTCGGTGACATCTCCGTTGAACTTTTCATTTATTTGCTAGGCATTCTGACCTGCCATGATTTTTGCCTGGCTGGAAGGGTGTTCTTGCACTAGAAAATGCTGCCATAGGAAATTATAAGCTTTTAACACTCGGTGCAGCGAGAAAGGGAAGCTTTCAAATAATAGAGACTTGTGATGTTCATGCCCTAAACATGAGTCACGTGTGATCTTGCTGGGGATTTGTCCTCTCCATGCCATCAGCGTCTTCTGACACCTTATAAGCTCCTGAGAAATGACTCTCCACTTGGTGATTACTTGATGCCAGAAGGACAAGCAAGATTCTGGAAGAGTCCTTGGCCCCCAGTGTCTTTGCCCAACTATTCAAATTCTACATATACGTAGGTTTTTTGTTTTGTTTTGTTTTTAATTCATGAGAATACACAGAGAGGAGACAGAGAGAGAGAGGCAGAGACACAGGCAGAGGGAGAAGCAGGCTCCATGCAGGGAGCCGGACATGTGATTCGATCCCGGGTCTCCAGGATCAGGCCCCGGGCTGTAGGCAGCGCTAAACTGCTGAGCCACCGGGGCTGCCCATATACATAGTTTTTTAAAAAAAAAAAAAAAAAAAAAAAAAGTCTATGTGGTGCAAAAAAGAGAAATTCACAGAGAGGAGAGGGATTTACTTGTCATTTCTGTTTTTATTCTTCAAAATCCATCTTAAAAATATTAATAACCTGGTATCAGGACATTTGCCCTTCTGTTCCCATCCCCAAGTAGTTAATAGGGCCACGGAGAGACACGGAGAGAAGGACACCTGGGGAGACAATGACCCCATTACAGCAAAACCCACCCCTCCTGCCGCTGCCCACCAGCTCCGTCCCCAGGAGACCCCGTCTCCAGGGTCACTCTGGCTTGCTTGTACCTTCCCCAATTGCCCTCCGCACCACAAAGCCGTCTGGGCTCGACTTCAGCATCTCTCCCCAACCAGCCGCTGGTCCCCTTATGCGTGAGCTGCCGGGTGGGCCCCTGGGGTGCTGTGGTCAGGGTTCCCCAAGACTGGGGACCTGCTTCATGTCCCCGCTCCCACCTGTGTCCCTTCTGAGTTCCTCTTCCTGCAAGTATGTTTTTAAAGAGTACGGGTGACGGGCACTGAGGGGGGCACTTGATAGGATGAGCACTGGGTGTTATTCTATATGTTGGCAAATTGAACACCAATAAAAAGTAAATTTATTAAAAAAATAAAATAAAGAGTACAGGGGAAATCCGATTAGCCCCTCCTTCACGGCGCATTTTTAAAAGATGGGCCAGCAGAGGCAGTAATTCTATTATGAAATAATTCAGAGTGGCTGGTCAATTGCTGCGAGGCGCGGAGGGCGACTTTCTGACCTCGTGTCCATAAGACGCGTCAGTCCCTTGCGGAGCCTGTGGTCGTATCACTGGGGAAACAGTCCCCTAATTTGCATGAAATGGATTCTCGTATAAAATAAGTGTTGTCATTAATGGGGGCTCAGAAGGAAGTTTCTCGGCAGGTGGATGGAAGTTCCCACTGAGGGAGGGGTGCCGGGGGGGGTGACGTTGGGTCCCCGTCTGGGTGTCGGCCCCGGGAGCAGCAGGCCTGGCTTCATGGGCAGACTCGGTGCTTCTGCACGTCCCGCCCTGAGGAGCTGGCCTCCTGCGGGCAGAGGGCTCAGGTTGGAGACGCCAGGGGTGTCACACCCCTCGGGGGCCCCCTGAGTCCCGTGTGGATGTGGTGATGCTACATAATCGTGCCTCCCTGGGCAGCTCCCTTGATGTGCTGCCCCCCCCAACCCTCCAGGTTCCCGAAGCCACCACCCACTGGCCAAGGGACCGGGAGGGGCCACGCAGGGTCAAAGGTGAACCAGGCCAGAAGGCCTGACACGGTCACCGCTGCTGGACTGCGCAGCGTCCGAGAACAGCAGGACTGGCCTGGCCTGTGCCGGGCACCCTCTCCTGCCCCGTCTGGCCCAGAGCTCACCCTCTGCTCCCGACGCCCATACCCTTGCAAGGACGGCAGCACGGGCCCCCGGGAACACGACTGTGAGGGAGATCAGCATGACCTGTCCCCCTCACCACGGCCTGCAGGAAACTCAGAGAGTAGCTACTCAGGGTCGGTCATGTGTTGCGAATAACGGGCTGACACCACCCCGGTGACACTGACGTAGGCCACGAAATCGCGAAGCTGCAGAGATGAAATCTGTAGTAGCATCAGGTGTTCTGTGCTGGGTGGACAAGATGTTTCTGTGGGAGATTCCAGTGCAGAATGTGGGGAAACAGTCCTCCATGACTCCTCATAGAGCACCCCCCACCAGGATACCAGGCCTAGTCCTGCTCCCACTACAGCTCAGGAGAACCTTCCAGAAGCCCCCGTCATAGAGCACACCCCCCACCCCCAGGATCCCAGGCCTAGTCCTGCTCCCACTACTGTCACCAGGGCCCAGCTTGCCCTCTGGCCACCTTGCCGTGGGGACCAGTCGGCCTTGTCTCCTGCCACCAGCGAGCGTGAGGCCAGGGAAGGTTCTCGCGGGCACCGTCAGGTCCCGGGTGACTCCCAGAGCCACGCACCCCAGGGACCTCACCCAGACACTGGCCCGGGGGGGGCAGCCCCAGCCCCAGCGACCTCGGTGGCCCGGCCCCTGACCTTGTCCTGTCCTCATGCTCAGGACGTCCACCAGGCCTGCTCCCCAGACTCCTGCACCCTCCCGGGGTTCCCAGAGGGCAGGGGGGTCCCGGGGTTGCAACCTGAGAGGGTGTCATTCCCCGGGTGACTCCCTAAGCCCTGAGTCCCCAGGCCCCCGGCGGTGTCACCTGGGCCCCGCAGCGCTGGCCAGTCCATGGGCTCTCCTACAGCCGTCCACGCCTGCGTGGCCTTGTGCTGCTCGTTCGGGGACATCCGACCCAGGGACGCCAAGGACCTGGTGTGGCACCCTGGCTCGGGGTGATGGACACGCAGCTGAGGAGAAGCCCATGAAGACGATGCGGAGGCCAGACTCTCGTGGCCACGGGAAGGTGCTGACCCGGGGAGCTGCTGCACGGGGCGGGGTCCCAGGGGCCCCTCTGTCCCCGACTCCCCCAGGCCCACGGCCCTGTCTCCAGGGCTGAGTCCAGCCCCCGGTCGGGGCCAGTAGCGGGGGATACACAGTCCATGGGGTAGCCACAGGGTTTGCCACAGAGTAAAAGGAGGTCGGGGACAGTCCCAAGGCCCCAGGGGCCCGGGAGGGACATCCCTGTCACTGAGGGCGAGAGCAGAGCTTCCAGGTATCCCACCCCGGGGGAGCGGGAGGGCACCGCTGGTTGTGCCCGCGTGTGCATGCACCCGGCCTGTGTGGCCACGTGTGTGGAGCCCACTTGCTTGTTGCATACGGGGACAGAGCCTGGAGCTCACAGAGGTGCCCTCGCAGCGGTGGAGCCAGACAGGAAGCAGCCCTGTGACCCCAGGCCGGCGCCGAGATGGAGCGGTGGCCAAGTCGTGCTCGTGCTCTGAGCAGGAGGCACTGGGAACACCAGGGACCGGGCGTGGCGCTGAGGGTAACGTCCAGGGAGCTGCGTGGTCCTGCGGCCGCGCAGTCAGTGGCCTCCATAGGCCTCAACGGCCCGGCCCTACTTCACGGAGGACCTCCGCCAGGGACGGCTGTCCCCGGGACGCCACCCCCACGGCAACAGGCGTCTCTGACCTTCCTTCGTGCAAAGGAAGAGCCCGGAGCCCACAGGGACCTCGCCCTCCCCAACCCCCCAGCCTGGCATCTGAGGCCTCAGGTGCAGCCCGTGCGAAGCCTGCCTCATCTCGTGACACGGAGAAGGTGGCTTGGATCCGGGCGGCCAAACAAGCTGGGGCTGCGTCCCACCGAATGCACATGGCCACCACGAGGACGCACGGTTGGCCCTGCGGTCCCATATCACCTGGGAGGTGCCCCAACACCAGTCCCCGGCCTGAGCCCTGGAAGCAAACCCGGTGCCGGCCACGGCCGGGCTCTCCCCCTATCCCCGGGGCAGGGGCGGGGGGCTGCTCCTTGGCTCCTGGGACACCGGGCGGCCGTGAACTCCAGGGAGCTCCCTGCCCCGCGGACCGTGGACCGGGACCTCAAACAATAGATGGTGACTTCCCACAGCTGTCGAGGCTGGAAGGTCAGGAGCAAATCAGCAGCAGACTCAGCGTCGCGCAGGGCCGGTCGTCACTGAGGACACGCAACGTAGTGCCCCGCTTGGTGGGTGCTTACGAGGCTGTCACCCTCTACCGAAGCACCCACCATCGTGCTCCTCGGTGAGGAGCCTATGAAACACGGGCTGGAGGGAGAGACTCTGTGTCCAAACTTTGCTCTCTGCCCGAAGGCAGATCCTCCAGTGTCACTGGGAGCTTCGCTAACCGGGAAGATGCACGCTTGTCTCAGGGGAAGAACTGAGAAGTCAACCGCACACCCACACAGACTGTCACAAACCGTCACCCTCTCCTCCGTTCCTCTACGGACCCAGCCATCTCCCCAATCACGTCCCCCTGAAATGCCCCGAGCCGTCCCCATCCCCCACGAGGATGCTATGTGAGCTCTCAGCTCTCACCGCCTTTTGGGGTATCTGCACTTTGTCCCGTGATGCCCCCATGCATGTAGGATTAAAAAAATCACTAAATATGGACACCTTTCTGCTGCCAACCTGCCTGTTTGTGTTTTCCATAGATCAAGGCGTGGAGTCCGGGCATACAGGGGCAGTGTCTTCCTCCAGCAGAATCCAGAGTCTCATAATGTTCCATTTTCTGGCCAATGACAAGGACGGAAGAGTGCTTTCAGGACAGAAAGATCTGGATTAGGATTCTAGGTCTGAGTTACCTGCTCTGACCCTGGGCAACTTTTTGATCCATCTAGGCCTTGACATCTTTATTGATAAAACAGTCACCATTTCTGCTTTGTAGCTTGCCGATGGAGACGAAATCAACCACGTGGTGTATGTAAAGCATTCGACGTAGCGCCCCACAGATGGTCACACATCGTAGATCCAAGCCACAATGAAACCGAAACTCAACCGCAAGCTAAGGTCACCCACGTGCGCGACCAAAGCTCGTTGTTTGGGGTTTCCAGCTGCAAGCGCTCACAAGCAGAAGAACGTCTGTAACGTAGGGCAGAAATGTTTCATCGTCCTTGAATTACGGACATGCTGGCCCAGTCCCGCTTTCCAATAATTTAGTCCGTTTTGAACAAGAATCAAGGTTACATCCGATTTCCATCTAGCCTAAAGGTGTATCTCAGAACAGCTTGAGCGAGAAGAAGGACACAGAAAGTGCCTTCGTACCTGTGTGTGTACCTAGACCCACAAGCAAGTACTCACGTTAACCTCATCCCGGGCGATTCTGTTCCAAATTCCGCTTAGAAGCGTGGGTCTCAAGGGAAGTTAGCGATTTGCCGAACGCATCTCCCTCTTCGTGCTGGTTTTCTAACTCAGGAACCCCACCCGGAGTGCAAGGATGGTTCCCGTGGAATAAGGTTCTTGAAATCACTCAAGCTTCCTGATTCTCAGCTGCTTTGTCCCAAAAGAGGGGAGAATTAAACTCCCCATTTAAATCCCAATGGTGCTGGGAGGGTAAAATAAAACAGCGTGTATGGCAAAGCACTTTGCAAATACAAAAAAAAAAACAACCACACAGATAAAAGGTGTTTTTAGGCATATTTGTGTACTTGAGGGGTACATTACCCAGGTAAAACGTGACAGTTTTAATATTGTGAGAAAGAAGCAAAGGCCAGAATTCTAATTCCCTGGCTCTCTGTCTTTTCTCACGCGTATTAGAAATGGCATGAGTTCAAGAACCAGCTTTCCTAATGAAAAACCGTATCTGGCAATTGCTTTAATAACTGTTCCTCTAGATGATCATAAACCTGCACCTTCAGGAACACTTGAAATAAATGCGCATGGTTGCTGCAGACTCCCAGAGGCTGACAAATGCAAGGCATTCAACTTCAAAATCTCCCTCATTACAATAATTCACAGGCTATTCGGAAGAGGTCTTTGCATTTTCCTGCTCTTGGTGCTGAGGGAAATAGGAGAAAGGAGCGGTGTTTATGAAATACCCACTTGGTGCCAGAAACCACGCTGTGCTTCCTACACATGGGACCTCATACATCTTTCCACGAGGAAGCCAAGATCCAGACAGCTGGTCACCTGCTTCGCCCACGTGAGCCGCAGAGCCCAGACCCTAGGCCAGGCCAGCATCCCTGCAAAGCCTGCCTTGACTCCAAGGCCGGGGCAACGAGATGAGATACGTCAACGACAAGTGCTGATAGGGGGCCATGGTGTTCGTGCTACGGACCCAATGTCCCTCCCAAATTCCTGTGTTGAAACCGAGCCTCCCAAGTGGTGATGTGAGGAGGTAGGGACTGCGGGAGGTGATGCGGTCAGGAGGGTGGAGCCCGCACGATGGGGTTAGCACCCTCACCAAAGACAGCAGGGAGAGGTTTAGCCTGCAAGGACACAGGAGGACACAAGGAAAAGACGGAGGTGTGCACCTCCCACCAGAGTCTGGCCGTGCCGGGTCCTGGGTCCTGGGCTCCTCACCCCCCAAACTGAGAGAAATACATTTCTGCGGTTGGGAAGGACTCTGCGGGAGCCCTAACGGACCGGGCCACTTGCGCTGCTCAGCTCGCTTGTCAAGGATGTCTCCATCTTTCTTCACCAGGATCCTTCGATCTATGGACCCATATTTTTTCCCGAGTAGTCCTAAATATAAACATTTTTCCTGTTGTCCAAATACATAAAAATAACCCTGAAAGTCCAATTTTATAAAATGGAATGGGTTTCTCCCCCTTACCCCCCGGTCCTAGATTCTGTAGTTCCGGAACCATGGTGAAGATTGTTGGCTGGGCCACCTCCCAGGTGCTGGTTCGCCTTTGATGTGAGAATTGGGAGCCACAAAATTGCACCCTCCCTCCCCAGGTGCCTGCATCCCTAATGTGGAGACACACGTGGGTTTCCTCCCTGTTTGGGGAACTGGTTGGCCACAGCCGCAGACATTCCGCCGGACTAGAGGCTGCGCTGGGGAGCGCGGGCCTGTCTACGCACCTGTGGGGAAGTGCTGGACAGGTGCGCACGCCCCGGGCCGGGGAGAGCCCAGCAGGTGGCTGCTGCTGCCTCCTCACTGCGTCGCGGGTTCTGATCTTGTTTACGGAAGTTAAAGGGGTGGGGGAACAGCCTCTTTCCCGAGGAGGGCATCCTACTGCAACGTTTCCCTAGGCGGGAAGCCGGGTTGAACAACTGGGCTTCGGCTACATTTTTTTTTAATAAATTAATTTTTATTGGTGTTCAATTTACCAACATACAGAATAACACCCAGTGCTCATCCCTTCAAGTGTCCCCCTCAGTGCCCGGCACCCATTCACCCCCACCCCCCGCCCTCCTCCCCTTCTACCCCCCCCAATTTCGTTTCCCAGAGTTAGAAGTCTTCATGTTCTGTCTCCCTTTCTGATATTTCCCACACATTTTTGCCACCAGCAATCTACTGTCTTTTGAAGTTAAATTGAAACTTTGATACCTATTTCTTGTTATGCAAAAGCCTCCACATAAAGCATAATTACCGTAATGAAGATGCACTGTTTCTCTTTGGGGACTCACAGTAACTTATTCTGCTCAATGTGCTGAGGAATGTCAAAATGAAATGAGGGAGGTAACCCCTGAAGAGAAACCACCAAGATAATTCCTAAGTAGGACAGATGAAACAGAGGAGGAGGGGAGGCAATTATCCGGGCAGTTAAATATCGCAGATCGCTCAGATAGAAGCACAATGCTCTCGGTCAATTGAGCTGGAGATCCATCAAAGAGAGCAGTTTCCTTTTCTTCTATGGAGGCTTCTCCTAATAAAATAATAATTTGCATTTCTATGGTGCCTTTCATCTCCTAGGACTTTATAGATGCTAAATTATTTAGCTTTATCATAACCGAGAAGTAAGTTTTCTTTCTACGCTAACCTGAGGCATTGATAAGCTGCATGACCTCCCCAAGGGCGCTGCTCAGAACAGATCTAGAAGAACAACTTGATCCTGCCCCTGCGGACATTTCTCCTGCCTCCTTTCTCATGGAGAGGCTCATTGGAGCACTGTGCTCCCCCACACACATGTTTCGTTTTAAACCCCAATCGGAATTTCGCCCATTACTACGTGACATGAAGAATTGCATCCAAGTAAATCCCTTTGGAAAATAACATACACTAGTAATGTATGGGATTTGTTCTCCCAATTTCTTTCCGTTATTAGGGGAGGATCCTCCACCCTGCTGGGCTGTCCTTCCCTTCCAGTGACACTCACAGGGGTGAAGAGTTGGGGGGAAATCCGGAGTCTCCGTCCAGAGGTATGACATTCGGCTCACTGCTCTTTGCACAATTTTGTTTCACTTCTGAGAATCGTTCAGGGTTCGTGCAAATTTTTGCAGTCTATCTTTTAAATATTTTTAGAAGATTTATTTATTTATTTGGTGGTGTGGGGATGGGCAGAGGGAGAGAAAGAATCTCAAGCAGGCTCCCCACCGAGTGCAGGTCACGGACACGGGGTTCGATCCCAGGACCCTGAGATCATGACCTGAGCTGAAATCAAGGGTCGGATGCTGAACCGACCGAGCCACCCAGGTGTCCCTCAAATTTTACAGTCTTTATATGGACAACAGAGTAAGCACGCTAGACACAATTTTATATTCAATCTTCCTTGAGTGAGATCACCCCAGTGGGGCTGAGACAGGACATGAGGGACAAGGAGGAGGGAAAGGTTAGGATTCGGAAGACGACAAAGGCTGAGGAAGACGATGCAGCTGGTGGGGCATCCGAGGGCCGAACGAGGGATGCAGGTGCCCACTGAGGCACCACCTTCCATCCCCCTCGAGACAGGTAAGCTCTGTCAGAACGGGAGGACGAGATACATTTTATGTTTTCCCCAAGAGACACCACAGGACCTCTTCCAAGAACGATCTTGACTTAGATAATACTTCTGAAGAACCAAAGGGGACTCGTAACGGGAGCACACCAAATCTCATCTTCTTACGACAGTTTTTGTTGTGAATGCGACTTTTTTTTTTTGGTTGGAATTTGAAAGGAGCTATTACAATATCACCCATTTCATCATCTGAGATGAACCCAAGCCCATCGCCTCTGCTTGTGATCCATGTTGGGGACAAATGGTAGGCACAAAATATAGGGATGGATAATAGTGTTCCCAGGGCATTGGGCCGCAGAGTCAATGTGACAGCTGATGGGGATTCAGCTCCGCTCGGGGGGTAACCGGGCACTGTGCCGAGAACACCTACCCCGCTGCATGTGACTGTGCCCATCGGGAGACACTGAGCACGGCAAACCAGAACTCACAACGGAGACCAATACTTCAAAGCAGCCCTAAGCTTCTGTCCCTGCCCCCTTCATCCCACTGCCCCCCTTACTAAGATACATGGGGCCCCAAAAGTGAGCAGGGTCGCGGGGTGACACCCAGCTCTGAATAGCAGGAACAGGAAATAACTTTGTTTGGAAACCAAATCACTCCTGGAAACGCGGCCTGACTTGCTGCTCAGAAATGCTTTAAGGATGACGAAGGGGATGCATTTGAATCAACTCTTGGTGCTGGCATGAACATTTTTCAATGAAAGGAACGGATTTCTTTGCGAAGGTGTGACCTCCCTCCCCTGAACGCAACTGCAGAACTTTTCTGCACTTGCTAGTCCTTCTGGCAAGATAGGACTTGGGGCAGCGATGTGTCCTACAGTGTCTCCGGGAAGAGCGGGGACGTCTCTCTGATGCTTCCTCTCTACCATTCTCAGGGATTATCCCTAGTTGTGGTATTTCTGAATTTGCTTTCGTATTTCTAAATCTTGGGGACTAAGTACTCTAACCAGACGTGCCTGTTGGCCCCAACGCGCGGTGGGGGAGAGGTCTGCGCAAGGCAATTTTCATCAGGTGCCTTTGCGACTCTCAGATCAATCCGACCTCATTCAGATGGGTGAGAAGATGGCCCCAAACTGTGTCTCTAACACTTATTTCTCTTTCTGAGTATTGCTCTTTTGGTTTTTTACCCTATTTCTTTATCATAGCCGATGTGCTCCGTGAGCCGGGATACGGCTAAGCTGGCAAGTGAGGATTTTGTGTACCAGTGTGGGGGTCAGCCCTGGAGTGTGTAGGGCAGAGACGAAGGGAAATGGAGCAGCCTGGGCCCTGCTCTGATTGCACGGGAGCTTGCGGTTGGACGTGTGTTGATCCCTTCACCCAGTCCCCTCCCATACATGCTCAGCCTGTGAGCCCCAGGCGGGGCTGTGGCCCATTCACATCAGGCACCAGGGGCCAGGCAGTGGCACCAGCAGCTGGCACCCAGCACGCCAGGCTTCCCACCGGCTCTTCCCACCAGCTTTTTCCACCGCATCACAGGCCCTTGATGCATCATGACACTGCAGAGACCAATCACTGATTTCCGAGGCTGTATCTCTGTGTAGCAGCAAAGGTTACCTCCAGTCGGTGATTCTCCAAGTGTAGAGATGCCATTCTGTAGACCCTACCCCAGACCCACCGAATAAGAAGCTCTGGGGTGGAGCCAGTCATCTGTGTTTTAACAAGGCCTCCAGATGACTCTAATGCTTGCTCAAGTTTGAGAATGAAGGGATTAAAATTACTTTACACTGCCAACATCTGGACAATCAGCAGCCACAGAAAGAAACATTATCTAAACCTAAGCAGATGCTCCTCAAAATATAGCTGCCAGTCACCCCCTCCGAGGGAGTTTCCTGTTTGGAAGGCCGACAATTCACATGCGGAAGTCGGAATCCAGTGGCCCGTTAGCATGGAAAACCCAAAGGAAGCGTCCATGCTTTTCCCACTGAAGCCCGTTTAGGGCTCCCCTTTTTCTGTTAGATGGTATATCAGCCTTTTGCCATTTCAGAGTATGCACTATGTGCACACCCATAAAAGTGGGCCCTGTGCTTCTGTCCACTGCCAGTTCACTGGCAGATTCCAACTATCGAAAACAAAGAGGGTAAAGGAGGATTTCCTCCCAGCAAGAGCTAACGATCTAGGCTCCTCTGAAATGGGTTCACCCCCAGTGCATGTTTTTACAGGCCAACTGATAACACACACGCAGAAGGTGGCTTAACAGCAAGCATTTCTGAGGTTGCACCACACTAGAAATCCCACGTGTAGTATTTTGTCTCATCCTTCCCCTGACCTTGAAAGGTAGAAATTGCTCACACTGTCTTATCCACAAGAGGACAGATCTAGAGAAGGCAAACAGCCAAGGAGATTAAGGCAATTCATTATAAGGGAGGGGAAATCTATTTTCCTTCCGTACTTCCAAGTTCTCAGCTGGGACCCCTGTAACAAAAACACAGATTAACCAGAGAAAAGATTTGGTTAATACAAGTTTTATGTGGCACGGAGCCCTCATAAGGAAATGAAGACGTGGAGAACCAGTTAAACTCAGGTGTTTTCACGCTGGGTGTGATGAAGTGTGGACATTCATGGAAAATGTGGTAGGACGAAGGGCATGAGCTCACAGTAGTGACCTGGGGACACCCAGCAAGGCCTGCTCCCTGGGACTCCCCTCGGCATCCCCGTCTTTGGAGATAAGGGTGCTCCCATCCTCAAGGTGGAAGGAGGGCACCTGTGGCAGGAGGGTCCCATAACCAGGGGAGGTCGGAGAGTTTTTCCCGCACCTGTGGTCCGTCAAGCTCCTTCACCTTGAGGTACTCAGTCTGCCAGGGTGGCGTGTACTAAACTCTGTCAATACACATGGAAGATCATAGTTTCACCCCAGGAAAGAGGGTGAGTGAGTGACATGAATGTGTAGTGCACAGATGGGATGGGACTGGGGTCTCATTCGGGCTGTGGGGGGTGCAGCCCAGATCTGCCTTGTACTGTTTGTAGGACTTATTTTCAGCCTTACATCTGCTCTTGTGAAATGGGAATATGATGAGCTCTCCACAGTTCTGGGACTAAGTACACAATCATCACAGTACCTGGCATGTTCCAGGGCTACATGGTCACGGCCTTCCCACTGACTCACAGCCAGCTCTCTCTGCCGCCTCAGCTGTCTACAGTTATGGGGTTACAGAAGACCCTCAATCTCATCCTGACTGGACACTAAACGGTTTCAGAAGTTTAGACAAATTATTCACCTGGTTTCTGCTTGGGACTCTCCTAACTATAAAAGGAAGATTTGATGCAGGAATCATGCAGGAGGCTTATGCATCTCCTGTTCTCTTAGGGGATTAAAGCCCTATTTGGGGTTTTGGGTTTATGGAAGAGAAAGGCAATCATCACAAATCATAAAAAAAAAATTAATTATAACCCATGGTAGGTGGTGTCTTAGTCTGCTAGGGTCGCCATAAATAAAGAACACCTTGGACCAGGAAGCTTACAAACAATAGGCGTTGGTTTCTCACAGTTTTGAGGCTTGGGGGGTTCCAAAATCAAGGTGCCGACAGTTCAGTGTCTGGTGAGAGCCCCTCCTTGGGTTGCAGACAGCACCTCTTCACTGTGTCCCCACACCCCGACTTCTCCACACACAGAAAGGGAGTAAGCTGTCTGGGGTCTCCGCTTAATGAGGTCACTAAACCTGTCATGAGCTCCACTCTTATGACCTCAATTAACCTTAATTACTTGCTTCCTTCAGATAGTCACTTTGGGGTTAAGACTTCAACATACAAATTCGGGGCCGAGGAGAGCAACACAAACATTCAACCCATAGCAGGCGGTGAGAGGCAAGCTCATTGTTCTTTGAGGGCATCAGTCTAGTTGATTGGTGGTCAGTGAATCAAACTATGATATAAGGAAAATTTTAAGGACTTAAACTGTTTAGGCAAACCAAACTATCTATTTCCATGTATCAATAATACCACTGTAGGTTAGGTAGTTGATACAGACTATGTGTTTGTGCCCTGACCCCACTCATATGTTGACACCTCACCCCCCAATGTGGTGGCATCAGGAGGCCGAGTCTCTGGGGGATGAGGGTGGAGCCCCCAGGATGTGTTAGTGTCCCTATAACAGAGCCCCCAGGAAGCCCTCTCACCCCTTCCCTCACAGGACACAGCGAAATGACCCCATCTGTGAACCAGGAGACAGGGTGTCACCAGACGCCATATTTGCTGGTGACTTGGTCTTGGACATGATGCATCCAGAACTGGAGAAATCAGTGTCTGCTCAATGCTTTCGTCTGTGGTATTTTTTCCAAATCAAGAAGCTCCAATTGCTTCAGCATCACTTAGGTCTCCTGTCTTCTAAACCGGGGCCACGTGGATAGCAGTGAGGACAGTAATCGGTGACGAGGACAGCACCCAGTAATCCCAGGTGGAAGGGCTATTTGAATGCTTCCTTCCAGAAGGGAGAGACGTTCAGGTTTATTGATAGAGCAGCGCTGCATTTACACAGAGCCAGCCAGGCAGGTGGCAGAGCCAGGAACTCACCTGGAGGCTCCAAGCCTGCCTCGTAATTGGGAGTGTTTCCTTGTACCACCTGGTTCAGCCATATGGGTTGAAATGTGCTGTGCATAATTGCCTTTCCTGGCATTTTCCTGACAATGTGCTTGGACACTGCCTGGTGCTAGGCCCAGGGAAGGGGGGCCGGCCTGAGAGCACCGTGGTCGGATGAAGGGTTATTGCTTCTCTCGGTATCAAATGGACTGTCTGTCTCTCGTGTTGTTTCTGTTCAGGAGGAGCATGGGAAACAGCTCAGCAAACACAGCAGGGCAGGGGCCTGATGGAGCCTTGCTGGAGGTGAGCCCATTTTGCCCCCCTCTCAGCAGAGAACTCGCCCCAGTGGGGAGGCCAGACAACCCTCCAAGTGGGATCTGCCAAGGAGAGGCAGTGCCCACACCCCCCATCAGAAAGATGCTCCCTCCAGTGCTTTATTGATGCTCCGGGGCACGGGATTCCCCCCCCCCCCCGGAGCAGAGCTGCACTGTAGAATAAGGTTATCTCCACGGAGTACAGGTTACAGTGGATGCAGCATCCCCTCGCTAGGGATGGCTGCTTTTTCTGTCTAAAAAAATAAAGAAGTAAAAATTAAAGATGTCATCAGGATGCAGGCTTCTTCTATACCAAGCATGTAATGCTTCATCTCAGTGTCCTTGTGGCCTCCCAATACCTGCTGGAGCACCCACATTTGCAATGGCCTTCCAGGCAAAGGGAAGATGGAAGGACCAAGAACAAAGGTGCATATAGACTGAGACAATCCCCTTTAGGATCCCTTTCCCAAAATCCCCACCCAGTGATCCCTCTTAACATCTCTTTGGCTAGAAAGAAACACAGAAGGAGATGGTGGTGGGGATGATTCCAAAGGGGAGGACTCAAGAAGGGCACTTCTAAGTCATCCTGTCTGGGCATGTTATGGCCACATGATGGTTTCTTCTAGACCTTTTGCTCCTTGATAGTCAACCTGATGCCATATCTTTCCTATTCTGTACACACTGTAGTGTACAAATACTAAGCTAGATTCAAGAGCAAGGGCTAGGTGACTCACAATCAACCTCCCATACTAGAGTAAGAGCTAGATTCCTTTAGAGTGGGGGCTGGGACAGAGGGCACACACCACAAGTGTGGAGTGCTCGAGGGGAATGAGTTTTAGCCTTTATTATGAAATAAAAATATATCTAAAAGGCTGAGATAAAGCAGACGTCTAAGGCCATCCAACGTTAGAACCTTTTCCTGTTTCCCTGGCATGCTCCCAGAGATTCTGAGGCTTATGGAGATCCTCACACATATGGCAACATTTCCTAAATGTCCTCACCTCCTTATCCCAGAAACTGAAAATGCTCCTAAGCCTCCTTAGGACAAAAGACAACCTTAGCACTGTAGCTCTTTGAGTAAGAAGGGAAAATAACCTCCTCTCTCAGCTTATCTAGACTCTCTAATTTGCTATCAAAGCTTCTTCAAAAGTCTGCATTTCACATTCTGATGCCTTTTTTTTTCACCAGACTGGTGGTACCATGGTCAGCAGGGTTCGATCAGAGAAAGAGATCCACTAAAATACACAGAATATGCTTAATAGGATACTTCAGGGTTGAGCTCCAGTCGTTGAATAATAGACACGAGACTGTTATTTCTAGCATCTCATGCTGGAGCCTGAAATGCCCAGGGCAAGAGCTGGGAAGTGAAGATGAACAAGAAAGAGGGGACAGAGACCAGCTGGGACCTCCACGGCTGAGCTGGAACTTGTGAGAACAATGGGATCCCACCTTGGTCCTCACAGTCTCCCTGTCTTTGGAAGATGGGAGTGTCCCTGCGGGAGAAGCACGTGCCCTTCCAACAGAACTAAACACACACCTGGCCCAGAACTCAAAGAAGCTGAAGCAAGAACTCCTGTGAGAGCTGGAAGAAAGGGGAGCCCTCATATGGCCCCCTGCCTCCCAGGTGAGCCAGTGGCTCTGCAACGAGGAACATGAGCACAGCATCCCGTGCTCCGCCTTGGTCTCCTGAGCACAGTGAGAATACTCTGCTTCTTCAATGCCTGAGCTCTAACCTTGCTTGGACCTGGTCCTTCTCTAGTCGAGCCTGCAGATGAGACCCCACCCTGAACAATTTCTGATTGCAGGCTGGTGAGACATCCTCAGGCAACCAGGACACACAAACATTCCTGAGCCACAGAAACTGTGAGATAATAAATATGTGGATTTTTGAAAAAGATTTTATTTATTTATTCATGAGAGACACAGAGAGAGAGGCAGAGACACAGGCAGAGGGAGAAGCAGGCTTCATGCAGGGAGCCCGATGCAGACTCGATCCCAGGACCCCAGTATCACAATCTGAGCCAAAGGCAGATGTTCAACCCCTGAACCACCCAGGGGCCCCTAAATGGGCATTGTTTTAACTTGCCAAATTTGAGGGGTGCTTTGTTACACAGTGAAAGCTAACTGATACACCAGCACTCTGGTCTGTTGGTTAGCCTTTGGACATGCCACATTTCTTCTGTTTTGCTTGCTGTTTCCTTCGCAAAGATTGCCATCAATCAGCTTTCCTTACTGTCCAACCCTACCTATTCTTCAGCACTCCAGTCAGTTTCTATGTTCTCTCTCAGCCCTTCTGATTATTTCAGCCCATGATGATTTTCCTCTTCCACAAGATGCAGAATTTATCATCTCAGGCACACCAGAGTCCCTCTGAATGTTCACCGCTGGCCTGGGAACGGCACAGGCCAGAACAGAGGCTGGGATCAGTATCGCATAGATGGGGCAGTCAACACGAGTAGGGTGTGCATTTCTTTGACGGCAAAACTGGAGAAGATTTGGCATCAAAAACTGAGTCAGCATTAGTTGCCCAAGCGGGATAAGCATAAGATGAGAAGCATGAGCATCAGCTTGAGATCAATGCCAGAGGAGGTTGACAAAGAGAGAAGCAACCCTACGTGAGGGAGGGGGACTGCTGGAGATGAGTATTTGCCTTGGTGGGAGATGTTATTTTTAAGGACCTTCTTCACCTCCATGAGTCTACATACGTCTGTTGATCTCAAAGAGCAGTGCCCTAGCTTAGGGACGTGACACGTTGTGACATTGTGCGTGTTTGGGTTTTCTGTAAGTTAGCCATGGCTCCCCAAGGAGATGGCACGCTGGTAGAAGGCAATGCTTTAAATCCGCGTGGCAAATACTCATTGAACCTGTGTGTGGAAATATAATCCTTGCTCATTCTTTTCCTTCTCCACAATCTGTAAAAACTAAAAGAATATTTATATCCACAGTGAACCATTCATTGACTGAGCCAATCCAATCCCTGAAGATACAGAGTAAATTTAAAATGTGTTAAATTAAAAAAAAATCAGTCTATTTCTGTGACTATTTAGGCTTCGTTTATATGCAGTTTAATGGCAGAAAACAATCACATTCAAGTAGCAGTGCAAGGTGTTATAAACTAAAAATGTGCTGTTTTCATTTGGTTACTATTAAAATGAGATTTAGAAGAACCATCCAAATCCGTGCCTCATAACAGATACATTTATACACAGACGTTACGTTCCCCATTCGTAAGGACACGTTCTCTTCCTGAAGTAGGTGCATTATTGTCTGACATAAGCCATGGTTCTACTTTTCCAAAGATTGGGGAATAACCGGCTTAGTGAGGTTATAGCTATGAATACAAAGGATTTTAAATCAGTTGAGTGTAACGGACTTGAGTTCTCCAAAAACATATATTTGGGATTTTGCTTGTTGCTGCTCTGGTTTCCATAATGTCAGGCAACTGTTTTGACTGAGGTCCTCATGGCTTTGGCATGGGCGATAGTCAGACTACTGGGAAATAAAAATGCTTATTCTCACTGCCAGCCTACTCAGGCTAATGGTTCGTCATGTCCCTAATAGAATCTGGATCCTGACGATTTAGAGGAAAGCACACCTTTTCTACTGGCTCTATCCACATGAAAAGAAGAGACATAGCAATTTAGTAATAATCGGTCATTTGTCAATGCAGTTACCAATCTGGAACAGCCACTGCCGCCCAAGTATTTAGGACACTGAATTATCTAATTTTGTGACCAGTACAACTATGTTCGACCACCTGTGGTGCCTACTGTACTATCTGCAGTCAATTCTCCCTTGAATTCATGATTTAGCCAAAAATCTTAGGGAAAAGGTACATTTGAATGTAACCTTGTGCTTTTTTACATAATGGAAAAAAATAATGGAAATCCATCCAGGATGTAAAAACAAAAAACAAAAAACAAAAAACACAAGCAAAACATTTTTTTTTCTTGCGCTCGAGAAATTACGCTTCACAGTGTTTGGGGGACATTGTGGTGTGGACAGTGTGGGGGTTGGTCTAAAGCCTTGAATTTTGGGGGAAGTCTTCTCTGCCTTTTCCAGCGTCACTGAGCATTTCCTGTGCAGCTGCGTAGAGCTTGATAGGACATAGAATTTGGTTTGAGCGTCGTGGCTACACGTGCTCTTTTTATTACAAATGCCTCAGCCTTCGCTGAGCCTATCTGTCACAATAATGTCCTGTAGTGAGGACGTGTACCAGATAATTACGTGGTGAGTAAACAAGACAGTGTTCCCTTTTATCTGTTTTAAATGGGGCGCCTTCTCTTTTAATCAACCGCCTTGTGCTCCTGTGTTATTGGGCAAGGTAAACGGGCGCCACCGGCAGCCCCTCTAAATCACGCGCTGTTACATGTCCCGCTATATTTCTAGATTAATGAGCGGTGGGTAGTGTTTACCATCTCCCCACTTTATAAACATCAGCTCCCATCGTTGCTCTATGGAGTGGAAGAAATATGGAGCCCAGTCTTTCCCTTGATTGCTTGTAAGATCACTTGCAAATGTTCTGATAACGGACTGCAGAGAACATGTATTCCACGTGTTGTGTGACCCTGGAGACGCTCCCTGCTGGCTCAGGGTGGCCCAGGGTGTGGCCTCCAGCCATGGACTTTGTTTTGCTGCTTTTTTTCCCCCCTTTCCTTTTCCTCCCCCTCCCTCCCACTCCCCCTCCCTCCCTCCCTTCCTTCCTCCCTCAACATTTCCGTAGCAGTTACTACAAAGTGCTGCTGTTACTACCATTTTTGAAATGAGCTGTTAAGAAGTTAAATAACTTCCCTATTGTTACACATCTAGTAGCTGATGGAGCAGGATTGTAATGGGGGACTGTCTGACCCTAGAATGAGCACTGCTGCCCATTTGCTTTAGGGCTTTCAGAAACCTCTTCAGGATGCCTCTGTGGCACCATTCAGAGGACTGGAGCAAAGCTTTCCCTGGAGGCCATCTAGGCTGCACCCAGGGAAGGGAATCCCTCCTCACGCGGCTACCATTCTCTCCCCTGAGCACCTCTGGCTACTTCCTCCATCCACACATAGCATCTCCACTCTTACAGCTGCCTCTCCACAACCTGGGGGAGAGGTTGATTCTAACTGATTCCAGCATGTTGTGCAAATAATAGGAAACACTGCTGCTGGGCCAGGAACACCGCTGTTTGCTTTTCCTTCCTGCTCTTTGCCTTCATGGAAATTGTCAACCTCTTCCAGGAAGGAAAGTCCACCCTCCCTCCTCGTTCCTATATTCCACTGTCCACGGCTTCCAGCTACATACAGTGTCCCTTTCCTAAAATGCAGGGGGCAGGTGGTATAGCCCAGTAACCCAGTCTATCTTCTAGGGAAGAAAAAACCTTTCTTCTGGTTGTTGGAAGATTGAAGCTGTGGTTTTTATAGGCCAGTAAAGTTGAATTGTCGAGGATTAGAAAGTCAGGGAACAGGGTATTTCTTGAGGGCAGGTGTAAAGAGGGAGCAGGGACTGGACCAGGAGAGGCCGAGTAGTTGAGAGAATGGTCAGGAGGAGTCTTGCAGGGTCAGGGACTGCAGAGGACCATGGCCGCAGGGCAGAGGCCACCCCTGGGAAATACTAAGGGTGTGTAAAGAGAGGAGGGCACACCTGTGGAGCTTTGCTCAAATACTCAGCAGCCTCCAGAATCCCAGACACACCCCCAGCAAACCACTTACTTACTGCCAACGTGCCCAACCCTGTAAGTCCCATGTCTACTTGAGCTTGTCATTGGCTGTCCATTGGGATGACTACACTAGGTCTCACGTAACCTTCCTATGCCCCTTTCCACACAATGCCCCAGAATACCCAAAACAGGATTCCAGAGCATTTGGCAAAGTAGGCATAGTGGTATCCTGGAAGCCAGCAAGCGTAAGATCACAGCCCTGGGCCACTGGGAGGTTATAGCCCACAGAGTAGCAGCAAGTGTTTGTTAAATTTTGGAGTGGGGCTACTATTACGTCCAACCTGCCTGTGGCGCGGGTATATTCTCTTGTACCACAAGGCTGAAATAGTGATGTGTAGGTTCCTCCGTTGAAGAGTCCCTAGAGTTGTCCCTCCCAGTCCTGCTTATGGGCCAACACTCCTGAGGGTAGAACACTTGTCCCCCCCCCACCAGCGACCATCGTTCAACCATGTGTGTACACATGTACATGTGTGAACACGTGTGTGTTTCATGATGCAGGTGTGCTCTTGAAGAGCTCCCTGGGGGATATGTAGTTCCCACTCCCCTTGGGAACCTTTGCTTGTAGCAAACTGCAAGGTGAGAAGCTCAGAGCAGAGGTTATTCAGATAAGGTCAGTTTGTTCACGAAGCCATTATCTTGTGACAAGCAAATGCCAGGGGCTGCATTGAGTATCACAGACATGTGCAGAGAAACCTGGATACTTGCCATCGTGGGAGGCGCCTTCTTGACTCTCAGAATTAACACTTATTGTAATGTAGATTAATTTCCCCTCTCTAAATGGTAATTGGCACACGGAGGTCCTGATGAGTGCGGCATAAACCCTGCCCCTCCTCCCCCACTCACCCCCGACTAAACGTTTCCCAGGGAGAGTTGGAAGGGCAGCCTAGATCCACACCTATCCTTCTTATTTATTTGCTTAAAGAGAATGTTTATAAAACACTACTATTGCCGATACTTTTGCAGAAAGCTTCCTGTTCTACTTCAGTGATTCCTGCAGGCGTTCATTCAATGAATGCTGCCTGCTGTGCTCTGGGCACTGGCGTAAGGAGCTAGAGAAGCTCCCAGGTGTCAGGAAACAGGACTCAGGTCCTAGAAGAGCAGGATTTGAACTGTCTGTCCCAGGGCATCATCTTGCCCTGAGTTCCTGCTCTGCCACGTCAATGGCTCCCACCACATCTCAAGCAAACAAGTGTCTACAACTACCAGACAGATGTAGTATGATTTATTTGCTATCTTAGTGAACATCCTCTTACAGAACACTTTAAATGTGCATGTATTAGAGAAAATAATTCCGTAAATCTCCATGCACTCATATCCTGTCTACAGCAATTGTCAATGTTTTCCTTCCTGTTTCCTCAGTCCCACCAGTTTTTAACTATAAAACTTTAAAGCAAATCCCAACCCATCATTTCATCCATAAATGTTTTATTATGCGCCTCAAACATTTGCTGTCCTTGACCACAATTCCATTATCACTCCCAATAAAATCGGCAATCCTTCTTAATAATATCTAATGCCCATTCTGGGCTCAATTTTCACTAATTGTCTCAAAATAAATGTCTTTTTACCATCGGTTTGCTTATATCATGACCCAAAGAAGGACCACACTTTGCATTTGGTTGGTAGGTTTCCAGTATGTCTTTCAGTCTGGAACACTGCCATTCCCCCCAACCCGCTTTGTTTTCATGCCATCTATGTGCTGGGTCACTTGAAGAAATTGGTTCATTGGTTCTATAGAAATTCCCGAACTCTGGGTTTGGTTCCCACATCCCTACGGTTCCTGTCTGTAACTAACTGGGCCTCTCTGATCCCAGACACAGGCTTCTCGGCGGTGAGAGCTCTTTCAGGCTCTCCTGTGGATAAGAGCATCACACATGATGCATCCGACCTGTGTTCTAGCACGGGATGTGCTGCAGCTATGCTCTGACCTCCTGCACTACCACTTGGTCATGGATAAACGGTGAGCCTTCTTCTAAGTTTTAACCTTAAAAAATATAAATAAAATCAATGTGTTTTTACTTTGAATTCCAGCTTCCACTTTAGGACTGGAGGGTGGGACAGGTTAAGGGGGCTGCTGAGGTGTTGTGGAGGTGCCCTAGAGTTGGGAGTGAACCCTCCCCCTGGAAGACCTATGCCTTACCTCTATGTAGCAAATCTCTGTTTCCAGAACAGTATTCATGTCAGATCATGACTTGCAAACCTCCTTCCTGACTCTTCCATTGCAACTTGACCCTAATGTGACAACAACCAAACTCAAGATTAATCTCCGGAAACAAGTCTTACCCTAATGTTCCCAGTCTTATCGGTGGCTCAAAACTCTAGGATAATTCTTTTCTTTTTACATCCAGTTACTCATCATTGTTCTAACAGTCCTTCTTTTGTTCATACTGAAAATATGCACACCATGAACGGAGCAAAGACGGGCATCAAGAACAGGTGCGGGCATGCCATTCTGTCTTTGTATTTATTTTGAGAACAACTTGTCTATGGAAGCTTATGGAGATGCAGAAAAACTTGAAAGCCAAAGGCTCTTGATTAACAAGCCTACCAGAGCCTGAGCATCCAAAAGAGTGTCGTCCCTTAAAATAGTCGGTTACCTACTTAACTGTAGACACGAAACACCAAATGACTTATTTGCAGAAATGAAACACGACTTCCAAGACAAAATCATCCTATCACTGAGAAGGATCAGAAAAATGTACTCAGAGGCCTAAAAGCAGCTTCAAACAAGAGATGAAGATAGGGGATGGGAAGGAAAAATAAAATAAGATGAAAACAGAGAGGGAGACAAACGATAAGAGACTCTTAGAGATAGGAAACAAACTGAGGGTAGCTGGCAGGGAGGGGGGGTGGGGGATGGGGTAACTGGGGGACGGACATTAAGGAGAGCACGCGATGTGATGAGCACTGGGGGTTATCTGCAACTGAGGAATCACTGACCTCTACCTCTGAAACTAATAATATAGTGTATGTTAATGCAATGGAGTTTAAATAAAACATTGTTTAAGAAGCAGTTTCAAAAATAGCTCTAAAATATTTAGATTAATCCTTTTTTAAAAAAGATTTTATTTATTTATTCATGAGAGACCAGAGAAAGAGAGAGAGGCAGAGACACAGGCAGAGGGAGAAGCAGGCTCCCTGCAGGGAGCCCGACGTGAGACTCGATCCCGGGTCTCCAGGATCACGCCCTGGGCTGAAGGCAGTGCTAAACCACTGAGCCACCCGGGCTGCCCAGATTAATTCTTTAGAACTAGTGTCCTGCTTCCCAGAAAGACCATTGTAAATAGCTTATATTCTTCCTTAGCATTTTATGATTCAAGATTTGGCACATTTACAGCTGCTCAAGAGTTAGTGTTTCTTCAAAGCAAAATATAATGTGAATGACATTATTGGGTGATGGTGTGTCCCCGAGATAGTGCTACACAGGAAGCCACTGGCATTCCAAGATAGCCCGACTATGAGGCTGGTTTCCAAATTGTGATGTTACGCCTCTGCATGGTTTCATTTCTTCCATGTTTTGTTAAGTGCACAATCGGATACATTTTGGTAACTGCTTTCAGTTGTGTCACCACCACTACAGTCAGGACACACACACAACAGTTCCAGGGCCCCAAATGTGTCCTATTTCCCTTTGCAGTTAATTCCTTCCCCCATCCCCTGGCCTCAAACACACTGATCTGTTTCCCGTCACTATGGCTTTGCTCTTTGTACAATTACACGTGAAAGACATTATCCTGTCATCTAGATTTTCTTTTCTGACTTCTTTACTACATTGCTCCTCTGTGTGGCCCAGGGTTCCCTTGTACAGGTGGGTATTATAGCGTGTTTATCCGTTCACCAGTCGGTGACATTTGGGTCCTTTCTAGTACTTAGCTATTCAGAATAAAGCTGCCAAGAAAATTTGTGTGCACATCTCTGCGTAGACCTGTTTCTGTGTCTCTTGTGGAGACATCTATGACATCTTTGGGTCATAGGCAGGTAAATGCATATTTAACCTTATAATACTTTGCATACTATTTCCAAAGAAGCTGTGCCATGTTGCATTTCCACCCGCACTGAACGGGAATTCCATTTGCTCTACATCTTTACCAACACTTGGAATTGACAGTCTTTCTATACTTAGCCATTCATTGGGTGCAGTGGTATCTCATGTCTTCCATGTGCATTTCTGTGATGAGCAGTGATGCTAAGCATCTTTCACGTGCTTGTTAGCCATTCATCCATCTTCTGTTGTGAAATGTCTACAGACCGTTTGGCCATTTTTATTGAGTTCCTATTTTTTATTACTAAGAGATTCCTCTTTATATGTATATATCATTTATCTATTATATTCTTATATTTATACTCATTATTTATATTTTCATGTTACATGACTATTAAATAATTTTTATAATTATGTTATATAAATATGTTATATAAATATTATGTTATATATGTTATATAAATATAAACACATGCATAAAATAAATAATACAAATATGTAAACATATTTATAATAAAATATATATTATATAAGTTATGAATATGAATACATTGATATGTTTATAACATAATAATACATAATATAAATAACAAATATAATTGTATATTAATATATAAAGAGTAATATAAATATTAGGTTATATTAATAGATAACATAACCATTATATAAGTACATAAATATAATAAGTAATGAGCATGACTATAAGAAGGAAAATATAAAAACATAAATATGTATAAATATAGATATACCTTTTTATGTATTCTCCATATAAGTCCTTTGTTGGCTATATCTATCACAAGATTTTCTCCCATTTTGTAGTTTACTTTTGTGTTTCCTTGTCTGTCTTTCAAAGAGCAAAAGATACAAGCCTTTCCCAAGGCATTTTGAGTGCACTGTTTCCTGCTGGAGCTCCACCTGTAGCAGCCCCATAGAGCCTGTGATACAATATGGGACCCTAGATCATGGAGAGGGAAAATGAAAGAGTGCTGGGCCTTCTCAGTGGCTCTCTCATAGGTCATACATCACCCTACCCCACCTCTAAGCTTCTCCCTGGCAGTCCAGCACAGAGACCTTGCACACAAAATGAGCCCAGGAGAGGATGTGAAGTGCCAGGTACACAGAGACCTGTGTACAATCAAAATGGTTGAATAAAGACTCAACCATTTGTAGTCTCGTTTCAAATCATTTTGGATGATTAGATCTGACTGAGGTTAGGCACACAAACAGTACAATACACTGTAGGCTTTGCACTGATTTCCTTGTAAAGTCTCTTTTCCATTAGGCACAGATTTACTATAAAACTAATAAAACTTGAGCTTCAGGACTGGACCCCTAATGACCAAGGGTCCAGCCCAAGGTCCTGGGAAGGTCCTCATGGTATGTTCGTATATTTATTTATTCTAAATAAATATAAATGTGTCTAACAATTGTATATTCTTATTGTAAATAAGACTCTCCCAAATGATATATTTCAGGCTCTACAAAAAATGGAGGCCAAAGTGAGTTATTAGAATGATTTAGGAGCAGCTTCCTACAAATTATGAGAGTGACTATGCGTATAGAGCAGGTGCATGTATGTGAGTGTGTAATAGTGTGTGTAAAGGGTGAATGTACTGTGAGTTTGTGTAAGAATGTGTAGAGGGTGGGTGCATGTGTGAGATCATGTAGAGGATGAGTGCATGCGTGTGAGTGTGTTGGCATGGAGCATGGAGGAGGAGAGGCAGGATTACCATAGGTTGGTAATATATTTCAAGGAATAGCTATAATTTATTCATCTTTGTTTACTTTGCTTCATTTAAAAGAGCATCAAATAGAAACTATTTTGTTTTCCTAATCCAGACTTCTGGGAATAAAGAATCAACACTGAGGTCTGAAAAGAGAAAAACTGAAACTACATTCCCAGATCAGCAGAGCACAATCCCAGATACGGTTCTTGCTCAGATGTTAGATCCAGAAGTGGGAGGCACCCGCTTCTCAGTGAAAGCAGGTGCTTGGAAGCTTGTAGTGCAGAAGGTGAGAATAGCAGCAGAGGGCCACCACCAGCATCCTGGCAGCAGCAGAAAGCTGGAGAAGAAACTAGCAGTATCAGAAGTAGATAAATGTAGGATCAAATGAGCTAAAAATACTGTGGCCGGGCAAAAGCAAAGGCAGAGCTGGGAAGCAGCTGAATTCATCATTGGCTATTCTTCTTTAACTCTTACCATCAATGGCATTTTACCAAAGATTTACTATGTAAGAAGTTTGGAGAGAATCCTAACATCTCAGGAGTGAGCATGTCATCTCTCACCTCTCTCAGTGTCTATTCCAAAGCTTATTTTGGTTCAACCCTATTTAAATAATTACTGTTGCCCAAATGGTGGCCATTACCGACGTGGTAGTTCTGGTGTCTACACAAACCATGCAACCATGAAAATGTGGTTGACATTAGGCCAAGTCCTGGACAGTGATAGGATGGGGATGGTGTATTGCTGGCCTTACCAGCTGAAAGCAAACTCCTTCCAGTGGGTTTATTGATGAGGATGGAGAAAAAGGCCCTTCCCAGGTCAACAGTGCATGCCAGGTTTAAGGGGATACGTTGATTTGCTCAAGCAATGAAACCACCTCTCATTCAGCAGCTGCAATTGGTGTCACCACCTGGGTAAGCTTCTGGTGGTCCACTGTCATACATCCATCTGCCTTCTACACAGGCCAACATGGGAGCTAAGTGGGGATGTGGAAGGAATCATCACCCCTGCATTTTTCAAGTCCTCGATGGTGGCGTTAATCTCTGCAATCCGTCCCGAAATGCACCATGGCGTTTGGTGCACTATTATCCTCGGTGGAGAGAGTTCTAGCAGCTTGGCCAATTTGACTTTCACCACCCCCCCCCCAGATTAGGAGTAGGGGATGCCAATGTAGGCATCCTGTCATATCCAGAAATAATGTTTCATCAGATATGTGGGCACCCCACAATACAGTCAAATTGATACGTCAAGTTAGCTATCACAGTTAGCAAAGACTAAAATCTTGGGCAGATGACTTGGAGCTTTGGGAGATTTTTCCCTAAGTGGGAGTGGAATGACGCTACTTAAGGTCTTTGAGCTATAACCTTCCTTCCAAATAATTATTTTACTACTCGAATGTACCTCAGCTCAAAGTGTAAGGTGTTTGCTCAGCTTATTCTTTCAATACCCTTCATTGTCAACTTTCTGCATCACGTGTGTGACATGTTGTGACATTGGTGGGCAGTGTGGTGGTGGCCATGAGTGTGCCTTCTGGTTCCTGAGGGACGGGCTTCCAGACCCATCTCCACATCCAATGGTCAGGCTGTGCTTCTTCTGGATGTTTCCCACCGAAGACAGAGCAGGGCAGTTGTACAGGGGGAGGTCCATTCTGGAGACAATAGGCGTCTCTCTCTGGTGGGTGGTTTGGGTGAATGAACCCCCACAACCCTGCCAAACCTTCCTAGAACTAGAGTGTAAGGTGCTCCTGTCCCACTCCCTCCCTGCTTCCCGTCCTGGAGGTCAGACCTGCCTCCAAGTCAGCTCATCCAGCTTAGCCCAGCTCCTCATCACTTCCTGCTACAGGCGTGGCCTCTAACACAGCTCTTGCCTGGATAACCGTGTTTCACCAACTGCTTTTTAGAAGTCCCAAACTAAACATGTACATGGTTGGGTTTTTGTTCATGTAACCTGAGAATGAATGTGTCCCGTTTACTGTAACTACTGATATATTTGTATGTAGTTCTAGCATCAATGTGAGGTTCCCGATTTACCATGTACTGTTATCTATTCACAGGGATTTGTCTTTGTTTCTTTTTTTCTGCTTTTCTGCCTTTTTAGCAATTGATAAAATAGTCTGCAATATCTTTTTTTCATTTTTTGGGATATAATTCACGTACCCCTCAAAGCACCCACTGAAAGTGCATCATGGTTTTGAAAGTATATTCACAGGGTTCAGCAAACATCACCACAGTCTAGACGGAGGATTTTTCATTCTTCCAAAAAGAAACCTTGTTCCCATGAGCCGTCACCCCCCATTCCACCTCCTCCAGCCTCAGGCAACCACTCATATACCTTCTGTCTCTACAGATTTGCCTATTCTGGATGTTTCCCACTGGTATTGTATAACACATGGTCTTTTGTGTCTGGCTTCTTACAGATAGGATGTTTTGGGGTGTGGCCACGTTGTAGTATGTATCGTACCTCGTTCCTTTACTGACACTTTCTATTCCATCACTTGGAATCCCACCTTCTACTTGTCCATTCATCATTTTCTGGGCATGTGAGGTGTTTCCACTATGGGGCTTTTACAAATAATGCTGCTAGAGCAATCATCTTCAACTTTTTTCTGCGGACATAGATTCTCATTTCTCTTGGGTAGATACCTGGTAATGGAATTGCTGAGTCACAGTGTGACTCTATGATGAGCATTTTGGGGAAACACCAACTACTTTCCACATGGCTTCCTTAGTTCTTCTGCCATTTTCCATCTATTCACCACTGGAGCTTATCCTATTGTTAAAGCTGGTTTTAAGTCTTCCCACCCTGTGGACTGGTTGACAGGGGGCTGCCTGTCTGCAGGAGCTCTTATGTGTGTTCTCCATTCATTTGGGGTCTAGCGGGGATGGGGCCAGGTGTTCCCATGGTGCAGTCCTGAACCCTGAGGAGCAGGAAATAGAAAACCCACCCTGGATCCCTGGAAGAATTTGCAACCTTGACTCTGTTTGTTTGACTTCTCCCCAAGTCCCATAGTGTAAATGATTCTCCATGAACGGGGAGGGGGGATGAACCTGAGATAATTCTGGGTTTTTATGGGCTTTCCTAGCAAGAATCTACATTTTGTCTGGCATCTATACCTCTGCAGAACTCCAGGTATTCCTCCTGGGAGAGTGTAGAGCTATCGAGCTCACCAGCAAGACTGCACAACTTTTGAAAAGAAAGACTCATTTACCATAATCTTTTCTAAGCATAAAATTGGCCACCCTACTTAGAGCTTTATTTAGACAATGATATCAAGGCTCTGTGAACGAGGAGTTGCAGAATGGTGATGCCTAGAATATTCTCTAAAAAACACTTTTTTCATAGAAAATGATAGTTCTGTTTGGCACCCACAAACAGAACCCAGTCTGTTAGGCAAACATAATTTAAAGGTTTGAGGGGTTTTTTTTCTTTTTCTAAGAAAATTCAAACCTAAAAAGAACTATTTTAGAGCAAAATGAATAAATCTGAGGCAGAGCCTCCCACCCAAAAAAACTGTGGTTACTTAAATCTTAATAATTATGACAAACAGTTGAAGGTCTTATTTCTTTATCTGTATTCTCAAATTCTTTTTTAAAAATATGTAGTCCAATCTACCTCTTCCTTTCCCCCTGAAATGTTGCTATTGAAAAAAAATACACACAATAAGACAAAAACAAACGAACAAACAAAAAAAAACAAACAACCCCAAGTATGCTTTGTGGTCAGTTGAAAATATGCATCTTCATAGAAGGTTTCAGCATCTGCTTTGTTAGAAATGTGGGTTTGGGATCCCTGGGTGGCGCAGCGGTTTGGCGCCTGCCTTTGGCCCAGGGCGCGATCCTGGAGACCCGGGATCGAATCCTACATCAGGCTCCCGGTGCATGGAGCCTGCTTCTCCCTCTGCCTGTGTCTCTGCCTCTCTCTCTCTCTCTCTCTCTCTCTCTCTCTCTCTCTGTGACTATCCTAAGTAAATAAAAATTAAAAAAAAAAAAAAGAAATGTGGGTTTGGTGTCGTAGCGGAGATTCCACTCGGGGGACAGTGTGAGGAGAATGCAGTCCGTGTCCCTGTTCTGCAGCAGGACACAGGGATCCTCTCCATCTGAAACGAAGCCCAAGCAGCCCTCTGCCTCCCTCCTTCTGGCCCTGCCGCCGACAGTTCCCTGGATGCCAGCACGTTCCTGCCCCCTGGCTCCTGCCTCACAGGCAGCTTCTTCTGGTGACGAGGTTTGGAATTGCTGTCATCTGTGTCTGGCTCCCTGCAGCTCCGAGCAGGTGCCACCATTGGCCCCACAAGCAGAGCTGGCCACTGCCTGGGCCTTCGGGCTGTGGGCCCCACACCCGCGGGGGGAGAGGCTGAGGCAAGCCCTTCCTCCGCTGCACAATCCCTCCAGGGGCTGCAGGATCGCCTGGGTTAGCTTCTGCTGTGCTCCCAACCAACCATCCCCAGTGTCACCCCATGTGCATCTACCAGGGTGGGTCTTCCTCACTCCTAGCAAGTGCTCAAGGAAAGGATGTCCTCTCTTTCAGCCCCTGGAGGTTTTGACGTGAGGACGTGATGCTTGAAGATGCTGAGGACAGGATAGAAGAGATGTGCTGCCGCCGGTGGGTTGGGAACAGAAAGACGGAGAGGACCAGATCCTTGGCGTTGTCACAGTGTTGTGGGCCTGGGGGCTTGGGATTGCCACCCTGACTCATTTTTCCTGAGGCAGCTCATTCCCTTTACTATTTAAACCCATCTGGATTTACTTGGGTGTCTTATGACCTGCACCGCCTACAAGTGTTGTGCCTTGGGGGTCACTCCGTAGGGCAGGCTCTTCCCTCTGACGGTGGCCATCTGAGGACAACCAGGTGGGGAACACCCCCCGGGAGGCTTCCTGCTGCCCTCGCCAGCCTGGCACAGGGTCCGGGGCACAGGCTGAAGCCTATAAGACCTCCTTCCACTTCATTTGTGAGGCTAAAAGAGAAGCTGTTCGCAGATCTGTTTAAAAAGAGAATTATCTATGGTGCACTTTTTTTGCTCTTTAAGTTGGACATTTCTCTACATTCCTAAAACAATATTTAGGGTTTCTTTTGTACTAGAAAATACCAGTGGTGTTTGCACAGAAGTCAACGTCCAGTGATTTGAAATACAACAAATGAAGGCAACGCATGGACTTCCAATAAAAAAATATTTGAAAACTAAAAAAAAAAAAAAAAAAAGACAATTATCTTAATTAAAATACAAAGCCTACATCAAAGGCCTTGAGGGAACTTGCACCTGTTTCTCCTCCCTTTTGTGGGATGATATGATGGGTAGGGGAGCAGGAAGCAGAGGCTCAGCCCTCCCTTCCCAGAAAGGATGGCTTCCATCAGCTCACCCACACCCATGCCCATGCCTCTAGGTGTTCACGGACCAGGGCAGGGAACCCCGGTCCCATGGGGATGTGTTCTGGAAGAATCAGGGCCCCGGTGGGCCTTGTGCTGAAGCCCCCGCAGCTGGCAGCCAGGCTGGTGTGCAGTGGGCGGGCCTGGGCCCGCCAGGGGTGGTCACGGAGCTGTAGAGGGCTGAGAGACAGAGATGCTGTTTCTGCATCACTGTCGGTGGGAAGGTCTCCACTGGCTCATCCAGTAATTAAAAAAAAAAAAATCTTTCAATAAAACATAACCCCAAAGTACAAAATCAGTTTTATTTTTATGGCCAATGAATTTAACATCAAGCCCCAGGAAGGTTGATCCCCCAAATTCTTGCAGGAGCGTGAGCCTTCTGTCACCACCTCCTCCCACACTCCGTTCCCCGAAGTGCAATAATTATTTACCCAAACTGCTAAGTCACAGTGAACTCCACTGGCTTAGGAAGGAGAGCCCAAAGTCCTCGCTGCACAGATGGTCCCGGCCCGTGACCTGTCCTGGGGCGGCAGGAGCCATCCCCCTGCCCACTTGGAGACTGGAAGAGACCGTGCTCTGCAGCTGACCCCGGTTTCCTGGTCCTGGTGTGGGCGTGGGTGCTCCCCATGCGTCTGCCCATGTGTAAGGCAAAAAGACAAGTGGAGAGCCAGTCTCTTTAAAGAGACAATTACCTAGGGATCCCTGAGTGGCGCAGCAGTTTAGTGCCTGCCTTTGGCCCAGGGCGCAATCCTGGAGACCCGAAATCGAATCCCACGTCGGGCTCCTGGTGCATGGAGCCTGCTTCTCCCTCTGCCTGTGTCTCTGCCCCTCTCTCTCTCTCTCTCTGTGACTATCATAAATAAAAAAAATTAAAAAAAGAGACAATTACCTTAATTAAAAGAAGAAGGAGGAGGAGGAGAAGGAAGGGGAGGAAGAAGAGGAAGAAGAAGATGGAGGAGAAAGAAGGGGAGGAGGGGGAGGAGGGGGAGGAGGAGGAGGAAGAAGGCTCACAGGCCAGGAGGGTGAGGATAGCAAGGCGGAGGCCCCTCCTGTCTCCGTCTGTGGGGCCAGGCAGGCCGGCAGCAGGAGACAGCGGGCTCTAAGGAGAGGCTGCAGGGCTGCGCCGGGGCAACTTTGCTCTTCCCTCTGTAGCCAGCCCCACACTGCCCAGGGTCCTGCCACACAGGCGGAGACGCACGCGCTCCTGCCAGCTGGTCTCCACCTGGCTGGTGAGGACAGTCCACAGGGATGCATGGCGCAGGGTGCAGGGCGCAGGGTGACCAGCCACTGGCAGGTGATGGAGGGGTGTCAGAGGTTAAGTACCTGCGCAGCAGGCTCACCCCACTTAGCAGGTGCAGAAGGCAACTCCCAAGGCCCTGGAAAGAGAGGTGTGGGGGTGACAGGGGGAGGGGAGGGCCTCATTAGGGGGAATCACTTGGCTCCAAAGCCATTTATTTTAGAAGTCCTAAGCCCTGGAGCTGTTCCTCCCGGCAAGGGCCTAACCTAAACGGGCCCCTGAGTGTCAGTGCCCACCTCCATGGGGCTGATGACCACAAGCACCACTGGGGGGGGGGTGATCAGGCCGGAGACTGTGGTACTGAACCGAACAACAGCGTCTCCAGGCAAAGTGGGTCGTGCTCATCCCCCCGCAACCCGGGCCCCGGCCGCTTACGCTGGTCGCACAAACAGTTTCTTTCCAGTCTCCTCAAGAACAGGACGTGATCCGCTAATGGAATGATTTTCTCTTTAACACCGAGTCATCCCTCTGCGCCCCCCGCCCTGCCCCAGTGTAGACGGCATCCCGTTCCTCTTGGCACAGCAGCTTCCTCTCCAGGTGACGCGAGCCTTTCGTATTTATGAAACAATGTGTGTGCAAGGCTGAGGTCACAACTTCCCGAAGCCAGGTGTGTTCGGGAGCATGTCAAACCTCAACTTAGTAATTAATAGGATATCGATCGGTGCAGCCTTGTCTAATCAGAGTCGGCGTCATAAATCGCAAGCCGTCTCGCAAGGAAAATCCATATGGAATAACAAAGGACTGTGAGCTTAGTGACCTCGGCAAGCACCGGCTTGGGCACCCGGGACACCGGGACACCTGCCGCAGCGCCAGGGCCTCCAGCTGTGGCTTGCTGGGAAGCTCCTGGTTTCCGGGGACACGGCAGTACTGGCTGAAGGTCACGGGTGAAATATTTGCCCAACATCCTGAAAACACTGGCTTCTCCTGCGGGGATTCCCATAGGGTGTAGGTCAAACAGCAGCAGCATCTCAGCCCTGCTGCGGGGGCCGCGCCACTCCCGCTGCAAACCCTAAGAAATGATCAGCTGCAAAGCAAAATTGAGCCAGCGGGAGACAACACTGGCATAAAGAGATTCCTGCCTCCGAGTGGATATTCTTTTCACGAAGAGTTTCCCCCCACCCCCATTTACTTTTAAAATACATAGAATACTTTTGTTCACATTTACCATCTATTTTATAGGAAAAAAAAATCTTTAAAACCCAGAATTGTGTCACTCTAGTTGGGCTTATATTTGCTTTTACAAAAATAATAAATAAATAAATGAGACTTTGGGAACAGCTTGTATCTTGGATGACTAGTCAGTTATCAGCGTTTTGCTCGCTGGACCCGCTCCAATTTGTATCCGTGAAAAGTTAAAAGGCAAGGAACTTCGTGTTATTACTTGGTTGAGTGGTGCCTTTAATATACTTATTTTAGAGCTGGAAGGGAGCCTCAGTCATTGAACGCAATGCTCACTTGTAAGGTAAGGGAAGTGAGGAGAAGATGAGTAATGAGGGAGTCCAGGACGTGCCACCCCAAATGCGTGGCCGGCGCCTCCTGGATGTTTGAGCAAAAGGCACTTGAGACATGGCAGGTGCAGGAAGAGGCTTTCTGTGAACGCCCCTCGTCTGCCAGAAGACGGATCCTCCAAAAGGACCTCAATGTCCTCGGTCCCCAATGTGGGAGCTTCGCCAGCCAGGGAGATGGACCCTGAGAACTGAGAAGTCACCACACACCCACACAGAGTGTCACAAGCTGTCACCCTCCCCTCTGTTCCTCTCTGGACCCAGCCATCTCCGCTGACCCAATCACGTCCCCCTGAGATGCCTCCGCCCCCTCCTGTCCCCTACGCGGATGGTATGTGAGTTCTCAGCTCTCACCACCTTTCGGAGTATCTTTAGGGTATCTACCTTTTTCCCCCCAGGATGCCTTGTGTGTTTAAAGTGGAAGATGAAACAATAATTTTATTCTCAATTTACAAAGTCTAAGAATCAGCAGATCGATCTGTGAATCATGGTTACAAAACCAGTTATCTTAGGCCACCCGGGCTGCCACACAATGCCACAGCTAGGGGGTTGGACAACAGATATTTATGTCTCACCATCCTGGAGGCTCAAAGTCCAAGGTCAAAGTGTGGGCAGATCTGGAGTCTGCTGGTGACCCTTCCTCCTGGTTCACAGGCAGCCCATTGCCCCATGAGTGACTCTACCTTCCTACTCATTCACACCCAGTGCCTGTGCTTCTCCGGCACCTCAGAGTCACTTGTTTTCCCTCGAACACTCTCTCTCTCTGGGAGGTGCTTTCCTCTCCACCTCTCTCTCTCTCTCTCTCTCTCTCTCTCTCTCTCTCTCTCTCGTGGAAGGTTCTCTTTACTGTCCCCTTCTGACCCCTCAAATGTCTGCTCCATTTCCAGCAGCCACCGTTCCCCATTTGGCAAAACTACTAAGCACGTGTTGTGTTTATTGACTAAACTGGGCTCCCCAGTCCTAAAGGTTAGAACAGCTGAGTGAAGAGTTTATGTTCCTCCAAGACGATGGTTCTCAGTATATGGTCCCCGGCCCAGCCTCACATGAGAACGTGTTCAAAATGCAAATTCTCAGCCCCCTCCCAGGCCTGTTGCACCAGACGCTCTGAGCTGGGCCTGCTTAGCGGTGCTTTAACAAGCTCTACGGTGGTCCCAATGTTTGCTCATGTTTGAGAACCACCGATCTAAGGGCAAACAAGACCCATTTTGGAGACTTGAGTTTTTGCAGACTTCTCCTCTCTTATTCCCTACCCTCAGTCTTCTGATGTTTGCACAGAGGAAAAGGACACTGCTCTATGGATTCCTAAGGTGACGGAGGGAGAAGGTTGGCCATCTCTCTCATCTCCATCAGAGCATCCAAACTCATTGTATCAGAATCATCTGGCAGACTTGAATCTTGGATGGGGTTGGACACAGGATCTACATTTATAGCAGGGCCCCATGTGGTGGTGATGGTGCTGGTCCAAGAACCTCACCTGGAGTAGCTCTGGTCTGAAAGAGCATACTGGCATCCCCTAGATTGGTCCAACTGATGACCACAAGGGCAAGAGTCCAAAATGGCATACGTGATGGAAGCCAATTCGACCGTAAGTATGGGCTAAGAGCAACGATCTCCGCGTGAATGATTACATTGTGTTCAGTGCTGATATAGCCAGAGGTGGGACCACAGCTTGTCGGACAAATGCGTACTCTTTCTTTTTTTTTTTTAAGATTTTATTTGTTTATTCATGAAAGACACACAGAGAGAGGCAGAAACATAGGAATAGGGAGAAGCAGGCTCCCTGCAGGGACCCCGATGTGGGACTCGATCCCAGGACCCCGGGGTCACACCCTGAGCCAAAGGCAGATGCTCAACCACTGACCCCCAGGCACCCAAAATGCACACTCTTTTAAGGCCTGCTGACTACAGCTGCTGTGAGGACAGTCCTCACAGTACGTCCATGCTCTCCTCCGGTCTCCGTATTTCATGAATCTGGGGCTAAGACCAAGACTCACCTCGCTCCTGTTGGTTCTAAATCATCCAGCCTGCAGCTCTTTCTGAAAGGCACCTCTCAGGTATGGAACAAGATGGAGAAATACGCCAATTGCTGCAACTGGGTGCTCTCTGGTTCATCAAGAAGTACTGGACCGAATGTCATTAATATTAGGTTGTCACTTTTCGATGAATGAGAAGGAGTCAACGCAATATAAGTCCAGATAATATCTTGCACAATCCAGTGTGGTTGTCATGATGGAGAGGGAGAATGTGCTCTCTGCATGCCTGTGTCTGATTCCAATCACTTATCATGTACCGTTTCCTGATGATCTGCATTATTTCTGCACTTTACTGTTCTTGTGTTACTATACTAATGCGGCAGATTATTATTTAGTGTATTAATATTTGTGAAGTTCGGTTTGTTTCTGGAAACAAATCTTAGAGAAGGATTTGACTATCATTTCCAAGCTCTGGGTATGATTTGTTGTGTCAGGTGTATTTCCTATAACTCATGTACAATTCAGAGACATGAAATCCTTCTTTATGCAAATAATAAAGATGTTAAAAACACGCGCATCCTACATTGAACTTTTGAAAACGGTTTGATGACTCTTACCTTATTTCCATCGTCATGACACTCTAAGTCTTTTCAGCCCAGGATGACTAATAATGAACAACAATAAGGAGAACTGAAAATAACACAGATATTTGGTGCCAAAACTGGAACTAAGACCTGATTTTCTGGTTCATTGTTCCTTATTTTTCAGCAAGATGGTCACAGTTTCCTTTTCCTAACTGAGACCAGAAACTCACTGAATCCAGCCATCTGGAAACTCATATGTGGAAGCTACATTGCCTCTAATTAAGAAATTTGGTGATTTTGGTGGTTGCAAACCTTGAATATGTTGAGTTTGCCACTCAGAAGTGAAATCATAAATATATTAATAAAAGAAAAGAAAAGCTGTGTGATCTTCGTAGCTCATTTCGGTAAACATAGATTGAGATTCTGTTTCCTTCCATGCCACTCACCGTGGAGGACATGCAAAACGACCGAAACGTGGTTTCTCATTCATTGCTGGACATTTGCTATCTGGGTGGCCAGGATGAGTCCTGGGGAGGAGAGAGCTCTAGTTTACCATCAAGTCATAAATCTACATTCTTATTAATAAAAGTACTTATAAGCTGCCTTGTTCACTTACCAGACTAAAAAAAACAAAAACAAAACAAAAAACAAAAAAAAAAAACCCACAAACATTACTCTTTTTTTTTTTAACAGATTCAAAATGAAGTTAAAGAATACGAGGATACAGTAAGTGCTGTTGCTTTTCCTCTGTCTTTTTTCTCTCCGTCCATTATCTGGTGTATGGTATTCATGACTCCATTTAATAGCAAAGGGGTCACATGTGGGTATTGAAAAGAGAATTTTCGCAGGAATGTCCCCAAGGGAATAATACTTTCTGCAATCCAGTTATTACCCTATCAGAACCCAACAGGTTAGCTTGCACAGTAATTAAGTAAGCACAACAGGCAAATTCAGATTTCAAGACTGTGGGTTTTATGGTTACAGATGTTCTTCTGAGCATAATCTGCTCAGCAGTTCCTTGGGTCATAAATGTTTAATTTTTAATCTATTTTTTATCGGTTTCGTGTAATGCAGGCTGCTGGTATACCAAAAGAATTCTTACTAGCTGCATTTTACGTGAGGGAAGTTTGTGATAATAAAAGCCTTAGTGAAATAAAGTAAGGTATATTCCCTTAAGAAAATGAGCATTGCGTTAGCTCAAAACACAGATGAATGTTCTTTTCACGGGACAGAGGCTATTTGGACCGCATTTACAATATTGTTTGCGAGTGACAGTCTATTTGCAGACTTAATACGGTCCTGGGAAATCACACGACTTGCAGGTGTATTACTGAGAGCACAGAGAGTTAGTTACATCATTTGTTTGCACTGGAACTGTCCTTTGAAATGATTCAGGGGCTCGAAACAATAGTCATTTCAGGATATATTTATCTTTTATGACTCAGACGACTGCCCCACTTTCCAGGAGACCTTGTGATAGAGACATTATGGGTGGATGAAAGATACATTGATGTTAAAACACCGCACGTAAGGGCCGCCAAAATCACCCGTGGCATCACGTGTTTATACGTTTATCAGTGGCTATATACCCCAATGTCAGTTCCCCTGAAAGCACAACCATCACTGCGATCTGCACTACGTGTGGAACTCTGAGGCAAAGCTAACATACAACCTGGCACAGGGTCTGACAATTCTTAAACGATTCCTGCATCTCTCACTTCACCTGGTATAGCAAAGACCATCTCTCAGGCTCCCCTTTGGGAGGAGTGTCCGGTGCACCAGTAGGTAGGATGGGATAACCGTTTCGGCGGGGCTGACTTGCCAATGGGAGCAAGGCTGCAAGCTCTTCAGGCCTAGGCGATCGCAGCGCAGACATGGGCCGAGGAGCACTAGCTGTGACCGGGACAGGGAGGTCTGCACCCTCGACAACCCTGGTCAAGCAGTGTTCATCCTCCCCTCGCCCCCTGACCCCTAATTACAGTGTGCATCTGGGTTGGAACCTCCCTAACACACCAGAAACGTCTACGCTGGCTGCCATGTCTCTGGATTGCGTCTCCCCATCTATCCACAGGTGGCTTGGAAATAATACATTTGCTTCACATGAACAAAATCCCACTTTTCCCCAATCTTCCTAAAATGAAAACATCACGCTTCTCAGCCCATGACCACCGATGATTTTGTACCGCACCTTGCCTTCTGTGGCCACGTCGACTGTGCCCTCCAGGCCACGCTACGGGTGGGCAAGGACCCCCTTTGCTCTTGGCGTTCAGAGTCCCATGAGTGTCCAGCGACTTAAAAATGTGATGTTTCCCAGAGTCCTGGTGGGGCTGCACCTTTCCCCTGTGCCTGGTCGTGGGGGGAACCTATGGTCGGACACTGAGTCCCTGGGCGCAATGCGAAGGCACTGTGAATACAGGGTCGTGTCCGTTACCTGATAACGCTTCCTCAGTTTACCACTTGCAAATAATCCCAGGGACTCCAGGAGGCTGGGCCGAGCTCTGAAAGATCTCTATCCAAATTCCAGCATGTGGTTAGCTGGACTGAGTGGCCTGGGCTGAGTGTGCCCTGCACCTCTCCTGGGCTGTCTCCCACGGGCACAGGTGTGAAAGTGCCCGGAACAGGGGCAAACCCGGGGAAGAGCAGAAGGTGGCTCCTGGCTTCCTTACAGAGTCCCCACGGCTTGTCGGTCTGGGCCTTGGACGGCAGCAGCCATCCTCCGGCATCACTTCTGGGCCCTCAGGTGTCCCCAAGACTGGCCTGTCAGGTCTAAATTATTTCTATCGTGCATCCAACGCTGTGTGGCCTGTTTCTTCTCATGGTTGAGCGCCTGGGGGAGGACTCAGACCCGGTGTGGGGTCTGCTCCTGGAGCAGGTGCAGGTCAACGTGGGCATGAGCCTCCAGCTGCCTCATTCCAGGTCAGCCATGAAAGAGATTTGTAAAAACATAAAATGGCACATTCACTGATGTTCTGTGGAACACAGTTACCTTTCATATCTTTCATATTAACATAGAACAGGTTCATTATTCTTTTCCCAAAAATGTTTATTATTGAAGCATTCTTGACAATAGCTGTTGGAAAACTTGGAAGGTTCTAGAGCATAGAGAGGTCTTCTATTTTTTAAGATTTTATTTATTCATGAGAGAGAGAGAGAGAACAAGCAGAAGGAGGACAGAGGCAGAGGGAGAAGCAGATGCCCCACTAAGTAGGGAGCCCAACGCAGGACTCGATCCCAGGACCTCAGGATCATGACCTGAGCCAAAGGCAGATGCTTCACTGATGAAGCCCCCAGGTGCCCCACGTAGGGGAGTCTTAAGACTGAAATGATTAAGCACCACTGGATGCAATCAGAGTCACTCACACTTCAATGATGGAATAAATGACTCACAGCTTCGTTAAAGCACAAGTTCTGGGGCAGTGGGGCCAGGTGGGCCTGAGGATCTGAATTTCTAACAGTGCACACATGTACACACACCGCCCAGGGGTGGTGCTGTTGCTGCTGTTCCACGGTTTGGCAGGAACAGTCTTCTGCCTTTGGCCCAGAAATCGTTTTCAGAACTGATGGCAGTAGAGCTCCTGTTCTGGCCTTATCTGTCATCAACGTAGCTCTCTGCCTCCAGACCTGGCTCTCAGACCTGGGGACCTATGGCGGGTAAATGCAAACTGTGGCCTGTCTTCTGGGCCTCCGTAAGTCCTACAACATTGTCAAGGGTCCAGCAGTGGCTTTCTATGCCTGGTCACTCAGGGAACACGTGAGCAAGATGGTCACCAAAGGCAGTGAGTGAGTGAGGGGGGATACCAAAGCAGCAAAGACAGGTTGGTTTCAGGACTGGGGAGTCCAGTGGTCCCAGCTTGTGAGAGAGAAATTGCATTATATGGCGCCAGTGGGAGCATTTTTAGCCTTTCTATTCTCATTCATTTTGTTGACTTGGCAATAATCTTTTATCGTTGATCCTCATAGGACAGTGTTCCTTACTAAGCATGAGTGCTCCCCCATTTATTTTGGTCTTCATCCACTCAAAATGAACTTGAACCACTTAATAAATGCAGACATGTTGCCTCATGAAGATTCATGAACACTTTGGTAACATTGGTTTCTGGTAGGGCAGGGCCTCAAGGTCTCGCCCACTGCGTGGGTCAGTGTTAAAGATGCTCAGGGAAGCTGGAACGGCATTCCCAGCCCCTCAGGTGGTGCAGATGCTTGTCACCAAGTGGAAAGAAATGTTGAGAATTGCAACAGAGGAAGACACTGACCTCACGTTATTCTCTCATCACCAGCTGCTCATCACACGGGATGTTGGTGGGATGCTCTGTCCCAGCTCTTGGTCCTGAGACAGGACTCCTCGAGGCAAGGTATTGGGGTCAGCCTCTGCACGAACACCGAGGAGACTGTGAGCGCACTCAGCGGCCTCTCCAAGAGAATGCAGGTGAACAGTGGATGAGGGAGGAGGCCGTCTCTTGAGCCCATTGGCTTCCTTTGATGGTAAAGTATTCAGTTTCAGCTGGAATAAACCTCTCTACTGAGAGATTCGGTGCATTGCTCCCCATTCTTGCCCACAGACTTAATGCCTTATTTCCTATGCTCTGGTTGTAAATCTTCCTTTCGTGTGCTTCTAATAAGGTTTGTTTTAAACAAGTCCAATGTTCAGCAAAAGGGATACGCTTGGAGTTTTGTACGGCAATGGTGTATCCACCTACTAGAACAAGACACTCATCAGTACACACCCCGAATATATCACTCTCTTTGTGAAGATGCTTTGGATGTCGCATTGTAACACAGAGGTCTCAACACTTAACTCAGTACACACCCCGTACAACAGATCTGCACGAGATAGAAGTGTTTCTGTGTGACTGGAACACTCAGTACTCACTCATTTCAATATTTGCTACCTTCTCAGCATTCAGTTTTCGAAAGTATTTTGGAAGAGGAAAGAAAGAAACCTAATTTAGCTAGGCACCTTTGTAATAGCTCACATTCATCACATTTCAAATAGAAAGAGGGACCATGAGCTTGAGAGGTGCCCACGTACCAAACCCTTTACTCTCCAAAAGGATAAGTGCCTCTTATTTAAGAAAAGATGTGGCTTGTAAGCGGCTTCTGGATGGAGCCGTAGACAAGAAACAGAAAACACTAAAACACAGGGGACCCAGGTGAGTCCACACAAGAGCCAAGGGTTTACTGGAGCCTGGATTCCGGGAATGCTGTGAAAACCAGCCCTCACAGCAGCACTTTAATTTTCTAGGCAAGACCCTCACCCCAAGCAGCCTCCATTGCCCCCTCCTCCCAGCTAACCGCCCTGAGTCCAGCCCACTCCTGGTCCGCACATCAGCGATGCATGCTAAGGTGAGATCGCACTCATTAAGAAGTGTGAGTTTGTTAGCTCGTATCCTTGACAGCCCATACTGTCCCCTGTTGTTTAAAGGATAACTGGGGAATTTCTGAATTAGGTAATCAGGACCAGGGACCAATGAGGTGCCCCCACCAATCCTATCTCCATCTCCTCTCACCTTCCTTTCTCTCTCCATCCTTTTCCCTTGTAGTTGGGCAGATAATTACCACGTGAGAAAAATGTGCCATGTTGAGTCAATCTCCAGCAATTTGCCACCATCTAGATTCTATTTATTTTTGGAGGTCCTGGTAATTACTAATTACCCCAAATGATGCCTTACCCAACTTCCTTCATGTCTGAAATAGGGCAGCATTGAAATAAAAATGCATGTGATTTAACACTTCATTATCTCTGTAATTTTGTAAATATTAGTTTTGCCTTCCTAATTTAGATATGAGATCCATGACACCTTGACCATTGCTGGCTGGTACGTCTTCTGCATCCCATAAAACCTGGGGCAGGCCTGAGGACAGAACATGTTGATTGGCTTGCTCATGTATCTACATGACCAAGAGGTGCTGGGGTCCAAACAGTGATGACATTACAGCATAGGAAAAATAAGGAATAATACTGTCATAACTTTGTGCAGTAACACCTGGCAACTACATTTCTCATGTTGAACATGTCACAATGCATAGAGTTGCTATGTTGTACATCTGAAACTAATATTATATGTAGTTCAATTTAAAAAAAAACAGTAATGAAATGAGGAGATTAGCATTTCATGAAGAACGTGTCCAGCTCAGCACTAAGATTCAATTTAGGTAGAAACATTTTTGAAATTCGAAAAACATTTTCAGTCACTGACAAGACAATTAGAGACCCAAACAGAACTGTGGGGTATAGATCCACTGGGAAGAATGAGTGGACCTGCCATTTATTCTCAGTAAATATAAGGAAGCAAATGAGTGATAACGATTATAACTGTAATCATGTGATTGGCATAAGATTGGACAAAGAGAAATTTCTATAGAATCAGATAATTGGGTCTGGAAGATGGCTCCAAGTGAACTAGGTGAAGCGGTCTGACTCAATGAATCAAGAATACGACATTTCCAAGAGGATAGTACATTGAGACTGTCTGCTGAAAGAAATAAGGAGAGAGAGATGTTTTAAAATAAAATGTGAAAAAAATAAAATAATAAAATAAAATAAAATAAATAAAATAAAATAAAATAAAATAAAATAAATAAATAAAATGCGTTAGTAGAAAATTTGAGTTATGGGTGAGGCCAACAAATCAAGTGATGACTGCCAATGAGAAGATAGTTATTCATGATCCCTAGAGGCGGGGAAGTGCCACACCACACGGGGCCACATGGAGAAGTGCCAGGAGACCCTGGGAGTGAGGGGAAAATGTGGACAAGAGCTTTTATTGTGGCTCCCACAGGAAGGACAGGCGAGGCAGGGTGAGCAGGCTTGGGTTTGGCTGGTTGGAATAAGTTCAGTGGGCTCTGGTGCATAAAGGCTGCCCCTACTTGTTTGGTTCCTGGCCCCGGGTGATTAGGGTGGGAAGGGTGGCCTGGAGTGTGACAGTCCCATAGAGGAGGTGGTTGGGGTGTGGGACCTGGATGCATTAGCTTGTATTTGAAAATACAAGCCTGCAGAGTAGGATCATGTGACAAGGAGGAGGCAGGAGGCCAAGGCACAGTGACTCAGGAAATTATCAGTGTGTCCAGAACAAGGTGTGTCTTGCATTTGCATGTAGGACAGATGTTAGAGCATCATGTTCACAAAAGCTAGATGCATGGTGAACACAATGGCATTTGTGAAACGGCACTTAGGGAAAGATAAGTGTATGAATGCAAGTATTTCACCATTAATAGGTTTAGGTATCAGGCACTATTAAAATAGCAGAAAACTCCCTTCTTTTGAAATATGACAGAAAGCCAGCTGTCTTTGCACTAGCCTGCTGTACCTTTGCCCTGGGTGAAAAAGCCAATTTGCAAAGCTACGGGAACCTAAGAAGTGACCAAAATAGACCTTGATTGTAAGTGAGATTAAATGTAACTGCAACATCGAGCCCATAGCCGAGGTAGTAAAATAAAATGAAGTGGAGGAAGCCACGCTGTAATAACAATTTAATATTCACCAGATTGTAAAGCAAATCTAGGAGGAATCATTGTACATGCAAGAAGAAAATTATCACCCAATATAATCTGCGATGAGATATATTCATTGTCACCTAGAGAACTCCAAAATCTGAATGGTGATTTTCTTTAAAATAATGACTAGATGCTTGTGGTACTCACTTCATTTCTCCAGGTCGCCCCAAGCTGAGTGGTGTCCTGCTCAAATACACCTCATATCAAGGATTAGTGATGTGACCAATTGCAGGGGGAACTGGGCTTCCGGAACCCCCAGTGGGGGGGGGGTTGGAGGGGGTCCTTCAAGTGGTTGCATATTGGAAAGACATTGGCTAAGAGTCAGAAGGCCTAGGTTTTAACACCTCCCCTGCCAGTAGGTGGCTGTTTGTCCTTAGTGGGTAACTTAACCTTGTTTCTATCTGTTAAAATCATGGGGATTTTCCTTCTCCTTGAGGAGAGGGGGTAGGATTAAATGATCTTTAAACTTTTTTTCCCACTCAAACATTCCATTTATGTATGGTTGTCATGATGAGGTGGAAGAGAAGTCTATCATCTCCTGTACCCTTATTCCTCCTTGGCTCATTGGTCGGGAGTGCCCCAAACCCCTTCCCTATTCCTAAGAACTTCTTTAAAACCCCCATAAGCATCTAGGATGGTATGTGAGAGCCTCCACTAACAGCAAGAGGACCTTATTGGGCCACCATGAGCACACACAACCTTCCCATCAGGATGCAGAGTTGTTCTTCCTTTACGCCCATTGATGATCCATTGGTCCACTCAGAATTCACCCCATGTGGACCTTCACCCCATGGCCCCACAAAATATATGGCTACATCTCTGATGTTCCCAGCATCCTGTCTCCATGCTGGGAGAGCAACATGGGGTATTATAAACAGTAACCCTATACATCCCTGAAGGCTTCTGGTTCTTCAGAATCCCACCGTGCTAAAGATTTCTATTCTGGAAGAGCCTCGAGGGAAGGAAGGAAAGAAGGAGGGAAGGAAGGAAGGAGATGAGGGAGGAAAGCCTCATCCCCTCGTTGGCAAGGTAACTGAGGAAAAACCCTACTGCTGTTTACATATGAGCTTGTCCTAAAATTTGAGTTTTCATGACGCAGACCTGGAGTCAGCTAAGTGGTGTGGGCCAACCATGCATTAGTGCAGTCTGCTTCCTGGTCTGGTAAGTCAGGCATTTGGTCACAATTCTAGTTTTTTTTTTTTGTTTGTTTGTTTGTTTTTTTTACCAAGAACCATCATGACCTGAGCTCACATTATTAGATTCTAGGAAGTGTGCAAATCCTTGCTCTTGATGGACATCTTTCCGCTCAAGTGTCCACGTTAGCACAGTTCCTTTAGGATGCTCACTCTTTGAAGACAGAGTATAAAAGGACACCAGTCCTTTGTCAGTGTTGGAATTCCCCAAATCACAAGTGTTCATTGTACCAAACTTCTGTGTTCTTGGCAAGTGTTAGCAGACCGTTGGCAAATGCTCATATCTTGAACTTTCGCCTTGTTTTCCACAGGTAGGGCCACTTCACCGCAGACCCATCCTGACTCCCTTTGTCCACCCACATCTGGTCTCAACCTGTCCTCCTGCCTCCAATTTTCCCGTTGACTCGCCGCTCTGACCACTGTCGCTGAAAGAAACTTGGCCCTATGTCAAAAGTCAGCTCAGGTTTTTGGAACATTTTGCCATTTCCCTTCCAGCTGTTAGATCAATATTCAAGGAACATTCTCCAAAATACCTAGTGTTTGGCTGTTTCTAAATACACATTTATCAAATTCATACAAATGACATCTGGAGACCATTGCAGCAGTGCCAACTGGGTAGATCCTATTTTCAAAACTATGGACCACATAGTCATCTCTCTTTCTACACGAGCTCTTATCCCTCTCTGGGTGATGCCAGAACTGAGGCAAGGCAGTGGCCAGGCTGGAAAGAGGATTTTAGAGGGAAAGTTCCAGTGCTCTCTCTGTCACTAAGGGCTATGTCACCTTAGACTAGTTTGCACCATCTGCAAAATTAGGGATTGACCCAGCTCTGTGGTTTTGCAGCAGGGTTCCCTGATGGAGACCTGAAGCTCACCCTGGGGCCCAGGCAGCCAGTGGGCAGGTACAGCCAGCCTCCACCCTCGCCCCGACTGCTGCACCACATGCATGACCCCACTAACACCTTGCTTAGAAACAGGCTTGTCCAGGGCACTGGGTGGTTGAGTTGGTTAAACATCTGCTCAGATCATGATCCCAGGCTCCTGGGGATCGAGCCCCACATTGGGCTCCCTGCTCAGAAGGGAGTCTGCTTCTCCCTCTCCCTCTGCCCCTCCCCCCACCCTGCTCCAGCTCTCACTCTCAAATAAATAAAGTCTTTAAAAAAAAAGAAGAAAAATAGAAACAAGCTTATACAGATAGCACAACACTTTGAAAACAGTGGTTTTGGTGACCCCTCAGTCCCCCAGCTCCTGGTGTGAATGTTACAGTCATGACAGCACAGCAATCTTATCAGACCCACCCATGGTGGCCAGCACAGGGCTCTCATGCCAGGCATGTGTGTTGGTCTCACATGGATGGCAGCCCATACCTAGACTGCATGGGAAAAGCTGGTTTTGAGCCAAAGAAAATGCAGCATTAAAGCCCTCTGATATAGGAAAAGGTGCTGAGCATCACTCGTCATCGGGCAAACTCAAACCAAAACCACAACGTGATGCCACCTCACATGCATCAGGATGTCAAAAGCACAGAACATAACCCATGTTGGTGAAGATGTAGAGCACCCGGAACACTTGTGCACTGTTGGCAAGTACATAAAATGGTGTCGTTGATCTGGACCACAGTATAGAGGTCCCTCAAAAAAAAAAATTAAACCTAGAATTCCCATATAATCCAGCAATTCCACTTCTGGGTAGATACCCAAGAGAGGTAGCAGCAGGGCCTCAAAGACATGTTTATACCCACCCCCATGTTTATAACGGCATGGTTCACAATACCCCAAAAGTGGAATCAGCCCAAGTGTCCATGGACTACAGAATGGAGAAACACAATGTGGTCTCTTCACACAATGAAATATTATTCAGCCTTAAAAAGAAAGGACATTCGGACATGTGCTACAACATGGAGGAAACATGAGGGCATTTTGTTCAGTGAAGTAAGTCAGACACAAAAGGACAAACACTGGAAGATTCCACTTATAGGAGTTCCCTAGAGTAGTTAAGTTAACAAAGAAGGAAAGCAGAATGGTGGTTGCCAGGGGCTGAGAGAAGGGAACAGGAGCTACGGTTTAATGAGTATCGGGTTTCAGCTGGGATGATGAAAAAAGTTCTGGAGAGGGATGGTGGTCATGGTTACACAACACTGTGAATGTGTGCCACTGAATTACACACATAAAAATGGTGAATTTTATGTTATGTATATTTTTTTCACAATCAAAAAAAGCCCTTTGAGCATCCATTTTTTGGTGAGGATAAGCTGATAGATAGCAGGAGAGAAATGCATCCTGGAATGACATCTGGAACTCTCTAGCTGGGGAGAGTGACCGGGGCAGATTGGTCACTATCCCTCATTCAGCACCTCAATGGCTAGAGTGTAAAGAATAAAGATAGAACCTCCCTTCTTAGCAACGTTTTTCATAAGTTGGAAGCACTGGCACTTTTATGCAAAAAGCGATGTTTTCTTCCTGTGCCTCCTTAAGAAGGGTCAGTATCTGATAAAGATGATCCCTTGGGGTACCTGAGGGCGGAGTCGGTTGAGTGTCCAACTCTTGGTTTTGGACTCAGGTCAAGATCTCAAGGGTCTGGGATTGAGTCAGGCTCTTCACTCAGTGCAGAGTCTACTTGAGATTCCCTCTCCCTCTCCCTCTGTCCCTTCCCCTTGTGTGTTCACTCTAAATAAATAAATAGATAAATAAATAGATAATATTTTTTTAAAGTGTATCTCTTGGTTTCATATAACCCAACTGAGGAACACAATATAAATGAAACAGATATGTTCAGACTAGGTTTCCTAAAATCTGATTTGTACCATTTCCTAAAATCTGGTTCCTACCACCCCTGTTGAGTCTTGAACCCCATGGGCATCAAAATCTACCTTCCAAAAATATGTTCTAACCAGACAGGTGCCTGAGGGGCAAGCTCAGTAGGTTTGGTGCTGTATCATGTACACCCCCCCCCACACACACACACAGCTCTGAAGAGTTTTCTGAAGTTTGTGGGGCCCCACATTTCCTACAGGATTGAAGACTTACCAGGGTTACTTGAACGTCCACCTTTCCTCATTCTGCAGGAGCAATGCCATCCCCCTGCAACAAATGACCACAGATTCTGTGAAGCTCTAGAATTATATGCTACCTGTTATAGATAATATGCATGTACCTGGTGCTTTACTGCTTTACATATTTACTCAGTAAACCATGTGGCATAGCTTCGTACGTTCAGATGGGTTCTATGGAACCCGGCCCTTGACCTTACTTATTCAGCCTGTATTCCTGGCACAGAGTTTATAAGAGGCACTCAAGAAATCACGCAGTGACTTTCACCACCACTTTTTCCTTCGTGAGCCCTTTCCTTCCTTTGTATGAGTATTAAAAAGTGTATTTTGCAACTGGCTTGATATAACATGAATATCATCCACGATGATTCTTTTTTTACTAGATTTATTCTTTTCTTCTTCTTTTAAAAGGAATTAGCATTAAAACATGTCCATGAGGGACACCTGAGTGGCTCAGAGGTTTAGTGCCTGCCTTTGGCTTAGGGCATGATCCTGGAGTCCCGGGATCGAGTCCCACATTGAGCTCCCTGCATGGAGCCTGCTTCTCCCTCTAACTGTGTCTCTGTCTCTCTCTCTGTGTGTGTCTTATGAATAAATAAATAAAATCTTAAAACAAACAAACAAAAACATGTCTGTGGGCTCCTGAAAGTCTGAAAGTGTCATGGCCCTGGGTAGGGGTGCTTGAGGAAGAAGCCAGTCCTTTGTTGGATGGGAATTCATCCAGCTCAGGAGATGGTCGCCCCTGACCCCACTTTCATGTGATGATAGGCAGGTAGGTGGTGGTTTTGTGCCATGAAGGGGAAGCCAGCAGCAGATCAGCTGAAACCCCACGGAAGCCAGTAAGCCCTCCATCCACTGTCCTGTAGTGTTTACTGGTCCAAAACTTTGACTTCTCCAAAGCCACACAACTAGTCAGTAGTAGAACAAAGACTAGAACTTACAAGTCAGGGCCCTTCTAAGCTGAGTATCCGCCTCAAATGTGATGTGTTGAAACCTAACCCCAAAGAGATGGTGTTAGGAGGCAGGGCCTCTAGAAGGTAATGAGGTCATGAGGGTGGAGCCCCATGATGAGGTTAATGTCCTTCTAAGAAAGAGTCCCCACCCTTTCTACTTCATGAGGACAGAGTGAGAAGACACCATGTGATCCAGGAAGCACCTGTCACCAGATACCAAATCTGCCAGTGCCTTGGTCTAAGGCAGCAACCCTGCACACTGGGTAGTGGGATGAGGATGAGGACATCAAATCAAGTAAGACACAGATTCACCTTTTAAGGAACTCCCAGTCCACCATGGCTTTTGCTCCAGTCCAGTACTTGTCCTCCCAGCATGCCTTTCTGGAATGTTCTTCAAGACTTTCTCCACCTTGTAACTCCTCTCAAAATGGACTCAAACACTGTCTTCTCTATGAAGCCTTTCCTGAGGCAGTCATAATTAGTCTTTCTCTCCTGTCAACTTCCAGATTATTTATGATATTGTGGCCATTCTGTTTTGTATGAAAGAAAATTGCAAAGAGTTTATCTTCCCTTTCATATTGCAAATTCCTTGAGACAAAGATTACATTTAATTAATTAATCAGAGTACCTAGGCACAGACTTTGCATTCATTCATTTACCCATACATTCATTTTTTTTCTTTTCTAATCAAATATTTATTAAGGGTCTGGAATGTTTTATGTGCTCAAGAAAGAGAAAAAATCTAATTATTTTTTTGACTTCAGTGTGTGACTTTTGCAGTCCATGGAGCAATAGCTGAGCCTAGAGGAAGGAATGAGCTGGTCTCACATTTTTCTTCAGAGTCACTGATCCCCTCATTATTTCCATGTGCCATGTAGGCTGTTCATAAAATAAATACCACTGGTACACACAAGACAAGAGATTGTCTGGGCGGGAGCTGTTGAAGACTTCAAGAAGGCGGAATGTCTTACCAGGTTATGAACTGATCTTTGAATGTGAGTCGGATTTAGAAGATAATCAAGGTGGAAATGGGGAGATCTCAAGGCCCAAGCTCTGAAATGTGCTGAGCAGAGCAGAGGAGCCCAGGAATCCTGGAGCGGTGGGCTCCAGTCAGAAGGATGTGCAAAATTCACACAGCTGGAATGAGAGCCACATTTAGGACTTTGAAAGACGGGCAAACACATTACATTGTCACAGGGATCAAACACTAAGCAAAGTGTTGAATCTCTAGTAGAAATTCAAGCTCAGCTACTCCGTTTATTGGAACTTTCAACCTGCCCCCTCCCAAACATCAGAGCCCCACCTGGAGCCTCCTTCCGGCTCTGCACACCGCATCAGACAGCGAGACCCCTCCACTCCTCACGTCTTCTGCACACTCTGAGTTTTCAGTGTTTGTGGTACAGGGTGGGGGATGTTGGAAGGATCAGAGGGGCCAGGAGAAGGATATTTTCAGTTGTTCAGTGATGTTCTTTATTCCCTTCTTCCAAAACTCACACAAACCTAAGAAAGAAGAGCTGTCTTGTCTTCACGTACAGCCAAGTAGAGACCATACACCATCTTATCTAGCCTTATCCTTCTCTTCAAAAGCCTATGAGTAGGTCACATTACGATCATCACAGGGCTAAGGAACCAAGCAGGCAAAGGAAGTGATGCACCCACCTCACAGCTAGTATGTGACTCAAGTTCCTAGGGATGTGTGGTCCTGGATGGTGAGAGCCTTACTCCTGCCATGCTTCCCTCTCCATTTGGCCCTCCACCGTGCACTCACCGTTTACAGGCACGTTGAAGGTGTTGGGATAGATGATCTCTGCAGTCCCTACCAACTACGCATTTCCTTCTTCCTCTCTTCCTTGTCTTTGTCTTTCCAAAAATACCAAGGAGGGGAGGGGAGCAATATAAGAATTTGGAACAAAAAAAGAGAGCTATGGGCAATCTGGTTGGGAGAAAGGAAGATTTTGTTTTTTTCCTCAAATCATTTGAGATAATAAAAGAAGAAAGAAGAGTCTTGGGATTCAATGGGCGGTGCTTTCTTTTTCCTTACAAATAATCCATTTAGGGCAAAAGTTCTGCAAGTCGGCCCTTGAGAGAGATGAAGCCATAAGGGTTAACATGGCTGCACTCACAGTATAGTATGTGTATTCTAAAATAACTATAACATTTCTTTCTGATTAAAAAAAATGTTCTGCCAAAATCCTTGTAGGTGGTGATATGCAACTCTATTATTATTTGAATAATCTACTACAGCTGTTTCCGTAATTAAATAATATTTCCATAAAACTGGCTTGAAAGCATTTTTCATGAAGTATTAGTGTGATTCGTTTGCCATATCTATAAAGAATATATTTAAATGTGTTTTTTTTTTTCATTTAGATTAATTTGTGCATAGGTTTACCATGATAATTTCCTTGCCTGGCACTGTCTTGAGAAAACAGCACTTGCCTATTGCTTAAGAACAAACTGTTAGGGACGGTGCATAATTATATTCATTTAGATTCTTTCACCTAAACCCTATTTTTTAAATTTGCATATTAAAATTTGTATACTGCTGGTATAATGAGAGGAGAAGAGCAGAGTACTACGTTTACAGATCGTATTTCCAATTTAGGAGACATTTCCAGCATTCTGGAATCTTAACATGAATTCGGCATATATTTCAGAGAGTTCAGCTACTAAGAGCAGATTTTTCCAACCTGAGCTGCTCAACCTTAAATGTCAAGTGACCTCCTTTAGACGTGGTATCTGTTGCGATGCTTTCAAACCGTGGGGCCTTTTTGCACGCAATTTACCTATAATACTTGAGAAGGTAAATATAAGCATGTGAGGCAAACGGGAAAGAGACATTGATTTATTAAAGAAGAAGCTGTGGTTCTCTGATGTCACTGCTTTTTATCTCATGGCTTCGTTTGTCCGATAACATGGTTACCTGGTCACTGCCGAGCTTCCACTTACTGATGTTGAACACGTGCAACAGACCTGCATTTCCTGCGCCTCCGGGAACGTGTTAAGTCAGGACACAAACATCCAACGGCACTAGAATGAGCCGCGCGTCTTTGCGAATATGGTTCCGCAGGAGCGTGTGTTCCCATATATGTAAACTGGACACTTCATTCCAGTCACTCGATTCCCAACTGAAAGCCTTAAGACCGTACACTTGGAAGCCCATGAGATTCATGGCTTTTTAGGAAGCAGAAAAGTCCAAATAGCCCGGGGGGTGGGGCGATTTGTAGACACGTCTGAGGATCGCGAATGCACATTTACCTACAGTCGCAGAGAATTCTCAAGGTGAATTAGTCTGTGGACATCAGGTACAAGGTTGGCCCCAGATTTAATGAACTTTGCTTATGTCAGATATACTGAAATCCCCGGGATTAGCCAAATCGCTACTGATTTAAAGCAACTGGGACCTCTCCCGTCCATATGTTTTCATTCAAGGGCCAATTTACCCCAGAAGAGCTCGAAAGAAAGTTCCAAAATATATTGCCGCCACATTAAATTTAACCAATTGGCATGCGTTTAAGCAGCATGTAGACATTTCACATGATATGTGTAAATCCTTTATTAACGGTGTCAGCTGTTGACAAATTACGTGTAATCCTGGCAAAGCAGGAGACGTATGCACATATGCTGAGCCGCCTCCATCTCCTCCGGTGGAGGGAAGAGAGTGCACAGCCATTCAGGGGCTCAGATCAATAAGAACTGCCTGAAAGGGACCTTATTTAAATGACAATGGCCTTATGTGAATATCTATCAGGCTCCGAACTGCCCAGATTTGGTTCCTAATCTGCACAGAAATCTCCCTACTGGGTGGAAGAAGGCTCCTAGCCGCTCCCTGGTAACTCTACTTTCTTGTCTCCGAAGCACCCGGAGGAGGGAGGGGCCGGACCGCACCGCGGCTGGCATCCCACCAGCGGGCCACAGGCCTCGTCCTCGGTGCAAAGAAATGTGGCAACAATAGTGCCATTATGGCAATCATGTGCTTACTGTCTTCACACTTCAAATGCTAGATCAAAATGAGCATAACGAATGGAGGCATCAAAGAAATCAGCTGAAAGTCCTGAGTTGAAAACACCCACAATTGCACATTCCCCACCAGGGCTTTTCCCAGGGGAAAAACAGGCCGGAAAGGCGGATGGGACACAGCCAAGAGGGCTGTAGAGCGCTCCATGTCAGGCTGTCCTCGGCGGGCCCTCTTCTCACCAGAGTTCATCCCGGGAGTTGTGGGGAGGCCTGGGGAGGCCTGGGCACGCGGAGGGAGGCTGAGGGCTTCCAAGTTTCTCACATTCCCCGGTGAGCACGGGCACAGGGTGACATCCCTGGGCATTGTGTCCCAGGAGGGCTGAGCGGAGACGCACATTCCAGTCAATGCCCCTGGCGCGGAGATGAAGGGTGTGCGGTGCAACCGACCGTACAATGGAAGGGTGTGGGTCAGGATCAAAAGAAGCTCACATTCAAATGAGGACACAATATGCAGTTTGGTCTTAGGAGCCAGATTCCCACCCCATGCAAATGCATGGAATCTGCTGCTGAAGAAAGGCGTAGTAACCATGGTATTTGTAGGAACTTTAAAAATTCGGGCTGAGAAAACCGAGTCTGGAAAGTGTTCTCAAAAGCACAGTGGTCCATTTATGCCGACGGGTTGGTGGAGTCCCTTGTGAGTCTAAGCGAGAGACAAGAATGCTAAAATTCCATGTTCACAAGACCAACCAGGTCAGAGCGGATCATGAGAAATCACTTATAGACAAATGGAAAATTGCATTTAAAGGCCAGACGTGATTTTATCACATTGCCGCAACTTCTTAAAAATGGCACAAGAGTGTTGATAACCAATCGGTTAGCAAACCCTAGGATTCCTTAGCATGCACTGCTTGACGACAAACCTACTTCGGTTAATTAAATTAAATGAATTTCACAGTATTGTGTGTGAGCTACAAGTAGCGGATGACGTCCATTATTCTAGGTGGCGATTCTCAATCACACCGCTTTGCTGGGTGGCTTTAGGTGTTTCCCCACATGGGACCCCACAGTTTTAAAAACAGGAGGTGGGGAAAGCTGATGCTACCTTGTCCAGGCTTTTCCCACCCCCCTTTAGTGTCTTTGCCCCTTTCCATTACAAGGGGGAGGCCTCCCAAGAAGGTGTGTTAGGTCTCCTCTCTCCCAAGAGGAGAAACCAGCCCCGGCTGTCCTGGGCCTAGTCTGGGACTCTGAGCTGGGCCTCGGTGTTCTCTTCAGGAACGCAAACCATGGCACTGAACACCAACATCAGTTACGGCCACTCTGGCAGCGGGAGAGCTCAAGACAAAAGCAGGACCTCAGTGTAATTATTTCCGAACACGGACAAAATTTGAAAACACTGCACAAGCCATAAAAATGACCAGACTTCCCCTCATCCTGGTGAGTGGAAAAGACTGAAATGTCTTTACTAATTATAGCTTTTGTCTCACTATAGTCTTGCTCTACTTCTAGATAAGATTTAGGAAGACACCCGTCACAGAATTATCCCTGCTTCCTGGCAGCACCCAGCCCAGCGTGGACGCCCACTCCTTGGGCCATCCTGAAACCACCCGCGTAAGCCAGGTCTGTGAGTCCTCCCTAGCCCCGCACTGCCGGGGTGCACTGCCCCTTGCTGTGGCTTGTCCTGACGGCGACATGGACACACACAGCCTCCCACAGGCCCACGCCATCTCATCCAGGGCTTCCTCTCTTGTCTCTGGGCAAGCGATTCTCAAACCTCCACTTCTAGGGTTGACTTCTCTTTTACGCTGGACTCAAATTTCTAAATGCCTGCTAAATGTTCTCGGAGGCCGTGAGAAATCCAAATTCAATTTGTCCCAAACTAAACTCATCCTCTTTATTTCCCATAAAGTCTTTTCGGCTTCCTGTGGCTCAAAATTTTAGTCTCTTCGGCTCCAAGTAGGAAGTAAAGACTATGGAAGAGTTAAAAGTTGCTAGGTGCTGTATCAGGAATGCTCAAACACCTAACCCGGTGCAAAATTCCACTTACCTGTTGTCCCAAAAGAATCATTCTGAGGCTTGTTAAAGACAGCCAGAAGACTTTCCTCAAGAAGGGAGCACCGTGATGTGGCGGGAGATAGAGGTTTGACTCCCCTCCAGCCCCAGCAAGGACAAGTAGGGAAGGGGCAGCGTGAGGCTCAGAGGACAGGACCCTTCTGAGAGGGAATGTCAAGGCTACAGAGCTCTTCCTGGACAGACTCAACAGAATTCCTGCTGAAAGCAACCTAGAGTGATCGGTTATGTAGGGCAGGGATTTTTCACTCAACCAACCAAGCAGGATTCTTGCTGAAACTGGAGAGAGGAGGGAGCCCAAGTTTGTAGCCTAGTCAAGAACAGGCCTCAGAGGAGCCTCAGTCAGGTTTGGTCAAGGACGGTCTTTGTCGGTATCTATAGCTTTATTTCTTCCTCATTTCCCAGTTTCTTCATGTGCAAAATGATATGGGGGGTAGGTTCAATTACCTTCAGCAGGCCTAGTGATTCAATGATCTTCGTTTAATAGAAAATTTTAAACCAAAGGGCAGAAATGATAGCATAAATATAGTCATTTTTGGTAGAACGGAGGGAAAAAAGGAGACGTCCATAGTCCTCTATCAGTTTTCTGTAAAATGTGCTTCTCTTTCTGCTACTTTTCTTATTCTCATTCTTATTTGTTTTTTTACTATTTCAGTATCTTACAAATGCTTTTATGAATCGCTCTTGTCACATAAGTCTATGCTTATCTATTTGCACGATCATTCTCCTTCCTAGACTGTAAGATCGGGGAGATGAGACACGAGGCTGACTTTATACTTTACCCATTGCCTGCCATAGTATCTGACAGTATCGGACCTCCATGCAGTCTTTAGGACAAGGTGAAGGAATGAAGAAACGCATGAACGGAGCCCTGGAATCTCTTGAGAGAGCAAGAAAGCAAGAAAAAAATAAAAAAGCTTATTGTGACCTCATTATTTTGAAACATGAAGTGATTTTATTATTTCTTATGCATTTTTTAATTGTAATCATTTACACATAACACAAGACTTACCACCTGCACCATTCCCATGTGTGCAGTTCTGTGGCATCCGCACATCCATGTGGTTGCACAACCATTAACACTTTGCACCTCCAGAACTTTCTCCTCTTCCTAAATGGAAACTCCTTCCCCACTAAACACGAATTTCCCATTCTCCTCATCCTGAAGCTCCTGGCAACCTCTAGGCCCTTGGGTCACATCCACCTTTTAGCTCTTACAAATAATGTTGCCATGAAGACATGGGTCGAAGCACCTGCTGAAGTCCCTACTTGGATCATGTGATAATTCTTCACTCAATTTTTTGAGGCACATCCATTCAGTTTTCCACAGTGGCTATGCCAGTTGGCATCCCACCATCCAGAAGTGTGCAAGGTTTCAAGTTCTCTATACTTTTGGTGATACTTTCATTTTCTGGGTTTTTTTTCCATCCTAATGAGTGGAAGGTGGTGTCTCACTGCAGTTTTGGTACATTTCCTTAACGATTAGCTGATCGTTTAGATGACAAGATGCTGAGCATTCTTTTCCTCTGCTTACTGGCCACATGTTATACTCCCTCTCCTTGAAGAAGTACTTATGGTCATCAACCCCGTGAGCAGGTATTTGAACTTCTTGGTCATACGGTTCCATTGCTAAATTACTGCTCTGGATGGTTTGTGACTAGCTTGGATTTACTTGGATTTTGTTGGGAGGTTTATGTCTGTTACGTCAGATTGTCACCAAAGTGGGGAGTGGTAGATGCCGGTGTCCCCACTGTGCAGATGAGGTGACATAAGCCAAATGACTTCTTCAGAGCAGTGTATCAAGTCACCCGCCCACCTGGAAACCAAGCTCTGGGTGTCTTCCTTCAAGCCAGTGTATGTGAGCTGAGTTCACTGCAGTGATAAAGCCTCACAGGCACTGACCATCCATCATGAAAACACAGACCCCCCCCCCCCAAATCACATGAACACCTTTTCCTGTTTAGACTCATCATAAGTAGGAGAGAATCCCGAAGCAGAAATGTGTATCCCGGGGAAGCGCATTCATGTCAGGGCCATGCTAACCCAGATTGGTACCCCTGGCACTTTATTTTATGCCTCTACATGGTCTCTAAAAAAAAAATTCTTTACATTTTAATACAAACGATCCTTCACCTTGACTAAGACTATTAAGCAAAATGCTGTTAGGCATAAAGGGGAGAAAATAAATAGAAGAGCCTAGCTAAGCACTTTTTATATTAGCCTTAGGGCAAGTTCATCAACCATGCTGAAGCTGTGTTGTGTAACGTATGCGCTCTGCACGCGCACGCCTGGTGCCACATGAAATAGATCACTTGCTCAATTAATAACGGCATCGCCTCTCCTGCTGGGCTTAGGAAGCTCGGAGTTCGTCCGATAAATCTAGTTTTCAGCAGCTTATGCGTGGGAGTGACCTTCAAACAAGCAGCATCTATTTGGATTTGGAAAAGGTCAAAACGCATCTTTAAGCAGAAAATGACTGAAGCAGGATCCTTAGCCGCTCTGAGTTACAGTCTTCGGGATCCGCCCTCCGCCTCCCGGGAGTGTGTGTCTGTGTTGAAACCCCTGCCTCAGCCGCTGGCCTCCGTTCTGCTGGTTTGGCAGCCTCCTTGTGTCGCCTCTAGGTCCAAGAGCAGTTCTCAAGAAGATTCAGATGATTTCCAGAGAGTTCCATCACAGAGTTCCAGCAGCTCTTGGCGGACGCTCAGGTCTCTGGGTCCGTGAGGTGGGCTCTCCCTGGCTGTTCTTAACTTACTCTGGCTTCATTCTACTTAAAGAGTGGCCCGTTGCTTTGGGGGCATCTCGCCGATAGAATCCAGACCCCAGAGACCGTTGGCGTACACCTCCCGCCTCCTCCGCACGTGCAGGCCCAGCCACTGGGGAGGGAGGGGATCTGCACCCCCGGCAGCACCCAATGGTCATCCACGCAAAACACCTGTCCTGCTTGTCCCCCAGGTGCCCCCACCTCACCCTGTCCACATGGGACACCCACCCCCACCTCACCGTCCATGCACGACACCCGCCCTCACCTCACTGTCCACAGGGAACACCCGCCCCTCCTCACCATCCACGCAGGACACCTGCTTCTCTTCATCATCCACATGGAACACCTGCCCCCACTTCACTGTCTGCAGATCCCCTTGAGGGCTTAGTCACTGTTGCCAGGGAAAATAAAACATGAAGCAGTCTATGAACAGAGGTGTGGTGTCACCAGTGCAGCTCACGACCACCCCAAGGAGAACTGCGAGGACCAAGGTCCACTCCCTGTGGACCCTGAAATACGGGGGAGCTTGAGGTCATCATGTTTCTTGGCAAAACCGTGGATGCTTAAGGAGCAGAGCGCAGTACAAGGAGGCGTCGGTGGTCGAGAAGGTGTTTTGATGCCATAGGCTGCCCAGCATGTGGTGGCCTTCTTACAAAAATCTGAAAAAACTCTAGATGGCATTCGTGTTTCCCGTTGCCTTTCTGTTGAGCAGCATTGATACAGGACTTCTCAGAGCCTTTCTTAGCTGCATTACCTTGTGTGTCCCCGAGAGAAGGGGCAGCACCCAGCAGTTCCAAAACTAACTCGACCTCTAAGCTCTACTTTGTAGAATGTCTAGAAATCTTTTCTGACACGCTAATGCTCTGCAGTAGACAGTTTCAGGACTCAGCTGGCACCACGAGGTGGGTCCTGAGGCGATGCACTTTGTCACAATTAATCTTATAACCTATTAAATGATTAATATTCTCAGGCACCTGGGTGGCTCATTCAGTTATGTGTCCACTTTTGGCTTGGGATGTGATCCTGAGATCAGAGCCCCACGTCGGGCTGCCCGCTCAGCGAGGAGTCTGCTTCTCCCTCTCCCTCTGCCTCTCCCCCTGCTTGTGCTCTCTCTCTCTCTGTCAAATAAATCTTTTTAAAAATAAATAATATTCTTTAAATATTAAACCATTGATGTCTCTCTAAATATTTGTACCTCTTTACTGATATTTAAATAGAACAAACTTATCCAATTCAGCTCCCTAACACATAACTAAACCCATCCGTCTATCCTATAAAATCATGTTAACTGCAATAGTCATCTTAAAATGCAGAAAGAGATATGCAAAATATCAAATGACTTGAGGGCATTATCATGAGAAATGCACAATTCAGGTAGTCTAGGTAATACTAGTATTTAAGTTACACTTCATGGGGGAGGCACGCTCGTGTGGTTATGGGGTGGCCTTAGGGTGACTCAGGGAGGTGGAAGGAGCAAAGACCAGAGGAGAAGCCGGAGCTGCACACAGGAAGCCCTGCCTACAGGGTCAGGGAGCAGGGCCATGCCAGGGTCCACTCGCAAGGGCAGGGGCGCGGGCTCCCTCTCCCCAGGGCTACCGGGGAGGCCCGGCGCAGTCACAGCACACCAGCTACTGTGCACCTGCAGGCTACCCTGTGCAGAGCTTCCGCAAAATGATAGAAAGGAAAGTTATGTATTCATTTCTTTAGGAAATTACATTAAATACTTTGCACCACCAAATAGATAAGAGGAGTTTGTGTGAGTTTTTAAAAAGATTTTATTTATTTATTCGTGAGAGACACACAGAGAGGCAGAGACACAGGCAGAGGGAGAAGCAGGCTCCATGCAGGGAGCCCAATGGGGGACTCGATCCCGGAACCCCGGGATCACGCCCTGAGCCAAAGGCAGATGCTCAACCACGGAGCCTCCCAGGTGCCCCCAGGTTTGTGTTTATTTTGCAGCCGAATAGCTCTGAACATTTGCACAAAGATCAACAGACAAATTAATGTATTGATGCGTCAAGTTTGAGCGGCGCTGGAGCGCGTGGCTTATTTTCCTTTTCAAATGTACGTGGCTTACGGCCTAAAAGTCAAAAAAAAGTGTTGACACAAAACGCTCTGGATTTTCCTGAACCTAAAATACTTGTCAGGTGCCTCACGGATTACGTACGCCCGCCTTCTGCTCCTCTGCCTCCTTCAATGTCCCCTACCTAAGCTACGTTTGGGTTCATTGTTTTGAGAATGATCCTCCCCACTCGGGGACATGTCTCCTTCCAAAACACTGCCCTACGCACAAAGCCGGCCGCAACGAGGCTGGGCTGAGTCTCTTTAGTGGAGTCTGGATCATTAAGCCTGACCCCAGTGGAGGCCAGGACGGATTGTGAATTGGCTGGGGTGGGTCAGCGCCTGAGATGGAAGAGCCAGGCTTCGAGGCCAGACAGCTGGCTGCAAATCTGGAACCTTCTCCTATTCATCATGAGCCCTCTGAGTTAACCACCTGTGTGTGTCTCAATTTCTCCATCAGATGATCATTCCTAACGCGTACATGCGTGGACAGCTTTCAGTGAGTCGGGCGGCCCAGAAGACTGACCGTAGCATGTGGCACGCAGCCCATGCTCCATCACACCTCCCTTGTGGTGTCGTTTCCTGGGGCAAGCAAAGGATGCGGTGGCGACAGTAAGGTGGCCAGGGCAAAAACACAGAATGCCCAGTCGCATTTGGATTTCAGATCAGCAATGATTAAATTTTATTTATTTATTTATTTATTTATTTATTTATTTATTTATTTATTTATTTATTTTTAGTCTGAGCATCTCTCTGAAATAGTCGTGTTTTCCTTTGCTGCAGCCAGGCTTCTCAAACTCCCATTTCAGGGCCCTGGCGGGTGCAACGGCCACAATCCGGCCTCCAGTGAGCGCGTCTCTTGCCCGGCCAGCCGGCCTGCGTAACTTGGTGCAAAGTGAAAATAGGGGTCCCCGTGTCCAAAAGGCCTGGGGACTGTGTAGCGGGATTCCAAGCCGGGGGCTTGCGACTTGCAAGGTGGCTGCGGGAAGGTGGTCTGTGGCGGACAAGTTTGAGGAGCTTGGGGCTGTTTCACCGCTGAGGTGGCCGCACATAAGCATCTGTTGGTCCTTTAGCACAGTGGTCCTTGCACGTGGGCTCTGCAGCTGGGCCCGTGTGCCTCCCCGCTACTGGCTTGCGTGACTGGGCTGCGGGGTTTACAACAACGAAAGTATTCCTCCCGCACTGAGCACTAAAAGCCACCAAGCGTGCCCTGAGCCTTGCGCCTACACCGCGGGTAAGGGCCCTGGCACCTCTGACGCAGAGATACCGCCCCTTGCTGTGTGCGGACTCTGCTCTTCGCCACTGGCCTCGCTGCCGAGAACAGTTGGTCACCAAGTACCATCTGTCCTCAATTCCTCATCCTACCACTTTTTGTTTGTTTGTTTTAATGCAAGAACTCACCTTGAAAAATCTTGTGTCAGTGCGCCCGGTAAAGCCTGACAGGGCCCTCCGACAGGGAGGATGCAGGCGTCCGCACATCCAGGTGGGATGGGAGGACAGGCCATGGGTGTGCAGGGGGCTGGCTGGCACGCGGGGAGCCCAGCTTCCCCAAGCGCAGTCCCTGAGAAGTACAAGTCTGCCTCCTGCCATTCCAGAATCTTCCTCCTTCTTCAAGCTGGAAGATCCCCTCTGTCTTCTTCTCCTACTGCTCTTGTTAGAGCACAGGAAGCTTTATTACATATTTAATTCTTTTTACTATTGAAGCTGGATTGATCCCAGATAAGCATTCCTTTTAATTATTCATTAATGTTTATTGCCTTCCCTTAGCAAAAATGGTGGCAAACTTTGGGGATTATTTATTCTTTTCTTTATTTCCCCCCTGCAACAAATCAGTGGGTTTGTTATCCAAGCCCTTGCTGTGCTTTAGCCCTTTTATTTTTTATTTTTTTATTTTTTTAATAATAAATTTATTTTTTATTGGTGTTCAATTTGCCAATATACAGAATAACACCCAGTGCTCATCCCGTCAAGTGCCCACCTCAGTGCCCGTCACCCAGTCACCCCCACCCCCCGCCCTCCTTCCCTTCCTCCACCCCTAGTTCATTTCCCAAAGTTAAGAGTCTTCCATGTTCTGTCTCCCTTTCTGATATTTCCCACTTATTTTTTCTCCTTTCCCTTTTATTCCCTTTCACTATTATTTATATTCCCCAAATGAATGAGACCATATATGTTTTAGCCCTTTTAGCCACTGGTGGGAACTCCTGGGTGGGATGGGCGTCCTACTCCCTGAGGTCACGAGGTCAGCCTGGCACCCCGAAGGGTGGGGGGCTTCCAAACCTGCATCTACAAAGAGATTTCATCATCTTGTTAACAGCTTCAGCAGCGAAAATCACCCCTTCCAATGGACAAATAAAGGAAGATAGGACGAATTTGATTTCTTTATGTGGTCTTATGTAGAAAAGAAAAAAAATCATTAAGCATAATCAGGTTTATTTAAGTGCCTATTTAGGCAGCTAATGTATTTATGACATAGTATTGGCATAGGGATGGCATTTCCCCAGCACACATTGGTGTGCAAGCGAGCAGGTTCACTAAGCCAGGACCATGTGATCAAGGCCCAAATCTGTCCTTTATCTAGAGAGCAGTTCACTGTCTCCCTCCTTCCTTATGTCATAACCCACATAGGAGCATCTTGTTCTTAATCACATTTCTGCATGCTCCACCCCAACCAGAGACGGCGTGAGGACCCGGGGCACAGCACACCAGACTCCAGATCTGACCCATAGACCTTCTCATTTAGACTGGTTGGTGTTGCATGTGCTTCTTCCCCTGCAGACCAAAGTAAGGGTCTACGGTTTTTATTTTTACCTCCAAGACTGTCAGCTAATAACACAGTTATTCTAATTACAGACACTACCTGAAGCTCTAACTAGGTAGCCGAACACCCCAGCAAAGCAGAGTCATGACGGTGCAGGTTGGATGAGGTGAACGTTTTCACTTAGATTTCTACAACAGCCTTGCTGATGTGTGTTGAGACAGCATGCTCCTGACAGGAGCTCTATAGAGCAAGAACTTGGGAGAGAGAGAGAGAGAAAGGAATGGGACAGAAATTATGCCAACCGGGCCTACTTTTTGCCTGTGTGGCTCATGAGCAATGTGGGGGCAAACGTCCAGATCTCAAAAAACGGACGGAAGTCAAAAATAAACCAAAGGATGGGGACGAGGGAAGACAACAGAGGGCGGGAGGTGGTATTGCTCCACTACCTCTCTGTAGGAGTGGATGAAGCCATTGGATTCCTGCAGATCTGAGGAAAGAGCCACCTATAAGGTAGGCCCTGGGAGGTGGATACCCCTGGACCCCACTTCCCTAACTTACTAGCTACTTCCACCCTTGGGACTAAGGTTCCACACTCAAAAAAAGAAAGCTCACAATAGCACCTTCCTTACAGTGCAGTGGTAAACATTAAGTGGGGTATTTTACGTAAAGCACGTTGCGTGGTTCCCAACACACAGAAGTGCTCCATAAATGCCCACCCTTCCTACCTACATCTCTGCGTTTCCTGCCTCATATTCCCTTCACCTTAAATGATATGCAGAGTCAGGGCTGAATTTCTCAGTTTCCAAGAGAAACTATTTTCAATTAAGCAACAAGAACCGCATGTCTCTTTGCACTTAGATTCACACTAGGAGGGCAGCCCCTGTGGCTCAGCGGTTTGGTGCCACCTTCAGTTCAGGGCCTGATCCCGGAGACCTGGGATTGAGTCTCATGTCAGGCTTCCTGCATGGAGCCTGCTTCTCCTTCTGCCTGTGTCTCTGCCTCTCTCTCTCTCTCTCTGGTCTCTCATGAATAAATAAAATCTTAAAAAAAAAAAAGATTCACACTAGGAATTAAGGAATTGTCTTTGCCTTTTATCCTGTAAGAATTCATAAACTCAAGCTCTGAAACAAGACAGAGGAGTAATAAGAACCACTTGTGGTTTTGTCATACATAGCTAAATGTTGAGGAACAAAGTCTATGAAAAAGTATACAGAAGAGTTCATAAAACCAAAGTCCCGTGAAGAGAGGAAAATGTTGAACAAGATAGTTTTTTGTGCAGAGCTAAGTTTAGAGGAATAAAGAGTCCATGGAGTATTATATACAACAGAAAATTGATGTGTCAAGGAAGGAAATTTGAGTGGGTTGGAGCCACTTAGGTAGGATTTCATATTGTGCATTTGGTATTGTTCATTCACTGTTTGCTCTCCAGCTGTGTTACGGTTGTCCAGGGGCAGTTCTGGGTGAAGGGAGCTGGGATCAGCGGATACCACCAAGGATAGGGGCACTGGGCTCCGTGCCGGCAGTCAGGGAACTGCTCGACCCCAGAGGGAGCCCATACTGGGCAAAATCAGAGACACGATGATAAGGATTGGGGAGGTCTGCTCTTCCGACTCTGAGTTACAGACCTACTAACTTACCACTGACTTCCACCTTACACCCCCACATCAATCACTTAGTCTTTGAACTGAGCACTTTTTCCCAGGGAAGACTGAGCAAGAAGGAATTTCAGTACCCCATGCAAAACTCTCTAATATTAGGGGACACTCAAAACACATATGCCATGGGAAGAGTGACATCATATCCCATACAATCTTAAAAGAAGCAAAAATCAATTGAAATACAATGATTGCACCACTTATCAAGGTAGAGATATGAATGTGCATACATGTGTATATGTATGTATAGCAAGTACCATCTACCGATCCAGTGTTTGGTATTTGAAGGACACCCGCCAGAGCGCCCCCCAGGTTCGAGGCCCCCACCGGCACCTGCAGCTGGGCTTCCATTCTGTTCTCTGGAACCTCTGATCCACGAGCAGGTTGGCCCCATCCTGGCAGGTGTGTTGTGCGTCATGTCAGTATTTCCCTGCTGACCCTTCAGGTATTTCTCCGGCCAGGACACTCAGTTTCCTGTGCTTGTGCTTTGCAATTGTAGATGTCAACACACTCCATCCACGTGGGGGACATGACGTTTCCATAGCAACTAATGTATTTCAACAGAGGGAAATGGAGGATCCTCAACTATAAATAGAGTAAAGATTGAAGAAAATGAGTAGGAGCCCAGGGCATGTGATGGGCCGTCTTGTGGCAGAGAGAGGTTGGGTGTTGGGTGGTTGTGTAGCAAATTCCAGGCCGGCTTCATCTCTGTCCTCATCAATTCATGGCCCGGTTCATATCCATCAAGTACTTAGCTGTGTCCAGGGGAAACCTTTCTCTCTAGATACTGTTTTTTACTAGATAATTATAATAATAAAAACAATCATTACAAAAGATTCTGTAAAATTTTAATATCGCTATATGTAAATTACCATCTATTGATCAGGTAAGGGCAGGCTGGTAGGGGTGCCGTGGACGGTGTGATCCAAAATGAAATTACTTAACCACATACATGGACTCCCAGCAGATCTAAGTAGACGAATCCCAGTGCCTCAATGACCCACTGGAGCTGCGCAGTGCATCTCTCTCCACAACTGCCTTCATGCATACCGTCTACCCTGAAGGGGAAAAATAATTACAATTTAGAGCATCAATTATTCAACTAATCACAGAGTCACAGTTTCGGAGGGACCTTGAAAGGCGGTCTGGTTTCCGCTCTGGCCCCCAGGCTGCATTGTATTAGACACATCCAAGACAGACTGGTTCCCTCCTGATCTAACATGATGAATTATCCGTCACGATAAACACTCCTGAACAAAGACTGTGGCCCCCTAGCTCCACACGAACACTTTATGCCACCTCTTACTTTTTAAATTTTTAATCCGGATGCTTCTTGTGTCTTAAACAGAATCATTGCCCCAGAGAATTCTTTGCCAAAATCTTGTGATAGTCTTTGCTACTACATTTTAACTCAACATCCTCTTCTTTTATTGTCAGACACAGGGAGAGTTCTGTTTGTTGCTTCTTCCTCATCACTCCACACATTTCCAACAATTACTATGCCTCTCGGTGTCCACATACAGCATTATTTTATGACAAAGAAAAATATTCACAAAATGCGGTTAAGTGAAAAAATGAGGTTATATTTCTGAGGGGGAAAGAGCAATAAAGGGAAAAACCAGGCAGCTGAATAATTACAACCTGGCATAGAGAAGGAAGACCAAGAGGGTGATGCATGCGAATGTTAATGGTTACTGTCTCTGGATCCTTGAAGTAAGAGCGCGGGGTATCCTGTTACACTTTCCCAATATTTTGAAAGCCCTGAGCATATTTTGGAGTCACAGCATTACTATGGTATTAACAAAAATTATAATCAAAATGAATAAAGAGATTTATTAAAGTCAAAGACGAAAGAAGAGTCAGAGCCTGAGTTCAAACACGGGGAGAGGAAGCTGATTCCAAATCATTAGGTCTGTGGTAGCTGAGCCAAGTGCTCACAGGCTTGCCAAGGGAGGAGAGGAACTGTGCGAGCTTACCTTCTCTCACTGAATGAGCAAATCTCTCCATTTCTAAACTTCCTATCCAATCAAAATTACCACCTAAATGGCCAAATAGTTTAATGTGTGTTAATATCAAAAGATGTAATTTTAGCCAAGAGGATTGCATTTGGCAATCAATAGGGCTATGATTAAGGTTTCATTTCATGAGGGAAAGGATGAGCAATTGTGATACACCTTTACTAGGACCCATTGGCCCTTGCGTAATTACAAACCCTTCTAACAAATTGCCACTTCCGAAGTGGACACCAGTTTAAGTTACATTTTTGGCCATCTGAATTCAAGAATTCCTAACACGATATGGCTATGTACTAGAGCCAATCTTTGGTTCAAATTGATCCAGTGTCTGAATCTCCGATGATTTTCCACCAAAAGGATGCTCTTAAATTTAGTCTCTCGCCCTCCTTCAACAACACCCACCAAAAAGGGAGGGGAGAGAAAGAAAGAAACCATTTGTCCACTCTCCACAACCAGTCTCAAGCTACCATGGTGACACCACAGACCTCAGAACTGGAAAGAAATGTGCACAACTGGCCCACGTGAGTTGGGGCGACCTGGCTCTAGCACATCATTGTTCGTAATTCCAAGGCCATTACTGAAGATTTCCTGATTTTCAACCTATGAAAACAGAAGAGCTCTGTGTAATTCAAAATCATATTATAAATCATGGAAGATCTGAATAAGTAGAAACCATGCTGTGTTCAGGGATTAGAAGATTCAACGTACGAAAGATACCATGTTGCCCCAAAATGATCTCTGCAATTCCAAATCCGAACACCAGGTTGAGGAGATATAGACAATGGAAAGAGAAAGAAACTAGAACAGTTAAGACATTTTTGAGGAAGAATAAGGCAACGTACAGCACTCCAATTCAAGACTCTTTAACCAGATGCAGAAACAGTGTAGTGTGGGCAGAGGGACAGACACAGGCACCAATGGTGCAGAGTCAAGAGCTAGAAGTAGACCCAAACAGACACGCCAAACAACTTAATGGAAGAAGAATAGTGTTCTTTTATGTAAATAAAAAGTTTTTATTTTAATTCCAATTAGTGGGGCCACGTGGGTAGTCAGGTTAAGCACCTGACTTTTGCTTTCAGCTCAAGTAATGATCTCGGGATCATGTTGGACTCAGTTGGGAATCTGCTTGAGATTCCCTCCCTCTGACCCTCCCCCTTCCTTGCACTCACACTTGCACTCTGTCTCTCTGTCTCTCAATAAAAAAAAGAAAGAAAGGAAAAAAGAAAAGAAAGGAAAGGAAAGGAAAGGAAAAAAGAAATAGAAAGAGAAGACAATCTTCAGGGTCTAGGGCTGGGCACAGTGTTCCTAGATCTGGCTAGTACAGCGTGAACCCCCCTCCCAAATTAATAAAGTGGATTTCATCGGAATTAAAAACTTCCATGCTGTGAAAATCCCTGTGAAGAGCATGAAAAGACAAGCCTCAGGCTGGGGGATAGAATTTGCAAACCACGTACCAGAGAGGAGACTTGTATCCAGAATGTATGAAGAATTCTCAAGTCTCAGCAGTAGAAACACCAGAGACCCAGTTAGGAATCAGGCAAAGACATGAACAGCAGATACTGGTAGCAATAGGCATGAAATGATGCTCAACACCGTCAGCCTCTAGAGGATGGGCAAACTGGAAAGCACCATGAGATGTCACTCATTGTGACTGAGTAGGACACTCAAAATAACAAGCGGGGGTAGCACCACATGCTGGCACAGAGGCAGAGACACTGGATCCCTCCTCATTGCTGGTGGAAGGACCATGGTGTGGCTACTCTGGGAGGCAGTTTGGCAATTTTTTGTAACTCAAAATGCACTCTCTTATAGCCCAAGCCATCCTACTCTTTCTTGGATATCTACCCTGGAGAAACCAAAACTCGTGTGCAAATAAATAAATGAATGAATAAATAAATAAATAAACAAATAAATAAACAAACAAAATTGTATATGGATGCTCATAGCAGCTTTCTCTGTAATACAAAAAAATCTAGAAACAACCCCCATTTTTTTCGGTGGGTGAAAGGTTACCTAAGTGTGGTTCATCCTAGGATGGAATGCTGTTCAGCAACAAAAAGGAACAGTCTTCGTGATACAAGCAGCAACCTGGATGGACCTGAGGCATGATGCTTGATGGAAAATGTCCACTTCAAAGGACGCCTTCCATTCTGTATGCTTTCATTTTTGAAACATTCTCAAAATCGCAGTAGAGATGCAGAACAGGTTGGACAAGGATGAGGCTGGGGTGTGGGGCAAAGGAGCAACTTGAGAGAGCTCTTCTGTGAGGAGGATGAAAAGACTCTCCATTTTGCTCAGGGTGGTGGTTGCAGAAATCCGTTCACAGGATACAGCTACATGGGACCTGCCCCCCAACACATGTCTCCATGCATGCGAAAAATGGGGAGCACTGCAGGAGGTCTGGTTTCCAGCAATGCACCGAGTCAGTGTCCTGGTTTTGACCTTGAATTGCACTCTCGTAAGACTATATTGTAGGAAGAAGTTGGGTCAGGGGGACCTGAGACTCTCTAAAACTATTTTTACAACTTCCTTTTACTCTATAATTATTCCTGAATACAAAGCATAAAATTAATCATGTTACAAGCAGCACATGGGAACAGCCAAGGGGACGACACCAATAGTGTCTATAAAAGTTAATCGGATCAAAGATAATTATTCCTCTGCCCCAACCCTGTCATTTCACAATATCCAAGTGTATTAAAGGTTAAAAACAAGGAAATCCTGCCATTTGTGACACCATAAATGGACGTGGAGGATCCTAACGCGAAGTGGAATAAGCCGGATGCAGAAACCCTGCGCGATCTCACTTATACGTGGGAGCTGAAACAAACTCGCAGAAGCAGAGAGTAGAAAGGTGATTGCCAGGGGCTCAGGGTGCGGATGCGGGGACCTGGGGTCACCTGGCACAAACCTGCAGTTATCAGATAAGAAGTCCTGGACCGACTGCCCTGCATGGTGACTCTAGTTAACAGCATTGACGTGCACTTGGAGATCTCAGTAGACTCTTCTCACACACACACGGTAACTGCATGAAGTGATGGGTTTGTTACTCACCTTGATTGGGGTAACCAGGTCACAGTACGTGCAAATACCAAATATCATGTCTTACACCATAAAGACATACAATTGCACAGGTCGGTGATAATTCAATAAAATTGTTAAACAGAATTTAAAAAAAAAGGATTTTAAGAGAGAAAATAATTTAGATTATTTTAAAAAACATGTAAAGGTGACTTTTGTTGTCAGGACTGGGGGCTGGTGCTAGGAAGCCAACCTGAAGTCCCAGGAGATGGCTTCACAGTGAATTCTTTGCATTGGGTCTTCCTCATCTGTCTTAGGCGACCCGTCTGGGAAAATATTTTGGCCATTTCATGCTGCTTTCGCCACACTCTGAGTCGGCCACGGGGACTGAATTGGTAACTGGAGCCCTGCCAGCGGCCCGGTGTGTCCTCTACTACCTGGGCGGAGGCTCCGAGCCAGGAGGACAGAGGCGAGAGGGTCTGTGTGACAGTGAGTGCGGGGCTGGGTGGGTCCCCGAGTCACCGACCCCAGCCGCCCCCACCCAGCCCTGAGCCGGGAGCCAGAGGCAGGAAGGGAGGACACTGCAGAGGAGCACAGTGGGGGGACGCCCCTTCCCTTCTGCTAGAGGGCTGTCCCTTCCCCGCCTCTCTGCTCTGTCCCCGCCAGGGGACAAGCTCCCCGCCCTGGGGCTCGGGGTCCCCATGGGCATCAGCAGCTGACACCCTGACCAGCACCCCCCTCCCTCTGCTCCTGCCACCGTGCTGGCTGCCACCGGCCACTGAATCAGATGAATAAATAACCTTCCGATTCAGAACTGTGACACACTTGGCAGGGGGCAAATGGCGCATCTTTCACTGAGTGTGAAACTATTGTCGGGGCTGCAGATAGTTTTCCGGCGGATCCCCGTTGCAGAAACGGAGTGCGGATGACGCCCAGAGAAGCCCTCCCAAAGACCAGCTCTTTCTTCCCATCCCATGGGCATGACATAGACCGGGATCTGTATCCTACTAGGGTCACCTGGGAAGTAGCTGGGGAGGAGTCCCTCCTCGCTCCCTGTGTGAAGACGAGAGACCACCGGATGGAAACAGCCAGCAACACACCAACTCATACAGGGGAATTCCCTCTAAATTTGGAAGGAAGGGGAGGGGAGGGGAGGGGAGGGGAGGGGAGGGGAGGGGAGGGGAGGGGAGGGGGGTGCAGGAGAAATGTCTTGGATCTGAATTTTTATCTTCTGGACTGTGGCTTTCAGGAGGGAGGTGGCCACGCTCTTTCAATGGGTAATAACGAAGCCGACTCCCTGATCTCTGGGCAACAGCATCACCAGCCCGCTCAGAGTCCCCGTGTGGCACATCGCAGCGCAGTGTGCAAGGGCATAATTACCTTCTGCGCAAGCCGAGCAGAGAGCACCACCAGACAGCCATATGGCACCCCCTCTCCCACAGTGATATTTTTATTCAGGAATTGCTGCACAGGCCCCGATTTTTGGCTGCTGGATTCCCAAATCTGCCACGTGAGGACTCCTCGCCCAGGGTTGCATCTTAGGAGCTGCCTTTGGATACAGGGGGAAAATGATTCATAATTGAACCAAAGAGATTCTCTTAATGAACTTGCCCAAGGGGATATCAAGCTGCTTTTATGAGCAAATTTAATGAATCATAATGAATTCCATCATATGAAACAATGTGGATGCACCATAAAGGAGCCAGGAAGTAAACCAGTCTAGACTCAAATGGGAGGAAGCACAGGGAACTATTAGGTAGGACTCCACGGGCACCGAGTGATCAGAGTGTCCAGGGCTGATTTTGAATATTAAGAAAAGGCTCTATAAATACAATTGCGTGTCATTCCAAATTAATTTTCAACACTGACAAAAATGACCCCATGTACAAATTACTTAGGGTGATTTTCTGTAACAGCCCTTCAAGCTTGTCTTCACACTTTAAAAAAAAAAAAAAAGAATTCCTTCCTTTTAAGACTCTATCTAAGGACCCACTTGATGGTGTGGCCTTTTCCAGCCCTCCTGTCCCCTGAGTCTTCAGAGGTGGGAGCCCACCGCTCTGCAGTAGCAGCCTGACGGTGCCACCTCTGCCAATGGACCAGGCCAGAGGGAAACCCCTAAGGCCAAGGCTATGGGCAGGAACTCCCCCATCCAGGGAGGAGGCCCACCAGGGAGCAACCGCGTGGCCCATATTTGGCCCCAATTTTGTGAAGTTGCAGGGATGGAAAGGACGCGGATGGAAATCATACTCGATCTGAGATGTGGTGGGGGGCACTGGTCTAGCAGACAAGCTCTGCACCTTCCTCCATCCTCTCAGGTGCCCTGGGAGCGCAGCCACGTGGCTCCAGGCAGGTGGTCCATGCCCACCCGCAGTGTCCCTCCCATGCACCCCCAGCCCTGCGGCCACATCTCCGTGCGCCCCCCTCCCCTCTGTGCATCCCTTGGTCACTGTGCGCCCCCGGGTCCAGCAGATGCTCGAGCCACATGCAAGATTCTCCGGACGGATGGGGCTCAGCCGCGCTGCGCAGTGGGAGGCGCTGGGGTCCGAGGAGGCTCTGGGCAAGCCCGTCGGAGGGGACCCAGAGCGCAACGGGGACGGGAAAGGATGAGGATGCTGCATGCACTGCAGGAGGTGTGCTCCTCCTGGGGCCCAAGTCCAGAGCCGCAGAGGACCAGGTGGCGGCTCCAGCCAGCGGTCCTGGGCGCAAGTCTGCAAATTAATTCCAGCTGCCTCGGTCCACACCATGTAAAACCATGGGGACGGTCGTGCCGCCGCCCACGAGGCGGCCTTGATGGAGACCTGCAGGCAGGCCCAGTTGCAGCTCGGTGTCCTCGGTGTCTGGCAGGTGCAGGGCATGACCTAAGTGAAAGGAGAGGTCACAGAAAAGGGCCCCAGGGAAGGGCGGTGGAGGGTGCGCTGGGTTTGGAATGTGCACGGCCAGACACAAGTCAGTGTGAGCCGGCGGTGGGTTCGCTGTATTCTGGACAGTGATGAGCTTCGGAAAGAAAGAGAAAGAGAGAAGAAAGAGAAAAAGAGGAAGGAAGGAAGGAAGGAAGGAAGGAAGGAAGGAAGGAAGGAAGGAAGGAAGGAAAAGGAAAGAAAGAGAAAGAAAGAAAGAAAGAAAGAAAGAAAGAAAGAAAGAAAGAAAGAAAGAAAGAAAGAAAGGAAAGAAAGAGAAAGAAGAAAGAAAGAAAGAAAGAAAGAAAGAAAGAAAGAAAGAAAGAAAGAAAGAGAAAGAAAGAAGAAGAGAAATAAAGAAACAAAGAAAGAAAAGAAAGGGAAGAAAGAAAAGAAAGGAAAGAAAGAAAGAAAAGAAAAAAGAAAAGAAAGGAAAGGAAAGAAGGAAAGAAAGAGAAGAAAGAAGGGGAAGAAAAAAGGGAAGAAAGAAAGAAAGAAAGAAAGAAAGAAAGAAAGAAAGAAAAAAGAAAGAAAGAAAAGAAAAGAAAAGAAAGAAAAGAAAAGAAAAGAAAAGAAAAGAAAAGAAAAGAAAAGAAAAGAAAAGAAAAAAGAAAAGAAAGAAGAAAGAGCAGAGGTTTCTGTTACCTCCATTAAACAAATGTTGGACCAGGGGTTTTCCTGGGGGGCTCAGTGGTTTAGCGCCCCTTCAGTCCACAGCATGATCCTGGAGACCCCAGATCAAGTCCCTTATCAGATTCCCTGCAGGGAGCCTGCTTCTCCCTCTGCCTGTGTCTCTGCCTCTCTCTCTCTCTCTCTCTGGGTCTCTCATGAATAAATAAATAAAATCTTTAAAAAAAATTTGGATGAGCTTTATAATTACTTTTTAAAGATTTATTTATTTATTTAATCATGAGAGACCCAGAGAGAGAGAAAGAGAGATTTGCAGAGACACAGGCAGAGGGAGAAGCAGGCTCCATGCAGGGAACCCGTCACGGGACTCGATCCCGGGACTCCAGGATCACGCCCTGAGCCAAAAGCAGATGCCAAACCACTGAGCCCCCCAGGGATCCCCCTGGATGAGCTTTAAAGGCCTAGACGGGAGGGTTGCAGGACGACAGGCCCAGGGGGGCGCCTGCGCGTGTCCCGCGGGCCCTGCGGAGAGGTGCAGTGAAGGAGTGAGTGGACGCCACCGAGTCTCTGCGTCAGGCATCAGGGAGGCCGGGGTGGATCTGGGTGGGATGGTGAGGAGGCTGCTGTACCCTGATGGCAACTAAAGGCAGGTGGACACTGGCGATGAGGAGGGCGGGGACCCAGCCTCCTGCTGTGGGAACTGGAGCTGGCTGTGGAGGGGAGGACTTGGAGCCCCAGGCCCCGGGCAGGTTCTGGTGTGAGTAGCAGGGGTGGGGGGCATTCGTGCCAGCCCCCCAGGAGGGGCCAAGGGAGTGCCCTCGGCAATCTGGAAACCCTAACATCCAAGAGAACCAGGGACACGGAATGTTTGTATTGAGATATCCCGACTACAAACACTTAGGTCTCTTAGATGTGTTATTTCTGTGTGGATGCTGGGGAAATGCAGGGTTAATTTTTTTTAATAATAAATTTATTTTTTATTGGTGTTCAATTTGCCAACATACAGAATAACACCCAGTGCTCATCCCATCAAGTGCCCCCCTCAGTGCCTGCCACCCAGTCACCCCCAACCCCCCCGCCCTCCTCCCCTTCCACCACCCTTAGTTCGTTTTCCAGAGTTAGGAGTCTCTCATGTTCTGTCTCCCTTTCTGATATTTCCTACCCATTTCTTCTCCCTTCCCCTCTATTCCCTTTCACTATTATTTATATTCTTCAAATGAATGAGACCATATAATGTTTAATTTTTACGCTGTGTCTGCATTCCCGTCGTCTCCACCCCTAGAAGCACAGAAAGCTGCCGGCATTCCCGATGACTGGGCTTTCATGAGAAAGAGGAGAGCTCCCGTGGCGCTCACAGCCCTGGGATAACGGGATTAAAGCTGGGAAGGCTGCCCCAGGCCGAGAGCAAAGCCGAGAAACAGGATGTTTCTGGGGGAGGCCTCAGCGCAGCACGTGCGGCAGGTGCGCCAGCCTGTTGACAAGAAGGCAAAGTCCGCTTCGTTGAGGAGGATAGCAAACCCCCAAAGCACCACACACAATACCCAGCTGCAGAACTGAACACAAAGAGGGGTTTGGTTTGGTTTTGTGCGTGTGTGTGTGTGTGTGGTGTGTGGTGTTTTCTATTCCTATTATTCCAGAATGTAAGAAACTCCACGGGAACTCAAGGCGGAGGATGTGCAGTTCTTCCTCCTGGCAACGTGGGATAGTTTGCCTCCAAGATTTTTATTTATATATCTTCTATGGTGTAGAGCAAGGAAGAAGCGAGAGAACTTTAGAACTTTTTAAGTTGGCTTGTTTCCTTGGAAGGAGACGTGACTTTTTTTTTTTTCTTAATTTGTCTGTGGTAAAAGACACAAAACCTAAATTCATCATCCTAACCGCTCTTAACTGCACAGTTCGGTAGTGTTGACTAAGGTGCATCATTGTACAATGCATCTGTAGAAATCCTTCCTCTTGCAAAACCCGGAGCCCATCAAACAGCACCTCCCACTTCCTTCCCCGCATCCCCGCACCCCGCGACCCCTGGCATCCACTAGGCTACTTCCTGTTTCTATGAAGTTGTAGACTCTAGGCATCTCATATACATAGAATCATGTAGTAGTTGTGTTTTGTTTGGGTTGGTTTTTTTTTTTTTTTTTGAGTGCAGCTGACTTATTTCACTCAACATAATATCCTCAAGGTTGATCCATGTTGTAGAATGTGCCAGAATTTCTTTCCTTTTTAAGGCTGAGTACTATCCTGTTGCATGGATAGACCACATTTCCTCCAAGTGTTACATGACCGAGGTCCATGTATCAAAGCTGAGGAATTAGCGTGTGTACAGAACCCTAATCTGCAGACTTTGGGAATCTCCTTGTTTTCCTGCTGATGTTCCCTTGATGTTGCAGAGACGAGACCCATCACCACAGGCATTCCTGTATCGGGTCTCCTTTGATTGGTGATGATTTCTCATCAGACTTGATCTGTTTTTGATGACCTTGACAGTTTGGGGGGTTATTGGTCAGGGGTTTTCTAAGATGTCCCACAGTTTGGGTTTGTCTGCTGTTTTCTCGCTGGACCAAGATTTTGGTTTAGGGAAGGATCCCTCAGAGGTGCAGAGCCCTCATAACGCAATATTCGGGGCACGGGGTATTCACTCTGCTGATGGGTGATGCTGGTGACCTCACTGCAGTGAAGGGAGGGTGGATCAGCTTTCTCCTGTGGGCTTCTACGCTCTGTTCTCTGGAGTCACACAAGCAGCCCACCCCTGAAGGAGTGATTAGCCTTATCCTCCTGCAGATGCATCAGGCATTTGGGGACACATGTTGGAATCACCATAGTATTTAATAACTATTTGGGGGAGAAACTTGGGGCTATGCAAATATCCCGCTTCTCCTTAAAGTTCCTCCTCTGACTTGTGCGTTCATTAGTGCATTCCTTCCGTGGTTGTCACTGTGGTGTCCAATGGCGATTTTTAAAAATTTCCCTCATTTCTTCTGCCTTTGCTGTGTGGAATCTGCTATTTGCTATCTGAAGAGAAGCCTGACCTCCTTACAGCAGAGTATGTAACTACTCACCGTGGGAACCATAGGGTCTTGATGTAGTGTAAATATGAGATGTTCTAGACGAAATCTAGAGACTGGGATTGATAAAAGACTGTGCCGACCACCCATAAATGCTGATCTCCATGGGCAATAAATAACAAGGCATGGGTAGAGGCTTAAGCACATGAAACAGTTCAGTCTAGAAAGAAAGGAGAGGAGGAAGGAAGGAGTGGGTGGGCCAGGGGACGGAGGGAAAAACCCATTTCCTGTCTTACCTACACTTCCATATTTGGGATGCCAAGTAGGAGCACACGAGAGAAGACAAGAGCTCAGAGGAAGGGTTCCACGGCACAAGCGTATTTGAGCGCCGTGGTACTAGGCCTCCCCAGAGGGACACATGTTCTCCTGACTTTCATCACCTTGTTGAGATGCTTAGTATTTCATTCTACCCAGTGGTCTTGAGTGTGTCCCTCTTTAGAGCCACCACTTCTCTCCATCTTCTATCTATTGTTATGCTTGGACCAACCCATTTCCAAGCGTGACGAGCCTCCTTAGTTCCCCACCCTGAGCATTTCTGAGGAAAATAATTTAGAGCACACATTAACAAAGCACATTTGCTCTAAGCAAGCAATGTGTGTGTGTGTGTGTGTGTGTGTGTGTGTGTGCACGCGCGCTCAGTACCCTTCCTCTGTGCTGCTCAACAGGTGGTCATGGTCCTAAGGGGTATTTTTCATAAGCATCAAGACTTCATAAGACAAATAACCTGGATTTTTTTTTCCAATTTACAAGAGTCTAAGTTTAGGCATAAATTGTTCTGGAAAATACAAAATGTAGAAATTATCCTGATACATTTTATTTCTGTATAATTTATAAGAAAATGCATTTTCCAGATTTTTGGTGTGAGTTTTCAGAAGGTGAAACCAGTACTGAAAATAAATCTACAGTAAACTATGCAGAAATCAATTTGACATTTAGGAGTTACTTAATTTCCATAAAAGCAGGATCATTTTTTTAAAAAGATAAAAAAAATGGTGATTTATGGATTCCCTAAGTATAATTTGAATATTTCTTTGACTTGACTTTTTAAAATGGGACTTCCTGTTTCCTTTGTTAGAAAGAGCAGATAACACTATTCTGGAGAACAGTTTGAATGTTTTAATGAGTTAAAGAGTCTCTGATTAAAATGAAAATCAAAAGGACTTTTGAATATAAAATTTGAAAGTCGTAACTCTGGCAATTATAGATTTAAAAAGTCATTCTAAACTCTGGATTTTCCTTAGCTATCAAATCTTGCTTGGGGCACCTGGGTAGCTCAGTTAGTTAAGTGTCCAACTCTTATTTTTGGCTCAGGTCATGATCTCAGAGTCCAAGGATCCAGCCCCACCATCCGGCTCTGTGCTGGGGGCGGAGCCTGGTTAGAATTCTCTCTCTCCTGTTGTTCCTCACCCCACATCTCCCTCACCCCGCCTCTAAAGAAAAAAACCAAAAAAACAACAATAAAAAAACAAATTACTTCATTTGTTTATTTTTAAACTCAATAAATTAGAAACCTTCATACTGAAAAAACAAAGTCCTGTTTAAATGGTTTAGACAAAAACCCCACTTTTGAAATGCAGAGATAACAGTTAAATTTCAGCTTATTATTTAAGAACTCTGTTTAGGGTTCAATACATAAATTATTTGAGTCTTTGCTTCCTAATCTATAAAACAGAGCCCATAGAAACCATCCTACAGAGTTATTATGAGGACTAAAAATTTTTTAAAAAGGATTAAAATCTATTAAATTCTACATACATCATATTTAAATTTACATATTTTATATGTAATATATATACGAATATATATATTCAACAATATTTAAATCTCTGCCACTCATAACCTTGGAATATATTTTGTAATGTGATAGAACTGGATTTATTTTTTATCTTTCATTTATGCAACAGCTACTTTTACATCATTGTACATCAACAAAGTTGTCTCATTAAACACACTTCTAGATGCTTCCATTTTTACGGGCACCTATTTGTTGGGTACCCAGATGCCGGAGACATGTCACTGGGCAAAAGACAGAAAATCTTTTCGTTCACAGAGCTTACATGCAAATGGAGGAGATAGTCAATAGATAATAAATATGATAAGTAAATTGTGTCATAGGGTAGAAAGCATCAGTTGGTACAGAAAACAAAACTAGAGGGTTCCAGCCTGCTTGCGGTCCTCCCTCCTGACTGTGCGAGGAAGACCTCAAATCCCAGCATCGGACGCAGAGGCTGCTTCACCAGCCCCCACCACTGGTAAACCCCTAAGTAACAAGTCCCTACTGGTTCTGCTTTTCTGATTGAACCATGACAAGTCCGAGGCTCTGAAGATCATGAGTTTTATGACTTGGTCCTTGTTATGGACTGAATATTTGTGTCCCCCAACACCCAGCCCCCAAAGTGCTGGTGTAAGGAGGTGGGGTCTTTGGGAGGTTGTCAGGTCCTGAGAGGGGAACCCCATGAATGGAGTACTGCCCCTGTAAGAGAGACCCCAGGGAGCCCCCTCACGCCTTCCTACCATATGAGGACACAGCGAGAAGACACCAGGTATGGACCAGGAAAGAGGTTCTCACCAGACACTGAATCTACTGTTACCTTCAACCTGGGCTTCTGGCCTCCAAAGCTGCAGACAGCAAAGTCTGTGGTTAATAAGACCCCTGGTCTGAACAGCCTAAGACTGTTTATCATCCTAAACAGACTAAGATATCCAATGATAATTAAAATCTATAATATCATTAACATTGACCCAAAGATAATTAAAATCTAAATGGAGCTTGCAATCACATGTGTGGGATTTGTTTCTTCAAGTATATTGCATGCTCCTTGAAGACAGGCCCTAAGCCTTCTCCGTGGATTGGAATCTCTTGCTAATGCTGCTCAGGGGCCACATGATCAGAGGAATTCACAAATGCTGTGCGATTTGCCAAGTAAAGACTCGCACCTGGCCAGCCACGCTGTGGGGCAAAGGCCTCACTCGGAGGTCTGACTGAGGACGAGCACCACCAGCTCATGGTGGGAAGGGGGTGTTCCTAGAGGAGGTTGCCTTTGGATGGCTCCCTGCTCATGATCGTTGGCTTCACGTCTATCTGGGGCTTACCCTGGGCCGCTGAGGGACACCCCAGTTAAGCTGCTTTAAGTTTCCCCTGACATCATCATAAACCACGTTCGGGGAGGAAAGCCCTTAGAGAAGGAACAGAGCCGTTGTTTGCAAAGCCTTGGTGCCTTTCCTCTGTTCGCTCCTCAGACAGTGAGTGCAGCCTCCCGTGCGTGTCTCAGAGGAAGCTGCTTGCAGAGCTCCAGCTCCTTGTTCATTGTGCAAAAATAGCCCAGCATCATATGGCTCGGGGATTCATTTCCAGAGTCTGCCGATTCCTTTCTGGAGGCATAAATTGGGTTCTTTTCAGTCGTGTTAAGAATTACCTAATTGCATAATTCATTCCACGCAGACTTTTCTACCTTTAACAATTCTGGCCTTATTGAAAGCAAAAGCCAATTTCACCATGATTGAGCTAATACAGTGTTTTGTGCAAACACGACCCCTTTATCAGAGAAGATCAGAGTCATTATTTCTAACACACTTTCCCAACAACCAGCAAAGTATGTGGGTGGTGAACATTACTATTCGTAGCAGATGGCAGTGGCAAGGAGGGTGCAGACGAAAATAGTACTCGTTACTCTGACTCCTGGATCCTTCTTTTTCACCTTTTCTCTCTGAATCCCTCCCTTCCCTCCTTCTTCTTGCCTCACTATATTCACAATGGGAAAAGTGCAATAAATGAGTGTACACTTCTGCAGGCAACAATGGTAGGCGTGGTGTGTCCACCAGAAGTATAACCTGTGGACTCCGGGTTCCCTCCTCCTTCTCTGGGTGCTTCACTGAATCTCTGCAAGTGATGACCTTGTCTCAGTGCTCAGGCCACCATAGATGGGGGCTTCTTTACTTCTCAAGGTCCTGGAGAGGGCAGTCCAAGATCTAGGCCCCCCCAGAAGCCCACATCTCCCTTGCTGGCTTTACATGGCTGCTTTCTCCTTGTATCTTTTCTTATAAGGGCCCTGATCCCATTGCGAAAGCCCCAGCACCATGACCTCATGTTATCCAAGCTAGCTCCCAGGGCTCTCATCTCCAAACACCATCCCACTGGGAGGGTTAAGCTTTCAACACTTGAATTTTGAGAGGGTCACGATTCGGTGCATAGCACTCATCTTCCTACTTTAGAAAGAAGACGTGGGGTTGGGTTAATTTTAGTTTACAGGGTGCTCCTAGACCCCTCTTCCCCGGTGGGGATTCATGCTCTTCCAGAAGCATGGCTCCCAGCTCCATCCACCCTTGCATCTTCACCACATGCGGCTGTCTGGCCCGCCTCCCTCTCCACTCCTCTTTACTCCAAGTGCAGCCATGACTTTGAATGACCCGCGTCTCCATGTAGTTGACTCATCTAAGACCTTGACTTCTGAGCTTCACCTCTTTACTCACTCACCTGCCCTTGCTGAAGATCTTTTTCTTCCACACCCTCAGGCACCTCCTGGGCTGAGACACACTTATGCCGAAACTCAGTACTCTGGCCACAACTCCCTGTCCTCCCAGCTTCTGTGGTGACCACACAGCTCTTTCCATCCTTCTCAGCAGGACCAATACGTTTCCTGTTCCATCTCTTTTCCTTAGTTCCTGCTTCTCTCCACCTTCCTTCCCATCTGAGTAGGGTAGGTGGCATTGCAATAAGAGCACATTCTTGCCCCATTTCACTGTGTCCATCTGAAATCCCTCATTTTTATTTTTTATTTTTTATTATTTTTTATTTTTTTGAAATCCCTCATTTTTAGATGGGCCTAATGATCCTCTTTGTGATCCCTACACACAATGATGCTTGGAACTGCTGGAGAAATTAGCCAAAGCAGACATATCGGCAGTGTTGCTGGTCAGCCTGTGGCCTGGATGGTGCTCTCCTCTGGTGTCTCCTCATCACATGTTCTACTTCACCAAGAAAATATAAGCTGTAATATTTCCTTCACCTTGTCCACCCCTCCATAGGCCAGTCTTTGTAGCCAAGGTCACTCTATTCCATTTTCTTATTCACCATGGAAACCAACATAAAACTTCACCATCTATGAGTACTCTACCCTAACTCTCTGACTTTCACCAGACTTCCTGTTATGTGGGGAAAATAAAAACTGTTAGATTGAAAGTCAGCCACTGCCCAACATCTAATCGTATATGCCATCATATGTACCTTTCCCTCATTTCCTTCTCTTGCCCTCTGCCTATATCTTTACCTTCTCCTGCTTTCTTAACTCCTCCCCATCAGCATTCAAAAATGCTCTATCTCTCCCACTTTGTAATAAATAAATTAAAATCTCTCCTGGAGCTGTGGTCTGTGAAACCTACTTCACTTTTCCTACCACATCTGAATGTATTCACAGCATCTCGCACACTTGTTTCTCTGTCTCTTTGTCATCCACTCACATGTTTGCGTGTTGCAGACCTAGCCTCTCTCCTGACTGCAGGGAGCAACAGCTCCTACTAAAACCAACACCAAAGACCTTCAAACCCATAACCCACCATCCTTCCTCCAGTGTCTAGCATTGTGCCTGGTGTTTAGTAAGTATTCTAGAAGTATGTGCTGAGTGAATGTACACACCTCTCTGAAGAGGTTCAAGTATTAAGAACAGTATAACTTTCATCATGTCAATTATTTCACCTTAGAAAAGTTAGGTTGAGGGATCCCTGGGTGGCGCAGCGGTTTGGCGCCTGCCTTTGACCCAGGGCGCGATCCTGGAGACCCGGGATCGAATCCCACGTCGGGCTCCCAGTGCATGGAGCCTGCTTCTCCCTCTGCCTGTGTCTCTGCCTCTCTCTCTCTCTCTCTGTGTGACTATCATAAATAAATAAAAATTTATAAAAATAAAAAAATAAAAAAATAAAAAAAAGAAAAGTTAGGTTGATGTATCCGTTCATACATGAATTCATTTATTCACTCACTCAACAGACACTGGCCAGCTCTCTTATGTGCTGGTCTCTGGTTAGATGCTGAAAAATAAAATGAACAAAAGCAACCCCTGTTCACAAGAACATTTGCTGGGAGAGAGAAGCATGCTGGAAGATTGTATAAAACAGTGTGCTTAAATATGTAACCAATATACTTCTAAAGTCTTGTCATAATTCATGATGCTAGTGGATGAAAAGTGGATATAGTGGCAGGTGGGACTTCTAAAATGAGGAATTTCTAAGATACTATGTTTCTGGGATAGTTATCCTACCTCTTGTAAAGGGACAGAGACCTGGTCATATTTCAACTTCCTCAAGTGGGTGAAGTACTTCTCATAGACCCAACTGGATCAAGTCTTATGTGCCTTAAGTTATTCAAATACAGTGCAGTATATTTTCATTTGTTCTTGAAGTTGAATATGGTAAACAGGAAGTTTCCACATTTGCCACTGAAAATTGTTACCTATGCCACAAAGCACAGAGGCCTGGTTGCCTACACTCTAAACTTTCTACATGGCCATTTTTTCCTGCCAATCATCCTAAATGAAGCTGTACCATATTCTATAGTGATTTAAAAAAACAAAAAAGTAGTGTCAAAATAAGAAAAATTCTTTATCAAGGATGCCAACATTTATGATGACCAGATTTGGCAACCAGTATACAGCTTAGAATATATGGATTTAGCAATTCAACGATGTCAAAATAAGCCATCATGATCACAGTCTATTTTCTGACACTTCAAATTTTCTTTTTTTGTTATTCACATTCGGAATGGAATTTCAGTCTTTATCCCCAGTTGTACAATGGGACATAGTATCCAAAATTTCACAAGGGGCACAAAAATTATAACAATCTCCACAGAAATTATGTCTTTAATTTTTTTAGAGAGACAGAGGGGCAGGCAGTGGCAGAGAGAGAGAAAAAGAAAGAATCTCAAGCAGAAAGAGAAAGAATCTCAAGCAGACTCTGAGCTGAGCGTGTAGCTCAATGTAGGGCTAGATCTCATGACCCTGAAATCATGACCTGAGCCAAAATCAAAACTCGAATGCTTAACCACCTGAGCACCCAGTGCCCAGAAATTATCTTAATTCAAAAACAAAACAGAAGGAAGATGCAACTCTCATCAAGGCAAAGGTGCCATGGAATCAAACAGCGCTAGGGAAACGTCACTGTACATGACCTAAAAACAATGTTATGACACTCCTATCAGCAACTCTGAGTTATTCTATGATAAGGACCCACCTATCCGTGAACATTCCTTATTCCAAAGTAAGGTGTAATGGACAGCAAGTTGCTGATCCTTTCTCAGTCTTGCACTTACCACTTGAGTGGGTAGCATAGTGTGAGTTGAAGTTACATCCAACGCCAGAATTCAGACATGTCTGCAGAGCAGCCCAAGCTGAGGCCCAATGACATGAAGGGCTGGGGGGACCTGCAGAAAAGAACTCATCCTATTGGCAAGGGGACGGAGAACAAGGGGCTGTATGGGGGACCAAATCTCCAGTTATTAGTAAGGCAAGGGCAGTACATCAGCTGGGTTTATATTTTGTCCAGTGCCCCTGCGTGAGGGTAAAGGCTATCAACAGAAACTTCAAATGATGTTTCGATAAAAACTCTTCACTTTCAAGTCTATCCAGACTTCCTTAGCCTTTGGATACAAATGTGGGAGATATAAAGTAATAACTCAAATTTTACTGGTTTGACCTAAGCTTCCAGCCTATTTCAAGTTACTTCTAGAAGTCCCCGGGGTGCTCACGTAAACTCACTGACTTTGCTACCATGTCCCCCTCCAAGCCTCTCTCTCATGGCTGCTGCTAGAAAAGTCACAGGAGGACAGTGCCCTGTCCTGCCCATGCTCCTAGTCCTGAGGTGTTAGTGGGGCCATGTTGTCTGTGTCAAAATGCTCTTCGAGACCCCCCAGCAGTGCCAGCCCTTCAAGGTGCTGTACCGTGTAGGCTACACAATGTTCTCTTCAAAAGAGGAATCATGCCCTTCATCTTCTTTCTTTCTCCATGGGCTTCCATGCAACTAATCCAACCCATGCTGTGTTCCCTCTCTGCACAGGGCTTGGGCCAGAGTCTATAAGGCAAAGTGAAAAATTGCACTGTGCAAAAATCCTCATTCTAAAGGCTCCCTGGATGCCCAGACATAAATTCTGTACAAGTCCCTCACTCCAAGCAATTAACTTGCAGAAATAGACATTTGAGAGCTGCCCTCTCTTATCAACTCACCAGCAAGCTCAGACGTGCCTGCAACCTAGTATAAATATAAAAAAAAGGCATTTTCTTTTACTCTGTAAGATGTTGGGGGTGAAAGTTCTCTGGTGTGCATGCAAAGATCACTGGATTTGGAGTAAAGCAGCTCTGCTACTTACTTTCTATGTCACGGAGGGTGACATAAATAATCTCTCTGAGCGTCAATTTCATAATCTGCAAATTAACAGCATCAACAATAGTTTCTACTTCATGGGACTTTATTTAAATGAGGATTAAATGTGACGATACATATGAATATGCATATATTAAACCCCATAAATGTTAGCTATTTTGCTGCATTGATATCCAGCGATAAAGTATAGCTTCCAAAACAAGGCAATAGGATTCCCATGCTTTGTCATGGAATCTTGGGCATCCTTGGTCTCCTGATGGCTGAGGAGATGTGCCCATCATAGGGCATGCAGGTGCCCACTTGGCCATGGGCGTCTCAGCGAATGGATGCCCAGAGTCAGAAAATATGCTTGTGAGCAGAGCAGTGCCAAGTGACAGAGAGAGTCGGCCAAAAGGAATAAGAAACAGCAGATGCCACAAAGCAGCTGACCTGACAGCTGGCTAGAGCTGTTGATGGGCACATGTCTAACAACCTAGAAATGCTTGGGATGAGCTTTGTGGAGCATCAAGTTTCTATGCAGGTCCATCCAGGAGGCACTGAATTTGGGTACAGAGATTATGAGACTTTGAAAAGCATGGAAATACAACAATTTCTGCAACTTTCAAAGTAGCCAGCTCACCATTGGAAAAGCCAGAAAAATATTTATCAGATTTTCCTACTACAAGACCATCAGAGATCACATCTGAATGTGCAGGGCTGTAGGGATTAGCAGGATTGCAAAGCCCCATGTCAATACTGATGGAAGGTTTTCTTACCAAAGTCCACAGAGATGTTTATGTATGTCACATAAGTGTTCGTGATGCACACATCGAGGACTAGGCACTCAGAATTGGTTCCACTGAAGGATGACATTCCATCTGACAGTTTTAACTTGACTTTGACTTTGCCTTCTTTTCTCTTCCTCATCAACCTCCCTTCACCTCACTTCTCTATTCATCCCTGCCTTTCTCCTTCTTTCTTGGTACTTCCATCTCCTAAAGTCATTCAATATTTTCTCCTGGAACATTTAAGAAGTCAATAGAAGCTCTCTATCTTTCATTTATTTATTCTCACCCTTTTATTAACCAGTGGATGAGATCAACAAATAGAAAACAGACAAGAGTAAAAATTGCAAAATTGCACGTGGTGAAGTTATTTTGGCTAAAAACAAACAGAAGGATAGAATTCCAAAAAATTTTGAAAGCTTGATAAGTGACTTAGAGGAAAATAGAACTACCTCCTCAGCAATTGCGCAGAAAGTTGATATTACAGAACTGATAATTAGCAAAATTTGACATGGACAAAAAGTTGATCAGTGAATAACTTTTAACAAATATTTAAATAGAAAAAAGATAACAGCAAATAAGGTAATTTCATGAAAAATAAACGCTTTTATTTAAATGTTACGCAAAGTCTAGAAATGAACTAGATTGCTTTAATTGGATTCATGCTCTCTATACAAATTAAATTAAAATACATTTTTACAAGGATATAATGTGTTTATGAATACAGAAAATCTGAGAGGTTACATACACATATACACAAAGATTGCAATAAATCACCCTTCTTATGCTGTTTTTGGCTTTTACAAACATATACACACATACACACAAAGTTGTTTCATTAAAATGGAATTAAATCAATTAGGGTGATAAAATTCATAGCTCCTTTGCATTTTGAACAAGAGACTTTTCCTTCCAGTAGTGGTGGAATGGTGTTATGGCCTGAATTATGTTGTGCAAATTCATATGTTGACATTCTAACCTTAGGATGTGACTGTATCTCCAGACATGGTTTTCAAAAAGGAAATTAAGTTAAAATGGGGCCATTAGAAGGGGTCTTGATCCAGTATGACACTAGTCCTTATAAGTACAGGGAATTTGAACACAGAGAGACACCAAAAATACATGCACACAGAGGGAAGACCATCTGAAAAGATGGGGGCCTGTAAGGTCAAGAGAGAAGGCTTAAGAGAAATCAGCCCCATAGACACCTTCATCTCAGACTTGCAGCCTCCAGAGCTGTGAGAAATACATTTTAGTTTCTGAGCTGCCCGGTCTGAGGTATTTTTTTATGGCAGCCTTAGCAGACCAATACAACTGGTAACATGCACCAGATCTCTCATCCAGAAGAAAGAGGAAAGAAGAAAGAAAAGGAAAGAAAGAAAGAAAGAAAGAAAGAAAGAAAGAAAGAAAGAAGGGAGGGAGGGAGGGAGGGAGGGAGGGAGGGAGGGAGGGAGGGAGGAAGGAAGGAAGGAAGAGAAAGAAGAAAGAAAATATTATTTAATGGATTTGAAATCATTGAAGAGATAACAAGACAATGAAGATAAGATCCAGGATAATGTAAAACCCATCCTAACAAACCTGATATTTGGGGACATTTTCCCCCAAGACTTCTGCTGATTTCCAAGAAGGGGACTGAGAAGCTTAGAAGCTGAGCAGAGCTTTTGGTAGCCTCACAGACACAGGGAGCAAGGAGCAGAAGCCTGAACAACAGTACCCACACTCACAGGTCTGAAGCTCAGCGTAAAACCCTATTAATCTCACAAATGGGTCAGATTGTTCCATGGTTTCTACTACCTCTTCCTAGCCATTTCTCAAAAGCAATGTGAATTCTTTTTTTTTTTTTTTGAGAAAGATAACATCATCTTGCATCAAATTAGATTTAGTTTTTTCATGTAGAACGTCTAGCACTCAATCACAAATAGGAGAGCACATAACGGAAAAATATGTGCAATGGGCAATAGAAAACAGAGGATTCAGACGCCGGTGCTCTCAGGTCTGGTGAATATGTTTAAAGAGTTACAAGAAAACTTAAATAGCAAGTATCAAGAAAGGACTAAAGAACACAAAGGCACAATAACCAAAATTAACAATGCAATGGGTGAGTTTCATAGCAGCTCAGGAGAGGTGCGGAGAAAATTAGTGAGCTGGAAGATAAGCCAGGAAAAGATATTGCGAGAACTTCACAAAGAGGTAGGGTATAAATCAAGTCCCAGAAGGAAGGAAGAAAGAAAGGAAGAGAAAATTTTGAAAAATTTCCCAAACTGGAGCATCACACTGCGGTGTGAGAAACATATAAAATCCAACCAAGTGAAATCAAAAGAAAAGCCCAGCTAAGCGCAGCATGCCCCCACATGCATCCTCTGAAGCACAGACCTTAGCGGTTCTGCATCATTGGTGGAAGTGAATCTCTCTGGCTTCTGGTCTGCACAAGCATGGACTAACGAGCTTCTGTGATGCAGGAGAAGATGCTGAAGCCAAAGGAGAGGCTGGGGTGGGGTGTGCGCCTGAGGTGGGAAGATGCTCTCATTGTTGAGCTTGCATGGACTGTGCACTGCGATTAGTCGACACCGTGCATGCACTGATTGGGAACCAGAGGAGTTTGTGACATACCTCACCAAAAGTTGTTATTAAAAAAAAAGAAGTGCTGATATAATTTTAGACCTCTGTGTACAAGGAACCTCTTCACAAAGCCATGTCCTCTATTTCTTTTGGAGACTAGGTCCCTAATAATCAGTAATAATATACATTGTCCACCATAATGGGAATCCTGTACTGGACAAGTAACACTCCAGATAACGAGCAGGGAACGTCGAGAAAGTAAGTTGGACTGATTCTCTTTGTCATGAGTGATTCTGTTGCTGCAGGAGCTAAATGTACCCTTGGAGTCATGCAAATTAGCATCAAAGCACATTTCCGGAGTGCCGTGGCACATTTTGGAGAACAGATGAACGCTCAGCTCTTACCCACTGGGAGCTTGTGATCGGAGCCTTAAGTTATTCCCATTTGTTTGGCTACTGACTGTTTCTCTGACTGTTGCCAAATTCATCTAAACGTGAAGTGAGTTGAAAAAGTAGATCAAGCAATGTTTAAACAGCTAAGGGAGCGTCCCAAGCAGGAATTGTGGATCAGATGCCATCCACGGAACCTGTCATGGTGACCTGCTGTGGAGGGCCACGTACGCAAGCCAAGACTTCAGTCCATCAAAAGTCTGGCAGGTGCTCGGAGCCACCTGTGTTTCCTTCTTTCTTGTAACATAACCAGCCAGAGTAATTCTAAGTTGGTAATAAAATCAAAGGGTTGACAACCAGGTACCCCCCCCGCTGAGGATATCTCTGCATGTCCACTGTCATTCTGCGTCCTCCCTGGCTCCTACAATTTACTGTGGAATGCTGGTTCGTACACATGTCACATTCATAAAGAGAAAAACACAGGAAAGTAAGTTATTCCGGGAGTGGATTTTGCTCAAGAGAAAGGTTGTCGTAGACAGTCTGCTTGTATTAGAGACAGGATCTGTGCTAAGTCACTGTCCCCTCTTGGCTGTTTATGGGAGGATGTTCTATGTGGTAACTTTGTTTTTAACTCAGTACAGCCTTCCTGTATTGGACATCCTAAAGCTTAGCTCACAGGAAGCTCTTTCTACACTGCAAACTATTTCGAGCATCATGGAAATCATAGAGAACAATATGCCGAACACTCCTAACCCTGACACAGTATTTTGCAATGTTACTTCAGGGCTAACTATTTTAAAGAATCGAATCAGTACAATTGCAGCTTAAAGCTTCCATGTAGGCTTCTCTAATTCTTTCCGACAGATGACTATTATGAGTTTTGTTTAATTGGCCCTCATAATGCTTTAACGTTTTTACTGTCCATGAGGGTAGGTATTCGTAAATAGTCCATTAAAATCCATACATACGGTGTGACAATAAATGTCATTGCCATTACAATGCTGTAAATGTCATTCTACATCATGTATTTTTCATTCAATGTTTTGACGATTTATCCGTTTTGGTACATTAAGCTCTAAGTCACTTGTTTCAACCTCAGAAAGAATTCCACTGTATGAATGTACCAAAATGCAAGTATTTGTTCTTCCATGCACCAGCACCTCACGATATTTGCATTCTCTCCGGAACAAGTAAACCTGCAGGGAATATCCTTGTGTGCGGCTCACCGTGAACACGCGGGTGGGTTTCTGTAGGGAGCCTAAGGAGGGGCAGACCTCATGGCCCAGGAGGTGTGCACCTTCCATTGCATTATACTCTATGAGACTGCTTTCCAAAGGAGTGGTATGACCTCCCGGGAAGCTCTCAATGAATATTTGTTAGCCTGACTAGACGAAGCCAGGACGAGCAGGCTGTCCAATCCCAGCCTGGCCAGATGGCATCTGGGCAGGTGGTAGTTGTGGCTTAATCAATAATCTCTGCAGTGGAGTGAGCTGACCTCTGCCCACCAAAGACCCCAACATGGAGCCGGGATGTGTGTAGGATTCTGTGTGATAAAATGTTTAATCCCAGTTTACGCGATGCGGCGGACAAGTGATTAACCGGCTGATGTGTATCCAAAACTCATCTATCTGAAAGTCAACCCACTTTGTTACATGATTGAACTGCATTCTGTAAGTTTAATTAGATTGTCACTGGCCAGGCCCTAGAGTTTTATTAATTTAATGGTAGTGAAATTAAATGAGCCCGCTCTTATAAAAGCACTCCTGGTTGTCTTTGAACAAGAGCACTCAAGCGCCTGAGAGCAGCCCAGAGACACCTGCCTCACTATCCTGGAACTCCCAGAGGTGAGCAATCGCCCTGCAAACAGGAGCCCCTGGAAAGGTGGGAGATGCTCAGAGGGAGCAGGGGAGCAACCCCCGATGCCTACGGCCAGCTCACAGCGCCGTGACGGACTGGCATGAGCCTGACTCTGACCCCAGAGATTGGACCCCCTCCCAACTGCTATTCTGTGTGGCCTAGAGCCAGGGCCATAACCTACTCATCTGTAAAATGGGCATCATAGCAATACCAACCTCAAAGGTGCATTGTAAGAAGTGAAGGAGTAAGGTGCTCCCCGCTCCACGCAATGCCCTGAATCATGGGGAGGACGTGGGTGTGCAGAAGTGACCTGGTGCTGCCTTGGGCCAACCTGGGGGCAGTATAGTCCCTGTTTGCTACTTAGGAAAGGGGCGTCTTGCATGAGTCACGCTGTCCTTCTGGGTCTTGCTCCCCTCATCCGGAGATCAGGCTGGTGGCACATAACCCGCAGTCCCTGGGTGATGGTGTTGGACAGCAAGCGAGCACGTTACACACCATGTCCCAGGAGAAAGAGCCCCTGGGCTTGTCTGTGCTGCATCTCTCATGTGGCTTGAGAGCCACACCAGGAGGTACAAAGCACCCGGAAACCCGAGGTGCAGGGCGGGCAGCTCTCGGAGCAGACAGAGTGAGTGGAGAACCTACACTCCTGTCTCTTCCATGAGGGGAAAGATAGGGAACCTCGCTGTCTTTCTGCCCATCAGGTAGAAACATTGACCCATTGGCAACTTCCCCCCAAGAGGTTCCCACTTCACCAGAGTCCCTGCCTGTTGCCCATCATGTTCCCCGGAGTCCATCATCCCATCCTTGGCTCCTGGCTAGACAAGGCGCTCCACTTGGTCAGTGCCCTGGAAACATGGAAATGCCTTCTATGCTTGCTGTCTGACCTTCCTCACCTGCTGCATCACGGCATTGGGATCCACCTCAAGGCTCCTCTAGAGGGAGGCTAGATATAAACTGTTCATTGCATCTCTAACCAGTCTTCTTTTCTGTCCTCACTTCTGTTGTCTGGAGGAGTGGCATTGGATGGGGGGCGGGGGGTGCTGAATATATTTTCAGTATTCCATTTTATTATGATGTCTTGACATCTTAACCTTCCAGCTGGGGAGCACCTGGGTGGCTCAGTCAGTTGAGCATCCAACTCTCCGTCTCAACTCAGGTCTTGATCTTGGGGTCGTGCATTCAAGTCCCACCTTGGGTTCTGTGTGGGGCTCAGAGCCTACTCCAGGCAAAAAAAAAAAAAAAAAAAAAAAAACACCTTGCTTTCTGGTTGGCTGGAAGACACCCCCCTCCCGGGTCAGCCGGTTCTTCATGTTAGCAAAGGGCTCTGCCTGCCGCACACCAGTTGTCTACAAACTACCCAGTCCAGAGCAAGACCTCTCTGGCCTGTGCACCCGATTGAAGTGGAGATGATGTCCCCCGAGGAGATGATGTCCCCCTGCTTTCACCAACCCGAGGCCAGGAGCCAGGCAGTCGGGGACACCCCTACAGCCCAGAGCCTGCCGAGTTGTTCACACCAGCCAGTCCTGACCTGTTTACCCTGCCCTGACTCTCCTTCTCCTCCTGGAAATCCCACTCCCACCTCCTGCCTCCCAACCACCCCGGGCTTCCCCACGCGGCCCTGCATGGCAGCCAGGCCTCCTGTCTCCCGCACCAGTGCGTGATAAACTTTGTTCTTCCCGCGTCTCTCCTGCCTCTGGGTCGGACCCGAGAGAGCCAGGATGAAGCAGGGGAAGCCCTTGCGCCCCAGCACACCATCAGGGGCCAGGTGAAGGTGAAGGAAAGGAGATTTCTCAAGGAAATCGGGGGAGGGGAGACACCTCCTTCCTGATCCTTCCTTTTCTGGACATGTTGTCTCCTCCTCCCTCCCAGTGAGCACCCCACTCCATCCCCGGCCAAGAAGAGGCTGGCCGGCCCCTCCAGTGTGAGCTCACCCCCACCCACCCACTCGGCAAGGGCGCGTCCCTGGAGACTCGTGTAATTACTGTTATTGTCAGACAGTTGGCATTTTAATTAGTCTGGTAACTTTTAATTATTGTGACTATGTTGTTAGCATATTGTGAAGTCAGTTTCTGCCTCAGAATGCTGATCTTTTCTGTTTGCTTTGTTTGCAAAGTGAAAATTCTTCCCGATTCTCTCCCACCCACTAACGGGAAATAAAGGCGGGAAGCATTTTCTTGAAACAAATAGCAACCTCCCAATAATCCTCGTCGTGATTGGATGAGGAGGAGGACAAGGGTGATGTTCTAATGCACGAAGCCTGCCGTAGATGCCACACGGTCCTCGTGAATCGGGAGCAGCTCCTGCCTTCTGGAGGACTGCACAGCGTGAACCCCAGCTCCTGAGTACCAGTCCCACCCAAGACACAGCCCACCGCCACAAGGCAGGGATAAAATCTGATCCTTCTAAATAGTGAATCTCAAGTACCGACCTCATATACACTTGAATAGGGGCTTTCTGGGAAAGATAGAGAATTTCACAGCTGGGGGGAGATTTACACTGTGGCAGCAAGCCCATGAGATGGAGTGCTGAGACTGGCCCCCATCCCCACCCCTCTGGGTGCCTTCCACACTTGGCCCAAGCCAGGCCTGCCTTCTGTTGCTTCTAACCTGTGGGGCCACCTGCTAACTCAACAATCCAGTGTGAGGGTAAAAGATGTTCATGTGCACAGACTGCATGAGACATTGTGCCATGGGTGTCCCAAATGTATTTACCCTACCCTCCCGTCTATAGGCTTCCTGTCTCTCTCCACCTTCTTCTCTTTTCCCTCCTCCTCGCTCCTTCTTTCTCATAAGTAACAAATGCACATTATTTAAAGATAAACTATTATAAAAAGGCTTGAATTAAAGACCACCCTAGTGTTGCCCATGCCCTCTGGAACTCTCCCCAAGAGCCACCAGCCCCTCCACTCTTGCAGCTTCTCTATTGGGCTCGATCTTCATATCTCTCAATACCAGGCTTCTGTCACTATGTCTGAGTCATGTTCCAATTTGGCTCTGTCAGGATGCAACCCTTTTAAACTCCTGCCACCCTCTCATTTAGGGATGCAATGTGAATGCCCATGTAGGACAAACGCATAATAGAAATGCACGTTATTGTGACTATGTAACTACTTTTCTTGTAGGACATGTAGGACAAACATAATGGAAATGCATGTTATTGTCACTATGTAACTACTTTTCTAACCAGTCCAAGTAGTGTGGTGGGATTATAGTCCCTTATTTGTGTGTTTTGTTGTTTTTCCTGAAGTTATTAGTGTCCTTATTTTTTTTTCATTTACATTATCCTTTACGAGCCCATCCTTAACTCTTTCCTCATCATTTGTCTTAAGCTTTCACACCCACTGAAGGCCACCTTTCTCTGAGTGCCAGACCCTTCCCTCCAGGCTCCTGCTTCCTGTTCCTCTTGGCTGCTGCCCTGTCAGCTGCCTCCTCACCTGCTAATCTGGAGCTTTCCTCTGCAGCTTTGATGGGTGTGTTCACTCTTTTCTCCTTGGGGCTCCTTGCATGCATTTCCTGGGAGCTGGTGAGAAATGCACACTGTCAGGTGTGACCCCAGCTTATAGACCCAGAATCTGCTTTTTAGCAATTTCCTGGTGATACTTGTCTGTGTTAAAATTTGAGAAGCTCCAACAATAACAATCTGCCAGAATGACCCTGATAGAACTGTCTGCCCAAAGAACATAGTGAGGAGTTCACCTCCATCAGCACACAGCAGGGCATATGCGCTAATGTCCAGAAGAAAGGGTTCAAGGATTTCTCATTCTGTCAGCCTCAGAGCTGACCTGTGTGTGTTAGAGGAGTGGGGGTGGGGGTGGGGGGAACAACCAAAGAATGCTGGTATCTGACTTTTTTTAAGCTTTATTGAAGCTAATTGACAATTAGGGATTATATAAATATATATTTTAGGGGGAATTATATATATTTAAGGCAGACTACTTGATGTTTTGATGTGAATAGACACCATGAAATGATTATCACAATCAAGCTAATTAGCATATCCATCACTTTACATAGTTACCTTTGTTGTATGTGTGGTGACAACAATTGGCATCTAACCTCCTAGCAAATTTCAAGTGTGCAGTTCAGTAGTGTTAACTGTGGTCCCCACGCGGGGCATTAGACCCCCTGGACTTATTCATCCTGCAAAGCTGGAATAGGCTACCCTTCAGTCACAACAAAGAGGCAATGAAACCCTCATGCACCCTGGTGCAGCTGCTTTGGTACAGTCTGGAGGTTCCTTAAATGATCAAACGTAGTAGTGAGCATATAACCCAGGAATTCTCCCCTTGATACGTACCTCAGGAGAAATGAAAACATATATCCACACAGAACCCCACTGATGCTCATAGGAGCATATTCCTAAGAGAGAACAGGTGGAAACAATCCAAACGTCCGCCCACAGATGAGTGGATCAACAAAAGACACTCTCTCTGCACAATGGAACGTGACTCCACCCTGGAAGGAACAAAGTACTAGCCCGTGTGACTGCATGGACTCACCTTGAACACATGAGGCTGAATGAAAGGAGCCAGGCACGACACACCATACAGTGTAAGACTCCACTCCTACAGAAGTCCAGAGGAGAGAGATCTGCAGAGTCAGAGAAGTCTGTCGTGGTTGCATAGGGATAGCATCTGGAGGGGGATGGAAGAGAGGTGAGGATAGCTAACAGACACTAGAATTTTTTTTCTGAAGTGACAAAATGTTCTAAAATCGACTGGGGCAGGATCCCTGGGTGGCACAGGGGTTTGGCGCCTGCCTTTGGCCCAGGGCGCGATCCTGGAGACCCGGGATCGAATCCCACGTCGGGCTCCTGGTGCATGGAGCCTGCTTCTCCCTCTGCCTATGTCTCTGCCTCTCCCTCTCTCTCTCTCTCTCTCTCTCTGTGACTATCATAAATAAATAAAGAAAAAATATTAAAAATAAAATAAAAATAAATAAAATCGACTGGGGCGATGGTTGTCCATGCCCGTGACTAACCAGCCACTGAATTATACACTTTAGATGAGTCCAGTGAATGGTACTTGAATTATATTTCCATAAAGCTGATTTTTAAAAAGGGAACAAGAATATCCTGATCCCCATGGCTCCATGCTTGGAGATGTTACAGGCAAGGGGCACTTCTGGACCTATGGAGTAACCCACAGAGGTGGTCAGTGTAAGGGAAACCTTCCTCCACATTGCAACCTTCTCAGGGGCAGCTGTGGATCCTAGAGGCCTGACCCTAGGACCCCTAGAGTCACGTACCCCACCCCATCTGTTCCTTAGATGGGCTTGTCTTCTTCAGCCAGCATGTCAGATACTGTCTTACATGGCGCTTGGATCTCAAGGGAACCTCAACCCCCAGCTTCTCATTCTGATTTTAAAGTTAAAACAAGGACTTGGGGAAATTTACTTCCTCTCTTGCCCTTCCTAATATACTCAACTGGACACGGTATTTCATGCTGTACCAAGGAATTGTCACAATTCATGTCTATGAAGTGCCTTAAGATGAGAAAGGGATTCTTATGTGCACCTCACCTGGCTGGTTCTTTCAGACCATTATGGGAGGGACTCAAAGGAAAGCATGAATATTTGTGAGGCCTCCGATATCACACAAATACTACTCTATATTTCGTTTGTGATACCAGGGTTCATAACTTAAATCCTGCTCTCCTAATTAACTGTATCCTGATGGCCAGCTCCAGTGTTGGTTAAGGTACACTTATCTTTCAGATTAGCACACAGTATGTGGAACGGGAGACTCATGCGTCTCTCTTGTTCTGAGTAGGCACTTGAGATAAATCCTGCATTCTGGAACAGATGCCGGCACCAGGGAAGAGCAGGTCCCACGTTTGTGAGAATGTCGGGATACAGTCTTAAAAATGTCTCACCCTTCCTGCAAAGCTGCCTGGGGGAGCATTTCCATCCCTTGACTCTTCACAGGTTCTGTAGAGACTGTCCCCCTGGTTCCCACCAGCAGTCATCATCCCCAGCGGACACGTGGGGAGTCAGATGAGCTCGCTGCCATTTGTCACTTGGATACTCATGGATTGAACAAGCAAAACACAAACTGCTAAGGAATCTTTCCATTTTCTTCATGACTTCAGAAAACCCAGTTTGAAAGCGCACTGTGCCGTGGATGTTTGGGGGCATCTGTGAGACGACACATTCTTTGATTTCATTGACCTTGATAATCTTTAAAAAGCACAGATCTGCCCTTTTACCATGAAAAGGTCGGAAGGACACTGTCCACTGAGTCTGATCCCCTTGACATCACATTTAGTTCTGTAGAGTTGATCGTGGGTCTGCTCCAGTGGCTTGAGGACCATGTTTCCCTGCACACCATTCTTCATCCGACACATTCTCCCACTCATGTGTTCTTCTATATAAAAACTAGGATGAATGTGTTGAACCATAAAAAAATGCCAGCCCATAGGACACCCCGTTTTTATGACAAAGCATCCTGTGTACAAGTGCTGTATACCTGGTGCCTGTAGGACCCCACAGGCAAACAAGTACGCCTCACTGCTTTGCATCTTCAGAGACCTGCAGTGTCATTGCTTTCACGTAGGACACATGAGGGTTGTGGCTATGATTGTCTTTGCTGAGAAACACCTTTGTCCGCTTCCAAAGGTAGAAAACTTGACTTTGCCACCAACAACTGCTGTAGACTGAATGTGTCATGTCCCCCCAAAATCCATATCCTGACACCTAACCCTCCAGGGCGATGATGTCAGGAGGTGGGGCCTTCGGGAGGTGCTGGATCATGAGGGGAAAGCCCTCAGGAAGGAATTAGAAGAGCCCCAGAGAGTGCCCTCACCCCATCCCCACGTGAGGACACATGACCCAGGAAGCAGGCGCTCACCAGACAGAGTCTGTGGCTCCCGGATCTCAGGCTTTCGGCCTCCAGAGCTGTGAGCAATCAGTGTTGGTTGTTTGGGCCACACAGTCTGGACAGAAGAAGACAACAGCTCTGGAGCACTGGAGAATTCACTAGGATCATCTGGTGAGCATTTTAAAAGGACAGTATATAAAAATATGTTATTTGGAAGCCGTGGCTTCTCTTCCTTAAGCCGAACTCGAGTAGCTTCTTTAAATCTGCTTTTTTTGGCTCTTCAGACACACATCTAACTTTTTGTCTACTCGGATCCAAAGCAGGAAGAAAGATGTTACCCCCTAAAATGTCTTTCTTCTGATGCTTTTGTCATGGGTAAGAGAACGGCCCCTTCCTCTTTCTCATCTGCAGGGTGCCTGCCAAAAATGAAGCAGCAGAACAGCATCCAAATGTGATCTCCCTCTTTGATGGCATTCACCTCTCCTCTGGGAAAGGTGAGGAATGTCACGGGGCCTGTGCTTGTCCTCCTGGCTGCTGCTGTATCTCCAAGGACATTCCAATGAGCATGCTGGGGAGGCCTTGGGGAGGCCAGGCTCTGGGAATTGTGGTTTTCTGTCTTGAGGTGTGCATGTCCCTGATGACACAAGCGCCAGCCTCCACATGCAGACCAGACAGGGTCAGCAGGATGCACCAGGGAGCCTAGGAGCCCCGCATGGCCCCTTTAGAGCCCACCTTTCTGCTGATTACTATAAATCAGTCTTCCCCTCACTGGGGGGTATGGGGGAGGATATGAGAAAGAACAGGTAGGACAGGTAATGCCAGAAGATGGTCTGAGCCTCGTGCAGCCTCTGGGGCCGTGACACTCTGATGCTCTGAGAAATCAGCCACAGATTCCGTCTCACATTGGCAACAAATACTCAGAACAATCCAGGACTTAAATATATTTCTTTTCACTCTCTTGCAAAATACAAACACCTTGCAGAATGCATTTGGCCGATCAAGACTGTAAGTGATTTTCACCTGCAATATCTTCCTGTTTAATAAAAAAAAAAAATACAGCACAAACACCATCAATGAAGAACACTTTTGAGGATCCACCAAGGCCATTTCCTCTTAACTACTCTTTTCCCCAGCATGCAGAGTAGATTGCTGAGCCAGCTGCTTACAGGAAATAATTATTATCCCTTGCCAGCACCTAGGAGGAAAGGGAGATAATTTTTAAGATGTAGAAGACACCCAATTTCAGAAGATTCCACTGATTAATTTTCTCAGTGCTTTCATTCAAGCTGCTTGCCTCATCCAGAAATGGGTTTCTACCTAGGAAACTGGAGTGCAAAGCGCGACAGTCACAGAGCACGCTCTCAGGCGGCATTTGCAACAGACACTCATTCCCAGAAGCTCCTCGGCCCCTCAGTTCCTTCAAGGGGAAGATCCCCTCCGTGATGGTGAATGAGAGGTGGCCTGGGCCGCGGAGAGCACATTGGGAACTGTCCTCTCCTCAGATCATGGAGTACAAAAGCAATAACTGTTATTTATGTGGCAATTGCTCACAGCTTGCTCGCTGCGTACAGTTAACTGCATGGAAACAAGCCATCATTTACCAGGGAAGCTTATAAAAATCACTCATCTACAGTAACGTTACTTAAAAATTATCTATGCACCCCAACACACACACATACACCCCAGTCCTAAAGGTACTGCGGAGGACCTTGCATGGACGGAAATAGCAGTGCAACATAGCATTTGTAACTTAAGATACTCAAGCTTTCCCAGCAGCTGCTCTCATTCCAAGCATCGCATGTCTTGGAAGCTTCTCGGAATCGTGGAGGGACACAAGCCCGGGGAATAAATATTCAGTTCTCCTGTTGGGGGCGGAGCATCCTCCCCAAGGCTCAGTAACCCCACCTATACATTGGGACTTTATGACACCTGCCCCACTTACCTGATAAAGATCTCTTGGAGATGGGTTGAGATAAAGACTTTTAAGTTGCTTCCAGAGCTTATAAATGATACTCAGCTATCGTAGGGCTTGTTGTGCCTTTGCCTCAAACAACGTGGGGGTATCTTGTGCATTTGGCACTCGGTGCAGTCGGGCATTAAAGGAATTTACATGAAAAGAATTGACCTGGTTGTTTTACTTCCCATCTGAATAGTTGTTTCTTTACTGGTTAGTGTGATGTAAAAACATACACCTAATTCTCTTTTCTTAGCAACAATAATTATGAATTATACTTTGTTAGGATAAGAAGCCATAATATACTTCTAGTGATGGGTAAACCTGGTAGCAACTTTGGGACCCCTGGGGGGCTCAGTGGTTGAGCGTCTGCCTTCGGCTCAGGTCATGATCCGAGGGTCCTGGGGTCGGGCCCCACATCGGGCTCTCTGCTTAGGGGGGAGCCTGCTTCTCCCTCTGCCTCTGTGCTCTCTCTCTCTCTCTCAAGTAAATAAATAAAATCTTAAAAAAAAAAAAAAGCAACTTATACCCATGAGGGCTTTCTGCTGGCTAGAAGCCTTCCTAATCATTGCACAGATTAACTCACTCAGTCCCAGCCGACACCCCTGTGAGATGGGTACCATTCTGCCCATTTTAGAGCTGGGGAAACTGAGGCATGGAATTTAGTGAGCTCGTCTAGGGTTTGCAACTAGAAGTGACAAAGCCAGAATACCACCATGGGCGGTCAGATCCCAGAATCTGCATTTTTTTTACCCAGACGCTACCTTGTTTTCTATACCGTCAAGGCAAGTCAGATTAATTGTGCGTCGTTGGGCCTAGAAAAGTCCAAACTGCCTCGTCATACCCGGAGTGAACGCATTCCTTAGGACACTTCTTCAAAGGAAAACCAGATCATTTTATTTTATTTTGGAGGAGGGGAAGAGTTGTTGAAAGGATGAAGTCATCTGTCCACAGCGATCCACTAATAGCCCTGAGATTAAAAGTTCTGGTCTCTGATGCTTCGTTTTGTTGAGTGTTTCAGTGGCCCGTGGGAATGATCGATTATGCGCCATAGTGCAGAGGGTCGGCCGGAGAACGGGGCTCCGGGGCACGGGACGCCAGCGGCCTGTGTCTGCTCAGACTGGACTCCCTCCAGGACGCAGGGGAGACTGACATCACGTTCGAGACAGCTCGAACCTACTTTCATTATTGTTTTTAAGTTGCCGATCAGCAAACTGGAGTACTTTCCCGAGCGGCCTGTTGGGGCCGTGGGCTGCCCCAACAGGTGGAGGACGGCTGCTGAGTGGGGCTCGGATGTGCCCTGTCCACGGGCTCCCCCCACCTGCAGGGGGGCAGGGGGGCAGCACCATTCTCGTCCCCAACCTCGTGCAGGTGCGGCACCCTGCAGCCGGCTCCGTCCTGTCACCGTGTTTTCAGTTCTGTTTGTTCTAATAATAAACCGCCTTCCAGCAGAGCGACCCTAGATCCCGTATAAATATTTACGGCGACGCTCGTCTTCCCCAGAGTGGCCCCTCTTGCCATGTGACACATGGCTGCAAGGCCAGTCCCTGGTGGCCACGGCCGGGGCTCCTTTGGGCGAGCGTGCGTGGGCCTGGCTCACCTCGACGGCCAAGGCGGAGGCCTCGCGCAGCATCTGCACATGAGGTTGGCTCTCTGGGGCTCAGCGTGGACGCTGCACTGGGGAAGCTGAAGGGAAATGAGCACTTCCGATTTTACCTAGTGTGCATCGTGCTCAATCGCGCCTAGAAAACGTAAATCACGGCCACACGCAGGAGGCCAAGCGTGTGTGGGCACATGGTACTTGTCTGCTCAATTTTTCTGTGAGCTTAAAGCTGCTCTACAACCTAAAGTCGTTTAAATACGAGGGAGGCTGCATGCGAAAGGGGCTGCATTTGGGCACACGAGAACTAAGACCACCCGCTGCTCTGCCTCCAGGAAAGCCCAGTTATACCCCAGTTTTATGAGCCTGCTGTTCAGCAGGGAGGGGATCTGGGGTCCCACGGCCCCCAGCTGCGACCTTAGATGGGCCCAGAGGACAGGCCCTGGCCCGAGCCTTGCTGAGCGACACGCCCAAGGTCACTTGCTGCGGTGCCAGGGCTCCAGGCACCCTCCGCCCTTACAGAAAAATCAGAAAAGCAAACAAAGAGAATGAAACTGTGAGCTCCTTCCAAGGATTCAACAAATATTTACGGAGAGCCCACGAACGAGTCCTGGGTGCCCTGCGCCACACCAGGTGGTTGAAGGAAGAAGAGCGGCTCTCGTCTCCGTTTGGAGGCACAAAAAAAAAAAAAAAAAAAAAAAAAAAAAAAAACCCTGAGCTTCCAGAAATAGGAGAGGGCATTGGAGGAAACTGAGTTTCCCCAAAATCATGTCTGGAGCTGCTCAGATTGCTGGGGAATTCTTAAGAAAGATCCTGAGATGGTACTGAGGCTTTGGATTGGGCCAGAACAGCGGTCCCGCCACCCTCCCTGCGGACCAGAAATGAGAAAGTCCTCCTGGTCCCGGCGGCTCCCAGGTCCCGACCCAGCTCCCCACCCAGTGCCTGGCCCTCCTTCACTCTGCAGCCCGTTTCCTGTGCTGACCCCAAACCCCGCCCACACCCCCACACCTCCACCCCCCTCACCCCACGCCCTATGTATACACCCCCTCACCACCACCCTGCACACTGCACACCCATCTACACACCCAATTTTTTCATATCTTGAAGCCTCAGTTCTCTCACCTAAAAACCACTCAAGAAATAATTAGTGAAACCCTCCCTTTGGAAGATTGCCAGTAAGCCCATATGGGGTGGTTATGTAGGTGGATGTGTGCATATCTAAGAGGGGGTGCCAATAGCTCCCCTTCACTGCGTGTGACAGTCCTCCTCCCACCCCAGCGAGGTCTACTTCTCTCCTCTTGAGCCTGGCTCACCCTGTGACCCGGTTTTCCAATGAGCAGCAGTATGAGTGACCCTATGACATGTTGCCCCACACTCAGAAGATAACCAGATGCACGCGCAGAAGCCATCTGGTCTACCAGAGAGAGTGGATCCATGGACGGCACTGAGGGAGCCAGTGGTGACCCTGATATGGGAAAGAGGGCTTTTCAAACTTTCCGTCATGGACCGACTGCCTCCTGAACAGTCTTGTGAATGAACCTGCAAGGCTGGCAGAGGGAGTGGACAGCTCTTACTCAAAGTCCTTACGTTTGGTGTGTGTGTGTGTGTGCGTGTGTGTGTGTGTGTGTGTGTGTGTGATGCACGTCTATAGACACTTCCCCTGGCTGCTGAGCAGAGGTCAAGTAGGAGCAGGTGTCAGTCACCTCCCATCCCTCCCATCCTCAGGACATCGACTCCACACTCACCGGGAAGGCAGGAGATGCATCTGTTTTGCCTGGTTTCCCCCCATTCTGTTCCCACTCTCAACACTGCACACGGCACCATAGGACGTTTGAATAAATGCGACTCAGCTCTGTGTAAAAAGGACGAAGCCTTAAGATGCATTTAAACGTTCGGCCGGGCCTTTGCTCAACCTAAGATTGAGAGTTATGGCCACACGACAGACTTGTATAAACAACGCTAGGTATGACTGGCCCGTTAAGATTTTATATGGTGCTCACCACAGGTGTTTTTATCTGGACTAATTGAAAGCTCTTCTGAAGCAAGATCCTGGACCAGCCTCCACCTCCGTGGTGTCCAACAGACCTTTCGATCTTCTTTTCTTCATTACGTACACTCTGGCATTTGCTCTCGCATTATTTGGCAGCTTTTTATATTTCCTCCTCTAAATTCTCACGTGTGTTTGAAGGACTAACTCCTTGAGAACAAGGGGATGCATCGCAATTCCCCGACACCCATCAGTCATGGTACTTAGCAGAGTCCTTGGCATAAAGAAGGAGCTCAGTAAATGTGTTAAGAGCCAGAGAATTCTTAAGAAATATTTACTGATGATCACAAGTTAGCACAGATGATTTCAAAACAAAGATATGTAAGATTTGCCCTAGGCTCATCAAAGAAAAGTAGTTTTAAGAAGAAAGGGAACAGATTAGCTAATTTTATTTAAAAAATAGAAGACAGATGTATGCATGTGCGTGTGTGTGTGTGTGTGTACTTGCCTCTCCGGTGGTATTATTTATGAGCATAAGCGTGATCTTAGGCTGGAGTTGGATAGTTTCATATTGTTTTCGGGAAAGGACAGCCACAGCACTGAAATTTCTGGTGTCAAAATGTTCCCCCTTTATTTACGGCAGGCTGAGCCAACAATCCTTATTATTCCCATAAACAACGGCAACAACACCAAAAAGCGCCCCATAAAAATTAAATTGTGAAATCTAAATTATTTATGTGATTTCATTTGTTGGATGCATTTTGTGCCATTGAGAGCCTAGCTTCTTTCTAATGTCATAAGACTATTAGGAACTGTAATAATCTTCAGGGGATGTAAGATTTATCAACCCTTGCAGAATGGGATGAGAGCCAAGGAAGGAGATTAAGGGATACTGGTGAAATTAATCAAGCTCCGCTCTGTGTACCGGCCAAGGGAGTGCAGTAGGTTATTAGTCAAACATTTTACACGGTAGGAACACAATTTGACCACTTCCATATGCTGAATTTAGAATTATGTTAGTCTTTTCCAAAAACAATCCCATAAAAATGTCAATACTCGAGTCACCTAATGGCTTTATTCACTAAAAAGGGAGTTTACATACAGAAAGTGGAAGAGTGTTGCTAGTCACTAGCTCGCTGGGAGACATTATATTTAATCCTGCCGTGGAAGCCAGGCTGGCGGATCCACACACCGAGAAGACTGATGAGGGGATGTGGATACAGAGATTCTCATACATCACTGTTTTCTTTACCATAAAAGGAACTGGCATATGTTCCCCAGTGAAATCTGAATGGGCTGCAGTCAGTGGCCTCGAAATATGAGCTTTCCCTTCTCACTGGAGGCAATGTTGAAGCTTTCTGGAATAGATAGAGGCCATCATTCCAGTCCTAACACAAAATGAAACATCATTGTGGGAGCAATTTTGAAAATGTATGAACTTCATAAAATGTTCCATTTTCCACATTGTGAGTTTGGCTGCACAATCAGATCATCCGAGATTGGGAAGAGTCCCTTATTAAGGCCCCAGCCTGTTTTTTTTTTTTTTTTCCCATTCGTAGGATGCTAGTGGAGAAGCCGGCATTTGCCATAGAGCCCATTCTGTCAGTCATGAGACAGGAAAGAAACACGTAGCCTTATGTCTCACGTAAAGCATGGCCCTTTCTGTGCCGCGCAAAACCAAAGTGGAAGGTAGCCAACGACTTCAGAGCTATTTCTCAATGAAGAAGCCGTGACACATTTATCACTACAACCCATATCTCCAATTTGCACATAATGAGGCTTAAAAAGACTCTTCATTAGGTCCACATGAAAAGTGACTGCCTCGTCATAGGAGTCAAAAAGAAAATTTGGAATATAAATTTATCAGTTACTACATCTTTCCGAAATAAACCAGCAGCTCCCATTCACTCCAAAAGAGTATAAACGTCAGACACAAACTGACACCATTAACTACCGTGAGCACATTGTTGGTAGGTAAGCCTTCCAGCCTTTTCTTCAAGTAACTAAACAAAGCAAATATGCGTGGCCATCAGGGAAAAGCAGATTTTTTTTTAAAGACTCTATGGGGTGACCAAGAACATTGAGGATCTTACATTTTCTCTCCAAATGGAGTGAAGAGACTCATAAAGGTCCCCAGCCAAGGACGTCGCTCATAACCAGATCTTGACCAGTCAGGAAAATGGACAATCACATGGTGTTGAAATAAATAAGGTATGTGATGCACAAGTGAGAAGCCATGACAAGTGCTCCAACTTGGTGAGATACCCACGGACCCCAAACTCAAGTCAACCCTCCAACAACATGCATGTGGTGTGCTATGTGTGTAGGGTGTGCGTGCATGTGTGTGTGTGTGTATGAGTATCTCACACACAGTAAAGGTTATATAACCTAATCCAACCCATGTGTAGAAGAAGATAGAAATAAGTGTTTTTTTTTCTTTTTCATTAATAACAACTATTTTTAGAGCAGTTTGTGCTCTCAGCAAACTTAAAGGTTATCTACAGAGATTTCCTACATACCCTCTGCCTCCCCAAACCACAGCCTCGCCCATGGTCAACATCCCCACCTGCTGCTGTTTGTTACAAAGGATGAACATGCGTCCTCATCACCCAGAGCCTGTTGTTTACCTTAGGGGAAGCCTTTGGTGTCTGTACATTCTGTAGGTTTAGAAAAATATATAATGACATGTGTCCATCATTATGGTATCACACAGGGTATTTCCAATGCCCTAAAAATCCTGTGTGTTCCTTCTATTCATCCCTACAAACACACACACACACACACACACACACACACACACACCTGGCAGCCTTTTTACTGTCTCTCTAGTTTAGCCTTTTCCAGAATGACATAAAATTGGGATCTTGCTGCTGTAACCTTCTTAAATTATTCATTTAATAATATTATTACTCACTTAATAATATTATTATTCACTTAATACAATGCATTCAAGTTTCCTCCATGCCTATTCATGACTTGATAGCTCATTTCTTTTTAATGCTAAATAGTAGTCTACTGTCTGGATGGACCACAGTTAATTGATCCATCCACCTACTGAAAGGCATGTTGGTTGCCTCCAAGCTTTTGGCAACTATGAAGAAAGTTCAAAGTTCTGTGCAGATTCTGGTGTAGACTTGCTTATTTTTTTTAACTTCTTATTTTTTTAAAGATTTTATTTATTTATTCATAACAGACACCGAGAGAGAGGCAGAGACACAGGCAGAGGGAGAAGCAGGCTCCTCACAGGGAACCCGATGTGGGACTCAATCCCCAGACCCAGGATCATGACCTGAGCTGAAGGCAGACTCTCAACCGCTGAGCCACCCAGGAGTTCCTAACTTCTTATTTTAAAATAGTCATAGATTCACAAAATATTGCAAAGACAGTGCAAAGATATTCCAGGCACCTTTCCGCCAATGGCTGCATCTTACATACATATAGTAAAATGTGAAAAACAGGAAATGACATGGGTACAACCTGTGTGCCTACTTCTGTGTCATTCTATCATTTGTGCAGATTTGTGTAACCACTGCTGGGTCTACAAGATATGGAATATTCATCACCACAAAGGTCTCCCTGGTACTACCCTGTTGAGTTGGGTCCTCCACAAAGATACATTGAATTGTTTACCTCTATACCTATGGATGTGGCCTTATTTGGAAATAGAGTCTTTGCAGATGTGATCAAGATGAGATGAGGCCACGTTGCATTATAGTAAGCCCTAAATCTGATGACTTGTGTCCTTATCAGAAAAGAAGAGGCACAGACACTTATAGGGAGGAGATCACATGAAGATGGAGACAGAGGCTAGAAGGATGAGTCTGCAAGCCAAGGACCACCAAGGATGGCCAGCGACCACCAGAAGCTGGAGGAGGCAAGGAAGGATCCCAATCCTCCCTTGTAGGCTTCAGGGGGAACATGGCTCTGCCAATACCATGATTTCAGACTTCTAGCCTCCAGAACTGTAAAGGAAGAAATTTCCATTGTTTTAATTCCCCTGCTTTGTAGTCATTTTTTGCAGAAGCCCTGGAAAACGAATGCCTATCTCCTCTTATATCTACCTCCCCTGCTACCCACCCCACTATCTGTAACCCTTGCCAACCACTAATCTGTTTTCCTTTTCTCTAATTATGTTGTTTGATGATGTTAAGCAAATAGAATTATACAGTAAGTGACATTTTAGGATCCGTGTTTTTTTACTCAGCATAATGCCCTTGAGATCAATTCAAGATGCTGTATCCACAGTTCATTACTGTGTCTAGTTGAGTAATATTCCCTGGTATGGGTGCTCCATGGTCTGTTTAACCATCAATCGATGGAGAGACGTCCTGGTTGTTTCCAGTTTTTAGCAATTACAAACCAAGCTACTTTAAACAATTACTTACCCTCATTACTACTAACATAACTTTTCATTTTTCTGGAGTAAATCTCCAGGACATCAAATACTGGATTATATTGTAAGTGCATATTTATTTTCTTGAGTATCTGCCATAGTGTTTTCCAGAACACTATTTTTTATTGTAGCTGATCTAACAGGGGTGTAATAATAATTCATATGACTTTTTAAAAAAAGATTTTATTTATTTCTTCATGAGAGGTACACACAGAGAGAGAAGCAGAGACAGTGGCAGAGAGAGAAGCAGGCTCCATGCAGGGATCCCTATGCAGGACTCGATCCCGGGACTCCAGGATCCCATCCTGGACTGAAGACAAGTGTTAACCACTGAGACACCCAGAGATCCCCCTCATATGGATTTTAAGCTTAAATTTCCCTAAAAGCTACTGATGCCAAACATTTTTCCATGTGCTTTTCTTCCATCAAAAATCCTTCTCCATGAAACATCTCCTCATGTCTTTTGCACATTTTCTAATTAATTGTTTGTTTTAGTGTTAAGTGTTCTTTATATATTCTACATACTAGTCCTCCATCAGATCTGTGGCTTACAAATATTTCCTCCTGTCTATAACTTCTCTGCACAGAGCCTTTCTGTTAATAGGATCTTAAACCTCTTAACAGTCTTTTAACAGAGCAAATGCTTTTAATTTGAAGAATACAATTTATATTTTTTTCTTTTCTGGATTGCATCACAGATATCCTATTGAAGAACTCTTCACCGAATCCTAGATTCTGAAGATTTATTCCTATGTTATTTCTATGAATTTTATAGTTTTATGTTTTACATGTAAATCTATGATCCATTTTTAATCTGTTTTTTGTACAAGGTGTGAAATTGAGATTGCTTTCTTTTAACCTATAGCTAATTTCTCCATTATTTGTTTATTTATATCCTTTTTATTCTAAAATAAAATAAATCAGTATTCCCCATTTTGAGATTCATAGTAACTCCTATAACAATAAATGTAAGAACTAGTGAAAATTAAGTGTCTAAGAAATAAATACCTGTGTCCAGCTTTTCATTATTCTTAAGTATTACTTTAACGATTCTGACCAATACAGCTTTGATAACAAGGTTTGCATCACCCCAGGAGTTAATCTGATGGCACCTTAGCAGCTAGTTTCTTGGTGCAGGTGCATATAAATCCAGAATCATGAGGTTTTTGTATCAGGAAACTACTTCTAAAACAAAGCAAGATGTAAGAAGAGATTATTTAAAAGTATAGGAAGCTAATATGTCATCCGGGAAGTAGTTAAGAATAATCAGAAAAGCGAGGATGGAAGGTCTGTGTGGGAACAGTGGCTCTCTTCCTCAGGGAGCGTGGCAGAGACACATTGCCAGCCAGCATTGCCGCCTCGGAAAGCTGAACCATTTATCTCCCCTGGAACCCAAACATCGTCTCAATATCTATCAGAGCCTCCTTTTAGAATCGCCCTCAGTCATGTAAGAAACTACCAGTAATCATTTCTTTAAAGTCATGCACACACAACACACATACACCCACAGTTATCAAAATGTCAACACACTAGTTGGAGATTATTTACCATAGCTGACTGAATCTGAATTTTGGCTATTTTCAAAGTCTTACCCCCACATTCATAGGATACACTTCTAGGGTTAAACATTTTTTAAAGGTTGAGCTTTGCTTAAAAGAAAGAAGAAGGAAAGGAAAGGAATGTAGGAAGGAAGGAAGGAAGGAAGGAAGGAAGGAAGGAAGGAAGGAAGGAAGGAAGGAAGGAAGGAAAGAAGGAAGGAAGGACGAATGAATGAACTATGCACCCTTCCAAAAGAATTCTCTGTAAAGCAACGATTTTTTAGTGTATAAATTCGTGTTCTTTTAAAATCCATAAACATTATTTTTTTAATTGTAATGTTTAATTAAACATACTTGGGAAAATATACCTGACTAATTTTTCCTTTTTAAAAAAGTCTTTCTTTCCAGGTTTCAGTTGAGTGAGAGATAACCCCCCCCCCATATTATTTTTGGAGCTTTGTGTGTTTTCCTTGGCCAGGAGAAGAACATTGTGGTACTCTGAAAATACATGGGCCAGGCTTATATAGAAAAAGAACGGATAACACACACATTTATTTTGGCCCTTTCTTGAACTCCCACTGTAAAATATGGAAAAAGATGTTTTGGAAGATATAAACTCACAATAAATTTTTTTTTTTTAGGAGAGTGTAGGAAAGAAAAGCAGCTACGTTTTGGAAGCTAGGCAGAGGGAGTTCCATTTCCAGAAATAAGGCACACCGGGTTATTCAGATCATCTTCCCCTTTGAACATAATAAAAGGATGATTGAACTCTAAAGAAGCTCATTTTAAAGTTCCTGGCCAGCTGACAGGATAATAAGTAATTGTCAGGATGGACGACACATCGGGAACCCAGAGGGGCTTAGCCATGCACAGAACAGCTTTTGTCCTGTGGGCACCAGCCAAAGCAAGCAGAAATAAACTGAAATTTCATGGCTCTCAAGGTTTGGAGACACGCAAAAGTGGGGGCTTCTCCAGGAAGTCGTGCCCCTCTAAGGCTGGGGTCAGAAAGCCCACCGTCTCCATGCAATGTCAAGCAAATTGGATGGAAAGCCCACCCTGAAACCCAGAATCAACTCATGCGCTTGGAACCAAACCCCTTTGGCAGGTACAAAACAAGATAAAACCAAAAGTCAGAGCATGTTTCTTGTCCAGTGTTGAAATCTGGCCCCTCCAGATCGGAACAGGACGGAGTGAGTGCTCCCGACAGGTGTCCTCAGCATCAGATAAGGCGCCAACGGCAGAGTCAGGAGCACAGACGGGCACACGGACTGGGAGGGAAGGAGCAGACGGTGTGCCTTTCGGAGCACAGGATGGTGCACGGAGCAAATGAACACGCTAGAGCTAAGGAGAGGGTCGGGGGTGCGGGGTGTCGACAAAAGCAGAAAGCAGGGATCCCTGGGTGGCACAGCGGTTTAGCGCCTGCCTTTGGCCCAGGACACGATCCTGGAGACCCGGGATCGAATCCCATGTTGGGCTCCCGGTGCATGGAGCCTGCTTCTCCCTCTGCCTATGTCTCTGCCTCTCTCTCTCTCTCTCTGTGTGTGTGACTATCATAAATAAATAAAAAAATTAAAATTAAAAAAAAGCATATTTAAAAAAAAAAAGCAGAAAGCACAGCAGGCCGGGGAGCATGAGCAGACGTGCTGGGGCCTCGGTGAGGGTGCTTGTTCGGGGTTCCCAGCTTGAAGGAAGGAGAGTGGATTGGGGGGAAGGTGGTAGCGCTGTGTGACTTACATCTTTATTAACCAAACTCCCTTTCTTTGCTCCAGGAAGGCAGAGGAAGGGGGAGGGAGTGGGGGGCTGTCAGAGGAGGGGGTTGGGGCCCTGGTCAAGGGCGCCCACCGCAGGGGCTGCTGGACCCTCCCTGACGGGATGTTGGGCCTCAGGGGCAGGGAAATCAAGAGCGGTTGTTAAGCGGGTGTCTTCAACAAGAGGTAGAGAATAATGCTGTTCAGAAACTAGCATTGGGATGAAGACATGGTGACAGAGGTGAGGCACGAGGGCTGTTGTATTTGAAACACTCGTGCAAATCAGGAGGGCTGTGGGCTGCACAGATGGATGCCTGGGTCTCTAACCCAGGGACGTGCCTCTGGGATCTTCCAGCACGCAGCTGGGCATAAAGTCCTGGCTGGAGGTGAGCTCTGTCTGGGAGACGGGGTGGAAGAGCTGCCAGGGAGGAAGAAGAGAGCAACTGGAGAAAGGACGGGGACCCAGTTGAGAAGGAGCAGCTGGTGGGGCAGGAGAAAGCCACAGCGAACCTTCCAGAAGGCGTGGCCACCTGGTTTCTGTGCTGTTGTCAGGGTGGATGGGGGGTGGGGGCAGGTGACGCCCCAGGGCTAGCGACAGGGAGCCCCAGGACCTTGACGTGGTCTCTGGGAAGCTCTGGAAAGGGCCACCTGCTGACAGTGATCAGGGTGGGGGCAGGGGGATGGGAGAGGGAACCAGAGACGTTGAGTCACAGGCATCCTCGGTTTTGTGGAAGGAAAGTGGAGAAAAGATGCAGTGTTGCAGGGAGATGAGGGTCCGGGGAGGCCCTGCTGTGAGGTTGGAGGGGTCATGACGTGTCACAATGAGCCACCAGAGGATGCAGAGAAGGGGCTGGGGCTTCGGGGAAGCAGGAAGGACCAGGGCCCGGGTCGGGTGGTCCTCAGAGAGATGTGGAGGAAAGGGGTAAGCACGTAGGTGAGCCGGCGGGAGCAGCCAGGTGAGCGGCTGCAGAGGCAGGGCCCCCGCTCACCCCCTGCTCAGCCACTCTGGCCTCTGGCTCCGCTACTGCCCCCGACGGGGCTGTCGGCCTCCCCCAGGGTGGTCCCCAGCCCCTCTGCTTCTCAGCGGCGGGCAGAGGGCAACTCTCCCTCCCGCCAGCTTTTGGATTTATTCGAGCCCTCAGCAGAGAGGACGATGCCCTCACATTGGGGCGCACAATCCCCGTTCCGCATTCCACTGGTTCCCATGCCAACCTTCGTGGAAACACCCCCCCTGACACTCCCAGAACAATGCCCGACCAGCTGCCTGGGCATCCCACGACCCCGTCAGGGTGACGCAGAAAGTTAACCAGCACGATGTGCTTCCAAGCCACCTGAGCGGGATCTGGCTGCCAAAGCATACCTGTAAGAGACCCTACTACCTCCCGGCCTGCCTAGACTGCCTGCCCTCCCGGGTCGCCAGCAGGCAGGTGGCCAAGGGTGGTATTTCTCAGCCTCTATGATCACATGGACCAGTTTCTCATAATAAATCCTCCCTCATAGATGTAGCCCTAGTACATGTGTGTATATCTACTGAATGACACAGGTGTAACCTCCGTGGATACATAGCTTCCTGCCCCGTTTCTCTGCAGACCCCTGACTCATACGCCCCTTGGGTAGCTCTCTCTGCCTATTGCCCTGGAAGGAAATAAAGTGAGGGTGACCTGCCAGCAGCTTCCCAGACTGGCCCACTGTGGGCTCATAGTATGGCCATGGGTAGCTTCTCTTTGGATTTCGTTTTCTTCATCTGAATTAGGATTAACAATGTTAGCCTGTTGGCCTACAACCAAACAAAATAAGAGCAACAGAAAGAGAATCGGCACCAGGGCATCTGGTGGCTTGGTTGGTTGAGCATCTGCCTCTTGACCTCAGCTCAGGTCTCCATCTCAGGGTCGTGGGTTCAAACCCTGCATTGGGCTCTGTACTTGGTGTGGAGCCTACAAGAAGAAGGAAGAGGAGGAGGAGGAAGAAAAGGAGGAGAAGAAGGAGAAGGAGGAGGAGGAGGAGGAGGAGGAGAAGGAGAAGGAGAAGGTGAAGCGATGCCACAGAGCTTGCACCACACAGGGCCCCGCCTCAACAGTTCACTCACTCTGTGCAACTGGGTCCTTTTCATTCCTAGGAAACCAAAGTCCCGGCCCTAAAGCCAAATGACTGCTTAATGCAGAAGCATCCTCCCACCTTTATTGCATAAAAAGCTGATTCCAAAGAGAACTGAGCAGATACATTCTTCAAAACAAGAGCACGGAAAGTGCAAAATGAGCGCACCCCTTCGTGTACTTATCCATGAGGGTATTGCATCTTCTTTATTTAAAAACGCGGTCCCCAGGGTCCGCGGAGGGCGATAACCTGGGTGTGCATGGGGAGTACCCACAGGTGAGTGTGCAGGGAACTCCCGGTGGCAACCCCAGGCGGGCAAGACAAACAAGACCCAGATCAGCCCAGTGCCAAAGAGCCTCGCACAGTGATCGCCCCCCAAGGCCAACTCGCAGAAAAAGACTTTATAGGAGCTTTATATCAAAGAAAAGCTTTTATCAGCTTTCTATAGCTTCAATTTAACTTGCAATAATGATTGTATTCTTCTCTGGCACCATGATTTTTTAAGCAGGTGTGCAAGAGAGGGAGAAGAGAGGACGGATGGCTTTTGTCAGTGTAAGAGAGGGGGCTGAAGGAATCATCCTATTTTATGAGGATTTTTAAAGATTATATCATTTATGTGAGTTGTGTTTCCTGTGCCTGCTTTTTAAGGATGATTCTTTTTTTTTAATTTTATTCATTTATTCATTAGAGACACACAGAGGGAGAGGCAGAGACACAGGCAGAGGGAGAAGCAGGCTCCATGCAGGGACCCCGATGTGGGACTCGATCCCAGGACCCCGGGGTCATGCCTGGGCTGAAGGCAGATGCTCAACCACTGAGCCACCCGGACATCCCAATGATGATTCTTTTAAACTGGGAATTCATTACAAGCAAAGCTTATGCTTGTGACTACTCCTCAGATTTCACACGTGCGTGAAGCCAGGAGTATCCATTAATAATTCAGAAGACCCGGCTTTCATCCCCTCTTGTCCCATGGTCTGATACTTGGGATGCTAATGTGAGGAGACTAGGAACCATGCAGGTGGCATCCCGCGGCTCCAACAAGCTTCGCCCAACAATCCCAACAACCACTCGGGGAGACAGCAGTGTCGGTCCCATAGGATAACCCTCTGTCTGACTCTGGCCTCCTACCAGGTGTTCACTTTTGCACAAAATGGGCCTTTCCAGCGCATACATTTCTTTCCCCTTCTCTTCTGCAGCCTGTCGCCAGATGCTCATAAACAGCCGTGCCTACAGGGTGACCACAGAAACCCTCTCGAAAACATTGCCAATGGTGCAGTGATTGGCCTCTATCCGCAAGGACCTCGATGTCCTATTCGGGAAAATTGTTTAGTCATGAGTGCAATCTGTGTGAGATGCAACAGCAAGTGAGGGTCGCGAGAAATTATCTGACTTGCGTTACAACTCGTAGGCCGGGAAGGCTCTGTTGGGTGACGGCCCCCTGTATTTTTCCATCAGCGGCAAAGTCGTTAGTGGCATAAAGTGTCACTAACACGTGAAAGGATGACCAGAGGAGAGAGACTCATTTCACTCGACCAACCCAAACACCTGTGGATCGGGTTAGGTGCTTCTCATCCCTTGGTTCTGTAAGGAGGTTCTAGAATCTCTCAAAGCAGAATCGGGAGCATCGCAGGGCTCCAGGAAAATCTGCTGGGCCTACAGGTGAGTGTGCGGTTGAGTCACCCAATCCTCCATCCTTATTCAGTGTGACCCACGAGGGCTTGGAGTATGGAAATCCATCCAGACAGGGATTGGACTCGGGGCACCCGCGGCATCACGCAGGGCAGCCAAGCCTCTGCTTCATCAAGGTGATTAGTCACATTTCTGTCCCCGCTAGCCTGCTGCCTCCCAGCGCGGGAAGACCACCCCTGTTCTTCCTTTCCTGCCTTGTACCGAACAACTAGAAGTGAGGGAGGTAGGGGGGCGTCCGAAGCAACCGCAGGAGCGGCAGGACCACGGAGAGCTGGTGCCTACTCCCCAGCCAGCGGGGATGTCTCTGCGCCTGTCATCACAGAGCCTGGCTAGTTAAGAAGAAATGTGGATTTTGCTTTAGCCTAATGAAGCTTTGCCGTTTTTAAAGGACATCACACTGTGATCGCCACGGTCGCGTTAAAAGATAATGCAAGCCGGTGTTGTGCGCGTTATTTTTAGCACGGAGCCTAACGTACAATCTCAAGTTAGGCAGCAGGATCCTTGGGCCTCCCGAGGGTCTCGTTAAAATGAGATGTTTCCCTCTAGAGGTTTGCTCGGTAAGCAATGTTTAAACTTTTTAATCAGGCTGCCCTGAGTTGCCATTCGAGAAACAGTTTTGAAAACAAATCCTCCGTCAGACTGTGGCTGGCGCCCTGACAGTAGAATCCCAGTGACTTCAAATGTAGGGAGAAGATGATCTTTGAATGAAAGGTGTCGAGAGCTTTCAGTGCTCTAATTAAGATCTAAGAAGGTACATATCCAGCTAGAAAGTCACCACCGCATTAAATTATACTCTCCTGAGTAAGCCAACATCAGCTTAACGGCATTTTCCTGGTAACGAGGTTGTGAATGCTAATCCCGATTTTGAATGCGGGTTGGGTACTAACTGCTTCGACTAGAAAAGGCTGGGATTCTGAGAATAAGACCACTTTTAAGACAATTTCAAGATTGTCTTTATAGCTGTTAGACAGCCACACCTGTGATAAAACAGGGCTCATCGTCTACTCAGCTTTCCGTTGCTGAGCACACGCCCAGTCTCCTCAGGAGGAAGTCCCTAAAAAGTGGAATAAAATAAAAATCGTCGCAAGATGGATGCAATATTCCATCTCCTGTGGTTGAGATGAAACATTTCATCTAACGGAGGTGGTGTGAGGCCGCTGGGTGCCCACCTGGGGTGTATTTCCATTCTGGGGTGGGCTGGGAGTCGCCTTGTCACTCCTCAGCAGGGTCCCAGCCTGGGAGGCTGGCCTTCACCCCATAAGCATGAGGGTGTCTGTGTTCATAGACAACAGCTCCGCTAAGATGGAGCCACCAAACTGGTTCTCAGGCATTTCTGGACATGCTAATGCTCTGCCAGCAGGTGGTCTGCTTTGCTAGTGCACCGTCGCCCTTCCTTCTGAGGGTGACATTTATCTCAAACCACTGACTTTCCAGGCTGGCTCAGACTCCTAAACCTGTCTTGGAGACCAGTAGGGCCAATGGGTCAGGTTATCAATGGAGACACCCCAATCAGTGGGAGTCTGGGAAATTCTTCATGAGCTGAGTTTGGGCTGCACCTTGACCCACATCTGTCAGTCCAGCTTTGCGATTTGATGAGCGACCTGATGCCATGGGGCCGATATCTAGAGCCAGAGTCATTTGTGAGCTCTCCACATGATCGTGACACCAGACTGTTGTCACGAGAATAAAGTCAGAAGTGCGGTCTCCTTGGGAATAAATGATTTCCTAGTGAAAGCGATGTGCTCAAGGATCCACAAACTGAAATGAGTCCTGCTCCCAATAAACAACAAACAACCCCAGGAAGGCATGCAGGGAACACTCCTTGAATCAAACAGACTGGAGACGATCTGGACTCCACTGAGTAGCCTGGGTAGGTCCAACTGAGGAGGTTCACCAATGACAGGCCACCCCTGGTCATAGGATCATGTCACTTGCAGGGTCATTCTCCACGAGGCCTCAGCTTTAGTAAGGAAATGGAATGTATGTGTAGACTCTGATATCAAAATATATACACTTATCTTAAGTGTTGGAGCATCAGACCATGCTAATTTATTCAACAACAACAAAAAATATGTTCGCTGCCTACGATGCAGCAGGCCCTGGAAAGCCAGATGCAAGACAGGAATTTTGACAGATTCCAAATCAAACACCTCTCAAGGCCCAAAGGCTCTGAAGCATTAGGTAAGCATGGACTGAGTTGACATGCTCATTACGTATCTCCATTTCTGTGAACTATACCATCCACTCTCACTCGTTGGACAAGGGTGGTCACGTCCCCACCATAAGTGCAGTTTGGGTCAGTTTGAAAGCCTTGTTCTCTGGTCAGGACCAGGCCAAATCTAATCCAGCAGAGCAGGGAGGAAAAGCAGACACACATCCACCTGTAACGCAGGAAAATCTAATTGCCGTGAGGAATAACACACGGCTCAGTGATTTAGACCAGGCATATTTCCCCACCTTCCCAGATTTACTTTGAAGTAAAATCCAATCACCACCAGAACACAAAGTCTAGGCCTTCTTTTTAGGCAAGACACAGAAAATCTTCCATTCATACCTTTGCAAGGTCAGACACGCAGGTACAAAGTGTCGTTGGAATAGAAGACTTCGCCGTCACAACAAGAGAAACATCTCGTGGATGGAATTTGTGCACATCATGCAAGCCAAGAAGATCGCCCTCGGGATTCTTAGGGTTTCATTAATCCCAGTCCTTATTCCGTGCCCACCGCCACCACGTCGTGTGTGAATGCAGACTGGCTTTACTTATCATACAGTATGGTTAGCACTGCAATATTCACAGAATAGTCTTCCGGTTGTTAAGTTTTGTATTATTCATGTTGCCAACCTCCTTCTGTGGCCCCCAGACCTGCCAACTGGGGGTTAGCTGTGTGTTTCAGGTACTAGCGATGCCATAGGACAGTCTGCTCCTGCTGCTCTAACAGGACACCACAGACAGAGGGCTTAACCAGGCTCTGGGGGGTGTAGGTCCAAGATCCAGGGGGTGGGGTGTATGTCCAGGCAGGGGTAGGTCCAAGATCCAGGCCGGGGGCAGGTCTAAGATCTGGGGCAGGGAGGGGGGAGTCAGCAGGCAGGTGTCCAAGATCCAGGCAGCAGGCAGCAGGTCCAAGATCCAGGTGGGCGGGGGGGAGCGGGTCTAAGATCTAGGGGGGAGGTCCAAGAACCAGGTGGAGGTAGGTCCCAAGATCCAGGCAGGACAGATCCAAGATCCAGGTGGGGGCAGGTCCAAGATCCAGGCAGGAGTAGGTCCAAGATCGGGGGGCGGAGGTCTAAGATCCAGGCAGGGGTAGGTCTGGTGTCGGGTGAGACACCCCACTTATTGGTTCACAGATGGCATCCTCTCACTGTGTCCTCATGTAAAGAAAGGGACAACGGGCTTTCTGGGGTCTCCTTTACAAGGACACCAATCCCATCCTGGGGGCTCCACCCTCACAACCTCATCCCCTCCCAAAGACCCCACCTCTCAACACCATCATCCTGGGGTTAGGTGTCAGCATATGCATGGGGGGGGCCACAGGCCATCCGTCCACAGCAGCAGCTTTGCCATGTGCTCCTCGCTGCACATCTGATGGCCCTTGAGCCCCTCATTCAACATCAGTCCAGGGAAGAGCACATGTTTACCACAGATGTTCTTGGCCACTGGGTCCTTTAAAGCAGAAAACTGCTTTGCTCCTTTAAGTGACACACGGGACCTCCAGCTGCAATGCACTGTCTGCCACCAGTGGGGTCGAGCTTGGGGTGTAGAGCACAGGAGGTGGGGGCCCCCACAGCCTGCTCCCCAGGACGGTGGTCCGTTTGTGTGAGGGGAGCGGGCTCAAACAGAAGGGGCCACATGGGAAGTTCCTCAGGACCTTGAACAAAGTCCTGTCTCATGTGACGTCTTTACAAGCTGGGGTGCTTGTCAGTCACGTGGCGGCCCTGCACCGAAGCTCACCAGGAATGCTGACCCAGACACCAACAATGCTGGGGTGCTCAGAGAGGTGAGAATGGAAGCAGGGAGCAGTTGTGGGCGCACCGCGGGGAAGTGCCATCCGAACTGCTGGCCACCTGCCTCCTCTGCTGAGGACCGGCTCGTCCTCATCTCGGGGGTTCCACTAACACAGGGAGGGAGAAAGCCCCCCCCCATGAGGGAAACACACACTTTTGTTCAAAGCTGGTTTTTCAGGACGACTCACGGAGGGCTATTCTCACGGGTACTTAGCCTGCGTGTGTGCGTGTTCATCTCCTCCAGCGACCACAGAAAATCCGTGACCTTCAGCGCAAGGGGCCTCCCAGCCCGTCTCCACCTCTTCTCCTTGGAACGCTCTCCGACACTCCCCACGCAAGTCTACGAAGACCAAGGAGATCGCACACCTACAAGATGCAGACGCTTCCTGCTCTGGTCCCTGCTCTAGAGGAGAAGCCACTGACATGAGTCACACACCCAGAGTGCAGCGTGTCTGCAGGAACCAGCTGGACCATCTGGTCTACCAGCCCCACAGCGCTGTGGTCACCCCCACCGCCGCTGTGCCAGCCTGCCCTGGCCAGCGCCGCGGGCCCCTGGTGGGTTGATGAGCCTGCCTGCTTGTCTCCAGTGGTCACTGCACCACCACTCCCAGCTGTGAGCCCCACGAGGACAGAACCTCACTTACCCACTGTACCTTCCAAGACTACAACATCTTTGGGCATGTGGTAGGAATTCAATAACTACTTTGGGATGAGCGCGTGCATATTTACAGTGATTACACTGGGGCGGGGGGACGAAGAAACTGAGAAAATGAAATTTACTTTTCACTGAATTCTCTGAAGTGTGATTTTTTTTCAAATCTATAGCAAACAATGTGTTATGGAGAATGACAAATCCTGAAAGTAAATAACCCTTCATCCAAAAGGTGATCCTGTGCTGAAAGGGCCTGTTGGGTCCTCTCAGGCCAACAGAGGAAAGGCAGGGCAGCCCGAGGAGCTTCAGCTGTGCCCCAGCCCCTTGCTCCCTTCACGGTCCTGAAACCAATCCTAAAACATTCCCTCCCCCCAGTGCAAGAAGGGAGGTGCTTGTAGCAGGAGGGCCCGGCATCTGTGCTTGCAGCTACATCCCTGCAGGTCCCTCACCCTGGGTGTGGTGACCCTGGTCGCTGAAGCTTTCAGCACATTGCTAGATATGTGGCCACAAATGGGTGACACCCTGAGGGTGCAGTTGCCAGCCCTGTGGCATGCCTGAGCGGAGGCTGGCAGGTGAAGGGGCCCTCCTTCATGTGGTGAGGACCTGCTGCCAATATAGGTGCGGCCCGAAAGGACCATGCTGTGTCATTAACACTCCTTCATGTGGGTCAGCCCTCATGTGTGCTCCGTCGAGGTGACTGGCTTTGGCTGGTTGGACAGAACTAGGTTTGATGGGTTGGTTCCACTGGGAAAAGCTGTTTCTAGGGGAAGAGTGGAAACATCAAACAAAGAAAAGGTTCTGAGAAAGGTCAGCCCTCCATGTCCTGCTATTGTTCTTGACGCCCCCCAAAAACAACACTTGGTGAAGGGGCCCCCAGGGGCCCGGAGTGTGTGCTCCTAACAGTGCGGGCGGCCAGAGGAAGCAGCAAGCGAGCAGGTCAGAAGCGGGGGCGACGCCGCCCCCATGAGTCATCTCTGGGCTCCGTGCAGCAGCCACAACTTGCAAAATAGGAAAAATAGGAAAAGGAGGGTAAGACAGAGAGAGAGAGGGATGGAGGGAGGGAGAGAGAGAGAGGGAGAGAGGGAGAGAGAGAGAGAGAGTGGACGTGTGGCGGGGGAAACAAGAGCCACACTGTTCCTCCAAAGGCAACAAAATAAATCACCACTGGGACCTAACAGTCTCCATGTTTTGTAGGAATCGATCTAGAAAACAAACAAGTAGGAAAAGAAAGAAAAACTTGGGTGCGTCTGGGGCTGGGATCTGGGGGCAACACGATTGTAGCAGCAGGGAGGCTGCGGTGCATCGGGCCTGCAGGAAGCACGCGACCCGGGGCTCCGCTCGCTGGCAGCCGGGGGCCCCGACAGTCACGTCTCTGGACAGAGGCTGCAGGGGCCCCCCCTCGTGTCCTGGCTTCGGGACTCCGAAGCTGACGGGGCCCCATCCCAGAGGAACACACAGCCACGACTGCCAGCCCCCAGGGCTAGGGACGTCCCCAGGCCTGCTGACGTGGACGCCGTGCTGCTGGCAGCTCTTCTCTAACCAGAGTAGATGACAGAAGCATCCAGAACAGTAGGAGGGCATGGGCAACACACAGCATCAGGTCTATGGGGTCAGCCCGGGACCTGCTCTCTTGCCAACAACCACACACTGCCCACACCAGGATGAGGTCTGTGGGTCGGGATCCACAGCACACAGCAGGTCGACACAGTGAGCAGGCCACACTGCACAGGATCCACACCCCATTCCGGGAACCACACCGCACTCCAGGATCCACAGCACATGCTAGGATCCACACCACACGCCAGGATCCACACTCCAGGATCTACACCACAGTCTGGGACCCACATCACACACCAGGATCCGCTGTGAGCCACTTCCCAACACCTTCCTTGCCCAGGCGCCATCCTTGGTCTTCCCCGTGCACTGAATGGAGTCTTAGCTCCCTGCTCCCCCGCACCCCCCACCCCGGGGCTCATCCTGGTTCCCTGCGTGGTGAGGGCCAGTGATGTGAAGTGGTTGGTCAGAGTTTGTTCTTTGCTCTCTCCCCGTAGGATGACCTCTGCTCCCACCCACCCGTGCCCCCTCCCTGCAGGGCGAGGTGACCTGAGAGGTGGCGGCAAGCTCAGCGGGGTTGTTGTAAAGCCACGGACATGTGTGTATGGAGGACACCCCAGAGCCGGGCGGCTGGCAGTGTAAGCAGCGCCCCCCCCCAGCCTGCCCCCCTCCAGGCTCCTGCACCTGCCCGGGCGCCGTCCTGTCCCTTCCTGTCCATTTGGTATCAGCTTCCTCCTCCTCCCAAGGGTCACACAGGAGAAGCCGTGCTCCCGTGGACGCTCCCCACGTTCACGGAGCAGCAGCCGGTAGGCCCAGGACTCACTCGCAGATGCGGATGAATGCCCCGGGGACCCAGCACTACAGCCCTGTGACAGACGCTCAGCCCCAGGCATGCGGGCCTTGCGCAGGCGGCGAGGCCAGCCGGGGCAGGGCAGCCGAGCGAGGGCCTCCAATCCAAGGCCACGGGGTGCTCGGGGAGCCCGGGCACCCCAGGAAAGCTCCTGCACTCTGGGCAAGGGCAGAGGGCGTGCTGCTCGGTCAGCCCAGGCGGGAGTGACCTCACGGCCATCTCGGGATGTGCTGTCGTGCTGGGATACACTCGTGCTTGGTCTGTGTCCCCATTCCTGGCCCAGAGCTCCCGGACCCCGAGCTGTTGGCTAAGGGAAGGGCCGCGAGGGTGGCATGGGTGTCTTGGGTTCACACCAAGGCCCTCTGAGCCACACCTGGGTGTGTGCTGGGGGACTTCTGGGGAGCCCCGAGGATGGAGCAGGTTGCCGGGGGACCCAGCCGCGTGAGGATGGGGCTGGAACCTCCGGCCCTACTCCCTGATCTCCGGGAGGGGCAGTGGGACCAATCACCAGAGGCCGATGACTGAGTCCATCATGCCTGTGTAATGAGGCTGCATAAAGACCCAAAAGGAGGGGTTTGGAGCACCTCCAGGTCGATGAATCCTGGGGTGCCCAGACAGGCAGGTGGGCCCTGGATGGGGATGGGGGCCCCTCGCCACCTCCCACGGGCATCACCCTATGCACCCCTCCCCTCTGGCTGTTCCTGAATTGTAACCTTTGTAGTAACTTGTCACGTAGCAGTAAACAATTTTCCGGTCAGTCTGGACCCGCTACCAGTGTCTGCAATGGGGTCGTCTCGTGGGGCCAAGCCTGTCACCTGCGGGGCCTGTGCTCGTGGCAGGCAGGCAGCGTCAACAGTGGGCTCAGGCTGGGACCGGAGAGTCTGCCTTTGGTACTAACCGCCTCCTGCACCACGCTGCCTGCCCTGGGACCGTACCCCAAGTGCTAAACACTGAAGTAATAACCTATATCCTTAAATATAGAATTAAATAAATGAACTATAGTATTTTTTTAATTTTTATTTATTTATGATAGTCACAGAGAGAGAGAGAGAGAGAGAGAGAGAGAGAGAGGCAGAGACACAGGCAGAGGGAGAAGCAGGCTCCATGCACCGGGAGCCCAACGTGGGACTCGATCCCGGGTCCCCAGGATCAGGCCCTGGGCTGAAGGCAGACGCCAAACTGCTGCACCACCCAGGGATCTCTGAACTATAGTATGGAATGAGCATAGAATCAAATCTATATTATTAAATACTTGAAATTTTAATAAAACTAAACTGAAATCATAGTCAGGGCCATTCTGGAGAAATCCAGCCAGGCACTTTTTTGTCCTAATTCTTCCAAAAGACTTCCTCAAATATCAGAAAGGGAGACAGAACATGGAAGACTCCTAACTCTGGGAAACGAACTAGGGGTGGTGGAAGGGGTGGTGGGCAGGGGGGTGGGGGTGACAGGCACTAAGGGGGGCACTTGACGGGATGAGCACTGGGTGTTATTCTGTATGTTGGCAAATTGAACACCAATAAAAAATGAATTTATTATTAAAAAAAAAAGACTTCCTCAAAAGCCTGACTTCTGGGTCAAGTTCTAAGTCACAAAAACACATATTTGCTCTGTTTCTTCTTTGGAATGGGAGACCTCCAGGCTCACCAACAGCCCAGCTGCCTCCTAGGCTGTCCTGGGATCTGACCCAGGGCCACCTGAGAAAGCAGCATGTGGGGGCACAGAACAGCCAGGACCCCAGGTGTGAGTCCACCTGGCCCAGGACCGACAGACAAGCCTCCTCCCTACCCCTTCTGAGTCTCCTCCACTCTGCCAGAGGCTCACCTCCATTCAGTCATTTGATTTCCATTCATAAACTCAACCACCCGATTCAGGGATCTTGAATATCATCTTATGGCTCCGCCGTCCTTAGCCTCTGCTTTGTGTTCACAAATGGCTGCCCAGGCACCAGCCATTGCTTCCATGCTGCAGCCAGGAAGAGGTAGTGTGGAGAGCTTGCATTCTGTCCAAATCCGTGCTGTGTGCCTTCCTGGCTCAGCCAGGTGCGTCCTCCACTTCCTAACAAAATATCCCTCAAGGTCTCCGAATTATGCATTGTCTCTCCAGATTTGGGTTTTTACAGGATCAACAGAGTGAGACATCCTAGGTATTAAGAGAGTCTTGGGTAAATGAGTGTCACTGACTGATTTCCTCTTATTTCCCAAGTTCTCTGTAAAACGTGAGCTCGTTTCTCTACTCTGTCGCAAAGACACAGAAGTCACTGAGCCCTGATCAAATATTCCTCTAAGGACTGCAGACTATTGATATCTTGGGTCATCATTCGTAATGCAAATCTCCTCAACCTTTAAATGAAACGTAGACCAGGAGTTTACTCTAGGAAGAGCTATCCTGGGGATGTACACACTACGTGGCGTACAACCAATTCAGGGATCGTTTTATAATGTGATCTATTTTTCTAGAGATTTTGCTCTTGCTTCTCATTATAGGCTGTACCAAGCTCACAGACGTGTGGGCTAATTGATCATCGTGATCCGCCGAGTCGGGCTTATGTGAACAGGTGTCCATTCCTTGTCAGCCCCTAAAGCACGGAAGAGTCGGCCACTTGCTTGGAATCGGTTCCTCGGAGCAGGACAGCTTGGTGTGTGACTTCGTATCCCACCCGTGCGAAAGGAAGGGGAGGCGAGGGAGAGGACTTTTCCCTTTAGATAACCACAAACAATCTCCAAATAACCCCTCCGCTGCAGGGAGCGACGCGTCTTTGTTTGCCAACCTGTGTTTGAACAGTCGGAATCACTACCTGAGCAGGCCTGCGGGTCCATGCCCTCTGCTGTGTGCATCTGATTCGGAGCGAGCTTGAGTTGTCACCGTAGGGCCACAGGCCAGCGTCCAAGAAATGACATTTGGAGCAAAGACGAATGATCCCCAGAGCAGACGTTTGCGATGGTTATGATAAGGCCCGGAACCTTACCTCCCTCGAGGAGGCCAGAAATATTTGTGTAAAACCAGATCAAATAAAAAGCCTCTCCCTTGTCCCTCAACTAAATCATCTCTCACTTACTGCCATTAAACAAATATTGGCCTGGCTGCGAGGGATGTGACCTGTGTGCTGTGAGTTTGTCCCCCCACCCCAGCTGCCCTCGGCTTTTTTTTTTTTTTTAAGTCTTTTTAAATCCACTCCAAGGAGTTTCTTTCCCACCAATCTTCTCAAGAAACCCTGTCCTGTGGCTTAGGTTTGGATGAAGCCCGAGGCTCCTCTCCCAGGTGCCATGTTGCCTGAGAAGGATGCCGCACTATCGGCCGCCTCGCTCAGAGAGAGAAACCACCAGCATCTCTCAAAGCTGAGATTGAATCAAGAGTTGCCAAAGGGGTCCCATCCATGCCCCGGTCAAGAGCCCATTATTTCCATGCAAGCCTGCCTGCAGGTCAGCATTGCTGCTTACCTGAGGCAGCCTTGGCCAAGGGGCAGAAATTCTCCAGGCTGCAGCTCACTTATTGCGAAAGTAGGGACGGTGACAGTCTTGTCACAAATCGACCGTGAAGATCGAGCGAGCAAAGGCACAGGAAGTGCACGAGATGGTGCCGGGAACAAGAGCAGACTTTACCTGTGTGTTTTAGAGTGGCCCAAGGTTCAGGTGGTGCCCCGAGCTCACTCCAGGACCGGGCCTGGAAGCTGAGATTTTCTGTGCGTGCCACTCTACATCTGGGAGGTGACAGGAGTCCCAACACGGTGTCTCCAAATATGCCACTTGAGCACATGGATCATTTTTGAGCTGATGACAACTAAAAATAAATAGTTGTATACAGAAGAGGTCTTAGAGCTTCCTTTATCTGAACACAGAAACTCCAGGCAAATGTGGACCACCATAAATGTCCTGTCTGGGGGAGTTTTATGGCTGTGAGATGGCAAAAAGCCAGTGCCAAGATCAATCTGCACAAACAGACTCAACTAAAATAATCCTTATCTTCCACGAGTTTCCTCATATATTGACCTTCCCACAATTCACTGCCCCTAGAAGCCCCACAGCCCCTCTGCTCCTTTGTCTGCTCTGCAATTTAGTGCCTTTTCTTGAAATGGTACATAATTTTCTGAGCCTAACCATGTCTTTGGGTTTCATTTTTTTCCCTGTGAAATCCCTGTGCATGAACTAAAAAGTATTAACATCAGTAACAATGTGTATGCTTTTTTCTCCCACTCATTTTTCTCTTGTCTGTTTAATGAGAAGTCCCCATGGGAAGAACATAAGAGGGTGGAGGAAAAATTTTCCCTCCCCTACGGATAGAACTTGGGGACTTTGGGAGGAGCCCGGTGAGGCATTACCCTGGATGCTCTGGGATTGCCTCCCACTTCCCACAAGAAAACTTCCCAAACCAGGCAAATCTCTGTCAACACCACTCACTCTTTTATCCTTTAGGGCCACGTTCTTCTGAGTTACCACTGCATCTTGACCACATTTCCAAGCTCACCTCCTGCCACGGCATCTTGCTGAGCCAGAGTTCAGTAGCAGAAACGAGTCATTGTGAAGCCATCTAGCCAGGCATTTCTGCCCTAAAGTCAGGGACATTCTGTGCCATTCTGTTCCCAAGCTCAGCCTCATGCTATTTCCTGAGACTGGAAGTCCCTTCTCTTACAGCTCACCCTTTCCCTCTGGTCTCGCTCTATGCGGCATCTCCACCATATTTCTGACTCACCCCATCCTGATCAGAACCCTGTTACACATCCCTGTAGCACCCCATGCTTTTTCCTTCAACACAATTGATTGTAACCATAGGCTTGAGTGTTTTCATTCATCAAAAAAAAAAAAAAAAGCAGCATCTTCATGACGAATACTGCAATAATCCACTCATATGAGGTCCCTAGAGTCATCAAATTCTACTGAAGGTAGATTGTGAGTTCCAGGGGAGGGGGTGAGACTCAGGGTTTGGTGGGGAGTTTGGGAGGATGAGAAAGTTCTGGAGGTGGTGGGGGTGGTGGTAACACAACAGTGGAAATGTGCTTACTGCCACTCCACTGAACACTTAAAATGATTAAGATGGTAGATTTTACGCTATGTATATTTTACCACAATAAAACCAATCACCTTGTTAATTTACAAAAAAGATCTTTTATTTCCCTGGACTACAAACCCCGAGGTGGGACACTGCTGGTCTGGCTCAGCACAGAGCACACAGAAGTTGCTCAAATGCATTTGTTATGTGAACTAATAAGGAGTGTTTAATTGCTTAGATAATTCACCACCTTCTTAATTTAATTATCTGACACTTCCTCAGTACCAGGGCTGCCTTTCCTACCAATAGAAGTTTAAAAAAAATGTATATTTTCTCTGTCTGGGTCTAGTGCTTTCAGACCTAAATCACTCAGCAGGGATCAGCTCAGGAAAGGCAGCCACGTCCAACAGCACATGCAATGCAAGGAAGCGTGAACTGAAGCAAACCACCAAAAAGCCACTCTGCCACTGTCCAGATCTTTCTGGAAACGCATGGAATAGGCCTGGTCAGCTCCTTCTCTCTCCAAAAGCTTGTGAGGCTGTGGAAACCTGATAGAGAAGGAAGACAGAGGTTCAGGGATCAGAGATCCTGGGCTGGGGCTCTGGCTTCCCACCTGTCTGCAACATGACCAGTCTGGGGAGCCTGTGAGTTTATTTCCTCAAACCAAGAGTGGGGCCAGTTGTGAAAAATATCATGACTTAATATTGATGGGGTTCAGAACATGCCACCCTAGACTGACTCTTTCAACATGAAGGAATCTGAAGAAGGGATCATGCAGGAAGGACTCTCCCACCTCCCCTGAAGCAGGTCATGGGACCCTCCTGCCACAGGTGCCCTCCCTCCACCTTGAGGATGGGAGCACCCTCATCTCCAAAGACAGGGACACCAAGGGGAGTCCCAGGGAGCAGGCCTTGCTGGGTCTCCCCAGGTCACTACCCTGAGCTCATACCCTTCGTCCTACCACATTTTCCATGAATGTCCACCCTTCATCATGCCCAGCATGAAAACACTCATGTGTAACGGATTCTCCACATCTTCATTTCCTTATGAGGGCTCCGTGCCACATAAAACTTGCAATAAATCTATATGCTTTCCTCTCCTTAATCTCTTTCGTCTGTCCAGTTTATAAAGTCCCAGCCAGAGGACCAAGGGTTGTAGTAGCAGAAAGAGCTCTGTCCTCCTCCCCAGTGTCCAGTGAAAACTAGGCCATGGAGCTATCCACACAGCATTGTGTCAACACACACACCGTGATTACAGCCTGGGAAAAATAGACACCAGCCTGTCTACTGGCTGGTGGTGGGGAGGAGTTTTGCTTCCTTCTTAATGCCTTTGTGTGCTTTCTAGATATGCACAGGTTACCACAAGGGAGGAGGCCCAACACGACCCTTCCAGGCTGCAGCCTCACTGTCCAGGTGATCTGCTGTGACGCAGCCTCTCTGGGCAGCAGCCTGCAGCTCCCTTTGGGGGAAGCACGAGGAGTTGATAAAACCATATACACCAGCACTGAGCCCATCAGGAGCTCGGCTCTAATCAGAAATGATGGCAAGGAGGCAAGCATTGCACTGCTTAGGGTAGGCTGCTGGTGGGAGACCTGTGGGCACCTACCGTAAGTGGTCTTACCCTGCAGACGCCATGCTGACAGGGAGTACTTTATTCTGAGAGATGCAAAGGAGATGATAAAGCTCTCCCTCCCGGAGAAGTCCTACCTTGGCACTAGATCTTCATTACTTTCCAGTGAGATACGACTGCCGTTTGTGGTGGTATATTCAGTCTTGCCTGACTTGCTTTGTTGACAGAAAGCTTAATCTGTTGTTTAAAATGATGACACCAGTTTTGCAGTGTCATTGGGAGTGGCAAATGAAAACACACGTGACGCACTGAGCATTTGAAGTCTGTCTTTTCTCCATCCCCGTGGCCTGGGATGATACAGAACAGAGAAGCAAAGACCCAATGGCTCTGGCAGTGTGGGCCTGGAGAGGGGAGGGAGGCCACGACTTGTGCACCCGTCCCCACCGATCTCCTCCATCTCACTACTGACGGGCGTGTCGTGGTGCAAGCAGCTCAGCAAAGGGGAAATATCACTTGAGACTCATAACAAAGGACTGCAGTTGGATGGGAGGGAGTCGGTGTTCCGTCTTGGCTCAGAACACAGCCATTTTGTTCATGTTCAATAAACTAGGACCCCAGGACTCCATTAAGATCCCATACTGCAGGGGCACCTGGGTGGCTCAGCGATTGAGCATCTGCCTTCAGCTCAGGGCATGATCCCGGGGTCCTGGGATCGAGTTCCACATTGGGCTCCCCACAGAGAGCGTGCTTCTCCCTCTGCCTCTCTCTCTCTCTCTCTCTCTCTCTCTCTCTCTCTCTCTGTCTCTCATGAATAAATAAATAAAATATTTAAAAAAAAAAGATCCTACATTGGGGACCTCACAGTGGAATGGGGCTCAACTCCACATTACAGTCCACGTTCTAGAAGACCTCTAGGTCCTCAGCTTCATCCTTCCTTTGGGGTGTACTGGACCAAGATTTAATAAGACCCTGTGTTCATAGGGCAACTCCCACTTCCCTTGAGCACTTGGCACTTGAAGGAGGAATTTGCACAGCAAACCAGGATGAGAGTTGCAAAGACCAGCTCGTTCCCGACAGAGGTGGGAGGCCCAGTCCAGCCTGGGCCATGGAGGTATCTTCCTGTCCAAAGGTTCGGTGCTTCTTTACAAACAAATGAAACAGTAAAGCAGTACAAGTCACTGTATGGTTTGGTTAACGTCAATCTCTTCCTAAATACATTTATTTATTTATTTATTTTATTTTTAACATCATCTGGCAAATGAGGCATTGCGGAGTCTTTCCCATCCTTGCCACACTGCCACGCCCCCCTCCCCTCAGAAGCTGTGATTTATGATTTTCAGATCCATCTGAAAATGTGTTCATACTCTGCACGGAATTCCAACTGGAATCCCAAGAAGGTGCGGCTGAGCCGGTGACAATGAAGGGAGCCTACCAAGCTTCATTAATATGGGGAGAAAGTGAAACAGAAATAAAGATTTTTCTCTACATCCCCCTGCACCACCAGACAAGGAGTAACCATAGAAACAGATGCTTAGGAAACCAGAGGTGAGAAAGACCAAGAATGAGAATCCCCAAGCCCTGGGGACCCTGGTGGTCATAGGCAAATCCAGAAACCTCCTCTTTCTCACCTGGATTTTGATGGGAGATATTTCTCCCCTTTCTCCCAAAATATCCAGGAAGCGATATAGAAGCAGAAACTGCCTTATAAATAGATGTTTTTTTTTTGAATAAAGCAGACAATGGAGAAGAGGGAAAAGAAGACATTCCTCGGCACTCGCACATACCAGATTGGGAAAAATAACCTCCGTATTGAAAATAGAAATAAAATCTGCTAAAAATAGTAGTGGCTGCAAGTGCTTTCAGTGAGATCAGAAATAACAATCCAACCATTGGGGTCACTTCTGAACAAAAGACCTCTCACCGTGGCGCTGATGTCACTGCAGCTAAGGCTGCTCATGGACATGGACCCAGATGCCGCTCTGGTGCTGGGCTCTTCTGCCCCGTGGTCCTACTCTCTGAGGCCAGAAGGAAAGCTCTTACCAGGAAGTGAGCTCATGAAACCCACTCTTCCCAGGAGCCCCCATTATACCCTGTTTTTTTGTTTTTAGATGTTATTTATTTACTTGACAGAGAGTGAGAATAAGAGAGAGCACAGGCGGGGGTAGGGTGAGCAGAGAGCCTGACGTGGGGCTCAATCCCAGGACCCTGAGATCAGAACCTGAACCCAAGGAAGACCTCTAACCAACTGAACCACTCAGAGGCCCCTAACCTAGATTTTCTTTTTTTAACTAGAAAATGTTGGGAAATATCTACACCTATATTTCATCAAGGAGGAAAAACATTTTTGGTTTCAGGGAACGGACTTGATCCTCAGAACCACCCAGAAAAGGACATTATCCAATAGGTACCAGGGCTGAGGATGGTTTCCGGGGCACTTGGAACACAGCAGGCAGATCAGAGGCCCTGCCAAGCCTCACTGAGCTTCAGAAGGCAGAGGCTCAGTGTTTATCAGCAGCAAATACGGCAGAGTATTATCCTCCTGACTGGTTCAGTGAGACTTGTACATCCAAGGACATTTCTGCACAAGGGCTGAGCTCAGACCAGGCCTGTCCACAGTGTGGGGACAAAAGAGGCAGGGATGCTGCATGTCTGTGCTCTGAGGCCTCCGGAAGCTGCCCTGAACTGGGTGGCACCTGATCCTGTCTGCAAGGTCAGATCTCCTTTGTAAACACTTGATAACCTTCCATTAATTACAAGAAGTGTTAATCCAGTCTCATCATGTGGGAGGCGTGTGTGTTTGTTGACTCCTGCTGCCATCCCAAAGGCAACATGAAATATTGCAAAATTATTTAAAACAAAAGGTCAGTGAGAATAAAATATAATGAAAATTTCCCCCAAAGAATAAAATTGCCCCATAACCTTTGACCTCTTTAAAAAAAAAAACTAATAGAAGTAGATCAAGATAATAAAAAAGTGAGGGAGATTGTTCTATATGACCAGCAATGAGTAGGCAGGCTATTTGATGATAAAATTGCATATTTGGGACAACTCAAGGGTGCTATTGTTTTAGCATTTTTTAGACTCTATTTTCTGGATGTGAACAGCTAAAAGTTGATCATTGTTTTCCCATTCCAAATCACATTCATTTAAGGTGGAAAGAGGATTTTTAAACTCCATTATCTACATCTGACTTACTGAAAATCAAATTTGTATTTATTTCAGAAAATCAGACATAGTCAAATTCTTTTATTGGACTTGATGAAAGTGACATAATTCGCTCAGAAAACTTGGTTCTAATTCCAGGTGCCTCCCCTTGGGCAGTGACTTGCTCTTTCTCTTTCAGAGTCTGCCCCCTTTCCATAAATGCAGAAATAAACTAAATCCACAAAATATGGAACTGCTGGCTACATGAGTACATTAATAAACAGGAAAATGATGGATCACAGAGATGATAGATAGATAGATAGATAGATAGATAGATAGATAGATGATAGATAGATAAGAAGACATGTTCAATGAGCTCTAACGTCCATTCCTGCTCCACAGCATGATAATGGGTACTTGTTTTTTAAAGATTTTATTTAGGGATCCCTGGGTGGCGCAGCGGTTTGGCGCCTGCCTTTGGCCCAGGGCGCGATCCTGGAGACCCGGGATCGAATCCCACATCGGGCTCCCGGTTCATGGAGCCTGCTTCTCCCTCTGCCTGTGTCTCTGCCTCTCTCTCTTTCTCTCTCTGTGACTATCGTAAATAAATAAAAATTAAAAAAAAAAGATTTTATTTATTTATCTGAGAGGGCAAGCATGGGGGGAGGGGCAGAGGCAGAAGCAGTTTCCCCCAGTGAGCAGGGAGCCTGACCAGGACTCATCCCAGGACCCCAAGATCATGACATGAGCCAAAGGCAGACACTCAACCAACTGAGCCACCCAAGTACTGACACTGGGCATCCATAAGGAAAGATGTCAGTAACCCTTCAAATAAGTTATAGGTCTTCAATATCAGAAAACCTCCAAGTATTAAGACTCTTCTCCCTACTTATAGACTAATAGAAAAAAAGAAAACAGGGCAATACTCCTCTTTACAATAATTTCTGAAAAAAGAAAACAGAGATACTCTTAACCAAGTTGTTCCTGATGTTTGAACTTTTTTTGCCAGAGAGATTGCTATGCCTGTGAAAGCACCACTACTTCACCGTATTAGGTGTGACGGGGTTTCAAGAAAGGGCTGGTAAACATGTCTGTAGGAAGGGGATTGTTTTCTCAGCCACGTGAACTTTCTGTGACGTCTCTCCCCAGACTCCCAAGTGGGGAGTGGCTTTGTTCAGAGCGCAGAGGGCGGAGCGCACTTTCAGTAGACATCTAACAGAACGCGACTGTTGACGGATACTTGAAAGATTGAATTCGAATACTCATGTTTGACTATTTGAAGGGCCTACGTTTGTTTAGCATAAGCGGAATTGAAGTCAACCCTTAGAAGAAAGGAGGGTGTGCATTTTACAGCAGGAAACTCTTCCAACTTTGCAACTGACCATATTATAAAAGTGATCCCCCAAATCAAAGTAGTGAGGAGCCATACCTGGCGGCAAGAAACCAGAAAGGGAGCCAGGTGGGGTGGGGATAGATTACTGTTTTTATATTTCTTTCACTTCTAAAGGGGGTTCTAGATTTTATTTTGTATTTTGTGCATCTTTTCTTTCAAATATACAGCACACGGGTATATGCAAAGAGGAAACTATGGATTGACAAATAGGTTTTCATTATTTAGGAAGAAATACAAGGTCTAAATTCCAGACGTGCATTAAGATCAATTTAGTTTGTACTCTCAGGACATCTCACATTTGGGGATTTAAGCTGATGTATTTTGTAAGCTTTCATAAACGTCTACCAAAAAAATGAAATTTCGGAGCTGATGAAAACGTAAGGCTGAACAAAGCAGAGTTAAGCTATTACAATTAAAGATGTCATCAAATTCTCAAGTGAGACTGGGGAAAATAAGCCAGAAACTAGGCCGATCTGGGGTAACTTTTCTGGGTTGTTTGTGTATCAGGCAGAAACAGAGACTCTCCAGCCGCTCCTGGTGACTAAGCAAGATTGGAAATGAATTGCTTTCTAATCTTTGAAATGCTCCTGTGTCACTGTGCATGATTTGAGGGGAGGGGTCAAAAGCAAAGGAAGCCGTGGGGCCGGCGTGGGAGACCACAGCCATGCCCAGAGTTGCTCTGCAGAGGCGAGAGGAAGACCCGAGAATGGCACGGAGATTGTGGAAGCTTTGGAAGTCCTGAGGGTCTAGTGCTGTGAGTGCGGCGGGCACCAGTGGTACGCTGTGCTTTCTTTGCCTGCTCCCCCCCAATTACACACACGGTCCCGGGCACCAGAACCAGGAGAGCCTCTGGATGCAGGCCCCACGCGGCCAGGCTGCCTTCGTTGCTCGGCCGTGCTGGGGGGTCGCACTGTTTGGAGATGCTCACCTGCTCGGAGCCCCACCTGTAGATGCGGGGCGCGCACCAGCCAGGACCCACCGTGGAGGCCTTAGACCACACCTCGGCTGCGTGTCTGTGCTTTTGGCAAAGTCAAGAAACCTGTGAGGCTTGGTTTCCTCATCTGCAAACTGGGGATGTGCCTCTCCCCCCACTTAGGCTCTTGGGGAGAATAGTGAAGCAAAAAAAAAAAAAAGTAGTGAATGTTACCCCTCTGTGTGAAGAAGCTGATTTAATGCACAGGTTTCCAATGATTCCCTCCTGGGTCAAGATGCTTTCACAAAGCCTGAGTGATAGTGTCCTCATTGTCTCTGTCGTCCCAGCGCTTGATGGCATTTGAGGTTCAGTTTTACTCCATGTCGAGCAGAAACTGAATGAACCCTGGATTATAAGGGTAAGGAGGGGAACTGAGTGGGAAAAATTAGAGAGGGACACAAACCATAAGTGACTCCTAACTCTGGGCAACACAGAAAGGGTTACCAAAGGAAGGTGGGTGGGAGGGATGGGGTGACTGGGTGACAGGCACTGAGGACACATGATGGGATGAGCGCTGGGTGTTATACTGGATGTTGACAATCTGAATTTAAATAAAAACTTTAAAAAATTAATTAAAAAAAAAGTTTGGAAGGCTTGCAGAGGAGCGGCCACCCAACCCGGCTCCGCCTTGCCGGGTGGAAACACGCTAGTGAGCCGTCCACGGCACAGGGCACGATTTCACCATTTGCCTCCGTGTGAGACCAAGCACTCTGTTTTCTGTAGGCCACGTACATAACGGTACAAAGAACATGAATAATGGACGTCGGGGTGGTTACTGTACCCACAGTCTTCCCAGCCTCAAACCCATGCAGCTTGTGAACCGTAATCAGACACTTGCAGCTAGAAATGTCTACATTGCGATGCTACAGGAGCCGCGTTAGTAAGATCCCCGCCCGTCATCCAGTTGAGGGGCTCGCCGTGGCCATCCCCACAGTGATTCCCGCTACTGATCGGATCCCGGAGGAAGTTTCCAAGTGAGAAGAGCAACAAAGAGAAAGAAGCCAATTGCACTTTTAAATTAAATTTCTTAGGACACCTGGAGGCTCAGTGGTTGAGTGTCTGCCTCCAGCTCAGGGAGTGACCCCAGGGCCCCGGGATCGAGTCCCTCATCTGGGCCACCATAGGGAGCCTGCTTCTCCCTCTGCCTGTGTCTCTGCCCCTCTCTGTGTCTCTCATGAATAAATAAATAAAATCTTGCTTTAAAATAAAAACAAAATTCTCTAAGACAGATTTGTCTATTAATTAAACATCACGTTTCAGCGAATCAAATCTAGTCAGTAAATGCAAGTAGTTGACTGGCTTATCAAACCTGAGGTCACTTACACCTCTAGGAACTGCTTCTGTTTTTGTCATTTCTGTGGCTTGGATTTAATCCTCAATTATTTGATTCTTGTACGTCACAGGCCGTTCTAGTTTTTTACATGAATACGGGTGATGAGAGGCAGCTCTGTTAGGCTGGACCTCACCTTACAAAATATTTGTGTTTCTGAGAAGCTTCAAGCCAAACAAACCCCACTTTCCACGATTCAGTCCCGTTCACTGTTTCAGGGAACGTGCGTTCGGTCAAATGAACCAAACATCATCATCATCATCATCATCATCATCATCACCACCACCTCCTTTATATCCGCCATGAAACCACGTTCCTTACAAATCTTACAACCACATCTGCAAACCCTACGCTGCCCCTTTCTGGTGAAGCATTTTGCTGTGGGCTCTCGTGCACCAACGTGAGAAACCAAATCAAATTAAAAAACCGTATACGAGAATGTTTACTCCTCCAGCTGGATCCTAATTTTCAAAGTAAACACTGAATCTTTCGGAAGCAAAAGCTGTTTTTCATGCAAGCAACGGTCTAGGTGCAATAATCGTCCACCACAAGCGGCTCCGGCGCATCTCGGGGCTGGGACACCACCTCCCTGCCCCAGGCAGGTGTCCCCGGGCCCTCCTCCATTTCTATGCCAGCAACCCGACGCCTGAGCCCATCACAAACCACAGCCACCAATGAGCCAGTTTCCTCCAGCGCGTCTCCAGATTATTGCTTTACTCGCAGGGGGAGGAAAACAGGGAAAAAATCAAGGAGAGCAAATCTTTACAAGCTGCCCTAATCACGGCTTGTGTCAAGTGACCATTGCAACGTGGGTCCTTTCTTCAAGGTTAGATTCACAGCACAGCACCCAATGAATGCACTGAACACATGGCATGCAGGCGAATGAAAGGACCCCGGGGTGCAGAGCACCCCTCCTGACGCAGCAGCTCGGACTCCCGGGCCGCTGGAGGAAACGGGTCAGGCATCGGCTCCCTGGGCCCGGCATCCCCGCTGGGGGGCCACCCTAGCTCCCACCGCGGACAGCCTGCGCCCCCTGCGTGAGTCCTCAGCAGAGTGCTCCCCTGGCCGCACTGCTCCCGAGCATCTACCGTGGAAAGACCACCCATGGGACAGGACAAGCAGGTGCCAACGTCAGGGAGGCCGCCGGGACAGGCTTCCAGGCCCGGCTGGCGGTGGGTGGCGGAGGCGCCAGCCAGAGGGCATGGGCCTCCTTGGACTCTGCACAAGGCCCTCGTGGCGAACCGTCCTGGGCGGCCCAGGAATCTTCGGGGGACGGCTGGGGAGCAGGGACGACGGGAGCAGACATGGGTTACCTGTGGGGCTCTTGAGACCACTAGAGCGGCGCAGGTTGGCAGGCGCCCTTGCTCACCCAGGACAACACGCAGGCCTTGGGACCAGGGGGGACAGGTCCTGGGACAGCTGGCGCCCGCCCGTCCCCCTCTGGCCCCCCGGATGCCCTGCAGGATGTCAGCAGCTCCCCAGCATCAGGGCAACTGCGAACCGGAAGCCTTTGCCTCTGCTCGGGGTGTTCAGAGCAGCGTTGCCCTTTGTCCCAGGAGAGCCACCCCGGGCAGCGGCGCACCCAGCTCTGCCCTGAGGCTGCGCGGCCTGCAAGGTCTCCGGGAGGCCGTCCCCGTCCGTGGCCCGCGATAGAAAGCCAGAATCGACCCCCGAGACCTTGAGGCAAATGAGTCTGGCCCAGGAATCTTTCTCCGTGAGGGGACGGGTCCCCAGGGCTCACACGCTCCAGCTGTGCCAACCCAGGTGCTCACCAACAGGCGGCCGCAGAGCCTCAGGTGGGGGCGTCTCCTAACCTCCCTGTGGGCGGGGAGCAGCTGGAGCGCAGGGTGTTGGGGACCCAGGCCAGACGCAGAAAGACCGAGGCTGCGTGATCTCAGCCCATGTGGACGCCTGGGGACACCAAAGTCCTGGAGCAGAGTGCAGGACCCTGGAGGCCAGGGTGGGGCGGGCAGGGGCGGGTGGGGCTCAGGGCACCCCTCCCATGGGAGCGCGGGGGTCAGGGAACTAAGGCACGGCAGAGGAAGGGTGCGCGCACCCCCTCTGAGCTGAGACACCCATCATCTCCTGCCCGAGGACACCCACACCCCTGGCTGTCAGTGGCTCAGACGCGGGTGGGCGTCTACACCACCAGCCCCTGGTGCTCAGGCTCTGAACCTGGGCTGAACCTCGCCAGCAGCAGCTGTGCGGGGTGTCCAGCCGCCGATGGCAGACATAGGGCTCCTCAGCCTTCGTAACCGCACCAGCCAAACCCTAGAATAAACCTCCGTCAGGTCCCGTACATCGGTATCTATACACACAGCTTCTCGACTGTTTCACAAAGTCTTCCTTTGAACCTCTGCATCAGGTGCAAACGTCTCCAACGTGATTAAAACGGACACTGGGGAGGGTTGCTCTTGGAGCAGTGACTTCTATTAATGAACAAGCGACAGAAACCAAAACCCCAGCTCCGATCACCGCGTCTGTGAACGCGAGGCGAGAGGGCCGGTCCCCGGGGTTGAAACCCCGACCAACATCAACTGGAGTAAGAGCTCGGCTGTGAGAACGTTAGGGAGCCGTGTGCACGCGGGCCCTGCCACCCGTTGGGCGACGGAGCCGCCGGAGCTGAGCTGCTGATGGCTGCGGACCTGTCGCACGTCATTGTCGGGACTCAGGACCCCTTCGGCAGGGTCCCTGGCACGTCCTGCGCAGTTTCCGCTGGATTCGCTTGTGCACATCAGATGTGTCCTGTCTGCGGCAGCAAGACCACCCTCGGGATTTACGGCCTTGACACGAGCCACTGCCCCGGCCCCAGTGCCCTCACGTGGTTTGGTGATGCCCGGAAGCACCTCCAAGACTCTGCAGTTTCTGAGCCAGACCTGGGCTTCCCAGGGTCCCTGTCACCCCACCACCCTCTGACCTACCGCGGCCCTGGCCCTCCTGAGCCATCATCCACATCGTGACTTTTGCATCCCCAGCTTCCCCTGGGCTTTGATAACTACCTTGGAAAATTGCTCTGGTTGGGGTGACCCAATGTAGCATCACGTATCCTCCTAGTCGGTCCCCACCTGGCTCGGAGCTCCCTGGTCCGGGTGCCGGCCTTCGCCTAGGTGTTCACTCTGCACGGTGCTGGCTGGGGAGCCCCATCATCTGCACCTGCCACCGTGTCCCCACCCAGTCCGCTCCCCAGAAGCAGAGGACACCATTCCTTCTCCCACCCAGTAGACCATTAGAGTGTAGGCCCTTTGTGCCCCGGACTGAATGTTTGGGTTCAAAGAACTAAATTGACTAGTGGCAATGTCCGGGAGACGTTTGCCGACAGACACTTGGCACCGGTCAGAATTGGCCACATGGGCGCTCGCCACCGCTTGGGCCCCCCTCCTCACTCTGTAGAGTCCAACACTTCTGCTTTCAAGATCCCTCTTGTTAAAAGGGTGTAAGAATTAGGCCAGCTGATGTAAAAGCTCCGCAAAACTGAGCGGTGGAGAATGACCTACTTCTAGGCTTCACAACACACAAGATTAAAAGGTTAAAAAAAAAAAAAATACGCGGGGCCTCCGTAAGTACTTGGAGACCAGCACTTCATCAAGATTCTTTCAGTAAAAGATTTCATTTATCATGAAAGTTGAGGGGCGCATTATCGACTTGACAGCAGATTAAGGCTATTAAGAAAATTTGCTAAAATAAACATCGAACTTTTTGCCCTGCGGGAACGGTGGAAATGCCGGTAATCACTAAGTAAAACAACCAGAGAACAGGATGAAGCCAATAGTCATCCCCTTCCACAGAGTACCCGGAAGGTGAGACAGGACACGGCTTTAAGTTACAGACGTTCAAACAAGGAATAACGAGGGTGTGTGACTATAAAGCCGCTTAAAGGAAGAAAGGGGGTTAACTCGGCCACTGCTCCCGCATGGATTCCTTGCAAAGGCCTTCGTTAGCTCCGTGGGCTGCAGGGCGAGCTCCCTGAGGACACCGCATGTCGCAGGGGTGCGTGACCTTGCAGGAGTCACACCTTCCAGGTACCTACTGCCTTGAGCATCTCGGACCCGTGAGAAAGGATATCGGCTATTTGCAGCGACCCCAACACCCTCTTACCCAACTCCAAGGAAAGCATCACCTAAAGAAAGGCGGGGGGGTGTGGCATGGGCAACAACGGAAGTCACGCACGCAAGGCGGGGAGCGTCCTGAGCTTGAGATCAAGGCACCCAATCAGGAACCCATCTGGGAACACGTTTCGAGCCACGCTCGGTGGCAGGCTCCCGCTCCGGCCGATTTCTTGGCCACCACTTTACGATACTGGGCATCGCGATTCGTGGCGTTGTGTGGACAAAACATCAACATCTGGAATGCGCATTTTTGTTCCCACTGGAAATGTTCTTGATAGATACAGCGGTGCTGCATCATCCTGGCAAATTTAGTTCATCTCTTCGATCCTTTTCCACATACTTCCCCCTTAGGCTCTTACCTGTAGGAGATGCCCGGCCGCTCCACGAATCCGTGGAACCTGGAGGCAGTTCAGATATTTTATCAGCTTCTTAACACCCTGGAGCCTCCGAAATAAAACTGTTTGCACTTCCATCAACTCACTTAACGGTGTCGGGAGGTGGGGGGCTAGAGGATGTCCGTGAAGTCACCACCGTTTTTAGCCTGTGTTACTAGCATGACTGTATTAAAACATGATATAGGGGCACCCGGGAGGCTCAGTGGTGGAGCGTCTGCCTCCGGCCCAGGGCGTGATCCCGGGGTCCCGGGATCGAGTCCCGCATCGGGCTCCCTGCGTGGAGCCTGCTTCTCCCTCTGCCTGTGTCTCTGCCTCTCTCTGTGTATCTCATGAATAAATAAATGGAATCTTTTTTAAAAAAATGATATATATGCACTTTTTAAAAAAAACTACAAGGGAACACTGTCTGGTTTCCTTTGGCTCTTCCAAAGGGTACTGTGTCCCAATGGTTATTCTCTGGTGTTTAAAGTGGTGGTGAGGAAAACCCCCACTTCGTTGGCTTCAGGAGGTGAAGGCATCTGCTGAGGGTCTCCGGGGGGTGGCTGGCAGCCAGAGCAGGTGGGGAAAGCCCCTGGGGTGCATTTCCTCAGAGAGACCCTAACTTAAGGCTCCTTGTCAAGATGAGCCTGACCCCGTCCAGCACACATACATGACACAGCACACAGTCAGGCTCTCTCCACACTAGGCAGTCGTTTCCAGGGAATGCGAGGACACTAGATTATTTGTCCGAGGAACAGATGGGGACATGGACAAAGAGGAGCATCCTGTGTGCCAGTGATTACTTGGTTTCCTCCCTCCCCCACCTGTGGGGCTCCCCCCTTCGGTCTGGGTTAGCTCCCCCCTTCGGTCTGGGTTCCCAGAAATGCAGGGTTATTGCACAATGTTCTCGTTACCTGGTGAGACAGCATGCAGCAGGGCTGTTCCACATACATCTGACTCTTGCTCTCACAAGTCTGTGTGCATGCATGTGTATGTGTAGGTGTGCATGCATGCATGTGCCAAAGTGTGTAGGCGTGTGCAGGTTGTGGACAGGTTTTCATGTGTGCAGGTGTGTGCATGTAGATGTATGTAAGTGTGCATGTAGAGGTAAGTAAGTGTGTAGAGGTGTGCACGCATGCAGATATATGTGTAGATGTGTGTAGGTTTATACATGTGTACTGGGGTGCATGAGAGCACAGGTGTGTACAGGTGTATGTGTGTGCAAGTGGACAGGCATATGTGCAGGTGTACAGGAGTATGTGTGTGTACACATGTATACACGTATGCCAGTGTGCATGGGTGTGTAGGCATGTACAGGTCTATGCGTGCATGCTGGTGTACAGGTGTATGCGGGTGTGCAGGGGTACATGCATGCAGAGGTGTGTGTAGATGTGTGCATGTAGGCATGTGCATAGGTACATACATGTGTGCTGGTGTGCATGTGTGCAGGTATATGAGCGTGTGCTGGTGTATAGGTATACGCATGCATCTGTGCAGACATGTACACCTGGATGCATGTTGCATGTGTGTTGGTGTGCATGTGTACAGGTGTATACATGTGTGCATGGTGTAGGTGCGTAAGCATGCAGAGGTATGTGCAGATATGTGCAGGCAGGCATGTGCACAGGTGTGTGCAAGTGTGCATGTGTACAGGTGCATGCATGTGTGCATGCGTGCAGAGGTATGTGTGGACGTATACATCTGTGAGTGTGTGTAGGGGTGTGTACAGGGGTCTCACTGGCAGACCCTGAGGTTAGCGTTAAGTACCCAGAAGCTGCAAGTACTTTAATAGGAACAGACACACTTGCACACTGTGGGTGCGCTCGTCACGTGAGTTCACTAATTGTCTCTTAACGCTTGTGCTTCATGACCGTGCGGTGAATTGACACGTAGTGGAGTTGGAGCCTCAGCACACATGCCAGCTGGAGCCCTGACCGCCCGATGTCATTCAGCGCAGAGCCGGGGCCATTAGGGTGTCCAAGCGAGTGAGGATCATGCGGACCCCCCAGCAGCCTAACAGGACATCTGCCGTCGCCATGGAAACACGGGCCCTTGCCAGCAGCATCAGGACCACACGGCACCGGCGGTGCTCGGCTACACACGGGCGAACACGCCCTCCGACGGAGCTGGGCCGGCTCGCGGACCCACGGGCCCGTGGCGAGCACCCGGCCGCAGATCCAAACTGCAGCGAGACCTGCATTTCCCGAGCAGGGTGGCCGGGGTCTCCACCCCACGGAAGTCGGCCCGCAGCGGTGGACCACCCCTCCTCGAGAGAAGCTACTCAGCCAATGGCCACTGTGACGTCTGGTGGCGAGTCCCCGAAGCTGGGGAGCCTGGGGAGCCTGGAGCCGCGGCCCGTGGGGGTTGGGGACAGGCCAGGGATGCGAGCACCTGCGGGAGGGGAGGTGGGGCAGCGTCCGTGCCGTGAGGCCTCTTCGGGGTTCGGCTGGGGAAGAGCAGTGGAGGCGCCAGCCCACAGCCGGTCCTACCCCTCCTGCTGCAGGCTGGCGAGAGTGAGAGCTGCTCCCTGCTTCCTCTTGCACCATCATCCGCTCTGGAAACATGCTCCCTGGTGAAGCCTCAGCGGATTCCTGCTGGCATGAGGGGGGGTGTCCTCTCCAACATGGGGCGTCACCTCACAGGGCATCTTCTGAGCCCCCCCCCCCCCAGGCACAGGCCTGCGGCATCCGTGCCACCATCTTCCAGCTCGCGCGTCCGGCTCCTTTCTCCACCCAGAGCTGCTCCCCAGAGGGCCAGTTTGCACTGCGGGCATCTGGGCACGGTGGGAACAGCGTGGGGCTGGGAGCCACACAGACCTGAGGTTTGAAGGCCACGCCGCCTGGGAACCTGGCTCTGAGCGGGAGACAGGCTTGTCCTGAAACCCTACACTCTCACTAGTAAGGGAGGTTGTTCAGAAGTAAGTGGGGGTCATGGGAAACACCCGGCCTCTTGGGTACAGCCTCCAGGCACCCCTGCCCTCCCCAGACACCCTCCCCGCTTCCCCCGCTGCAGGGCCGTGCCCCATCTGTGGGCATCCAGAGAGCGGTGTGGGTGCTGGGGTGTGTCCTGCCCAGGAGGGCCAAGCCTACGCCATCGCGGAGCTGGGGGGACCATGGAGGCCGGGCACAGGGCGCGGCGTCCTCAGGTGCGTCCACAGAGCAAAGCCGGGACAGAGGACCCGAAGCCTTAGGTGCTTCCCGAATGGGTTGAAAGTGACCCCCACTTACTTCTGGAACAACCTCCCTTACTAGTGAGAGTGAAAGGGGGACGTTATTTTGCAGTTTAGAGCCAGGATTTCACTGCTGGGTGCCCTGGCAGGGTTGGAGGGGCACCTTCCGGGAGGGTCTCCTCGGGGCAGCCCGGCGCCAGGCAGGGGTGGGTTTCATTCCGAGGACGAGGGCGACACCTTGTGGGCTTCTGGAGACATCTCATGTCCTTGTGCCGGAAGCACGCCTGGAGGCCTGGTGTGTGCTCCTGCTGGGACCTCGTGGTGGCAGGTGCCCAGGGCAGTGCAAGTGTGCACGTTGGAATGGAAAACACACCCCAGGCTTTGGCAGCTTCGGGTCTTCGGAAGAACCTGACATCGGCGAGCCTGGCGGATTCCTGGACAAATCTTGATGTGATGCATCAGCATCCGTGGGTCCCCCAGGTCCCCAGGGCCTGCAGGCCACGCCCTCCTGTCCCCCAGCCCCTCCTGTCCCCAGCCCCTCCTGCCATTTTCAGTGGCACCGTCCTGAGTGCGGTGGGAACGGGGCCGGGACACATCCCACAGTTCATGTCGCCCTCATCACGCCCTGGCCTTTGGCACAAGCCAGCTAGAGAGGCACCTGGCCTCTGGCATCCCCCCTCCCCCCTCCCCGCTCCTCCTCAGACTGTCTCCCTGAGCGGCTGCACCACACCTGACGCCCGCCGTCTGTCCTGCCATCCGGCCTGGGCAAGAGCAAACAGCGCAACCTCCCGGGCACAGAGGACACCCTCCCGGCTCCCCCTCCTCTTCCAGGCTGCCTGGGGTTAAAGGAGACACGCGCCCAGCCTGGGGTGAGGCCTCAGGTGCTGCTCCGTTTCCCCTTCATTAACATCAGGGCACAGCAACATCATTGGCCCTTCCTGCGGGTGCTGTGACCATCCTGCCCAACGGGACGGCCCGCAGGGACGGGGACGGAGGTGCTCCTCACGGGGGCTGAGACTCCAAAACACAACGAAGCGGAACACCCTGGCCCCAGAATCCACGTTGGCTGTGCCAACCCCCACCCCCCAGGCCGCCCCCAGGACTGTGTGGGACGCAGCCACCCCGCACCAGGTACCGACCCTGCCCCTCCCCCGCTGCCCCCCCCTGCCGGCCTCCCAGCCCCACCTGGGGGTCGAGCACCCACCGTGCGTCTCAGGCACCGGTGCTCAGTTAGCGCTTCCACTCAGGGCGTCTGGCCGCCGGGCGCGGAGGTGTGGGCGAGGGAGGCGCGGGCCCCCCGGGGGCCCCTGGCCTGGCCAGGCGTGTCACCCTCTGCGGACACGTGGTCCACTGAATGCAGCATCTGGGAGACGTGGACACGGCCTGGGGGCGGCCCGGGGGCAAAGGAAGCCTGTCGCGGGGCTTTGCATCACACGCTCTCGAATACATGGAAGGGGACGTCGGGCCGTTGCTCTCTCAGCCACAGCTCACCACCGCGGCTTCTTCTTGCAAACCCGCCCTGGGCGCCTGGGCTCCATCGGGGATGCGTCTGCCTTGGGCTCGGGTGCTGAGCCCGGGGCCCTGGGATCGAGTCCCCCATTGGCTCCCGGCTCAGGGTGGAGTCCGCTTCTCCCTCTGCGCCTCCCCCTGGTTGTGCTCGCTCTCTCTCTCTAGCTCTCAAATAAATAAATACAATCTTAAAAACAATAAAAAAGGGAAGAAAGAAAGGAAGCATGTTCCATCGTGAAGAAACGTGGCAAAGACCCAGGCCGTGCGTCCTCGTCCAGCACGTCATGCACACGTTCTCTGTCCGTAGGATCTCCAGCAGGAACACAACACGTGCCTCAATGTCACTCAGCCCCCGGCCTGGGGACTGTTGGTGGTTAAAAGGGATTGGAGGCTGTAAATAACCATCCCCCAATAGAAGCGGGGTGGCCCGTGCTCACTGCTTCCTGTGCCCCGAGCACGTGTGTCCCTGCTCTGCTCGCAGGAGAAGCCTCCCCTCTTCCCCCGCTCCCTGACCCCACATTCTGGGCTTGGAATAAGCCGGCTCCTTGTGGAGATGCTCACCTGGACTCGACCGAGGCAGGTGTCCTCCGAAGATGCCAGGCTGGGCCCCTCTCATGCGGGACCCACGGCAGGCGGGGAGATGCCAGTGAGGCACAGGATTCCAGTCATCGAAGTAAACAACGTGTTAATGCACTGTTAAAAAATCAAAATTAATGCAAACACCCATGATTTAAAAAAAAATAAATCAGCATTTTAAATAAAGACGGGATCATTATTCTTGACTTTTTTTTTTGCCTCGGGCTCCAATATGGCTCATCACAGCACTGTCTTTATGTCAAATTTCGATATTTTGTGCATCATGAATTTTCCGCACTCATTCTGAGGTTTTAGCATGTTGCGTTAAGATCGTATTTCTCTTGGGTCTTGAGGGATTTTCATTTGTTTGTTGGGAGACTCCTTTAGTGCCAGGCGGAGGAGGGTGCCCAGGGCCCGCTGGCTGTACCCATGAGCTTGCACTCTGGGACTTAGATGGGGCTGCCAGACTGTTGCACCCCACTGCTTCACGTGCCTCCCCGGGTTCCTAGCTAGCGCAGAGAGGTCGAGAAAGGCTGCTCCCTCCCCACTGCATCCCAGCCAGCGCTGCTCACCACCCTGAGGCAGGCTGCCTTACCCCCCCCCCCCAGCTGGATGTTCCCTCAAGATGGAACTCCCTACCCTACCCCCGTGATGGTGGCTTCCCACACAACGTGCTGCACCACTCATGACAAGCTCCCAGCAGCTGCCCTGCAGAGCACCTGGCTCTCAACAACCATTTATTGGGTCGATCAATTGATTGACTAATCGATTGATCAATACCTCTGAGCTTGGGATGCCTGAGAGGCTCAGCGGTTGAGCATTTGCCTCCAGCTCGGGGCATGATCCTGGGGCCCCAGGATCGAGTCTCACGTCAGGGTCCCTGCAGGGAGCTGGTGTCTCTGTCCCTCTCTCTGTGTCTCTCATGAAGAAATAAATAAAATCTTCTAAAAAATACCCTGAGCTCAATCCACTCAGACTATGCATGCTCCACTCATTCTCTCTTCCACTTGACCCCAGGAATCATAGTGGAATGCTGCAACGGGCTCCTCTTTCTCCCTCTTCCTCACACACACGGTGTGCACACACACACACACGCATGAACCCCTATATCAGATTCTGCAGCCGAGAAGCACACGGGAGCCGAGGTCGCCTCCTGGGCTTGAGCTGGGCTCAAATGACCTGAGTCTGCTAGGCCACAGCTCTGACCTCCTTTCACGTTTTGCATTTGTGCTTAAAGTGTTGCGCGTGGCGCATGCTCATCAGTCAGGATGGCCAGACAACTTATCATGGCACCTCCAGCTGTGCTTGAATTTCCCATGAACCACGAGGAGTGTTTTAGTGCAAGTATGTCCCAAAGATTGCGTGGCACCCACTCACACTAAAGAAACCATTTATCTCTCTGAAATTCCTACCTCACTGGGTGCCCTTTGTTGTCACTTGTGACATCTGGCCACCTTGCCGCCCATGTGCCAGTTTAGAAACCATGCTGCCTCTTTGGCCACACCACAGGGACTCCAGCTCCAGCCCCAAGCTGGGCCCACAGGTCTCCCATGAAACCGTGTCTCTTTCAGCACCTAGAGGGACCAAGTCTCACGACGCGTGTATGTGTACATCTGTGTGCAAAGCCCATTATTTGCGTGATAGCAGCAAAAATTGGAGGACGGGGAAAAGAGGTTCTGAGGGAATAAGCTATGCATCTCACCTGAGTAAACTTCCTGCCCCAAGAAAGGCTTCATCACATGCACACACATTAGTACGTACGTTAAATATATTTATGTTACATTTAGATGTAAATACAAATATGTATGTAAATACATAGAAACACACATTTCCTGGAAGATCGGGTTCCCTGGGAAAGCCTGAGCCCCCTCCATGTCTCTGGTTGACCCACCTTTTCCTGCCATCAGCCCCCTGCCTCCGACCTCTGGGCCCTGGTCCCCGTGAGGCTCTAGACGAGCTCGCCTCGGTCCTTGGTGCATGAACAGACCAAGGCCAGACAGAAACGTGACAGCCTCGTGTTGTTCCTACGTTGCCAATGGGAGTCTCTTAATGGGTCACAGAGGGTTCTAAAGCAGAGCTCCCATATGGGAATAACAAGGCACCATCTTAAAGATACGATTTTTGCACCAGATGGTACATGAAGAAGGATCTTAACCTGAATGCCACTCAAGTTGCTTCTGATTCCTAATCAGGAGACTCAGGTGCAGGGTCGCTGGACTGAGAGGCTTGGCCTCATGCTGTCTGATTCCATCCACTGCTCTACTGCTTCCTAAGCTGTCCCGTTCCTCCCAGAACAGACAGATAGAGCCAGTAAACCAGTGAGCAGGAAGGGGCACACTGGCCAGATCTCAGATGTCCCACGATGTGCCACCAGCTTGGGCAGAAGCCGTGGGAGGAAAGCCAGGGGGTCGGTAGTCCCAGGGACTTGTATGTCTCCCCATGCATGCTGCCCAGGGCATTAAGGTCGCACACTACTGCGCAAAATTATTATTATTTGACAGAATAAAAAAAATATGAGCTCCTAGGTGGCCCAGTTGGTTGAGCATCTGCCTTCGACCCAGGTCATGATCCCAGGGTCTTCGGGGAGGGCCCCACATCGGGCTCCCTGCTCAGCACTGAGCAGAGAACCTGTTTCTCTCTCTTCCTCTGCCCTTCCTCCCTCCTCCCTGCTTGTGCTCTCTCTCTCTCTCTCTCTCTCTCTCTCTCTCTCACACTCTCTCTCCCCCTCTTTCAAAGAAATAAATAAAATCTTAAAAAAATAAAATAAAAAATTTGAAAATAATCATCACCTATCCATTGATTGCAAAGGCTTCCAAACTCTCTTCAGGAGGAAATTTGCCCATGCACACCGCAGAGGGAAGAATGTTTTATCACGACTACTAAGGTCCTTCCTAGCAAAGTGCAGAAAATGGCAATACAGGGAGTAGGAACCCTTTGTGCCTCTCCAGAGGAAAATTGTTATTGCCACGGAATATATGAATTGCAAAACACCACCACATAAAGATTTACGACGCGTTTCTGTTATATGGGGGAAGAATGAAATGTAACTTGAATTTATGTAAATGCTGTTGACAAGAAACAGGGCCTTCACATCTAGTCATGGATTACGATTCGTGTAGATACGCTCAAAGGGTGGAGAAGAGACATGTGTTGACAGGACCTTTCAAAGACCAAGAGAATTTTGTAACCTGGAGCATGTCCACAAGAGAAAAGGCAGGAGCCACCTACACGGGAGAGATCGTGAGCGCCTAATAGCTCTTCCTTTGCAGGAACTGTGAGGCAGGAGTGTCACTAAGGTCACCAGAATGGGAGCCAGGAGCACGGCCCGGATTCCAAGGGCAGCACCATGGTGCCCAAGCACCCAGCCTCCGTCCCCTCTCCGGGGAGAAGTGCCTGAGCTGGAACGTCTTTTATCCTTCAAGCTCCCGCATCCCAGCGCCATCGTGAGGCAGCAAACGCTCGAGCCCACGGAGACAGGTGGCAGGAGTACAGTCGGGTCTACCCACGGCCCACCTGCTGGTCTCCCGGGGAGAAAGAGTGCAACATGCAGAGGGCAGTGTATTCAATAGCATGATAGAGGACTTATGTCTACAGGTGGGCTCCTCTCACCCCCATGAAGGTCCGAAGAAAGGTCTCACACTACGTGGAGTCCCGCCAGGTGAGGAAGGGGGTGTCTACACAGGATGACATCTTCCCCTGAAATTGCCCATCAGACCGTGGGCCATAGTGGAGTTCTGGACAGGGAGAGGTGGCCGGGCAGGCTGGGATGCAGGGAAAGATGCAGGATCCCAGGCAATGCACCATCCTCAATACCAAAACCAAATGCACGGGTGTGAGCATATCGGGGGCCCAGGCCCCTGACAAGAGAGAGCCTGTCTGGATGAGTCCCGGCTGCGGTACCCGAACACCACAGACGGGGCCTCATGAGCAACCGACACTGGCATCCCAGTTCTGGAGGCTGGAGGCCGAGATCAGGATCCGGACGCCCCAGGCTCAGTGTCTGGTAAGAATCCACTTCCTGGTCCTGAAGGAACGAGGAGGGAGCTCCTTGGGACCTGTTTCACAGGGGCACCTATGGCTCGGCCGTCCACCCCCCGCCCACCTGGTGATGGGATCACAGCTGCGGAGTTCCCGGGTGTGGGTGTCAGCAGCATGGGCTTGGGCCAGCCGCCATCTGTCGTGAGGTGCAGGACCGTGTCCTCGCTCACCCCGGTGGGAGAGCACATGGCTCCAGGAGAGAGATGGGGCCAAGGAACTGGGGGGTTGCTTGTGGGCTGAGGCCGTCGCTGGCTGAGAGCAGAGCGCCCATGAGGGGACGGGGCGGCCTGACGTACAGGATGGTGCACGCGCGGTGAGGGACCCCACAGCCTGCAGTCCTGCTCAGACCAGGCCACATTTACCCACAGTGGGGTCCCCCCTCCAGTTGCCTTCCCGTGGGGCCACCAGTTTACTGTTGCAGCCCAGGGAAGTGGGCAGCCACCCACTTTCAATGCTGATGTGAGGTCACATTACTTCCACCCATGTAGGGAGGCCCTGATGTCTCGAGATGCAGAGACACAGCAGGAGGGGCTCGGAGCCAGGTTCTAGACGCGTCCATAACACGTTAGAGAAGGCTACACAGGTGAGCGGACTGTTCCGGTAAAACCGGGCGGAGGAGCCGCTGTTGGCCCGAGAGACACGGGCGAGGGCTCCTGCAGGACGTGTGTGAGCCGTCTTTCGCTCCATTAGTGCAAGACCAGTGTGCTCACTGAACAAGTAGGGCGGCACAGAAGGAACAAAGAAGGCACAGACCCGTCCAGTTTTGGCAACCAGAGAAAATTGTTCATATTTCCAGTGAGCTACTTTCTGATTTATTTTTTGTATACGTAACCTGGGTCATATTGTGTCACATTTTTCTTGAACCTGACATGATGTGTTAAGCCCTAACTCATAGAGTCTTTAAAAAAATATTTCATAAGCAAGTATTGTGCACTTTATTTCTCCTGATGAAGAGAGAAATTGTGCCACTCCAGCTCCTGCCTCCACCGCTGCCACCGCGTGAGGCCACAGGGTCCCCTGTCTGCCGGCCTTCTTATCAACCCCCTTGCAGGAAAGGGAACCGAAGGTGTGAAGCACGCTTGTCAGCAGTGGTCACAACTGGGTGCAGAGCACGCCACCCCAAAGCGCTGCACCCTGGCAGACTGACTACCTCAAGGTGAAGGAGCTTGAGGGGCGGCAGGTGCGGGAAAAACTCTCCGACCTCCCCTGAAGCAGGTCATGGGACCCTCCTGCCACAGGTGCCCTCCCTCCACCTTGAGGATGGGAGCACCCTTATCTCCAAAGACGGGGATGCCGAGGGGAGTCCCAGGGAGCAGGCCTTGCTGGGCGTCCCCAGGTCACTACCCTGAGCTCATACCCTTCGTCCTACCACATCTTCCATGAATGTCCACCCTTCACCATGCCCAGTGTGCAACACTGGGCCTCAGCCAAGAATCTCCTTGCACGTGGTTCTCTCTAGGCCTGTGTCTGCCGGGCCATGCCATTGAGGGGATCAGGAACGTCTGATTCATCCATGGAGTTCACACGAGACCCAGCCCAGAGGCTGGGTTAGCAAAACGCCAAGGACATGGGGCCCATTTCCTGACTTTTCCCGGGCGGTTGCTCTGAGACCCTGAGGCCCGCGGGGCGTCACGACCGCACGGCTTCCTGGTAGACAGGCAGCGTCGGCCGCCGTGTTCTGGCTCCCCGCTGCTCACACAGCCCCGGGCTTTAGCCTTAACCCATCAGGACGTGGTGGACATGGGAGCGGGTTCCCGGCCCCTGAGCCGGCAGAGCTGAGGCCGCAGCATGAATCCGTGGACTGATGAGGCCGTTCCCACCTGAGCAGGGCTCCAGGAAGGATGGGGAGCCGGGTTACCTGAGAACGGATGGCCCAGGACGGACAGAGGCCCGTGGGCTGCGCAGGCCGGCATGCCCATGTAGGCTGCCTCTGCTCCACGGTGACCCCCATGGGGCCTTGATGCTCCCCTTGCCCTGCTGGCCCGTCCTCCACGTGTCCCCTGGGACCCGCGCAGACCCGGAGTGACAAGAGCCCCCGCGGCCCTGTGCTTCCTTCTCTCTGCCTCCCCAGCTCCTAGCGTCAGTCCTCACGCAAACTTCAATAATTATAACTTCAGTCATTCGGCCCTGTGGCGTGCAGCTTGCTACAGATATTGGCCGCGGCAGGTGCGCACCTGCAGCCCACTGATGTGCCAGGTAGCCCGCGGTCGCTGCGCCCGAAGTCATCCCCGGCTCCTCCTGCCACCCCGGGCCTCAGTGAGGAGCCCGCACACGCCTGGGTGCACAAGCCCCCCAGAGCCCTGGCCTCTGGAACAGCGCAGGCCACGCACCCCTCCCCACCGGGAGGCCAGCCCGGGCGCGGTGCGTGCTCCACGCGGGGTCGAGTGGGTCACCGCCCGAAGGCGAACCCGAGGCCCGGTAAGCAGAACCTCAGGGGGGCGGCGCCCAGGCTCCACGCTCTTCGCGGAGAACACCGCGAGCGCCCGTCCCTCTAGAAAACACAGACGGGTCCTCAGTCCCCAACCCCCCTACGTCCCACAGCAGATATTTTGAAACTTAGAGGAAGAACGACGGATCTGTACTTCCTGGAAACCACGAGCTATTTGGGAAAAACAAAACGAAACGGCAATCCCATGCCTCACGTCTCAAGACACTTGAGCATCTCCGTGGAGGAGGATGAGTCAACACGACCGTGAAGGTCACTGTGGTTGTGGGGACACCGGGAACCGTAGGTGAGCACACGGGTCGCTTTACCGGGCGATTCACACTATGGCCTCTTGGCAGAAGGGCGCATCTCTGGGATTCACTTCTGAGTGATCCCCACGGACGGCGCGAGGAAAGGGGGTGCAGCATGGACGGAACGACAGCCGCTGAGTACTGACAGCTCGGAGCCTGATGGGGAGCACACGTGATCCCGTCTACTCTGGCTGGTGTCTGAAATTTCCCTACAAAAGGGGTTTTTGTTTTGCTTTTTTTTTTTTTTTTTTGCTTTGGTTTTGTTCTTGCGGCTTTTATTTTATTTTTTTAAGATTTTATTTAATTATTCATGAGAGACACAGAAAGAGGCAGAGACACTGGCAGAGGGAGAAGCAGGCTCCAAGCAGGGAGCCCGACGCAGGACTTGATCCCAGGACCCCGGGGTCACGACCTGAGCCGAAGGCAGACGCTCAACCTCTGAGGCGCCCAGCCATCCTTATTTTATTTTATTTTTTAATTCACATCCACCTCCGGAGTGGGTGCCGGCAGCTTCCGTCCCTCGGGTGGGACCACCTCCCGTCTGTCCCTGGTCCCATCAGAGCCAGTTTCCAAACTGCCGCCTTCATCTAAATTCCAGAAATAACTAGGGCCCTGCGACTTTCAGGCATTGTACCTGAGATAATTAGAAAAAGAAATCTGTGTTCGTGTGCCCAAGATCATTAAAGAATTTAGGGAGCGAGCCAAAGCAGGGAGAAAAAAAAAATGTCTTCCCTCCTACTAAAATTAGCTGTAAGTAGCTTATTGCAAATCTGTGCTTTATTATTATTATTTAATGCAAACTTTCTGAAACTCGTGATATTTCTCTCCAGAGCCGGGAAGAGAGGAGGGGAGTCGGTGGGCAGGAGGGAGTGGGGATGAGTCAAGGGCTTGTTACGACGGAATGACCCGGGGCTTCCCATCAGCCTGGCCTCGGGTGGCCGTCACCCCAGTGCCGACGGTCCTAAAAGCAGAGATCCTACAGTCTCTCGGGAGAGACCTGCCAAAACCGACTGCCTCGCAGCTGCTCCGGGTCCCTCCTGCAAACTGGATCCCGGGATCCACCCAGCAGATCCCTGAGCCGGCATAGAAGGTGGGGATGGGGACTCAGCGCCGCTGCCTTCGCAGGAACGAGGAGGTCAAGGAGGGGGGGAAGCAGCCGTGGGGCGAGGGTGTTGTGCTCCGGGGGCGTCTCCCACTGCCCGAGGGGCCCGGGGCTCCATGCAGGGCCCCATCTCCATCTTCCCTGTGTGCTGTGTGCGCACGCTCGGAGGGGATGACACACCAGCCACAGACCCCGCGTGACACATCGAGAGTCGCCTCCCGGGAGACACGCTAGGACTCCAGAAACAAGATCAGAAGTCGTCTGGAAAGCCCGTTGCTGGAGAGAGGGAGAGGCTGTCTCACCTCCCCAGGAGCGAGCTTCGCGGCCAGAGGAGAGCACTGCAGGGCGGACAGAGGTGGACTCGAACATCCAGCCCGCGAAGCCATCCTCAGGGTTTGCCAGCAGCAGCCCCGAAGTGGCACCTCGGGGACCCGATGCATCCCTTCCCCATCCCTGGGCCCCCCGAGACATGTCCTGCACTGTCACACCGGCTGTCAGCGCTCGAGTCCCTGGCCCCCGCCGAGTGACACGCTGACTACATGGGCATGGAAGTCACCGTGTCACGTATGGGCAATGGCTTTAGGGGCCACTTGGGGCTCCCCCGTCCTTTCATGGGAACATGAGTCAAGAGAGGTCAACAGACAGGTGACAGCTGAGGACGGGAGCCCACGGCAACTCACAGGCCCACGCGCCTCACGGAGGAACGAACCGCGCCTGCCGTTGCTCCCACCAAGCCAGGCCGGGCTGTCAGACACGCCGGGGGAGTGCTCCCCACAGACGACACGTCACTCCGTGGCCCTCGCCCCCCCACCCCCACGTGTGCCAGTGATGGCTTTGGAGCGAGGTCCATATCGCAGTAAAACAATCATTTGGAAATTTGGAAAAGGGGAATTTGGTTATTTGCACGAAGGGAAGACAAACTAAAAAAAATATCTCTGCTGTAGGTCTTAATGCTCCACGTGGACGCCCGAGGCCCCGGAGTGGGACGCTCTCCCTCAGCTTGGCGAGGCCCTAAGGGGCCACGTACACTATACACCCCAGAACGTTCTGTCCTTCCCTTTCCCCATCTTCCGGGAAAGAGTCTTTTCAGTCCACTCTGCCTCCCCCTACGCGGGAGCTGGTCCGAGTCAGCAGCCTGCGCCCGTGGAGCTCTGCTTCAGGCCTCGCGGGGCCCGAGCGCCTCCCCTCGCCCACAGGAGACCCGGGGCCCGGGAAGCCGGCCGCTTCCTGGGATCCCGGCCCCAGTCTCACTGGGGGCCTTCCCCTCGGGCCGCTCTGTCTCCTGTGCACCAAATCCTCAGGCTCCCTGAGCTGGGTCCACACAGTGGCCGCGAGGAGCTGGAGAGAACCTCACCTGGACCCCTCCGGCTCCTGTACCATTAGCTTGCTCCTCCGGCGTTTGCCACGGCCTGGACAGTAAGGCCCCCTCTCTGGAAGGGACATCGGTGACCCAGCTCTTGCAGCAGAGCACCCCAAGGGCTTAGCCTCCAGGTGACAGGCATCTGGACCCCCCGGAGCCCCGCAGGCTTGCTCTGAGGTCATGGCCTGACGGGCACGGGGTGCACGAGGGAAGGTCTTCCCTCCCTGAACGCCGACCTCCCTTGACCACTGCTCCCCTCCCTCCCTCCCTCATGTCGACCCCCCGCCCCTGAGGCGTATCCACATTGCATCCCACTTCTCTCCCGTGACCCATCAGCAACTGTTGCTCGTGGTGGCTTGAGCCGCCTCCGGATCCTGTCATACCTGCAAGAGCACCTCACCCCCCTTCCTAACATCCCGCAGCGCCTAGCTCTAGATCTCCAGGTCCTTCATCAACTGGACGTGTGATTTTGAATCCCTTGTTGAGCTCCTGGAAGCCACGCTGCAGAGCAAGCTTGTTAACCCCGTGACCGATTTCCCTTCTGGTCGTCTGCCTCTCATCCGATGCGCCATTATTAACGAGGGGCTGATTGAACATTAATGTGATTGGAATCTGAATTAATGTATTTTTAATAATTTATTGTTTTCATAAATCCAAGACAATAAGATCAGAAGGACGGGCCTCGTTGTCCTCACACCGATGGAATTTAAAATTAAGAGCCCACTTTGCCCTCACGTCCATTTAAAGCCCTCAGTGGATGTGCGCTTGGCCGACCACAATGTTCCTTGGCGAGTCCATGAATTCTCCATCTCCCGTCCAAGAGGCTTTGTTCTGGTGACCCCGGAAAGCCGTCCCTCGGCTTTACGGGCCTCACACACGCGGTTCAAGGGAGCCGGTGAGGTGGTCATTCCATCTGGAGGCTGAATGCAAAGGTGTGAACTTCCACCTGGCTCCCAACGCTGGCAAATCCCTCAATCTGTGCCCACAGTTGCCTTCTGCGTTCGTCCCATGTAAATAGCGCCCGGAGAACGATGCATGGGATCACCACCGTGCGCCTCATTCGTTCCGTACAACATCTGCTTTGTTCTTCACGGTAAACAGATGGAAGCCACACAGAATGGAATGTGAATAATAACCCTGGGTGAATTGAATCAAGTTCAATTATCATTCCCGTAATAGACTGAGTGCCGAAAAATCTACATAAATATGTTGAAAGTTTCTACGTGGACTGGTTTTTTAAAAATGTATTTGGCCAAATGCACACCCGGCTTTAAATGACCGTATTTGAGCATTTTTAAGGGTTCGCACCTGATGTGATTCGACTAAAAAAAAAAAAATGCACTGAGTTTGCACAAAGTCGTGCATGAGACAATATGCCCCAGGCATGGTGAAGAACAGAGGGTTAAGTCAGCACCACCTTCTCAGTGTGAAGGCAGGTGTCCTCTCCGAATGCCTGCACGGCGAAGCCTAACCATCCAGCTCCGTCCAGCCAAGCAGCACGTCCAGTATGCGGGGTGACGCCACATTGCAAGTTAGCCTTTGGTCGAGTGATTTAAAGAGATTGGGTACTGGGATCCCTGGGTGGCTCAGCGGTTTGGCACCTGCCTTTGGCCCAGGGCGCGATCCTGGAGACCCGGGATCGAATCCCACGTCGGGCTCCCGGTGCATGGAGCCTGCTTCTCCCTCTGCCTGTGTCTCTCTGTGTCTCTGCCTCTCTCCCTCTCTCTCTCTCTCTCTCTCTCTCTCTCTGTGTGTGTGTGTGTGTGTGTGTGTGTGTGACTATCATAAATAAATAAAAATTAAAAAAAAAGAGAGATTGGGTACTTTCTGTAGGTCGACACAAAGACGGCAGCCAATGACTATCCACCAGCTATGCTCCATCCCGCCAGCACGTGCCGCACAACCATGCAGAATGCGTAGACCTTGGAAGAACACCACGGATTCAGAAACAGCCAATGTCCTTTAAGATACACCGTGGCGGGGATCCCCGGGTGGCTCAGCGGTTTAGCACCTGCCTTCGGCCCAGGGTGTGATCCTGGAGTCCTGGGATCGAGTCCCATGTTGGGCTCCCTACATGGAGCCTGTGTCTCTGCCTCTCTCTCTCTCTCTCTCTCTCTCTCTCTCTCTCATGAATAAATAAATAAAATCTTAAAAAAAAAAAGATACACCGTGGCAAAGGCTCGCAGAAGCTGGATGCCAGAGAGCTTCTGACCGAGCCTTGCGACTCTGTCATTAAGCTCTAGTTTTATCTATTTATCACCATGGTCGTCAGAGCCGTTGGTAAAAATTCAGATGCCTTGTGATTTTTTTTTTATTGTCTACAATATCATAAAAAAATATATGGGATGGATGGAGGGGGAGCATATGACGAGGTGGAGCATGGATCTGTGGGACAGTGAAAGGGATCTGAGTGACGCTGTGATGGTGGGTACAGGTCATCACGCACGTGCCCAAGCCCAGAGCACGTACGGCATGGACCGCGGGCCCCGATGCAGAGCACAGACTTTGGGTGCCCATGGCGTGCCGGCCAGGTTCAGCGACCACACCAAATATACCACCTGGGGGAGGGGAGTGGGGGGCGCTGGCCGGAGGAGACTGTGCATGTGTCGGGACAGGGACGGGGCACATGTGGGAGATCTCTCTACCTTCCTCTCAATTTCACCATGAACCTAAAATCGTTCTAAAAATATTTTTTTTTGATCAAACGCGCTGTGATATGGAACCAAATCCCACAGCACCTTGCTTTTGGAGGTGGCCTGGTTGGAAGACAGAGAGGGGCAATGGGAAAGTGCTCTGTGGCTCCAACTGATCCATAGACACCTAGAGCATTATTATAAGTGTAGGTGTTTCTTTCTACAGGAATAAAGTAAGTTGAGTAGAACTTTCTAGTTGGAAAGAATCACTTCAACCAACCATCTTCAAAAGCCCATGTGAGCCTTCAATGTCCACCTTCCAACACAGCTCCTTTCTTTCCTCCAGATGATTTATGCCTTGGTAAGATGAGTCTTTCTGTAACCATTGCCGCCGCCTCCAGCTGAGTGTGACACAGGTCATGCCCCCGGCTGCTGAGCCCACTCATGCATATGGATGGACGGTCCAGCAGCCGGCTGCCCGGGATAATGAAGGCCCATGCTGCAGGGATCGTACTCTAAAAATGCTTACATCAATGCTATCCTAGGACCCATGGAGTACAAGGGCACTGCTTTTACTTCCATTATGTCTATTTTTGATAAAATGTTTTTATTCTGTTGATAATGGGTAGGACTGGTCAGTTGAGCGTCTATGCGATGATAATGGTTAATACAAACTAATTAATTTATCAGCTCGTGTTAGTGACATCAGCACCGTTCTTTCATAGTTATTATTCTTTGCTTTTGGATATATTTGAATATTTTTGAATTTATACATGGTATGCGGTTTGAATACATGAAAGCCTATTCTGGGGAGACGGTACCTTCTGCTTGCTCACCGTAACCACAGTCTTATAGATCCTTCCAGATGACCTAGATTACCCATATTTATTAATTTTTATATTTTGCTCAGAACTGTTGCCCTGGGCCAGGTCTTGCCTCTCTCCTATGTTATGCCCTCTGTGTTTTTTTTTTAATTTTTTAAATATGTTCAATGTGGTTAAAATACAACATGCATTTTACCATTCAGTGGCATTACGGACATTCCCGCTGCTGTGCAATCATCTTCCCAAAGGAGAACTCTGTCCCCATGAATACATATTCCCTGGTCCTCTCCTGGGGCCCCTGGACGACCATCCTACCTTCTGTCCTTATGACCGTTGACTCCTCCAGGATCCTCCCAGAAGTGGCATCATATGGTGTTCATGCTTTTGCGTCTGGGAGTCTTCCACCAGCATGAGGTCCCCAAGCTCCGTCCGTGCCGTGGCAGGTGTCAGAGTGTCCTTCCTTCTCAAGCCTGAGTAATATTCCAGCACACAGCATGTTTTCCTTGTCCATTCAGCCATCGACAGACACTGGGCTCGCTTCCACTTTGTTGCCTTGTGAATAGTGCTGCTGTGAGCAAGCGCGGGTGTGCAAGCATCACCCTGCTTTCACTTCCTTTGACTAAGCACCCAGGACAGAATTACTGGGTCATGGGATGATTCTAGCTTTATGTCTGTCTTCTGTTGTTAATGCTCCTTCTTTTCCTTTTTTTTTTTTTTTCTTTAAATTTTTGCTACACGGTCTAGGGGGTAATCTCTCTCTCTTTTTTTTTTTTTAGTAGTTTATTTATTTATTCCTGAGAGACACAGAGTGAGGCAGAGGCACAGGCAGAGGGAGAAGCAGGCTCCCTTCGGGGAGCCAGATGCAGGACTCCATCCCAGGTCACGCCCTGGGCCAAAGGCAGAGGCTCCACGGAGCCACCCAGGGGCCCCTATGAGCGTGATCTTTACCCTGCTTGTGCTTCTGCCTCCTTTCTTTTATGCTAATTTGAAAGTATCTCCATTTTGTTCTTAATTCTTTTACTGGACATTTAAAAACTATTTATAATATCCTTAATTCTCTGTCTCTGGGCTTCCTGTTCAATATGAAATCAGCATATTTCCGACTTGTCTGGCTTCCCTTTTCTTGCCTCAGTAAATCTACTTTGTTATTTTATCACCCTTCGCTCTTCTAATATGTCATTCTTTCCAATACGCGTGACTCGCCAGTGCCGTGCAAGCTCTTACGCCCCAGACCAGCCAAGGAGGGGGCCGCGGTGTGTCTGCACCCCTCCCCGACATGGCCAGTGAGCGGCGGACCGCTGGCGTCACCCTCCCAGGAGCTGCAGCCGTCCCCACATGCCCATGGCTTCCGTGATCGCTGCTCGTGCTGGATTTTAGTTTCCCCGTGTGTCACGGGGACATCATGTCGCAACTCCTCCGGGGCAGCGCACCTGCCTACCTCATCTGGCCACGACCCCACGAGGCTTAGACCTGAGTGGCGGCGCACTCCCGCCTTCTAGAATTAGACATGGCTACCAAGCCGGGGGGGTGCCTGAGGTTTCCCCTTACGACCGTGTCCTTTGTTCTGTGTGGTTGGCCGCACACCTGAGGAACCTGGATCTACAGACATGAACCCGCTGTGTCTGTCTTCTTAGCGTCCAGCACGTCCTTGCGTCCGATGATGGCAGCTTCCGTTGTTTCTATACTGACCTCGGTCTGTGCTCATTCACCTTCTCCTCCTTGAGGGGCCTGCACACGAGCCTCTCAGCCCCGGGCTCACTCCGCCCGTCCCCATCCCCCCCACTTCTCAGACCTGCCGGCAGCACCCAGTGGGGATGCGTGTCTGCCACGATGTCATTGTCACCGCGTGCAGTCTGTCCAGCGCTGATGTCCCAGTGCAGATCTCTGCCCACCTGGGCCCGTGTCTCCCCTGCGGCATCTCCAAGAAAGGTGCCCGCTGGGCCGCGACCACTGGACACACTGTTTGCACCTGCTCCCCGGCCTGCAGTGGGCGGGCTCCTGCTTCCTTTATGCTTCTCCTCCTTGTTTCTTATAGTGTCTTTAACAGATCTGTGCCTTTCCCTTTCCTACGGAATCCAACTTTTAATAAAGGGAACCTTTCTGGACCGGCTATTCACACAAGATACAAATGGGGTCAGGTCCGTCTTCCCTGGTTCAGAACAGATCCCCTTCCTTGTGACTCGGGGCTGCGTGCATGCACACCTGTATACTTGTGTGTGTGCATGCATTATTTTCCTTTTTAAAAGATATTTATTTATTTATTTATTTATTTATTTATTTATTTGAGAGAGCACAAGCAGGGGGGAGGAGCAGATGGAGAGGGAGGAGCAGATTCATGCTGAGCAGGGAGCCCGATGCAGGACTGGATCCCAGGATCCCGAGATCATGACCTGAGCTGAAGGCATCCACTTTACCGATGGAGCCCCCCACCCAGGCGCCCTGCATGCATTATGTTAGCCGTGATTTCTCCCCAGCTCACAGGAGGTGAGGATGCAGGTTGCCCCCAGTCTGGAGCCCCTCGCCCTCACCCCACTGAGAGGTCGCCTTCTGCAGAGCTCACTTGTTAAAGGACCAGCGAAAATGCTTGGCATGAGGCCTGACACACAGCAAATGCTCACAAAGTGCGGGCTCTGTCGTGAGGCAATGTCTCCTGCTCCTTTGTGGCACCCGGGGAACGTTCTCCTGCAGCCCCGCATCGGCTCACACGCCTCCAGAGGGGGACCCTCTGCAGTGTCACTTGAGAAGCTCCGGAGCCGCTGGTTGAGTCGGGGACCTGCAGGTGGGCACCCTGTCCTCCAGGCCCCACTGCGCCCACTCGACCCCATGTCCAATGTGTCATACACGCCATGGCTCACGGCCACACAGCCTCCCTGAAGGGAGAGTTTGCTTTCTGGATTTCTGTTCATCCTCGTCTCTGGGGATAAGTTTAGAAGGGACATAACAGATGTTTTAATGTGGGCTCAGTGTGCTGTTTGCATTGAAGAGACTGAAAGGCCAGCCCATCCAGGGCGCGTATTCATTCGTATGCCCACCATCTACAATGCAAGTCGGTGTTCGTGTTGGTAATCTGGTGGGTGTTAGGGATGTGCAGATAAACAAGACCTGAAAGAATGGAAAGCACGGACTCAAACACCTGTCTCTGCGTCCCTGTTCACAGCAGCATCATTCACAACAGCTAAACAGCAGAAGGAACCAAACACCCATCAACAAGTGAATAGTTGAGCAAAATGTGGTAAATGCACAGAACTAAGCATTATTCACCCTAAAGGGGAAGGGAATCTGACCCATGCTACAATAATGAATCTTGAGGACGTTATGCCCAGCAGACAAGCCAGTCCCAAAACCAAATCCACTAACTTTGGTCTGACTCTACTTCCATGAGGTACTTAGAAATGTCATGTTCATCAGATGGAATGGTCAGTGCCGGGACCTGGGGTGGGACGATGAGGACTTTGTGTTTCAATGGGATGGAGTTTCAGCATGAGATGGAAAGTTCTGGAGGTGGACGGTGGTGATGTTTGCACGACCTGTGAGTGTAGATCATGCCTCTGAACTGTGCACCCAAATATCATCAGGATGGAAGATTTTACATTGTATGTATTTTATCATAATTAAAAATAAGCAAAAAGGGCAGCCTGGGTGCCTCAACAGTTTAGCACCACCTTCAGCCCAGGGCCTGATCTTAGAGACCTGGGATGGAGCCCTACGTTGGGCTCCCTGCATGGAGCCTGCTTCTCCCTCTGCCTGTGTCTCTGCCTCCCTCTCTTTGTCTCTCACGAATAAAAAAAAAAAAAAAAAAAAAAAAAAACATTGTATGGTCTCATTCATTTGGGGAATATAAATAATAGTGAAAGGTGAAAGGGAATAAAGGGAAAAGGAGAAAAAAATGAATGGGAAATATCAGAAAGGGAGACAGAACATGGAAGGCTCCTAACTCTGGGAAACGAACTAGGGGTGGTGGAAGGGGAGGAGGGCGGGGGGTGGGGGTGACTGGGTGACGGGCACTGAGGGGGGCACTTGACGGGATGAGCACTGGGTGCTTTTCTGTATGTTGGCAAATTGAACACCAATAAAAAATAAATTTATTATTAAAAAATAAAAAATAAAATAAATAAATAAATAAATAAATAAAATCTTTTAAAATATATAAATAAATAAATAATAAAAATAAGCAAATGAAAGTAAATAAGCAAGTAAGACACAGTCCCAGCGTTCAAGAAACCCACAGAAGGGTCAAGGAGTACTGGGAAGGGACCAGACCCCTGCCCTCTGGAGCTTTGAGACCTCCCTTGCCCTTTGGGACTTTGGCCCCTCCACCACAAAAACCCTGGACTGAACCCACAGGTTCTTCGACTCCCTGTGACACTCTGACACCGCTCTGCATCACAGCCCCCAAAAGACCGTGAACATAACAAAGTTGTTATCAGAAGTCCCCGCAGCTGTGCACAGCCGCTTGCCCCGGGGCAAACCGAGGTAGAAGCATGGGGTTTGGAAACCGGCCCCCGGAGCCGCCCAGCTGCCCAGGCCGACCCAGGCAGTCCCACAGCCCCATCGGCCTCTCTCCACCAAGAGGTCTGCATTTTCAAGCCACACAGTTCCTGTAGCCAGCTCTGGGTAGGCCTTAGCCCAACGTGGCAGAGGTCAAGTTAGAGTAGCTCTAGTTCCAAAGAACTCCAGCCCTGGCTTGGCTTTGCCGTGGATGCAGCCAACCAGAGCTCGGAGACGCTGAGAGGGACAGTGCACCAGGAGCCCATAAATATGTCAGAGACAGACGGCTGGAAACCCTGCTTTATTACGCTGGAACCCGCGGCGCGGAGCTGCGATGAAGGATGAGTCTGGGACTTGGCTTCAGAATGACCAAACTCGGGCTAATTTACATCACTTTTTGGCCTAAGCACTTGGCCCTTACATTAGGTTTTATTTCTGTTCCCCCGACCCCTCCCCAAAGACTCTTCTCTCTGGTCACAAATAGACTTTTACTAGCATTTTTGAAAAGAAAAAGGAGGAAAGGATTGAGGTCAGGTGGCCCACGTCGACTTGGCTCTGCTTTCTGCGGTCATTACTCACTGGAATTTGAAATGCATAGTTAATCATCTGCAAAGTGAGGAAAACAAAAAGCAGAGCCCTGGCCCGGCTTCTCCAGGAGGTCGGCCCGGCCTGCCGCACGCACTCTGGGGAGTCCTCTGCACGCAGAGATGGGCAGGCGGAGGCCCTGGAGGGACACACATGCAGACACACATACAGACACACAGACACATCATGCAGACACACAGACACATCATGCAGACACACACACACACACAAAAGTGTAGACACACGTACACAATGACACACGTAGACACACACACAGATGAAGAAAATAAAGGACATACTTGGTGTTGACACAGTGCTGCTTTAGGCATTAAGCAGGAAGTTGTGGCACCAGAACTGATGCATCTTATAGGCCCCAAGGAGTCATGAGCAAAGCCCATGTTTAGAGGCCTGTGTGGAGTGTGTGGGGTGGCCCACCCTGCCCTGGAATGACACTGGGACCCCACGGCTCACCCCGACTCTGACCTGACCCCCTGCCCTGGAATGACACCGGGACCCCACGGCTCACCCCAACTCTGACCTGACCCCCTGCCCTGAACGACACCAGGACCCCACGGCTCACCCCGACTCTGACCTGACCCCTTGCCCTGAACGTCACCGGGACCCCATTCCAGTCTGGGATCTCGGAGTCATGTCCCTGCCCGCGTGGAATTCATGGTGTGTAGGGGTGTGGGAGCCTGGCTCAGCTCACCACCCTGGCCCAGACTCGGAGACACAAGGTGGCACCCAGCCCGGGGCACCAGAGAGGGACCCCAGGGAGAAGGGAACACCTACAGGTTTGTGAGGTTGCCCGGGGGGCTCAGGAGGCCCAGAGAAGGAGGCAGGAGGGGATCCGTCGCTGTGCTGGGCACAGGCCACTGCAAGCCGCCGTGTGGACAGCAAGGTGGGCCGGGAAGGCAAGTGGCCCAGCTGGGGAGAGGGACGGGCAGGGCTCCAGTGGCCTCCACCTCCCAGAAGGGCTGGAACCTTCCAGAATACAGAAATGTCTTCTCACTGGTTGGTAAACAGCAGCTGCTCTGAAGCCCCTACAATAGCCTCCTGCTGCCCGGTGACCCCACCTCCACCCATGGCCCCCCAGCTCCCCCAAACCCAGACAGTGAAAGGCAAACTCCCAGCCGAGCACGCCCCCCCCCCCACCGAGACCCGGCCCTACGCGTGTGAGCGGGACCCGGGGCCACCACGCTGTGCTGCTTGCTAGATACCCCAGCCTCACCGATGATCCTAGAGGAGGACGACCTTCCGGAAGCCGCCGTGCAGGGACAGACTGGAGGGGCGCCTGCCACAGTGGAGGCTGGCTCCTTGTCCTCGGGGGTAAGGATGCAGGCGGGGGGCAGGTGCAGGAGCATCCGCCGGGCCTTCCAGAACCACGAGGCGTCGCTGCTGACGCCCAGGAGCTCCGGCCCCTGCTGGGGGGCGGGGGGGGGGGGTGGTGACAAGCCCCCGTCCTGACCAGAGACCTGCTGGGGCTCAGAGCCGCTTTCACGCTTGGCCGTGAGGGTGAGACGGCTGCAGACTCCCTCCCAAGGGCCTGCAGAGGACGGTCCCCTGCCCCAGCCCCGACCCCAGACCCCCACCCCCTGCCGAGCATGCTCTGAGACCTGGCGCTCCCCCGACGGCCAACGGTGCACGGGCCCGGAGCTCGGGGCTCCAAGGGCTCCTGGCCAGGTTTCCCAACAAGTGGAAGGAGAAGAGCGGCCCTGGGCCAGGGAGCCGTTTGCCCCTTGCAGGCACCTTGGCAGCGAGTCCACGCATCAGCGGGCCTTGGCCGCGGGTCTGGGCCGCAGGACGCCCGGGTGCTGCTTGGCATTACCCCGGGGCTGTCCGTAAGGATGTTTTTAGAAGACAGGGTGGGAGATGAAGTGGAGCGGATCGTCCGCACCCCAGCCTCAATCAGTTGAGGACCCAGCGGAGCAATGGGGTGAAGGGGGAGAAGCTGCCCTGTGCCCAAGAGCACGTCCGGGGCCCTGTGTGCATGCAGAACCCCAGCTGACACGCCCCCGCGAGAGGTGACAGCCCGGGGACTCCGGGTACGACGGGTGATCGACATTCATCGGGCAGTTTTCGTCCCTTCCAAACCAGACCCTAAGTTTTCATCGCCGTGTATGTAGCTCGGCCGTGTGCGGTGCCTGGAGCACAGCAGATGCTCAGGAAATGACTCGGGGTTTTGTTTGTCTGTTTTAGATCGGCTTTCTGGACAGGCAAGGTCAGGAGGGAGGTTCCAGGTGCCCCTAAACTCGTGTGCTAAAGGTGTGCATCTGTTTTTTTATTTATTTTTTATTTTTTTTTTAAGATTTATTTATTTATTCATGAGAGACACAGAGAGAAAGGCAGAGACATAGAGGGAGGAGCAGGCTCCATGCGGAGAGCCCGATGCGGGACTCGATCCAGGATCCCAGGATCATGCCCTGAGCTGAAGGCCAATGCTCAACCGCTGAGCCACCCGGGCGTCCCATGTGCATCTGTTTTTAAATCGGCAAAATAGTCTGCAAATCTCATACCATCGGGAAGTTAAAATGAGCCCAGAAACAGGAAAACAGATTATGGGAAAAAAAAAAAAAAAAAAAAGCTGCTCTTGGATCCACAGGCCATGTGCCAGCCTCGACCCCGAACTGATGCTGTGCGGATCCACGGGACAGTCGGCTTCTGCCATGAAGCATCTCCGGTGCGGGACCAGGGCACTTGGGGGGCACTTTCCTGCCCAGGGCTGCCCCCCCTGGGCCCCCGTGCAGGACGCTCACTTCTTATCTCCAAACGGATGGACCAGCTGTCTTCCGGGGAAACCCTATAATTCTAGCAGGGCCCGTGCCTTGCACAGAGCTCCGTGTTTAACATATAGGCTGTGCTTAATGCCCCCCATTTTATTCTACAGTCCCTGTTTGAGGCAACACACTCATAAGGCAAAGCAACTGCTCAAAGTCCCCGACTAACAATCAGCTGGCCAGAGCCCCTGTCCCGGGCCTACATCACCTGTGTTACCTCCCGTCCCCAACAGCATCATTGGTTTGAGTGGAGGTGCTGCAGACGGAGTGTCTGTGTCCCCAAACTCCTATGCTGAGACCCTAAACCCCCAGTGGGATGGTGTCGGGGAGCAAGGCCTCGGGGAGGCCACGAGGTCAGGACGTGGAGCCTCACCGGGGTGAGTCCCCTCACAGAAGGCACCCCGAGGTGCCCCCCCCGCCCCTTCCCCTGCATGAGGACACGGCGAGAAGAGAGTGTGTGCCCCTGGGACCGGGTTCCTGGCCAACACTGAATGTTCCGGGGCCTCGGTCTTGGTTGGCCAGGCTCCGGAGCTGTGGGGAGCACACTTGCACCGTCCACAAGGACCCCAGCCTCGTGCACTAAATCACAGGGTCACATGAGAATGAAAATGCCGTGAACACCCAGCAGATGAGCACCTAGGTCGGGGCTGTGGACACACAGAGTAAGGGACAGTACTCCCCGGTGACAGCGTGCTACAAATAAGTGGTGCATTTGTTCATTTTTCACCTGGTGGAAAGAGCAGCGTGCTCTGTTTTATGCTCCTGGACCAGACTCGTGTCCCCCAGGCCAGCGCATCTGCCTGCCTGATGCGTGGGCAGCCTGGCTCCGTCCAAAGGATGGAAACCCCATACCGATTTGTGGGGCTGGGGTTGTGTCTCCCTCTTCGCAAGCAAAGCCGAGGATATATTTTTCTTCTCTCTAGGGCTTGAGGCAAGCTTGAGCTACAAGTTAATGGAACCCAAAATATCTCTATTTTATGTTATTAAAGGTAATCTTCTTTAATTAACATAATCTGAGGTAAATAATACACTCTGGAGGCCAAAGAAGTGGCATATCTTAGATCAAAGCTTCCTCCTGGTGATTGTGTTTGATTATCTTTTAAAAACATGCATCATAAGAATTTCTACAATGTAGTCATTTGACTCTTGATTTTATTTATTTTGTAGGTACTTATTCTGACTTTTAAATCATAAGACAGTTGGGCTGTCCTTTGCTAATGTTTACAATGTTGGTAACCCAGAGGGAGAAAACGATATAAACTATACATTTTCTTAATGTTGGGTTTTTTTTAATAGAAGTATTTCTAGAACTGTAATTACTTTTTATAAACAGCTTCGTTGAGATCAGAGCATACCCCCTGTCGGCCCTCCTTGTTTCTAGAGCCTTCCGCTCCGTCCGAGGGAAAGTAAAAATAAAAAGCAGTAGCCCCTCCACCTGTGATGCTGGTAGGTGTGTGCTTCCAAGAACAGCAAACCCAGACGAGGTTAGGACTTTGTACTTCACGTGGAAGATCTGTTGACCGAGGCCTCGGCCAGCCCTTCGGAGAACCTGACTGCTTGCCCTGCTGATCTCGCTTCTGCAGGGTAGAGCAGGTGCAGAAATAAATGTTATAACACACACAAAGTGCTTGCATGGACCCGGCCCGTGGTGAGATCAAGGCGCCATGAGAGGCGGTGTCTGGAGAGGGCGCTCTTCCTGCTTTGTAAACGGTTCCCTTCTCTCTGTGTCTGCACAGGTTAGAGAGAGAGCTCTCTGGCGTCTCTTCCTCTTCTTATGAAGACCTCCGTCCTATCAGATCAGGGTTCCACCCTCATGACCTCATTGAACCCTAATGACCTACCCAGAGACCCCAGCTCCAAACACCACCCCACTCAGGATTAGGGTCAACATGTGAACTGGGGGTGATGGGCACAATCCGGTCCCTGACTGGGAGCAAGGGGACTCCTCATCCACACACAGTGTTGTTCTTTTGCCTTTTTTCACCCTCAATCTTTCAGTATCCCTAAGACCTCTCACCCCAAAGAAAACGTGGAATCTCATGGGGAAAGTCTAAATGCAACATTACTTTTACCCATGATAACTCCTCGTATAGCAGGAAACAACCGGTTCTCACTGTGGGAAATGTGAATATGGGAGATGGTGTGTGGAGAAGACGCAGACCAGAGCCACCTGTGCGTCTACACCCAAGGCTGTCTCCTCTTGTCAAACCAGATCCGGCAGGTTCTGGAGAAAAAGCTTCAGAAAGGTAAACTAGGTTCTTTTTTTTTATTTTTTTTAATTTTTATTTATTTATGATAGTCACAGAAAGAGAAAGAGAGAGAGGCAGAGACATAGGCAGAGGGAGAAGCAGGCTCCATGCACCGGGAGCCCGATGTGGGATTCGATCCCGGGTCTCCAGGATCGCGCCCTGGGCCAAAGGCAGGCGCCAAACTGCTGCGCCACCCAGGGATCCCGGTAAACTAGGTTCTGTCTCCAATTCTTTACTTTTCCTCTCATAGCGCTCAGGCTTGGAGTCACGATGTAGAGTCCTAGGGAACCTGCCAAGCATTCCCCTACCTAAAGAAAAAGAAAAGTAGGAGAGTCTAAAGTCATGTGCAACTGGGAAAGTCATGAGGTCCCAGGATATCAAGTGCGAGGACCCTGGAGCAAGGCCGGGCATGGTGCTGGAGCAGATGCCTTGAGAGGAAGAGCCTACCTTCTCATGACTTGACTCGTGTGAATTAGGACAGCTCTCCAAGCCTTTGACCCTCATTACCACTTTCCTTGTCACATCTCAGAGGACAGATGACACAGCCATGTAAAGCAACCCAGTTATTTCTAAAAGACAAAGTCCAGGACCTGAACTCTTTTAAGTTCAACAACCAGTTCGACGTGCTGCAGCGGCCTCATTTACTGTGTGTTTTATTGGCCTACCTGAGACAGCTTCGTGAGGCGACGTGAAAGCTTCTGCTTGAACACAGGGACCTGACCTCAACTTGAGCAGTCAGGCTGAAACAATGTGAACACTGCAGAGATGAAGAGTGATTTTGCAGGATCTATTTTGCACTAAAAATATTGGACATGCTTCAGAGCACCTAGGGGCCACCGCTTGGGGTCAACTTGCATACTGCTAAGTGTCCTTGGAGATGTCACAGGACTAGTGCTTCTCAATGCAAATTTAAAGAATTCATGAAAAGAGCAAGGTGTCTATAAAATTATAATAGAGGGGAAAGCTTGGCTTCAGAAGATAATCTTCTCCTTGACTGCAGACCTTGATAGGGTTTCCTGCTGCAGGTTGACTTAGGGGCTGCATCTTACAGCAAACTCTGAAGTTGGATAGTACGTCTGTAGGAAACCATGTGATGGATGTAAAGCCAGGGAAGCGAAGACCAAGCAAAGCACGTTCTTACTCTTATACAAGACCAGCCTGTGTCCTGTCTGGAGGGTTCCAGGGGTTCCTGCGTGCCCCATCCCACACAGACAAGCAAAAGCCAACCGGTCCAGAAGTGAGAGGAACTCTTATGACCAGAGACCACCAGTAGACATCTCAGTCTGGAAAGACAACTGATGAAAAGCATTTGGATGAAAACTTTGGCACGATCAAGTAAATTTGGTGAAGGAGGGGAATTTTAGATTTGAAAGGTGATTGCAAGAATGTCTTTCCAAGACACAGAACAAGAGTGGAATGCATTATCCCAGGCAAAACATGACTGCAAAGACTACTGTTCTGGAAGCACGTCTGTGTAAGATCATGAATTATCCATGAGAGACTGGTATGGTGAAGCTTCGGAGCTGGGCACGGACGTAGAGAGGAAACATGTAGCAAGCTAAGCTATGCATTGATCCGTGGCCATGATGCTCCTCAGGCTCTTCTAGATCACAGCACAGAGCAAACCGGTGCAGCTGGAGCCATGTGCCTAAGGATCACAGCAGCACATGGCCCGAGTGTCGGAAGCGAATCGTAGCACGTGATCTGCATGATCCCACGTGCAGTGCGGGAAATAGAGAAACACCATCTAAGTCATATCTGATTCATATGGCCGTCGCATCAATGTGGAGTCATGATCCATTTGGGATGCATTCAATATTCCTCCTTCTATAATATGTTCATTTCCCTAGCAAGTGTCTCAATATCCTCATTAATCTTTGTCTTGCACATTCCTGGTCTTATTCTCCCAAAGGAGTTCTCATATTGTCTCTTCTGTTTCAGTGATACTTTCCATGGATGGGAACCCCAGACTTGAAAGGGATAAAGAGCTCGTTGACATGTGTCTTAGGGAGAAGTGACTAGGGACTTCTGCTGGGATTTCCAATGGAGGGGTCCAATGGGAGAAAAAGCTCATCCTCTCCGACTGTAGAAGGGCCCCGGGTTCTTGGAACAGCACTTCACTTCCCTTTGCATGGCATTTATCACGCATTAGAGTAGGTTGGCACCCCAAGGGAGGTGCCCACCACATTGCTAGCTGCGGTCTGGTACCCGACTGGTTATACGGGGTTCTGAGAGTGTTCTATGTTTTCTTCAGCCATATATTCGTCATGACCACAGAACGTTATGTCTTCTCCTTATGTCCTTAAGGTACTCTCCAGTTGGGAGACAAAAAGATCATTGGAGAGAATTGCATTATCTTGCTGGGGTTTCAAAGAGTTCTACCCTGAGGAAGAAGCCATAAATATTCATAACAGGTCCTGCTTCCCTGGATTCTGATAGAGATGAAGACTTTGTAGGTTTTTAAGAAGGGTGTTTAAGACGTTAGCTTTGGTTGATAGCGTATTTGTTTTTAATAAAACTCAACAAAATATATCTGTCTCGCATCTCCCCAGGATATTAGATTTTTGCTACATTTGGTTTCCTAATGTCCTTTTGTAAACTGGAAGGACAGGGGAAAAAAATCATTCATTAGCAGAGGGAAAATTAGATAATCCACTGCCTTTCTGGAGGTTTTGTCAACCGACTGGCCTGACCTTCAGGATGATGTTCTTCATTTTGCCCTTATCTCCTTGAATTACTGCTATGCTAATAATGCCTGATTTTTGTGTTATTCCCATGGTTGGATTTTCTCAGGCTTTTTTACTGAGGTCAAAGCTTTCAGATATTCCATTGTTATTGCTCAAAATAAACAGTCTCATTATTGAACTTAACCTGGTACTCAAAACAATGAAAAGTTTTCAAAAAGGCAGAAAACCAGGAGATATTCAGCTCTTTCAACTTTTGGTTTCAGAAACTTTATCGTGGTCATTCCAGGAAATGGAGTCTACCCAGGCAGCAAGGATTCAAAGGGAAAAAACAAAACAAAACAAAACAAAACTTCTGAGACACACATAAAGAGAGTCTCTGGGAACAGAGCACTTGGCTGACGTGAAGCTCTGGATGTGCACCGTCCAGGGCTCTTGCCTCCCTCCTGGCGATGTATAATTACCCCCAAGTGCTGAGGTAGTCCCTCGGGCTGTCTGCCTGGACCCCTTTGAAGACCAAAGAACTATTGCATTTCAGATTTTCAGATTCCATGGCAAATATTCTCAAAAATAATGTGTAGATTCACCTCTGCTTGCGTATCAGAAAATTCAATCATCGTGGCTTGAAAGTGGTCATGTAACACCTGACTAAGTAGAGTAAGGACTAAATCCAGGGCCTCAGCACACATGGGCAAAGGTAACGCAGTGGACAACGACTGCTCTGAAGGCCTCCAAATAGAAGATGGCCTGTGATTCTGTAGGTGGAACAGGACCATCTGGCTATTGATTGGCACCCCCGTTGGAATGGAAATAATCAACATCACCAAGAAGCCCATCATCACCAAAGCCTTCAGTCGGAGTTTCTCCCAGGCATCCCGAGCTCCTCATGAGCTTCCAAACTTGTGTCTCAAAGGCAACTGGCCCCTCAATCACCATCCCCCAGCCTGGAGCACCTGCCTCTCCTGCCACAATATGAGCTGGTCCTCAACAGGAACCAGCACACTTATGTCTATCTTTCCAGAGCCCCGTGCACAGCCTGACACCCTTCTAGGCCTCAAACAAGGATTTATTGAGTCAATGAATGAACAAATGAAATGATGTACTGTGTTTCAAAAATCTTTTTTTTAATAAATTAATTTTTATTGGTGTTCAATTTACCAACATACAGAATAACACCCAGTGCTCATTCCGTCAAGTGTCCCCCTCAGTGCCCGTCACCCATTCACCCCCACCCCCCACCCTCCTCCCCCTCCACCACCCCTAGTTCATTTCCCAGAGTTAGAAGTCTTTATGTTCTGTCTCCCTTTCTGATATTTCCCACACATTTCTTCTCCCTTCCCTTATATTCCCTTTCACTATTATTCATATTCCCCAAATGAATGAGAACATACACTGTTTGTCCTTCTCTGATTGACTTACTTCACTCAGCATAATACCCTCCGGTTCCATCCACGTTGAAGCAAATGGTGGGTATTTGTCGTTTCTAATGGCTGAGTAATATTCCATTGTATACATAGACCACATCTTCTTTATCCATTCATCTTTCGATGGGCACCGAGGCTCCTTCCACAGTTTGGCTATTGTGGACATGGCTGCTAGAAACATCGGGGTGCAGGTGTCCCGGCGTTTCATTGCATCTGAATCTTTGGGGTAAATCCCTAAAGTGCAATTGCTGGGTCGTAAGGCATGTCTATTTTTAATTCTTTGAGGAACCTCCACACGGTTTTCCAGAGTGGCTGCACCAGTTCACATTCCCACCAACAGTGTAAGAGGGTTCCCCTTTCTCTGCATCCTCTCCAACATTTGTTGTTTCCTGCTTGTTAATTTTCCCCATTCTCACTGGTGTGAGGTGGTATCTCATTGTGGTTTTGATCTGTATTTCCCTGATGGCAAGTGATGCAGAGCATTTTCTCATGTGCATGTTGGCCATGTCTATGTCTTCCTCTGTGAGATTTCTCTTCATGTCTTTTGCCCATTTCATGATTCGATTGTTTGTTTCTTTGCTGTTGAGTTTAATAAGTTCTTTATAGATTTTGGAAACTAGCCCTTTATCTGATACGTTATTTGCAAATATCTTCTCCCATTCTGTAGGTTGTCTTTGAGTTTTGTTGACTGTATCCTTTGCTGTGCAAAAGCTTCTTATCTTGATGAAGTCCCAATAGTTCATTTTTGCTTTTGTTTCTTTTGCTTTCGTGGATGTATCTTGCAAGAAGTTACTGTGGACACGTTCAAAAAGGGTGTTGCCTGTGTTCTCCTCTAGGATTTTGATGGACTCTTGTCTCACATTTAGATCTTTCATCCATTTTGAGTTTATCTTTGTGTATGGTGCAAGAGAGTGGTCTACTTTCATTCTTCTGCATGTGGATGTCCAATTTTCCCAGCACCGTTTATTGAAGAGACTGTCTTTCTTCCAGTGGATCGTCTTTCCTCCTTTATCGAATATTAGTTGACCATAAAGTTCAGGGTCCACTTCTGGGTTCTCTATTCTGTTCCATTGGTCTATGTGTCTGTTTTTGTGCCAGTACCACACTGTCTTGATGACCACAGCTTTGTAGTACAACCTGAAATCTGGCATTGTGATGCCCCCAGATATGGTTTTCTTCTTTAAAATTCCCCTGGCTATTCGGGGTCTTTTCTGATTCCACACAAATCTTAAAATAATTTGTTCTAAGTCTCTGAAGAAAGTCCATGGTATTTTGATAGGGATTGCATTATACGTGTAAATTGCCCTGGGTAACACTGACATTTTCACAATATTAATTCTGCCAATCCATGAGCATGGAATATTTTTCCATATCTTTGTGTCTTCCTCAATTTCTTTCAGAAGTGTTCTATAGTTTTTAGGGTATAGATCCTTTACCTCTTTGGTTAGGTTTATTCCTAGGTATCTTATGCTTTTGGGTGCAATTGTAAATGGGATTGACTCCTTAATTTCTCTTTCTTCAGTCTCATTGTTAGTGTATAGAAATGCCATTGATCTCTGGGCATTGATTTTGTATCCTGCCACACTACCAAATTGCTGTATGAGTTCTAGCAATCTTGGGGTGGAGGCTTTTGGGTTTTCTATGTAGAGTATCATGTCATGGCAAAGAGGGAGAGTTTGACTTCTTCTTTGCCAATTTGAATGCCTTTAATGTCTTTTTGTTGTCTGATTGCTGAGGCTATGACTTCCAATACTATGTTGAATAGCAGTGGTGAGAGTGGACATCCCTGTCTTGTTCCTGATCTTAGGGGAAAGGCTCCCAGTGCTTCCCCATTGAGAATGATATTTGCTGTGGGCTTTTCGTAGATGGCTTTTAAGATGTCGAGGAAATTCCCTCTATCCCTACACTCTGAAGAGTTTTGAAAATCTATCTACTGTGCCTGTGATATATAGAGATGGGAAGCCCTCACAGGACAGTTGACTTTGTCACTCTTAACCCTATACGGTGTGACTGATGGAGCTGGGGTCTGACGTCTGCTCCCCTCCACTTTAGCATGCTTGCACCACCAGTGTTGGCTTGGCTTCCTTCCTTCCTTATTGATCTGGATGCATCAGGATACTGAACCTCCCCCGTGACTTCTTTCTTTCCTGCTTGTGCCTCTCCATCCCCCAGTCCCGTGGCCCCCGACACCAGCTCTGACTTGAAATCATGTTGCAAAACCCAGCAATTTCAGTCATGCGGAACTCTTAACTGCTGACCTGATTTTCAAAGCAGAACGATCCAAATGTCCTTGGCCGTCAAGGGGGCTCCATGTATTCACCTGCCTGCACACTGCAAGGTGTGCAGATGTGGGATGAGCAGCTCTGTCGTCAGATCCTGAACGTGCGGCCTGCCCTCCCCGCTGCTGCCCTGCTCGCTCTCTCAAGTCAGCACCCCCAGCCCACCAGAGAGCCCCTGTACCACAACGACTCCACAGGTGCAGCTTCTCAACTTGGACACACGTCTCTTGGGTAAACCCCCCCAACAGCCACCCGGGTCAGCTTCCATCCTCGGGTCATGAGGGGCTGCCGCTGGGCTTCCTGAACGCCCCGGTGCCGGGTCCCACCCTCCATTCCTCGGCCCCAGGACTCAGACAGGTGCTCCTCCTTCTGGATCCCAGGCTAAAATTTCCTGAAGGCAGCTCTTTTTCCAGATGTGTGGAAGTCATCCGTGATGTGCTAGGCACCCTAAGAAGTGAACAAGATGGACTTTGGCCTAACTTTATAGAACTTTCCACTGGGACAGGACAAGCAGACAAGGAAACTGGCAGATTTTCAGGTGGTGGTCTGTGCTGATGAGGGACCCCTCCCATGGGCGGAGTCCTCTGCCCGGAACACAGCCACGGGGGATGCCCGGCTCTGGCCCCGCCCGGGTCCAGTTGGTTCTGGGGTAGGCAGGCCAGGACCGTTCCAGCCAATATCAGAGATGTGGCTGCTACTCAGGCAGGGAGGAGACCCATGAGACCCAACTGTCGTCTTCCCCAACTGGGGGAGTCCTCAGGGCAGAAGCTGGGGTGACATGTGGGGAGGATCGCAGAGCCAAGGCCAGGGAAATGTGCTCACCCCGCAGGCCCGGCATAGAGCGTTGTTCCTGTGCCCCGAAAACACAGCTTAGAAGATGAGATTTCAACACCGGGCAGCCTCGATACCCTAGAATAGCATAATCCACTTTGGGCCTCGTTGGGCCTCCCAGCCTTGGTCTTGGACTGTTTTTAGCAAACATTTTTCTAAACTTCCAATTAAAATCTCTTTTCAAACCAGTTCACATAAACTTCCTGCTTCTTGCCACCTGTTCTCTCGAGATTTTTTTTTTCCTCCTGTCACTTAACTTTTCCTGAATCAAGCAACATTTCTTTCAGGAGAGGCATGAGATATATAGGAAGGATGCAACTTTGATCCTCCCAGATATGATTCTGATAGGCAAACAGAATGATCAATAAATATGTATGGAGAACCAACGACGTGCGTAGACTCTACAGCAGGCTTGACAGGACCTCGCAGAGAGAAGCCGCTCGCTGCACGACAGTCAAGTTAATATGACCAAGGGGCCAACAGGTGCCCCTTCGCTTTGTTCAGGAAATCTGTGGCTACTGTAACCAAAAGTAAAGAAGCTCTTTTGAAGCATCGTTGATGCCTGCTTTGAAAGAAATAAAATCTTGGGGCTTTTCGGTGGCTCAGATGCTGAAGTATCTGCCTTGGGCTCAGGTCATGATCTCAGGGTCCTGGGATGGAGCCTCACGTCGGGCTCCCTGCACAATCGGGAGTCTGCTTCTCCCTCTCCCTCCTGCTTGTTCTCCCTTTGTCTCCCTGTCAAGTAAATACATACATACATACATACATACATCTTAAAAAAAAAAAGGAAAGAAAGAAGTAAAATCTGCCACCACAGGCATGTTCTGTGCATATGAAATAGAATTCAGTTTAGAAACAAAAAAAAAAAAAGGAAGAAAGAAACAGGGGTGTATGGTATGGCTGGGTGGCTCAGCGGTTGAGCATCTGCCTTTGGCACAGGGTGTGATCCTGGGGTCCTGGGATGGAGTCCCGCATCGGGCTCCCTGCATGGAGCCTGCTTCTCCCTCTGCCTGTGTCTCTGCCTCTCTCTCTCTCTGTGTGTGTCTCTCATGAATAAATAAGTAAAATCTTAAAAAAAAAAAAAAAAGAAACAGGAGCGTGGATAAGGACGTATCCACATGGACTTGGGCAGAGGGCAGGGATCGTGTCCTAAGGGGATTGATTTTTATTTTTAAATTTGGAAGACAGCAGCCAAGGGAAAGCGAAACAGTCATCATAATGGGCTAACCGAAACTGGAAGCGCTGTTAGAGATTCCATTTTCTTTTTTTTTTCTTTTTTTTATAATAAATCTATTTTTTTATTGGTGTTCAATTTACCAACATACAGAATAACACCTCATTGCTCATCCCGTCAAGTGTCCCCCTCAGTGCCTGTCACCCATTCACCCCACCCCTGCCCTCCTCCCCTCCACCACCCCTAGGAGATTCCATTTTCTGTTATAATAGGGATAAAACTTAGAGATGGAAATTGTTACTGTTTTCATTACTAGAGAGTCCTTAAGCACCAAAAACATTAACTCTATTGAATTGTAATCACCTGATATTCAATCCTTGTTACAATCCTCCAAACCAGTGTCCCAGCGGGGGGAGGCTTTTGCAAGTTTGATTTCTGCAAAACAATTTGCAATTCACCAAAATATATTCAACACAAAACCTAATCATATTAATATCAGTGCCCGAAATGAACAACCGGTGACAAGGGGGGGAACGAAGAGAGAAATGAGCCCCCTTCTCCCGACCTGAGGAGCACGGGCACCGGGGCTGCCTCCTGCCAGCCGCAGGCGCCTCTGCTGCCACCGCTACCAAGGGGACACACGCAGGCATCACTTCTGTCTACAGGTGCGGCTCAACTCACTGCAGAAGTTCCTCCTCTTGCATTTCCTGTTGGAATATTTTCTCCCAGAAATGACTGTGATTAGAGGCGCACTTTGCTAAAAGGAAGTGTGTCTCGGGTTAGAAAAGCCAGGAGCTTCCTAGGATAATTTAGGGTTATTTTTAATATCCAGGGTGATGTTGTGCATCTCAGAATGAAGATGTTGTAAGACTTAAACTGATAGCGCTTCTGACAGCAGAATGGCAGAGGGGAAGGCAGGGTGGGCAGGGACGCGGTCTGATGGTGGAGTGGGGCCGCGTAGAGCCACGCGGGAAAAAATGCCAGCAGGAGGCAGCATGTGAGACACCCAGGTCTCAGATCACAGCATCCGTATGACTGTGTCTTTATAAACATGGACAGAGGAAAAGCTAGAGGTAAAAGCACCAAATATTGGTAGGGGAGGCGAAAGGGCTCAAGGCTTAGGGGGTCGGTCGGGGATGGCATCACAGGTGAGCCAAGTCCTATAAGAAGTGGGGCAGGGCAGCCTTGGTGGCTCGGAGGTTTAGCGCTGCCTTCGGCCCGGGGTGGGATCCTGGAGACCCGGGATCAAGTCCCGCGTTGGGCTCCCTACATGGAGCCTGCTTCTCCCTCAGCCTGTGTCTCTGTCTCTGTCTCTCTCTCTCTCTCTCTCTCTCTCTCTCATGGATAAATGAATAAAATCTTTAAAAAAAAAAGAGAGAGAGGGAGAGAGATGGGGCCGCAGGACACAAGCTCCCCAAGCAGAAAAGACACACCTTCAGTTCTCCGCCCATTTGGCGATCTCCCTCCAGTCCCAGGATGTCAGGCTGTGACGCCGACATGGAGGAGCAGGTGCGTGGATAGACCTGAGTCCGGTCTCCCCGTGGGGTTGGAGACGTGGGCGTGCTCGTCATGGTGAGACTGCTGCAGCCCCGTCCGCGTCGTCGGTTCTGTAATTCTCGAGCCAACATGTGGGTGTCCCGTGCTCTGATCCCCGACACACCAAGGACCTCGAAGATGCAAAGCGAGTGAAGGCAGGGGAGGGGAGGCTTTTCCAGGAACGAGGCAGTTTGTCCAAAATTACGGCGAGAATTGACAGGTGAATTTCGGCTTTGGATCTCCGGGAGTTTGGGTTGTCAGCAGGATAAGTTGACCTAAAACCATGAAGCTGGGGGCATCTGGGGGGCCTCAGTGGGTGAGCGTCTGCCTTCGGCTCATGACCCAGGGTTTTGGAGTGGAGCCCCACATCCAGCTCCCTGCTCAGTGGACTCTGCTTCTCCCTCTAACACTCCCCCACCCCATGCTCTCTCTTTCTGTGTCAAATAAATAAATTAAAAAAAAAAAAAAAAAAGGCTGTAAAAACCACAGAGTAGAGAGAGCCCCAGACAAGACCAAGCGTGAGGTGCAGGGAACACGGGAGTCCTGCTCTGCCCTCTCCTGGCTTCCTCCGGCGGCCCACGCAAAGAATGGAGTAGCTTCCCTTAGAGTCCCCAGAAGAGTTCTAGAAAAAGGAGTTTGTAGTGACGTGGCTCCAGTGGCTCCTTGACTCTTTAACCCCATTCCTGGGTCTGAAGCGAGAAAACACTGAGGTGCAGGCCTGAGGGCCTGTTCACACTGACTTCCGTGGACATCAGGACCGGGAGCCACGCGGGACTCATACCCAGAGGTCGCAGAAGAGAGGAAGGTGAGGCACCTAAGAAACGAGGCAGCCCACGCGCCTTTCGGACCCCAGGCCCTGGGCCGGTCCGTCCTGAGACACTGGCTCCGCGTGTATTTACAGATGGTCAAGGCTCCAACAGTGAAGCTCCACGAGAGCTCCTAGGCTTTGGGAAGCTCCCCTTTGCATCTCTCTCTCTTTTTTTTAACAGCAGTAATTGTTTTTTATCTCACATTTCCTTTTGACAACAGTCACCCGCGCAGTACGAAGTGGTTGTGCATCGGAATAAGTGTCACGGATGCGATGTCTGTAAAAATAAATCAACCCCCGTTAAAGGACGCGTTTACTCAAGATCCTACTTCTTGCCGAGGAGACGGAGGATGTGGAAGGCAAGGGCCCCATCTAGTGGCCGCGCTGCCCACGTGGTGGCGGGTGGCTTCGCCTGTGGATTTGGGAACCCAGCTCTGTTTGGGGGGAACTCCTGCACCAGCCGGAGGAAGACTGGCCGTTAGTCTGTACATTCAAAACTAAGCCTACATGTTAAAAAAAAAAAAGAGTTAAAGTTATATACTAAATAAAATTCAATAACTTAAAAATGATGGGATGAGCACTGAGTGTTTGCTATATGTTGGCAAATTGAACTCCAATAAAAAAAAAAAAAAAAAAAAAAAAAAAAACCTAAGCCTAGACCGAACTGCAAACCACGAGGGTGTGCATCGGAGGGATGGGTCTACAGAAACTACTTGCATTTCCATTGGTTGTGTCTGTGATATACTGAGCCCTGCTCCTGCTTCCTGCGGGAAACTAAGGTCTCCAGCACGGGACTGGGGAAGCCTGCCCGTGATCCCAACAGGTGCGCTGCATTCACGGTCGCGGGACCCCACACGGCCACCGCTGGCTTGACCACAACGGCCAGCGCCGGAAGCCTTCGTAACCTGAGGCTACGTGGAGGTGGCAAGTCCCCCACATGTGTTATGTTATGGCGTAATATGACATGACAGCATTTTATTTTATTTTATTTTATTTTATTTTATTTTATTTTATTTTATTTTATTTTATTATTTATGAGAGAGAGAGAGAGAGGCAGAGACACAGGCAGAGGGAGAAGCAGGCTCCATGCAGGGAGCCCGATGCAGGACTCGATCCCAGGTCTCCAGGACCACACCCTGGGCCAAAGGCAGGCACTAAACCACTGAGCCACCCAAGGATTCCCATGACAGCATTTTATAAGGTGAAAATCCACTACCATGAGGAAGACGTGTATTTTAGGACGACGTACAGATGCAATAAGAATCTGTGATAAAATAGTAAAGTAAAGTAAAATAAGGAAGTAGTTCTCTTGGGTTGGAGGGAAGAGGTTGTACCTACTTCTCCAGGTACAAAATTGCTCTTGTCACATCTTAAAACATCACAAAACACATAAATACATGTCACGATGGGTACTTACTTGTACACTAGAGGTCTGGCCACCTGCTCTGTTCCTTGGCAGGATTTCCATTGCGTCTGATGTGAAACCGGGTCTGAGCGGCTTCGGGAGACAAACAGACAGAGGTCTGTTTCCCCTGATGTTTACAGGTTTCGAAGAAAAGAGGGAGATACTTGTTTAAAAGTTGGAGTTCGGGGATCCCTGGGTGGCGCAGCGATTTAGCGCCTGCCTTTGGCCCAGGGCACGATCCTGGAGGCCCGGGATCGAATCCCACGTCGGGCTCCCGGTGCATGGAGCCTGCTTCTCCCTCTGCCTATGTCTCTGCCTCTCTCTCTCTCTCACTGTGTGCCCATCATAAATAAATAAAATTAAATTAAATTTAAAAAAAAAAGTCGGAGTTCTCTGCAGTGTCATCTGTGCTGTCCAACCAATTCCTCGAATAACAGAATGTCAGAACAGAAAGAGCCCTGGGAGGCCTGCTGGAACCTCTTTAATTCTGTAGAAAAATGAATCGGAAGGCCAGGGAGGTCAGGTGCATCTCCCAAAGCCACACAGCCAAGCGGGAACGAGGCTCAACTCCCAGCCCAGGGCCTTTGGAGGCAGACTTCTACACAAGTACACAAATACAATTCAAGATCGGAATCACATCCAGGGCCTTGTTTGGCGTGACCTTGCCTGCCTTCAATCAACACTTGCAACGTGCCTGCCAAAAGCCTGGGATAGAACAGTTAACCTATGAAGTCCGAGGCAGAGTAGATGCATTTAAGCAACAGCTTTATTTTGTCCAGGAACTGAATGGAGTTGATGGTGCACAGAAAAGACTTATTTTCCTTGCAAAATGTTTCATTAAAGTATTTCCACCTCTCAGATCCACTGAAGTCTGATCGCTTCTATTAGATTTTACATAAACTGTTGTCGATCAACAGCCACAAGGTAGATTTCAATATTCACTATTGAACCTTGATGAAAATACCACTCTGGGATGAGAAGACACAGACCATCATATTCAGTATCCATGCAAAAGAAAATAAAATGACACTGAACGTGAAGGACCGGGCAGTATGTGATCCACCGAGACCTGCCATTTGTGTTTTTAAGAACATTATAACATTTTGTTATCAAAGGCACGCAAAGGTTTCCTCAAGAAGGCATCCGTCGTCACATTGCCTGTACTTTGAGAAACGTGCAACTTCCCATCAAAGTGAGGGTGATCTAAGGTCCCTGTGTCCTTGACTGACTCAGCACTGACCCTCGATAATCAGTTCAACTTGCCAACATTGGTCGTAAGAGGGCTTGATTGTGAGTATGCATGAGAGGCAATAAAGAGATTGAATCTCAGAGGAAATGTCTAAAAATCCTAAGAGGGCCCGATGTGGGCGAGTCAGTTGCACAGTCCTTCAAAGCCTCTCCAAGATCCCATAAGGAGGGGCCCTGGGACCCCACTCCCCATCAGCACAATTCAACTACTCTGTATTCTACACAATCCCCTCACTTCCTACTGGCCTGGCCTTTCCTTGACTTCCAATATAATCATTAGGAGAACCCTTCCGGTCGGCTCAGCTGATAGCATCAATCAATCAATCAATCAATCAATCACATCTAAGTGGACCCTTTGGCCACAGACCCAAGGCCAGCCTGTGAACCTACCATCACTGGTGGAGGAGCAGGTTTCTAAATCAATCTGGGCAGAAGGATGTGGTCTTGGGGCTCACACTGTCCCTGACAAACACCGGATGCCCCACAAATGTGGCTGTTGTCCTGAGAGGCTGTGGATACATCAGGCTGTGACTGATTTGTCTCAGATGTGTGTTAATTTAAGGAAATCCACCGCACATTCTTTCTGCAAACGCAAGAATAAGCCTTGTTGAACGGTATTTCGTAGAGGGCTTGGCTTACCTGGTCCATTGGCTGAGCGCCCGTTGGGTACCTGTGTTGTTCAACCAGTATCTCTTAAGTTCAAAAGTACTTCCATAGTAATATGTCAAAGTATGTGTAGTCGAGAACTAACCATACCCACAGAGCATTGGCGTTTGCTCCCCCCTCCCCCGCCCAATACTGGAAGTTCATCTCTACAATGTCCTGCCTGATGGGAATATCTGTTTACCTGGGGCCATGGGCCATACAGATCTGATCATCTACAGTGTCATTTGTGGTGGGACATGTGGTATCAGCTCAAGGTCAAGAGGGTCTGGTGACTAAATGTCAGACAGGTGGACAGTACCCTAAAAAATACTCTGAAGACCAAGGCTTGGGAAGCTTCCCTGGTTGGCAAACTCCATGCATCATCGTCACACATGATTGCCAGGAGAAGTCAGTGCTGCCCACAGTTGCTGGGACAGGACAACTGGAAACTCCGTGCCTGGGCATGTCCTGGTCACCACCCCCAGGCCCCCTTCCCTTGGCTGACTTTCCTCTCTATCCCTCTGCTGTAACAAACCACAACCGTGAGTGTACCAGATTTCCATGATTCTGTGCATCCTTCTAGCACATTATCAAATCTGAGCTTGTCTTGGGACCTTCCTAAGTCTGCAAAGTATGATTATCCTTTGTTGAACTTCTATGATTTAAACGATTAGCCAAAAGAACTTCAAGTAAAATGCGTGTGCAATTTAGAAAAAGGACAAGCGTAAACACATGTACAAAAATAAGCCACGACAGGTGCATCTCGGGAGTTAACATTCAGCCTCGCTGGGGAAATGCCTTCATCAGGTGTTGGTCAAGGGCTAGGAGAAACATCCTTGGCCTTGCCAACTTCTCTCAGTGTCCTTGTTCTGGCTCATTGGAAGTCCTTTTCTCTGACCCGGCCCATGTTGTTCTGTGTTATGTTATATATTGTTACTTTCTTATATGCATCTGTCTGCAGTTGCCCGGATATTTGGCGTGGCTCTCGGAGATGTGCTGGAGCTGGCTTGGCTGGTGGCAAAACGCAGGCATTAGCACCTCTGCCCCCCGGATTCCCACGTTGGTCCCTTGGAGTCATCATGGGTGTGTTTACAATGAGGGCATCTGCAGAGGCTACAGATTAGGCTTTCCCTCCCCTGCCCCTCAAGGCAGTTCAACATTTACCTGCAAAACACGAGCCTTTAACAATTCATTTCTACATCCATCTGCTGCATTTAACCACCAGCTATAAACCATCAGCTACAACTCCCATCTAGACTAGAATCCCAACCTCTGCCCAACACACTGGCTGTTTGTATGTTTGTGCTCCAAGCCACATCTTGTAGATCACACCGTATGGAAGGGGGTCTGTAGGTCCTGTCTTTTCAGTGGACGAGTCGCATCCAGGGGCTGAGCGACCCCTGAATAAGTGTCTCTCATTGCAGTGAAAGTGTCCCTCTTCGTCAGTACTTCCCTTGGTTCAGGACCGGTTCTGTATTTCTTTAATTTCCAATTCTGATGGATTGATTCTTCTCTAAAATACAAAAAAAAAAAAAAAAAAAGGAGTCCTTAGAAAGAAGAAAAAATAGGAACTCTACATTTTTAATATGAGATTTAAAGAAATAATATTTCTGTTAGAATGCTATAAAAGTCTCTAAACTTTCTAAACTCAATTTCTACACTCAAGTTTTTCCATTTCTAACCTCCTAACTTCAGTAGTTTACCCTCCAAATGCTCCTGTAGGCTTAACTTCCTGAGGCCAGGAAGACACTGTTCGTGGGCCACACCGAGCAGCACAGACGACGATCTAATCGCTGCCAGAGCAGGTGAGCATTCACCTGTTAATGTTACTATGCTCCCGGTCATGAAGGTTATACATTCCTATTTTCCATTGTTAGGCATCAGGCCTCGTGAGTGAGAATAAATCACAATTTTGAAACTCAGTTTCATTTCATGTAATAACTGATCACGGACAAGCCATTGAACCCTAACCAGGTTGTTCCAATTAAGTAAATTTGTCTATTAACCCACTGTATACTGATCTGGAGGCTAAGTCTTTATAATGCAATGAATTAAGTCTATTGGAATTCATTGAGATAATCATAAGGCAATTGATCAGATCCCCAATTAGTTGATCCAAATCATTTATAATGACAACCAGGACAGCTCAACAGGCACACCGTTACAAACAGATTTTCTCTGACTTTTAGCTCTGTGCTCCTCTTACAATATTCTAAGAAAATGAAAATTCAGAAGGTCTCCTAAAAGCCAGAATCTGTCTTGAAAGGGTTATACATAACTTATATTGAAAAGATAAAGCCCTACATGAGACACGTTGATGTGATGGCTAGATTATCTAATACAAATGCGGTGAGTAAATGCAGAAGAGTAAGTGTGAGGCTCCATTTGATGGAAATCAGTGGAGGGTGTTGCAATGGGTTACATCTTTATTGGTACTGGGGAAAAAAATTCATTAAATCAGGATGATGCTCTAACTACATGCTTCTGTAGCATACAGTTCATGTTAACATCAGAGCTAAAGTGTCAGGAAATGATTCAGAACCCTTGAAATGCACTTGCTAAGTGGACGCCCTCCAGAGCTGCTGAAGATCTGGAAGACAGGTGAGTACGGCCGACTCCAGACAGCCCCCCGCCTCTTGTTAGGGAGCAAATACGGTACTACTGCAAGAGCGATTTGTGGGACGATGTGATTGGCACTCAGATAGTGTCTCCTTAAATTTTAGCAAAATCCTATGAGATGAGTTCTATTATGACCAGACCCACTTTGTTTGACAGAGGAGGGTAGTTTTATGCAATGAAGCACGTGTCTGGGAAAGTCTACGATGATCTGTTCCTTTTGGGTGAACTGCAACTCTCTCTAAAATATCAATGTCAAATTTAAATCTTTTCAAGAGAGGGAAAACTTTCCGCATTTATCAAAATTGCAAAGGCATAAAAAATTGTAAGCAGGGCAGCTCGGGTGGCTCAGCGGTTTAACGCCGCCTTCAGCTCAGGGCATGATCCCGGGGTCCTGGGATCGAGTCCCACGTCGGGCTCCCTGCGTGGAGCCTGCTTCTCCCTCTGCCTGTGTCTCTGCCTCTCTCTCTGTCTTTCATGAATAAATAAATAAAATCTTTTTAAAAAATTGTAAGCAGTTGTGTTCTGTGGATATGTATTTTAAAGTGACATTTCTTACCCAAGGAGTAGATACCATAAGAAATCTGTTTGGGATAATTTAGATTATTAGAGAGCCAGTTACCACTACAGCAGCCATAATTGATAATAGCTCTAAAGCTTTTAAAGTACCATCTCTCTTTCTATGTGAAAGAAACTCTGCTAAATACTTTATATTTTCTGTAAGATAGCTAACATGGTCTCTATTGCACAGGAAACTGAACTTTTTAGAATTTAGGTGATGCACTGAAGGTCAGATGATTCATAAGTGGTGGAGCTTCTCTGACCACAGAACTGTATTCCCTACAACGGTTTCCTCTTGATGCAAAGGATAATCCTAAGAAGTTTGATGGGAATCCTAAGAAGTTTATGCATTCTAATCAAAAACAGTAGAGTTGAGTGAAGACGTGTTATAGGAATAAAGGCAGTGAAGCATTCGGGCAGGAAGACACCAGGTGTCGGGATCCCCAGGTGGCTCAGCATTTGAGCGTCTGCCCTCGGCTCAGGGTGTGATCCTGGAGTCCCGGGATCGAGTCCCGCATCGGGCTCCCCACAGGGAGCCTGCTTCTCCCTCTGCCTGTGTCTCTGCCTCTCTCTGTGTATCTCTCATGAATAAATAAATAAAATCTTAAAAAAAAAAAAAGAAGACACTGGGAGTCTAACTAAGCCTCTTCTCTTTGTTTTTTTTATAAATTAATTTTTATTGGTGTTCAATTTACCAACATACAGAATAACACCCAGTGCTCATCCCGTCAAGTGTCCCCCTCAGTGCCCGTCACCCATTCACCCCCACCCCCCGCCCTCCGAACCCTCCACCACCCCCAGTTCATTTCCCAGAGTTAGAAGTCTTTATGTTCTGTCTCCCTTTCTGATATTTCTCACACATTTCTTCTCCCTTCCCTTATATTCCCTTTCACTATTATTCATAGTCCCCAAATGAATGAGAACATATAATGTTTGTCCTTCTCCGATTGACTTACTTCACTCAGCATAATACCCTCCAGTTCCATCCACATTGAAGCAAATGGTGGGTATTTGTCATTTCTAATGGCTGAGTAATATTCTATTGTATACATAAACCACAGCTTCTTTATCCATTCATCTTTCGATGGACACCGAGGCTCCTTCCGCAGTTTGGCTATTGTGGACATGGCTGCTATAAACATCAGGGTGCAGGTGTCCCGGCGTTTCATTGCATCTGTACCTTTGGGGTAAATCCCCAACAGTGCAATTGCTGGGTCGTAGGGCAGGTCTATTTTTAACTCTTTGAGGAACCTCCACACAGTTTTCCAGAGTGGCTGCACCAGTTCACATTCCCACCAACAGTGTAAGAGGGTTCCCTTTTCTCCGCATCCTCTCCAACATTTGTGGTTTCCTGCCTTGTTAATTTTCCCCATTCTCACTGGTGTGAGGTGGTATCTCATTGTGGTTTTGATCTGTATTTCCCTAATGGCAAGTGATGCAGAGCATTTTCTCATGTGCATGTTGGCCATGTCTATGTCTTCCTCTGTGAGATTTCTCTTCATGTCTTTTGCCCATTTCATGATTGGATTGTTTGTTTCTTTGCTGTTGAGTTTAATAAGTTCTTTATAGATTTTGGAAACTAGCCCTTTATCTGATATGTTATTTGCAAATATCTTCTCCCATTCTGTAGGTTGTCTTTGAGTTTTGTTGACTGTATCCTTTGCTGTGCAAAAGCTTCTTATCTTGATGAAGTCCCAACATAGTATTGGAAGTCCTAGCCTCAGCAATCAGACAGCAAAAAGACATTAAAGGCATTCAAATTGGCAAAGAAGAAGTCAAACTCTCCCTCTTCGCCGATGACATGATACTCTACATAGAAAACCCAAAAGCCTCCACCCCAAGATTGCTAGAACTCATACAGCAATTTGGTAGTGTGGCAGGATACAGAATCAATGCCCAGAAATCAATGGCATTTCTATACACTAACAATAAGACTGAAGAAAAAGAAATTAAGGAGTCAATCCCATTTACAATTGCACCCAAAAGCATAAGATACCTAGGAATAAACCTAACCAAAGAGGTAAAGAATCTATACCCTAAAAACTATAGAACACTTCTGAAAGAAATTGAGGAAGACACAAAGAGATGGAAAAATATTCCATGCTCATGGATTGGCAGAATTAATATTGTGAAAATGTCAATGTTACCCAGGGCAATTTACACGTATAATGCAATCCCTATCAAAATACCATGGACTTTCTTCAGAGACTTAGAACAAATTATTTTAAGATTTGTGTGGAATCAGAAAAGACCCCGAACAGCCAGGGGAATTTTAAAAAAAGAAAACCATATCTGGGGGCATCACAATGCCAGATTTCAGGTTGTACTACAAAGCTGTGTTCATCAAGACAGTGTGGTACTGGCACAAAAACAGACACATAGATCAATGGAACAGAATAGAGAACCCAGAAGTGGACCCTGAACTTTATGGTCAACTAATATTCGATAAAGGAGGAAAGACGATCCACTGGAAGAAAGACAGTCTCTTCAATAAATGGTGCTGGGAAAATTGGACATCCACATGCAGAAGAATGAAACTAGACCACTTTCTTGCACCATACACAAAGCCTCTTCTCTTTGTCAGAGGAAACAACAGAGGCTGCGGGGGACGGGGAGGAAGAAGAGAGAGAGACAGGAAGAAGGCATCATCTCATCTGAGATGCAAAGGGCATGGCGAAGGGGGATTGCTCTCAGCCTACTCTGTTTTTTTCCAGGGATTGGCAAAACCAGTCGACAACAACAGAAACCGCTAAGTGCTCTCTACCTGCTAGAAATGGCCCTGGGAATGGCAGTGGGGAGCACAAATATAAATTGCACCCAGTCCCTGCCTTCAAGGGACCCCAGACAAGCAGAGGAATATACCTCTTTCCCAGGAAAATGAATGCAGAAAAGCAAAAGCAATGAGCAGCACACTCTAAATTGACCCAGGAAAGGAGCCGCCTGGAAGCCTGAGGCTTTTCCATGTCATGGTCTTGATATACCTGCTGGTGAGCGTATCTACAGAAATGATACACTTTCCCACTCCGGGTATCTATTGAAGTCATAGCTACAGGTGAAAAAAGGTTTTAGAAAGCTGCAAAGGGAAGGATAAATGTCCTCGATCGCCCACATCCGTTTCTACCCTCCACAACCATTCATCATGGATCTCCATGCTTCCAGGCAGTTTTAATTGCTGTGACATCGATATCTGTAGCTGCATTTTTATTTTTAAAAAATTTTTATTTTGTTGGCAAATTGAACACCAATAAAAAATAAATTTAAATTAAAAAAGACAATTCAAAAAAATTTATTTTAAAAAAAGGATCATACTGATGGTTCTTCAAAAAATTAAAAATAGGACTACTACATGACTCAGCAGTTGCATGTCGAGGTTTTCACCCAATGGAACTGAGAGCAGGATCTCGAGGAGGTGTTTGCACACTCGTGTTCACAGCATCATTACTCACAGCAGCCGGAAAGTAGCCCAGCGCCTGTCGACAGATACGTGGACAACAAAATGCGGTAAATACGGACAATGGGATGTTTTTCCAGCCTTTGAAGGGAAGGACATGCCGATGCAGGCTACAACACGGATGAGCCTTCAGGACGTGACGCCGAGTGCAATCCGCTGGATGCAAAAATCCAACATTGTGTGGTCCCGTCCACCTGAGACGCTTGGAGTAGTTGAATCTGTAGAGACAGAGCTGAAGGCAGCTGCAGGGCCCGGGGAAGCGGGGAGAACTATCTTTGGGGGGTGCCCCGTCTCAGTCCCAGACGATGAGCGATTGGGGATGGACGGTGGACACCGGGACCCAGCAGTGAACGTGCTTAGTGCCGTGGAGCTGTACACATAAACGTGCAAAATGGTCAACTTTCTATTATCTGCATTTTAACCAAATTAAGAGTCATGTTTTTTTTTTTTTTTTTTTTTTTTTTTTTTTTTAAATTTTTATTTATTTACGATAGTCACAGAGAGACAGAGAGAGAGAGAGAGGCAGAGACACAGGCAGATGGAGAAGCAGGCTCCATGCACCAGGAGCCCGACGTGGGATTCGATCCCGGGTCTCCAGGATCGCGCCCTGGGCCAAAGGCAGGCGCCAAACCGCTGCGCCACCCAGGGATCCCAAGAGTCATGTTTTTAAACAATGATTTGCTGTTTTTCGACAATGCTATTCATGGGCTGTCCTGTCATGTGGGTGCATGTAGCCCCGCTCCTTGTTATAATATGAGAAGACTGAATGGATTGTTCCCCTATTTCAAGCACCTACTCAGAGCAGGGTCAGGCCCACGGCCCAGGACACCAGGGCGTGCATCCCATAGCAGGGGGTTGAGAGCCCTATGTCGGTAGAAATCTGGGAGGCTGCAGGCTCCCGACCCTGGGAGCTGGGCGAGCATAGCTGAACAGGCCTGGACCTGTGACTGGAAGGCCGGGGATCTAGGTCACTATCCCAGGCGAGGTGGGGTCGGAATGTGCCACTGCAGCGGCTGCAGGAGATGGGAGGACGGCCTCTGGGTGCGATGGGGTGAGTGCACAGGTAGCAAGACAGAGAAACAGCACCTGCTGCCCGGGCTCCAGCTGTTTGATCCCCGGGGCATGCTCTCCAGGATGGCAGGCACTTCCAGCACATTCCACGAGAGGGACATTTAATAGGCTGCTAGATGACACTTGGGCATGTCTGCATTGACTACGATCCTGCTCGATCCGTTCCTCAGTCCTTTGGGGTATATACGCCTCTGCTGAGCGGCGAGAGGGCAATTGGCCTCTCTCGGGAACATGCACTATTGCACCCCTTCTCCACCAAGACAGGTGCACCCTATGATCCCTGCAGGAGTCAGTGCTCCCACCACAAGCGCGTGCAGGGTTACCCCAGACGCCGGCAGTTGTCAAGCGCTTAAACCTCTGCCAACCGGATTGGCTAAAAACGGTTCCACATTTTCATTTTAATTTCTGTTGCCTTTGTTGTGAGTTGGAGGGCCTTCCTTTTTTTTTTAATTGATCATTTGTAATCCTATGTGTGAAACTGCTTTGCCTTTTTTAAATTTTTATTTGTGGTTTTCTGAGAGATTCGCAAAAATGATTTATATGCTATAGCCTTTTCCTGCCATGTGATTTGCTTTTCTTTGGGGGGAGGGGGTTGGTGGTCTTTGGACTTTTTTTTAAGATTTTATTTATTTATTCATGAGAGACACACAGAGAGAGGGGCAGAGACACAGGCAGAGGGAGAAGCAGGCTCCATGCAGGGAGCCTGATGTGGGACTCGATCCCGGGTCTCCAGGATCAGGCCCTGGGCTGAAGGCGGCTCTAAACTGCTGAGCCACCCTGGCTGCCCAGGTCTTTGGACTTTTTAACAATACTTTTGTTCCACACATATTTTTATATTTTATACTGACCAATGAACCAGATTATTTATTTATTTAAGAGAGAGCGTGCACATCCGGGGGAGGAGGGGCAAGCAGACTTCAGGCTGAACACAAAGCCCTACCTGGGGCTCCATCCCAGGACCTCATAGCAATTCAATTTTTCACCTGAGCTGAAATCAGGAGTTGGATGCCCAACCAACTGAGCCCCCCAGGTGCCCCAAACCAGTTTTTTAAAAATGGATTCTGGATTTTTATATCATCCTTATAAATAATTCCCAAATTGTGTTTTAAATGTAACCATCTTGGGGATCCCTGGGTGGCTCAGTGGTTTAGCGCCTGCCTTTGGCCCAGGGCATGATCCTGGAGTCCCGGGATCGAGTCCCACATCGGGCTCCCTGCATGGAGCCTGCATCTCCCTCCTCCTGTGTCTCTGCCTCCCTCCCTCTCACTCTCTCTCTCTCTCTCTCTCTCTCTCTCTCTGTCTATCATAAATAAATAAATAAATAAATGTATCCATCTTTCACGTTTTTATGGACTCCTTTTATATTAAACCCATTGACCTATCAGGACTCTCTTTTGGTATAAAGAACGGGTCTATATCGAACTGATTTATTGCAGCGTCATTTCTTAAATGACCATCACTTTCTCGGTGATTTAACATGCTTCCTTCATCCCGATGAAAGTTCCCTATGATCTGCTATTTCTGGACACTGTACCTGGGGTCCCCTGTCTGTACTGCCTTCCTGGGGCCCCCACAACCAGCAGCACAGACCAGGAGCTCTCACAACAGACTTCTTTGTGTCCCCATCAGAGATGCGGGCGTGGGCAGGGCTGGCGTCCCCCCGAGGCCTCTTTCCCTGGCTTGCCCACGCCGCCCGCCCCCCGCCCCGTGTCCTCACATGCTCTTCCCTCTGGGTGAGTCCGTGTCCTCATCTCCTCTTCTTACAGAGACACCAGTCAGATTGGATCAGGACCCATTCACATGACCTCAATTTACCCTAATCGCCTCCATAAAAACCCCATCGCCAAATACAGTCACATTTTAAAGTCCTGGGAGTTACGGGGAGTTAGGGCTTCAACACAGGGAGTTTGGCTGAGAAACAGCTCATAACACCATCTTATAACCACAGATAAAGGATGGTTTCGGTGGAAAGATAAAATCAGTCGGAAGATAAATGCCTGTCTGTTTAAACCACGATGACTCAGGTTATCCACCGTCTGCCTTCAAAGCCTTGCTGATGATCATGGATGGATGTCCCAACCTCCAATGTCTCTGGAAGCATATCAGACGAGAACACAAATTCAGGAAGGAATCTGTGAGTCAGAAGGTGCAGAATTCCAGATATCTGCTCTACGCACACGTAGCACATGTGCCAGGGTTGGGGGGCAGGTGGGGGGTAAGATAGATGTGAGTACCAACCAAGGACCGACAGGTGGTGTGCAGAGGCCCCTCAGGAGCGCGTGCCTTTCTCTCATCCAGTCCCCGATTCTTAGTGCTGTCTCCCCTTGCATTTAGATTTAATATACAAGTTGAGTTTTCTTCCCAACTTTGTATTTTCAGACTCAGCTCCCCAAAGACACTTGCATTAGACGCTGGACCAGTCCTGCTCTTCCCATGGCACGCTAGCTGTGCGGAAACCAGGGCCAGCCCTCACCCATCCTGATCCACTCCTGGCAAAAATTCATCTGGCCCCTGACCCAAAAGGCCCTCATTGTTCCCCCAAGAAGTGTATTTCAACAAGGAAATGACTCCTTTGTTATCAATGTTATCAATAAAGGAGTCATTTTGATGATCGATATGTCAAAAAATGTGTTGAAATGAACACACTTTAGCAATGATGTGTTCTCTGAATTTAACAAAGAACCAATTCAGAAGTAACAAAAACAGCTTTTCTCTCATTGAGCTTTAAGCTATATAAATATGCTCTTGCCTCTGGCTTGTTTCCACTAAAAAGACATTTCACTAATGAATATTTATTTCACTGCCATGGATAATAATGCATAAAAATGCTAAATAAATGCCATCTTGGGCATTCTCTCCCTTCCTCTCTCCTCTGATATGTACCCATTTGTTCTCTCTCTAACTGACAGGTATTTGTTTCAAAGCTCCAAAAAGTGATGTCTGGAAATTCAATTATAATATTCATCTCCTTCTATTCCTGGAGTGTCAAATTCCTCCTTCAAACAAATAAGCCAGAATATCATAGAATGTTTTGCTGAAAAGACCAACAATTTGCAATAGAATGTCACATTTGTTGTGTGAAATAATGATTTCGATCAGTGAGTGGAACTCAGGGAAGAAGCTCAGGGGAAAAACCCAGGGAGTGAGGGTGGGGAAGGAAATGTATATACACACACTTCCTCTTTTTAGGATAGGAACCTGACAGTTGTATTCTAAAGTACCCATAGCATATTAGTAAAATACTAATTTTAACAATATGGCATAAACATAAATGTTTCTTTTTTTAAGATTTTTAAAAATTTATTTACTCATGAGACACAGAGAGAGAGAGAGGCAGAGAGAGAAGCAGGCTCCATGCAGGGAGCCTGATGTGGGACTCAGTCCCGGGACTCCAGAATCACGCCCTGGGCCGAAGGCAGGCGCTAAACCACTGAGCCACCCAGGGATTCCCTAAATGTTTTGTTTTTAAAGATTCTTCTAGCATTTCATAATACAGAAAGTTGGCTTATTTTAATACAGTGGTAGGCAACATAATGGGCCCCGAGAATGTCCACATCCTAATCCCTGGAACCTGTGAATATGTTAGGATGCACGTCAAAGAGGATGTAAGGTAGCAGATGGAATTAAAGTTGCCAATCAGATGATTTTTTTAAAAGACTTTATTTATTGGGGATCCCTGGGTGGCGCAGTGGTTTGGCGTCTGCCTTTGGCCCAGGGCGCAATCCTGGAGACCCGAGATCGAATCCCACATCGGGCTCCCAGTGCATGGAGCCTGCTTCTCTCTCTGCCTATGTCTCTGCCTCTCTCTCTCTCTGTGTGACTATCATAAAATAAAAAATAAATAAAAATTTTAAAAAAAGTCTTAAAAAAAAAGATTTTATTTATTGATTCATGAAAGACACAGAGGGAGAGAGAGAGGCAGACACAGGCAGAGGGAGAAGCAGGCTCAATGCAGGGAGCCCAACGCAGGACTCCATCCCGGGTCTCCAGGGTCACGCCCTGGGCTGAAGGCAGGCGCTAAACCACTGAGCCACCCAAGGATTCCCTACCAATCAGATGATTTTAAGATAATGAGATTATGTTGGATTATCTGGATGGCCCAGCATAATTACAAGGGTCTCTACATAAGGCAGCAGAAGGCAGAAGCATTGATCTAGAGAAATGGCATCAGGAGAAAGGCTGGACCAGCCACTGCTGGTTTGAAGATGGAAGAAGGGGCCACAAGCCAAGGAATGTGGGCGGCCTCCCAAAGCTGGAAAAGGCAAGAAAACATATTCTTCCCGGCGTCTCCAGAAAATTGCAGCCCTTTAGACTTCTTTTAGCCCAGGGAGACCTGTGCCACACTTCTGACCTGCAGAACTGTGAGATAATTAACTCATGTTGCTTGAGGTCAGAAAATGTGCTGTAATCTGTGGTAGGAAATAAATACAAAACATATGACATTATTTATTCATGCACTATTTGGGGAAAGTCCAATGTGTCCCCTTCCCCAGGAAGGCTTCTCTGAGCCACCCTTTGCTGGTACTATCTTTGCCTTTGCCCTCCCGGGGGCACTGCATTAGACAACACGGTAATTTTCAACTTATTTTTCTACAACCTACGCTAGACCAACAGTTCCCTAAAAAGTGGGGACTGCATCTTTAATCTCTGCCTGAAGAGCTAGTTTCTAAATCTTTATCCAAATTTCAGCAGCAACTCAGTAGCCTATGCTAGGAGTTCAATAAATATTTATCCAACCAGAGTGATGATGAACCCATTGCACTCCTCCCTGGAAACCAGTCACAAACACATTATCAGTTTTATAAGACAATTTGTCATATGAAAGATGTAACCCATGTCACAGACAGATAAAAGGTCACGCGCAGAGCCTGGACTGGATGGATAATTCTGTGTCATAACCAACCGACCGAGCTGTGGGTTGGTTACACCAGCTCCCAAGTCATTCACAAGCAAACAGCAGCATTTGGGTTGCAGATAAAACACCGGAACCTACAAAACCATTGGAATGTGAATAATGGCTATTAGCCTTGGAAAGGAAACATTCGAAGAAAATAAACTTAGACTTTCGAAGTCCCCAGGGTTTTGTTTTCCCCTCTCCATTTTATTGTTTCTACCTGGTGATGACACTGTCCTAATAGCCTTCCACCCCACTGCTCAATAAAAGTCAGTCTCAGCGCAAATTTGGGGGAATGAGTACTTGCATTGGAAGCACTCTGATCACTTTGGAGCGCTCGTCTGTCTCCTGCTAAAGTATTTCAGGCACCAGTAAGTCCGTGCTAAGGACGAGATGCACGTGGAGGTCCTTTCTCTGCCTGGGCTCTCACTCTAAATTTGCACATGGGGATGGGGCGGGGTCGGGGGTGGTGTCCAGTCTAACAATTTATTCTGCAGGCGTTTTAATCTTGAGGATTTCTCTGTTACAGGAAGCAGAAACAAAATTCAAATTATGGGTACTAAAAGTATAAGTGAGAAGAGTAAAACCTTTAAGCCCTTTAAGAGATATAATGTTATTCTGGCTTTGGGGCAGGTGCAGACTGATTTAAACCAGCAATTCAATTTTTCCCATATAAATTACAAGATTTATTGAATCTGTTCTCCAGTGACCTACTTCTAGGGGTATATTCCTGGCTTTCTTTATATTCCCTTAGACTCCTTGACTCTCTCGGTGCTAATATTAACACACTCTTTTTTTGTTATAGCTTTTATAGACTTGTAAACCTAAAAGTCCTGAACATTAAGACTTGTCTTAATATCTGCTAAAATAAGTTTCACACATTGTCCTTCTTCAAAATTGCTTTGCCTGTTCTTTTTTTTCTTCTAAGATTTTATTTATTTATCCATGAGAGACACACAGAAAGAGGCAGAGACACAGGCAGAGGGAGGAGCAGGCTCCCTGCGGGGGGCCCGATGCGGGGACTTGATCCTGGGACCCTGGGATCACGCCCTAAGCTGAAGGTGGACGCTCAACTGCTGAGCCACCCAGGCGTCCCTCTTTGCTTGTTCTTGAATCTTTTCTCCTTCATCTGTATTTTAGGATCATTTTGTGTTCTAATCTGTTGGAAATGTGTTTTTTTTTTTTTTTTGGTTTGTTTTGGAATTGCATTGCATTTTTTTCTGCAACGACATCTTTATCATTCTGTGTTTCCTATTTATGCATATAGACTGTCTTGCCATCTATTTAGTCTTCATAAATTTCTTTGATTAGAATATTATGTTAGCGGGGACACCTGGGTGGCTCAGTGGTTGAGCGTCTGCCTTTGGCTCAGGGCATGACCCCAGGGTCCTGCAGGGAGCCTGCTTCTCCCTCTGCCTATGTCTCTGCCTCTCTCTATGTCACTCATGAATAAAATCTTTTTAAAAAAATGATATGTTAGGTCCGTAACTATCATTTCCTTTCGACTTATCCTATTCCAAGAGTTTTAGCCCCATTTAGCTTTTTTCCTTATTAATTTGTGTTATATATATATGAAAAATAATGCATATCACTATTTTAGTATCTGTGTAGTATTTAGTTATATGAGTATCATATATTTTATTAAAGAAAAGTCTTCTTGGTAGACATTAATGCTGTTCAATATTTGCTGTTGAAAGTAGTTGAAAATGCTGCAGAGAACAGCAGTAGTTGAACAACAGTAGTTGAAAATACTGCAGAGAACATCTTACCCAGCATTGTGCCCTTGTGAGAATGGAGCTATAGGGTAATTTTTCACTATTTTATTATTAAATTATTATTAATAATTTATTATTAAATTATTAAAATATCACTATTTTAGTATCTGTGTAGTATTTAGTTATATGAGTATCATATATTTTATTAAAGAAAAGTCTTCTTGGTAGACATTAATGCTGTTCAATATTTGCTGTTGAAAGTAGTTGAAAATGCTGCAGAGAACAGCAGTAGTTCAAACAACAGTAGTTGAAAATGCTGCAGAGAACATCTTACCCAGCATTGTGCCCTTGTGAGAATGGAGCTATAGGGTAATTTTTCATAAGAAGTGAATTTTTTTCTGAAAGAGTATGCTCACTTAAAGTTTGTATAAGTAGCGCCAAAGTGCTTTCCAAAAGGTAATACATAGAGAGAGTAGCACATTAGTACTTGGAGCATAAAAGCACCTGATCCCTGTAACTTCATTAGCCTCACTGGCCTTAAATTTTATCAAATCATCACATCTAATAGATAAAATAATATCCATTGTTATTTTAGTGTACTTTTTCTGTAATTCTGATTAATCCTGGATTTTTTTTCATATATGTATATATAAATTTGTAAGATATTTTAAAAATTATTATTATTATTATTGGCTTAACCAAGAGGAATCTCAACAACATCATGTATTTTCTGAAACAACTTTTCAAAACATCTGAAGTCAAACTGCGTTCAAAGGAAGAGCTTATCTCCACCAAAGGTGAATATCAGAGAACATGCCTAGAAGCAGAAATGAAACCAAAATCTGTCAAATTAATGTGAATTTCTTAATGGGTCTTTAAAGACACAGAAGAAATAAAGCTCAAGGATGGAGTCAATACTGTACCAACATCACAGTTAAGACCCAAGATCACACAACTTGGAATCTCAGGGTTGAAAGTCAACATGCAGAAAATCACAGGTTTATTTTTATGAATTCTACAGAGAGATGAAAGGCTTTTGTTCAAACTCAAGGTGGCAGAGTTCAAGTTGGCAAATAAGTGACATACAATAAATGTTTGTTGAATGAAAAGCAGTGAATGAGCACTAGGATTGGATCCTAGGTTTCAGTAGGGGGATCTTTTGCCTTATTCCATGTTATTAGCAGTGTTTGTTGACATTTTACATATTTCTACAATTTATCATTTTAAATGTGGAAGCACTGAGCTAATCCCTTATCTTGCAGTTCTAACAACCATCACTTGTGGTTTATGATAGACTCAGGAGTAAAGGATTTCCAAAAAGTATGCATTTATGCCAATGACATGCAATCCCGGGAAACAACACATGCAGTTGAAGACTTTGTACTTTTCTTTGGGAGGTGGAAGGACCTTGACTTTTCTGTCTTATTCAGATGGCTGGAGCGGCCATTGCAAAATACCACAAACCAGATGATTTAGAACAACAGAAATTCACTGTCTCATAGTCCTAGAGGCTGCAAGTTGGAGATCAAGGTGTCGGCAGATTGGTTCCTTCTTTTTTTTTTTTTTTTTTTTAGATTTTTTTTAGATTGGTTCCTTCTGAGGCTATGTGGGGGAATCTGCTCCATGCTTCTCTGGGAGCTTCTGGCATGCCAACAACTCTTGGTGCACTTTGGTGTATAGAAGTGTCACCTTGATCTTTGCCTTCATTTTCACACGGCCTCCTCTTCATGCCAGGGGGCCCAAATATCCCCTTTCTATGAGGAAACTGCTCATCTTGGATTAGATGCCTATCCTAATGCCTACCTTCCAATTTGATACCCTCTACAGAGATCCTTTTAAATGAGGTCACAACATATCTTTTTGGGGAGATATAATCCCATCCGTAAGCCTCAAATATTCATTCCGTTGCTCTTCTACATCCCAGACAGCCCCTCTTCTGATCAATGCTCATCTTACTAAAACAGTTTCGTTATGACATTGGATGTGTTTTTGAAACATAGGATATTGTATAGACAATTCTTTAAAGAATTGCAATGATTTTTAATATAAGTCAAGATGACATACAAGTGTTAAAATTATATTGGGTGCAATTCAAAATAATTATTTATAAATTACTGTGTGTGTGTGTGGGCAGGTAGGTAGCCATCAACGGGGCTGTATGCTGTGGGAAGATATCAGTAAGTGGCAATTACTGGATTTATATAGCATCCATTCTTCAGAGAGATCAAAATACTCTAACTTCCCAGCACTCATTTCCCTAAACACTGTCAGTAGTGTTATAGTGTTAATGATACCCAACCGTCCCGCAGGATCACAGAGATGCCGTGGTGACTCAGTAACATTTACCACCCAGATTCTCCAAGGAAGAAAGTTTTACACGCGGAGTGTGTTTGTATTAGTGGCTTCCTATCATCACCTCTGTTTGTTCTGGTTTCCCTGTTTTCTTCTCTGGATAAAGAGCTACTGGGTTTACCAGCAGAATACATGGCACCCTGGAGAGGTTTTTTGGAGGCTTTGGTGTGTTTGGTGACCCTCTCCATTGCGACTTAGAAGTTTTTCTTTAGAGCCCAGAAGTGATGGCAGGGATATTTGAGAGGGGCCAGGGGGGAAAGAAATGAGGGAGAGAGAGATCTCTCTGAGGATCTGGCCCTGAGGATCTGCAGACAGAGGTGGGGCAGGACTTCTCCCCGCCGCTGCAGCACGCAGGTGAGGCTAACTGACCCCAGGTGCGCAGGCCCACACGCACGACCTGCCCCGCTGAAGCCTGGCTCTGCTGCTCCAGAAGGGCACGTGGGTACTTCGGACAACGCAGAAGTGCGGAGTCTTCCCAGACGTGAGATGCAGGTGGGGAAGGCGGTGAGCACCTGTGCAGGTGCTGTCCCGCGGTTCCCTGGGGACACACTGAGCGGACCATTCATAAAGAGCGTGACATCATGGTGTGCTGACCCATGGTGCGGTCCTCGGACCATTTCTACAAAGCCCTATAGTCAGGGGCTGAGGCACCAGGTGGGCCCCCGCTGGACATCCTTTACTGTCACTTAACTACCTGCAGACAGAGCTGTGAGCACCCACGGGTGCAGGTGCACGACCTCCCCCAGGAGACCAATGCCCCTACGAGCAGGACAGGCAGCTCACTTGGCCGGCCTGAGTCAGCCCCACACCTGTGCCACACACTCCACTTGCGGGGCCCCGCCCCTCCCTGCGCACGCCCCGCCCCTCGCCCTCACAGGCCCCGCCCCTCGCCCTCACAGGCCCCGCCCCCAGCGCCCGTCCCTCCCCACGCACGTCCTCGCCTGCCCCGGGCTCCGCTCGAGAGCCCCGCCCCCGCCGGGCGCCGACGCTCGGAGGCCGCGACGCTCCGCCCCCCGTCGCCCCGCCCACCTGGGCGAGTCCCGCCCCCTTCCTCGCCAGCCTATTGGGGACGGCGTCGCCGTGCGCGTCACACCCCCGCGCCGTGAGTACGGATAAGCGGAGCCGCGGCCGCGACCCTGACGTGGGTCACCAACCATGTGGCGCTGCGGCGGGAGGGCGCCGGGCTTCCTGAGGCGGCGGAGCGGCGGGTGAGGCGCGGGCCGGCGGGCGGGAGGCGGCGGCCCCGGCCGCGGGGTTACCCGGGCGGCTCCGCGGTCTCGTCCCGGCCTCGCGGTGCCGCGCCGCAGCTCCGTGCCCTGGGGCCCCCGGACCCCGACAGCCCGGGCCCGGGGAGCCTGGACCCCGACAGCCCTCACCTGGGGACCCCGACAGCCTGGGGACCCCGACAGCCCGGACCCGGGGGACCCGAGACCCCGACAGCCCTCACCTGGGGACCCCGACAGCCCGGGCCCGGGGAGCCTGGACCCCGACAGCCCTCACCTGGGGACCCCGACAGCCTGGGGACCCCGACAGCCCGGACCCGGGGGACCCGAGACCCCGACAGCCCTCACCTGGGGACCCCGACAGCCCGGGCCCGGGGAGCCTGGACCCCGACAGCCCTCACCTGGGGACCCCGACAGACCGGGCCCGGGGAGCCTGGACCCCGACAGCCCTCACCTGGGGACCCCGACAGCCTGGGGACCCCGACAGCCCGGACCCGCGGGACCCGAGACCCCGACAGCCCTCACCTGGGGACCCCGACAGCCCGGGCCCGGGGAGCCTGGACCCCGACAGCCCTCACCTGGGGACCCCGACAGCCCTCACCTGGGGACCCCGACAGCCCTCACCTGGGGACCCCGACAGCCCGGACCCGGGGGACCCGAGACCCCGACAGCCCTCACCTGGGGACCCCGACAGCCCGGGCCCGGGGAGCCTGGACCCCGACAGCCCTCACCTGGGGACCCCGACAGACCGGGCCCGGGGAGCCTGGACCCCGACAGCCCTCACCTGGGGAGCCCTCACCTGGGGACCCCGACAGCCCGGACCCGAGGGACCCGAGACCCCGACAGCCCTCACCTGGGGACCCCGACACCCCGGACCCGGGGAACCCGAGACCCCGACAGCCCTCACCTGGGGACCTCGACAGCCTGGGCCGGGGGAGCCTGGACCCCGATAGCCCTGACCCGGGGAGCCCTCACCTGGGGACCCCGACAGCCCTGACCTGGGGGAGGCCAGACCCTGACAGCCCTCACCTGGGGAGCCCTGGGACCCCAGACCCTGACAGCCCTCGCCTGGGGAAGGCCGGACCCCGGACCCAACAGCCTGGGCTCGGGGAGCCCTCACCCAGGGAGCCCAGACCCCAACAGCCCTCGCCTAAGGGAGCCTTGGGACCCCAGACCCCGACAGCCCGAACCTGGGGAGCCCTCACCTGGGGAGCCTGGACCCGTGGAGCCCAGACCCCGACAGCCCTCTCCTGAGGGAGCCCTGGGACCCCGGACCCCAACAGCCCTGACCCAGGGGGTCCAAGACCCCGACAGTCCTCGCCTGGGGGAGGCCAGACCCTGGGAGCCTGGACCCTGACACCCCTCTCCTAAGGGAGCTTAAGGACCCCAGGCCCAAACGGTCCTCGCCTGGAGGAGCCCAGGCCCCAGCACACCTCACCCGGGGATCCCAGGACCCCGACAGCCCTCTCCTGCGGGAGCCTGGACCTGGAGACCCTGACAGCCCTCGGCCGGGGACCCTGAGACCCTCATGGCCCTCTCCTGGGGGACCCTGAGACCCCGACACCCGTCTCCTGGGGGAGCCCGGACCCCAGGCCCCCTCGCCCGGGGAGCTTTGCAGAGCCTGGGTGATGGAGGCGCAGCGGTCCCCCTCCCAGGGACTCCCCTGCCAGAGGAAGGGGGTTCCTGTGCCTGGTCGGCGTTGGGAGCGGCAGCCAGAACAGCGCGTGGGTGAAGCCGGTCAGGCGAGGCGCCCCGGGCCCCTGGGAGGTCAGGCGAGCCCAGCCTGGGGGGCGCAGTGCGGGTGGGCCTAGATGTGGATCTTCCTGCGTGATTACAGCAGCTGCTGCGGGCCTGTGGTTCTCATGAACGTGACCTGACCGCCCTGTTTGTGGGGAGCAGGGAGTCCTCTGGACACCTGACGCTCGCTCGGTGCATCGGAGCTCCTGGAAATTGAAGTTTGTCTAAATGACTAGGTTCTTGTAAAGAGCGATGGAGTCCAACCTTCAACAACGGTGGCGCTCCCGCGTCCACAGGTCGGTTTTGTCTCAGGCTGGTTCGCAGGAGCCTGTTTACTGCTGTGCCGGTGCCCTGGCGGGGCAGCAGGTGCCCTGGCGGGGCTGAGTACCTAGGGAAGCCCCCGTGCCTCGGGCGTTTCTGCATTTTCAGCCTGAGTACGTGCTTCGGGGACTTGTGTTCTTGAGCGTAAACACATCTGAACATCCTCTTTCTTTCCGGATGTGGCCAGCTTTAGAATTAGGACCGTGTTGCTCCCGTGGTCTGACAGCGACTGGCTCAGTGGCTTTCGTTCCTTTTCTGTGTTTCCTTCAAAAGAAGTATTTTTGTGACATATAGTAACGTAGAAAATTCTGTAAAGCATATAATACAGTTGAGAGAAAAATTCTTAAAGATAGCGTCCCTGTCACCCAGAGTAAGGTGAGCCCTGACAGATGGGGAGCCTCCCTGCATGCCCCTCAGATGGGCCCTGGCTCCTGGTTCATCCCTTGCTTTTCTCCGTAGATCTGTGCACGGGAGATGGAGCTCCAGAGTCCCTGGGTCCACAGACCCTCTCCCCCTCCTCCCCACTGGGGACATCAGTAGTTCTCTGTGGTTAAGAGTCGGTTTCTTCATCTGCCTCTTTTCCCTTTGCTCATTTCTCGTTCCACATGAGCGACGTCCTATGGTCTTAGCGTCACCCTGTCCAGCTCCACCCATAGTGTCGGCGTTCCTTTATATTTTCACGGTCTGTGTATTCCTACCACACAGGTTACCTACTTGGGATGATACTGGGTCCGTCCTTTGTATTTGTCTTGGCTTAGCGTTATGCGACCCACATTTTTGTTACAAGTGGTTGTTCCGTCCATTCTTATGGCTAAGCTTATCTATTGAATAGTCCACAATCTACCCATTCGGAGGACGGACGTCCTGGTTGGTGGAGTTTGGGACTCCTAGGAATGGTGCCAACGCAAGGCCTGTGTGCTGCCACGTGATGAGGGCAAGTTCTCCAGGACACGTGGAGGTGAATCCTTGCTCATTTAAATGATGCCAAATGTTATTCCAGAATCGTTCTTATTTGCACACCTCAGTTACACCGCAGGAGTTCCTGCAATGCTAGATTTCTTACTTTTTACCAATTTGGTGGATGCATAATGGTAGTTTATCGAGATGCTGTGTACTAAAAAAAAGAGAGAGAGAGAGATGCTGTGTACTGAGATGGAAGAAGTCCTTTTGACGTGAGAGCTGTTTTTCATATGGGTAAGGAAAGTTGGTATCACAATTATAGTTAATGAACATTTGCATGTAATTGCAACATGCAGTTATTAGTTGATATGAAGCTTTAGCTGAGTAGTGAAAATGATCATAGAATTGAAAGAACTTGGGCACCTGAGTGGCTCAGCTGTTGAGCGTCTGCCTTCAGCTCAGGCCGTGACCCCAGGGTCCTGGGATCAAGTCCCGCATCGGGCTCCCTGCTTGGAGCCTGCTTCTCCCTCTGCCTGTGTCTCTGCCTCTCTCTCTGTTTCTCAGGAATGAAGTCTTAAAAAAAAAAAAAAAAAGAATTGAAAGAACTTTACTAAAGATTCAGGAAATGAATTTTCTGGAGTCTATTTGGAAGTTGTACAGCTTAAATGTCTTCATCATTTGAACATTTGAAACTGTTTTTGTGATGTTGCTGACTTAGCCACACAGTTGTCCTGCAGGAGCGTCTAACCTGTGTTCCTCTCCTCCCGTGGAGCAGGGCCAGCCCCGGAGCATGGAGGAGGAGGGGCAGCAGCGCCTGTGAGAGGGCCCAGCAGCACAAGGTGGGAGAGCAGATCCACGGCTTCACCGTCAGCCAGGTGTGTGGGGCTCACCCTGTTCCACCTTGGGCTCAACTGGGCAGAGTGTGCAAGTGAAGAGATTTCCTGATTCTTGGATACGTACAGATCCCTGGTCCCTGCCCTGAACCTAGCCCCTGAGGCCCCATGTCTCTGGATTGTAGAATGAAGTCACACGCATTGATGTTTGTGTGTCCACACACTTGACTGGTTACTGTGCTGAGTAAAGTGCCCCACATCTGTGCAGGTCACGTCTTCCTAGCACATGCTAGGAAGTGTGCTCCACACACAAAAACTTTATTTTGGAGCCATCTGGGTACAGAGATTGTGTTCCTGGACCTTCGTGATGTTTTCTCTTTAATGTAATCAAAAGGTAGTGTACACCATGGATTGGCTAGTTGGCTTCATGCGATGGGTAACACTCCTACAGCTTCAAGAGGCGGGCAGCTCTCAGTCCAGGAGGGTGCCAGTGTAGCCGCAGCACGGCGGAAGTGCAGAGACCAAGAGGACGATGGGAGGGGAGGGGTGCCTAGGACAGGTTCACGCAGAACTAGGGGGTGTGTAAGTGGAAGGACGAGAGCTGCACGCACCCCTGGCAGCAGTTCCAGACATTGCGGCGGGGGGGGGGGGCCTCAGGACAGTGGGTGAGAGCACGTGTGAAGTCCCTGAAGGCCATGTGGGGGGGTTGGGACGTACGACAGTGACTGTTAGGGAGGACCTCACTGCGTTTTTCAAGTGTTGTAGAAACTTGTCATAAAACATGGTCCTTGTTTGAGGAGTGGGGGAGGCAGACAGTTCCGTGTGTCAACTGATTTTAAATACATTGATCATCTCTTGCAAGGTAAAGTCTTAGATAATTTAACGGCTTGTAAACCAAGCAGAGGCCCCTTAAAACGATGTGGTGCCAACGGCCACGGAACCTTTGTGAGGCTTACGTAGGTAGGAGATGACCGTCCTTGGGGTGAGGATGCGCTGGTTCTTATTGGAAGTGATTTGGACCCTCCCACTGGGAGCAGGTAACTGGTGGTAGCCCCAGCACCCCCCTCGGGACGCCTCAGAACTGCAGAGACCAGGCGAAGCACCCTGCAGTTCCGGGCTGTGGCCCACTCCAGTGTCCCCTCCCAGCGGGGCCATTGTGGGCAGTCCTGGAATGACGTGTATAAAAAGGAAGCCACACAGCAGGCTTGGCGGGTGAGAGCAGGACCCCTCCCAGGCAGCCTGGTGTGAGGAGTGGGGTCTGCTTCCCCGTCTGACTGCTCCTCGGAGCCTCAACGGTTTCCTCTGCCAATGGGGCTGAGGACCCCCCCCCCCACAGTTACCCGTGAACTGTTCAGAAAGTGTCTAGCAGACGGTAAGCCTTCAGAAAGAGGGTGCGTAGGATGGTCAGCACGAGGCCTGCCTTCGCTCGTTTGTAAGATTAGGGTTTGAAAAAGGTGTTGCTGATGTGCTGGTGCTGCCTGGTGACGCAGACCAGGTCCTGCGGTGCAGTGCCCGTGCCTGTCCGAGTGCCTTTCCATCTGACTAGCTGTTCACATGTTTCTCGTTCATTCAGGTGACGGCCATTCCTGAACTGTCCCTGACCGCAGTGAAGCTCAGCCATGACTGCACAGGTGCAAAATACTTGCACTTGGCCAGAGAAGACACCAACAACTTGTTCAGGTGTGGGGGGCGTTGTGCATGCACACTCTTGACTGTTTCCACTGACGGCACCTGCCACGCCACAGCTAGTTTAAAGGCTTTGTTTACTCATCTTTTATTTTTTTTTTTTTAAGATTTTATTGTATTCATGAGAGAGAGAGAGAGAGAGAGGCAGAGACACAGGCAGAGGGAGAAGCAGGCTCCATGCAGGGAGCCCGATGCAGGACTCGATCCTGGGACTCCAGGACCATGCCCTGGGCCAGAGGCAGGAGCTAAACTGAGCCACTTAGGGATCCCCTCATCTTCTATTTTTATTGGCCATATCTTGAAAACAAGGGAAAGTTTAAGTGAATTTATGTCCTCAGCGACATAGTTAAAGTTTGGGGTCTGAGTTAGTGATCTTCTGTGTTGTCGTCAGAGACTGTTTTTGTGCGAGGGTACGCGGCTGGAGGGGTTAAGGCCAGTAACCGCGGTGAGCGGAGTCCTGGATGCCGAGCTGTGCGCCTGAGCCCGCCTGCTGGCTCCTCTTGTTTCCCTGCAGCGTGCAGTTCCGCACCACTCCCATGGACAGCTCTGGTGTCCCGCACATCCTGGAGCACACCGTCCTGTGCGGCTCTCACAGATACCCATGCAGAGATCCTTTCTTCAAGATGCTCAATCGGTCGCTGTCCACTTTCATGAATGCCTTCACAGGTAAGCTGGCCTCCTGCGCTGGGGCTGTGCCGGGGGCCACTGGGTGTGGGGGTGCTTGGCAGCCCGTAGGCGGGAACACGCGCACCACTCTCTGGTCTGGTTGAAAGCTGCTAGAACTTTAATCCTTTGGGAAAGCCGCATTGTGGTCAGATTATAAAAACCATAGTTTTAGGGAAGAGGCACCTGACGTTTTTCTGGAAAATGTCAAAATAATACTCTTTTGGAAACATTGCAATAAAAGTTGACCTCTGTGGCATTAAGTTAATGTGGCAGGGGGGGTGTTTGGGCTTTTAGGAACTGGGGCAGCGGGTAGGCTGATGGTGTGAGAGAAGTGCCCTGGGGCCCACAGTTCCCAAGTGCGTTAAGTCAGCAATCTGGGTGAGGCTGTCTTTGCAGGCATGTGAGGTCATGGCTGGCTGTGCCCGTTCCGCCCGCCCCAGCCAGCCTGTAGCAGCAGGGTGCTCCCTCTATGCCAGGGGCAGTAAGGGCTCACCATAGAGGGGTAGGAGGTGGTAGACGTGACTATTCCTGTGGGAATCTGTCCAATTTTAAAACTGTTTTCATTTACACCCAGCTAGCGATTATACTCTATACCCATTTTCCACACAAAATCCCAAGGACTTCCAGAATCTGCTGTCTGTGTATTTGGATGCGGTTTTTTTCCCATGCTTGCGGGAACTGGATTTCTGGTACGTAATGATTGATTGATTTAGACTTTAGTATTGGAGTCCCTGTCACTGTGTAATTACTTATCATTATTTAGGCAGGAAGGATGGCGACTGGAACATGAGAATCCAAGGGACCCCCAGACACCCTTGACCTTTAAAGGCGTCGTCTTTAATGAAATGAAGGGAGTATTCGTGAGTTGTGGGTTTTTTTGTTTTGTTTTGTTTTGTTTTTTCCTTTTTAAAACTGTGTAACACTGATCCTCCTGTGTGAGATATTGAAATGTTCCTGGGTCTGGAAGACAGTTGATGTTATCTCACGTTGTTTGCTGGGCTTGTTGAACCAGCAGCTGGACGGTAGAGGGCCCAGCTCCCAGTGTTGCAGCTACAGCTCTCCAGCTGCGGTGGGGGCCTGGCCTGGGGTCTGCGGGAGGTCCGTGAGGTAAACCTTGTCTTCTTTTCCCACGCTGGCCCATGTGCGGTTTCCCCGGGCCTGTGTTAAGAGTTTTGTGATAGTTGATCGGATACAGAAACAAATATATCAGAGTCCAGCTGTCTCTTATTAGGCCAGACATCAAGGAGATTTGCAAAATGTGCAAAAGCTTTGTCTCAGAAATAGTTTCCAAAAACTATTGTTAACATGTAGTGATGGGTTAAGATAATGAGTGAATAAGTAACTTTTTTAAAGGTCTCAGATTTTTAATTTCTAATACAGAAACATTATGTGTGTGCACACACACTCCTGTGCAGTCAAGAAACCCACATCATCAAAAGCTCTTTGGGGGCCTCATTGATTCTGGGGAGCATGAAGGATCTGAGACCAGGCAGTTTGAGGACCTCTGTGCTGGGGCCCGTCCTCCCAGCGCCTCTGACTGTGGAGTCCTGCCTTTACATGTGGGGCTGCTTTGCTGCACCATAGGGCTTCCTTACCCTTGAATACTCAATTAGGATTTAATTTCTTCCACCAGCTCCTGGAAATTCCTGTTAGAGTGGCTGCTTTTGCTCTGGAAGCCCTTGGGACCCCTCCCCACAGCTCGTGGGCAGGGGTCCTTGCGCATCTTTCCTTGTTCCGCACGTCTCTCCCCTGGCCCTCAGCTGTGCAGCTATTGGTGGCCCGTGCACAGTGCAAAGTGTTTTCCCTCTGGCAAGAGCCCTGATCCCTGGGTCCTGTGCGGGAATTGTGAGTGAGTTGTGTGCTTTGTTAGGATCCGCTGGGAGCGCCTGGTATACTGCTGCGACAGTGTAAATTTCAGGGTGTTACTCCCAAAATGTGGTTCATCTGTGTGGTTCATCTGCTGTGTTGTAACAGTGGGTGTTATTTTTCACACACATATCTTTTCTTTTCTTTGAAGACTGACAATGAGAGGATATTCTCGCAGCACGTTCAGAACCGACTCCTGCCTGACCACACGTACTCCGTGATCTCCGGGGGCGATCCCTTGTGCATCCCAGACCTCACATGGGAGCAGCTTAAACAGTTCCATGCAACCCATTATCACCCCAGTAATGCTAGGTAATATTTCACGTTTGACATTTAATTAATGGTGGGTGATGAAGAGTATACTGGTGTGCATACACTAAGTGATACGGCTTCTCTCACATTTGGCAAAGGATTGTTTGTGAAGAGCTACGTAGATTTAGAGGATTCTTCCCTTAATGGATTGACGTTAATTCTGCATGTCTACAGCAGCAACTTTTCTGTGCCCAGCATGATAGTGACAGCGCCTCCTAAAGGAGGATCCGGATGCTGCCACCGTCAGCCCCCTGTACCTCAGCTTTAAGATGTAGGACATGGATGTACTGGTGACTGTCCCCCCTCCTGAGGTGCTCGAGAAATGGCAGTTACCCTGGCTAAACTGGGGAACTTGCTGGTTTCAGCTGTTACTAATAACAAAACACCAATGTGTGTATTTATAAATAAAATGCTGATGGAAAATCAAATTTTCAAGATTATTTAAAATGTAAAAAAATTTGAATTTTGATAATGAAAACTTTGAAGCATACGAAAAACCATAGAGCATAGAATGATGAACTTCATAGACATACCACGTAGATAATATCCTTTGCCAGTATAAAGGAGACGACAGTCCTCATAATGGTCTACCTCTAATACTTAAATTCGGGACCCTGAAACAAACATTTTATGACATCATACCATATTCAAATACTTGCATGAAAGCACCTACTAATTATTCCAAATCTGGATTTCCTGGTAGTACCCAAAATAACATGTTCAATCCAAATGAGGCGCATATATTTTGTAAAGCTCTGTTTTTCTCCCTGGAGACACAGGCCATCTGCAGGGTTGGTATCCTGGCATTCTGTGAATATTCTGTTTCTTACCAAGCTGTTAATGTTCTTAGATTTATTTACTTATTCATTGTTTGGTGTGTTCACTGCCTGGAACAATTCCAATAGAGTTTGCAGAGTTTTCTAAAGAATTCTTTAATTTTGGGGGACACCTTGGTGGCTCACTTCGTTCAGAGTTCCAGCTCTTGGTTTTGGCTCAGGTCATGATCTCAGGGTCCTAAGATAAAGTCCTGTGTTCAGCTGTGCACTCAGTGGGGAGTCTGCTTGAGATTCTCTCTCTCCTTCCCCATCCCTGCTCCCTGTGTGTGTGCATGTGCATGCGCACACTCAAATTCAATTTCTTGTATGTTTATTAGCTGGACTTGGGTGAACATGAGCTTCTCCCATCAGTAGGGACTGAGGGTTAGCCTGAAGTACAACTGTAATGGGAAGGGCGGAGACAGGCTTCTTTTCTTTGGCTGTCCAATTTTAAAGGGAGATGGTGGCAGTAGCTCCTCCAATGGTGACAGAGGAAGCTTTTTTACTTTTACTTTCATATGCTTTATTTTTAATACCATTGTTATCTCACAGAAATATTTTTTGTTTTTTTTTGTTTTGTTTTGTTTTTTAAATTTTTATTTATTTATGATAGTCACAGAGAGAGAGAGAGGCAGAGACACAGGCAGAGGGAGAAGCAGGCTCCATGTACCGGGAGCCCGATGTGGGATTCGATCCCCGGTCTCCAGGATCGCGCCCTGGGCCAAAGGCAGGCGCCAAACCGCTGCGCCACCCAGGGATCCCCAGAAATATTTTTTGTATATGTGTATACTTCAAATTATATAATTGAATAGGATCTTCATTTTTTTTTTATGCTTAAAATTGTTTCAGCCGTCATTCAAGGGAATTCCTTTAAGCTCATCTTATCTAATGGTGTCTTTAGTTTTCAATAACTAGTTTCTGTATCCTGCCCCAAATCCTGGTTCATCCTGCTCCTGATCTGTAGCTACTTCTTTCTCCAAGGAGTCCTGAGACTAAGTGGAGCCCGGCATTTAGAGATCAGCATCTCCATGGACACCAGGGGTGCTACTTGTTATTGCAGTGCCACTCTCTGAGCCACTGAGTGGAAAATTTTGAAGGGTCTTTAAGATACTTGTTCCCCAAATCAGATGTGTTTATTTTTTTGGGATATAACCAACATATTGCAGAGTTGTAGGTGTGCAACAGAACAATTTGGGTCATGCATATGCCATGAAGTGATCACCACAATAAGTCCAGTTAACATCTATCACTGCACATAGTTGTAAATATCTTTTTCTGATGAGAACTGTTAAGATCTGTTAGCAGCTTTTAAATATACACTACACTATTCAACATAGTCACCATACTGTATGTTATGTGCCCATGATGTAACTGGAAGCTTGGACCCCTCCTACCCATTGTGTCCACCCCCTGCCTCTGGCAGCCACCAGTCTGTTTTCTGTATCTGAGTCTTAGCCCAGAAAACAGCTTATTAAAAAAAAAAAAAATCAGTGTCATTGTACTCTTTTTCCCTAGATGGATAAATATGTTGTCCTAAAAACACATAATCTGAAATTTGTAGCCTGAAATTGAACTTTGTGAAATTCCTTACTTCGACAGTAATAGATGGGTTACTGTACTCCTGTAGCTAAGACCATCAAATATTTTAACATATGAGTTACTTCATTTTTGAAACCCCTTTATATAGTACATTTAAAATAAGGAGCAACTTCCGGCAGATTTACATTTAATTAATTACTTTTACATGATTTGTGTTGTGTTTCTTATTAAAAAAAAAAAATCAAAGCCAATATTTGGTCTTTCTAGTTTAGGTAAGTAAACAGGGGCCCCTGGGTGGCTTCGTTGGTGAAGTGCCATAGGTTGGGATCGTGTTTTCAGGGTCCTGGAATCCAGCTCCACATTGGGCTCCCTGCTCAGCAGGAAGTCTGCTTCAGGATTCTCTCCTCCTCCCCCACTCCCCCCTACCCAGGTGCACGCAGCATGCACACCCTCTCAAATCTTAAAAAACAAAAGAAAAACCAGTGAATGCAATATAGTTCTATACAAACTTCATTTCAACATGGGAACTATTGTGCTATGATGTGCTATATATATGTGTACTTTCTGGTTTTTTTAAAGATTTTCTTCACTTAGCGCTAGCCGGGGGAAGGGCAGAGGGACAAGCTGACTTCCCACTGAGCAGGGAGTCCAACATGGGGCTAGATCCTGAGACCCCGAGATCTTGACCTGAGACAAAGTCGGACACTTAACCAACTGAGCCACCCTGGCACACCAACGTACCTTCCATTTTTAAGTTTGTTTTTTTAATTCTCCTGTAATTAACATACAGTGTTATATTTGTTTCAGGTGTAAAATAACATAATTCAACACTTAGCATATGTTATTCAATGTTCGTCAAGATCCCCATCACCTATGTCCCCCATCAACCCACCACCTTCCCCCTAATAACCATGAGAGTGTTCTCTAGAGTTAAGACCGTTTTTTTTTCAGTTTTTCTTTCCCCCTTTGCTCATTTGTTATCCTAAATTCCACATGATTGAAATCATACAGTAATTGCCTTCCTCTGACTTAATTTCACTTAGCATTCTGTTCTCTAGCTCCATCCGTGTTCTTGCAAATGGCAAGATTTCATTCTCTTGTGGCTGAGTACAGCTCCATTATATATACCACATCTTTGTCCAGTCGTCTGTCGACGGACACTTGGGCTGCTTCCATATCTCAGCTATTGTATATAACGTTGCTATAAACACAGGAGTATGTGCATATATCCCTTCAAATCAGGGTAATATTGGCCTCATGGAATGAATTTGGAAGTTTTTCTTCCTCCTGTATTTTTTGGAAAAGCTTGAGAAGAATAGCTATTAACTCCACTTTTAAATGTTTGGTAGAATTCGCCTATGAAGCCAAACTGGTCCTGGACTTTTATTTATTTGGAGTTTATTGCTAATTCAATTTCTTTCCTGGTTGTAGGTCTGTTGAAATTTTCTATTTCTTCCTGATTCAGTTTTGGTAGTTTTGTATGTTTCTAGGAATTTATCTATTTCTTCTAGGTTGTCCAATTTATTGGCATATAGTTTTCATGACATACTTTTATAAATGTTTGTATTTCTGTGGTGTTGGTGGTTGTTTCTCCTCTTTTATTATTAGTGTTTTTGTTTATTAAGGTCCTCTTTCCCCCCCCTTTTTTTTTCTTTAATCCTGGCTAGAGGTTAATCAATTTTGTTGCTCTTTTCAAAGAACCAGCTCCTGGTTTCATCTGTTGTATTTTTTTAGTTTCTATATCATATATTTCTGCTTTCATCTTTATTATTTCCTTCCTTCTGCTGGCTTGGGGTTTTCCGTGTTATTTTTCTATGTCCTGTAGGTGTAAATTTAGGTTGAGATTTTTCTTGCTTCTTGAGTTAGGCCTGTATTGCTATAAACTTCTCTCTTAACAAGCACTTTTACTGAATCCCAAAGATTTTGGACTATTGTGTTTTCATTTTCATTTGTTTCCTTGTGTTTTTTTTTTTTTAATTTCCTCTTTGATTTTTTGATTGACTCACTCATTGATAGTAGAATGTTGTTTAACCTCCGTGTATTTGTGGTCTTTCAGACATTTTTCTTACTGTTGATTTCTAATTTCATAGTGTTGTGGTCAGAAAAGATGCATGGTATGACTTTGATCTTTTTGAATTTGTGGCCTAACATGTGACCTACTCTGAAGAATGTTCTGTGTGCACTTGAATGTGTATTCTGTTTTAGGATGGAGTATTCTGAACATATCGCTTAAGTCCATCTGGTACAATGTGTCGTTCAATGCCATTGTTTCTTTGTTGGTTTCTTGTTTAGATGATCTGTTCATTGATGTAAGTGGGGTGTTAAAATCCCTTACTGTTATTGTCTTCTTATTGTAAGTTCCTTTATAATTGTTCTTAACTTTTTTTTTTAATTTTTTTTATTTATTTATGATAGAGAGAGAGAGAGAGAGAGGCAGAGACACAGGCAGAGGGAGAAGCAGGCTCCATGCACCGGGAGCCTGACGTGGGATTCGATCCCGGGTCTCCAGGATCGCGCCCTGGGCCAAAGGCAGGCGCCAAACTGCTGCGCCACCCAGGGATCCCTGGTTCTTAACTTTTTTATGTATTTGGCTGCTCCTATGTTGGGTGCATAAGTATTTTCTTTTTTAAGATTTTTTTTAAGATTTTATTTATTTATTCATGAGAGACAGAGAAAGAGAGGCAGAGACACCGGCAGAGGGAGAAGCAGGCTCCATGCACAGAACCCCATGTGGGACTCGATCCCAGGTCTCCAAGATCAGGCCCTGGGCTGAAGGCGGCACTAAACCGCTGAGCCACCCGGGCTGCCTGGGTACATAAGTATTAGTGTTAGTAATTGTTGGATTGTTCCTTTTATGATTATATAGCGTCCTTTGTCTTTTTTTTTTTTTTTTAAGATTTTATTTATTTATTCACGAGAGACAGAGAGAGAGAGATAGAGGCAGAGACACAGGCAGAGGGAGAAGCAGGCCCCATGCAGGGAGCCTGACTGTGGGACTGGATCCTGGGTCTCCAGGATCACACCCCGGGCTGAAGGCGGCGCTAAACCACTGAGCCACCAGGGCTGCCTGCGTCCTTTGTCTTTTGTTGCAGTCTGTTTTAAAGTTTATTTCATCTAATGTAAATATTGCTACCCCAGCTTTCTTTTCACTTTGTTTGCATGAGAAATGTTTTCCATTCTTTAAATCTGCAGGTGTCTTTAGGTTTGAAATGAGTCCCTTGTAGGCAGCGTATCAATGGATCTTGTTTTTTTATCAGTCACTCTCTGTCTTTTGATTGGAGCATTTAGTCAACTTATATTCAAAGTAGTTATAGATATGTATGTATTTACTGCCGTTTTGTTACTTGTTTTATGGTTATTTTTTTGGTTTTTCTTTTTCCTCATTCTCTCACCATAAGTTAGTTTTTTTTAGTGATATGCTTAGAATCTTTTCTGTTTATTTTTTTCATATGACTGGGTTTTGATATATGGTCACCATTAGGTTTGTATGTAACTTTTGCACATAGCAGTCTGTATGTAGCTGATGGTTGCTTATGTTTGTACACAGTCTCTACTCCCCACCACCATATATGGTGCCATACTTTACATTCTTTTATGTTGAGTCCCTTGATTTTTACAGATATGCTTATTTTTACCATTTTTGTGTTTCCTGCTTTTTTAAAACTCTTAACTGATGTTCTTTTTCCACTCAGAGTCCCCATTAACATTTCTTGTAGTGCTAGTTTAGTGGCCAGGAACTCCTTTAACTTTTGTTTGCCTAGGACACTGCTTTATATCTCCTCCTGTTATGAATGACAGCCTTGCTGGATTCAGTGTTCTTGGCTACAGATTTTTCTCAGCATTTTGAATATATCATGCCACTTTCTTCAGGCCTGCAAAATTTCTGTTGAAAAACCCACTAGTAGTAGCCTTTTGGGGTTTGCCTTTTGGGGTTTTCCTTTTACATAACTTTCTTTTGTTGCTTTTATAGTTCTCTTTATCACTGCTTTTTGCCATTTTAATTACTATGTGGCTTGATATGGACATCATTGGGTTTATTATTTTTTCCCAATAGGGGTTGGACTCTCTGGCCTCCTGAATGGTAAATAGCTCTCCCTCCTGGATGCTCCTGCCTTTTCACACTGCTGCTTTAGTGGTGCTCTTTCAGGGCAGGGAATCAGTTTCCCATCACCCTCCAGGTTCTCTCAGAACATACCCTGCTCATGTTGAAAGTTCCAGCTATAAGTCCCATTGATTGTCAGAACTCCTAAAACTTGGCCCCTCTGGCTTTCAAACCCAGATGTCATGGGGATTCATGTTCCTGTGTCGGCTCACCAGTGTGACCCTCTCCCCACCCCCAGGTCCTTCCCTCCAGCAGACCGACCCCAGGTCCCTTTAGCCCCCCACAGTGACTCCTCCCTCCCTTCCCACCCTCTCCATTGTGGTCTCTTCTCCGCATTCCATTGTGGCATTTGTTCTGCTGGTGTCAGGTGGTTTTCTGGGTTATTTACCCTGACATAACTGCCCTAGTTGTATCTGGGATGAGGTGAGTTTAGGGTTTTCCTACTCTGCATACCTTCCATTTTATATAAAAAGCCATCTGTGTTAATTTCTAATCTTTGAAACTAAGGTAGACTAATATATTCTCTGAACATTTCAGGTTCTTCACTTATGGCAATTTTCCACTAGAACAGCATCTGAAACAAATTCACAAAGAAGCACTAAGTAAATTTGAGAAAATTGAGACAAACACTGCAGTGCCAGCTCAGAAGCCATGGGATAAACCAGTAAGTGCCCCATCCAGAGAATAAGCAGTGTTTTTACCTACTAAATACACTGAGATGGAGAGTCAAACTGTGTATTAGTAATAGGATTTTCAAATATTGGGATCCCTGTGTGGCGCAGCGGTTTGGCGCCTGCCTTTGGCCCAGGGCGCGATCCTGGAGACCCGGGATCGAATCCCACATCGGGCTCCCGGTGCATGGAGCCTGCTTCTCCCTCTGCCTGTGTCTCTGCCTCTCTCTCTCTCTCTCTGTGACTATCATAAATAAAAATAAATAAATAAAACTTTTAAAAAAAAAAAGGATTTTCAAATATTGTGGCCTCTAACTTGAATATAAGAGCTTCTTAACTCAAAGGAATGGTTATTTGTTTGAAAAGAAGGTTAACTTAGTGGAAAGCATCTCTTGGGCCACTTTATATGTATTCGGGTAACTTCTGCTAGTTTAAAGGCAGTCGTTCATACTCTGCACCTACTTAAAGCATCACCTCCTTTTACAGAGGGAATTCCAGATAACATGTGGCCCGGACTCACTGGCTGCAGATTCCTCTAAACAAACAACCGTCGGGGTCAGCTTCCTCTTACCAGAGTAAGTGTCTGCTATGAAGTAGGAAAAGTGCACCGTAGCAGGGCTGGAGGCAAATGCTCCAGGTATAAGTTCGTTGATGGTTAGGATTTAGGAGTCAAGCAGCTGTTGGATGGCAGGGAAGATTTTAGCATCTGGGATGGTTCTGAGGAAATTGCCACTATAGTAGCTATCCAAAAAAAAAAAAAAAAAAACTTATTTTCTTAGTGCATTTTAAAGCTCATTTCTGTGGAGAAAAGTGGCTTGGATGGCAGTTGTTAATATTTGTCGGGGTGGGACCACAAGGGCCCTTGCACGTGGGAAGAGCACAGTGAACACAGACTTCAAAACCCTGCACGGCACGTGATACTGTGTAGTTGTGGAGATCTGGCACCCACGGGGCACGTGGGCAGGCCGCCATCCTCTGCCATCCCACATCGGGACTGGCTGCCCTGAGTGGCCACACTGCTGGACCTGGTCCCCCGTCTCCTTTCTGTTCTTGTCTAGGTGTGCACAGTGCGCTTTTAATTGAGATAGTGTGGGTCAGAGTGCTTGGCACACTAATGTGATGGCATTCAATATACAGCTAAGTCAACTTCATGGTTTGGGACCCCAAAGTAATCTGGTTTATGAGAGCTTTGCAAACCAAAAAACAATTACTCTCTTTTATCTTTATAATTTAAAGTAAAGGTTAAAATACAAGCGTTTGTAGAACATCCACTTCTTTGGAAGTAAAAGTGTTGATTTAGTGGTGATTTAGTGATTGGAAAAAATTTATGAGGAGCAACAGTTTCCCTTTTTCTCTCCCTGCCCCCGCTTTTAAATGAAGCATCACTGATACATTTGAAGCCTTCACGTTAAACCTCCTGTCTTCGCTCTTGATCAGTGGACCCAACTCCCCTTTCTATAAAGCATTGATTGAATCTGGACTTGGTACAGACTTTTCTCCTGATGTTGGGTAAGTTTCATTATCAGATCAGGTCAGTGGTATTTGCACTTGGGGCCAGTTTGAACATTTGACAGTGTCTGGACAAGTTTTTGGTTGTCACAGCTGGGGAGGGTTATTAACACAAGGTGAGTGGGGTTAGGAACAGAGTATGCACAACGTCCCACAGTCACAGAGTGGTTCCCTGCTCCCCAGCACCGTACAGTGCATGAGATGACAGGTCCAGTACAGCTGTCTTCTGTCCCCTGAAGGGGACTTTGGTGGGGGGGGGGGTGTGATAGCTTGTCCAAGATCTCAGAGTGGTGTACTGCGGCCTTCTTTAAAAGCCAGGTTGTTAAATATTCTTTCAAATCTTAAGATTTTGTAAAACTCAGCAGTTTTATTTCCAGATTTAACTTAGCATAACTCTGAAGGTTAAATTGCAGTGAATTTTAGAAATATAAATGTGGACACAAATGCACGTGTGACCAGTTATATCTGAGGAGCAGGTATCTGAGGACCCTGCTTCAGTTGGCTTTTTCGTGGAAAACTTGGGAGGTTTAAGTGTCCATAGCTTTCTTCTCTAGAGTGTTGGATCTTTAAGTGAAGCATGTTGTGATGATCGAAGCCATCAGAATTCTGCTGTGTGACTGAGTTGTATGTTGCAGGTACAACGGCTACACGCGGGAGGCCTACTTCAGTGTGGGCTTGCAGGGGATCTCGGAGCAGGACACCCAGTCTGTGCGGGACATCATCGACAGGACGATCGAGGAAGTCATCGAGTGCGTGTGGCTGGTGCTCACATTCCTGACACTGTCCAGTGAGGGAGCTCACCTCCCTCCATGTTTGACTCTCTTTACCTCCTAAAATGTGTTCATTCATTCCAAGGTGTTTAAAGATGATCTCTGCTGCTTTGGTGCTTTGGTGTATTGGTTCCTTTTTAACATCCCCATTCTGTTTCTGTAGGAAAGGATTCAAAGAGGACCAAATTGAGGCTCTCCTTCATAAAATTGAAATACAAATGAAGCATCAGTCTGTCAGCTTTGGCCTCACCCTGACGTCTGTGCGTAATTTCTCTTTTACCTCTTTCCATTTGTGCTTTCTTTGTTTTTACTGTTGTGACCAGTGGGTACTTGACGGCACTGAAAACACAGGTAGCAGCTACTCACAGCGCCTTTCATTGGAACCTTGAAAGTTGTGCTATTTGGGGTCTGATATAAATTTAATTTAGTTTTATAAACATGTCTTTTTACCAGCCTAATTGGCTTTCTGATATCTTATTTTTCTTTTTAAGAATCATTTGTTATAGAGAGAGAAAGAGCATGCTTGGGGTGGAGGGCTAGAGAAAGAAAGAATCCTGAGCAGCTTCCACACTGAGTGTGGAGCCCACCACAGGGCTCAACCTCAAGACCCCAAGATCATGACCTGAGTAGAAACCAAGGTCGGACACTCGACTGAGACACCTAAGCTCCCCTTATATCTTCTATTTTTATATAGGACAGATTCACATGGAGTATATACAGGTAGAGATTCATAACTGTAGGTCTCTTGGTAATCATATTTCCTAAAAATAATTTTAATACCTGTGCTTGCTTTACTAGAGAAAAGACAGATTTAAAAATTTCCTAGCCAAGGAATGACTTAATTTTGGTTATAATCAAATTTTGAATACAGAAACCAAGATGATAATAAAATGTCACGTTTGGTATTGAGTGAGCTGACTAGAGTTCGCCGTGTAATGTGCATGTGGATTGGATGTTCTTGGTTGCAGTACATTGCCTCCTGCTGGAATCACGACGGGGACCCTGTGCAGCTCCTGAAGCTGGGGAGTCAGGTGGCTCGATTCAGGCAGTGCCTCAAGGAAAATCCACAGTTTTTGCAAGAAAAAGTAAAACAGTATTTTAAGGTAAGGAAATTGGAGAATTTATGTGAATACATGACATAATTTCTTAATTATTAATTAATGCTCCTATTAACAAGTTTAGTTTTGATTCTGACGCAATTTGGCTTTTTATATGAACACATGAGTGTTTTTTTGTATGTGAGTATATGTATACATGTGTATAAACAAAAACATCTGTAGGCATTTCTGTTCTGCTTCGTTGAAAGATTGTATTACTCCTCAGTTTTGGGGAAGGTTTTGATAAGAGTTGTTCACTTGTCATTAAAAGTTTGGTGGACTTCACCTGTGAAGAAATACAGTTCTGGGATTTCTTCATCAGGAGTGGTTGTGTGTGTGTGTGTGTGTGTGTGTGTGTGTGTGTGTGTGTTCATTACTGATTCAGTGCCTTCGTGAGTTACTGATCTATTCGGAGTTTTCTCTCTTCACACTTCAGTCTTGGAAGGTGATGTGGGTTTTGGGGTCTGTTCATCTAGGCGACTGGTTCATGCCCGTAGATTGCTGTACTGCTGGTGCTGCCAGGCCTGTTTTCTTAGTGTATCAGAAGGGTTGGCACTTTTGTCAAATGTCTGAAAAAAAATCTTCTCTGTGTTAGGAGTTTCATTGTTTCCTGTGTTCTGCTACCGTAGGTCTGGCTGGATCTCACTTTTCTATTTACTGAGGGTACGGAGATAGTTTAAAAACTCATTGGTCTTTGTTTTTAACGTATGTGTGAACTGGGTACGTGTCCCTCTTAACACTGATTCTGTGGGGTCCTGTAGTTCTCAGTGTGTTCTGCTTACGGTTTCATTTGTCTCAAGGTATTTTCCAAGGTCCCTTATTGACTCTTTAATCTACTGGATGTTTAGGGATGTGTTGTGTAAATTCCATATACTTGTGGATTTTCCGGTTTTCTTGTACAGGCATTCCTTGGAGAGATCGCATGTGTGGTTCACACCATCGCAGTAAAGCAAATAGAGTTGAATCAATGTTTTGGTCTACCAGTGTACGTAAAAGTTAGGTTTATACTACCCTGCAGTCTGCTAAGCGTGCAATAGCATTATGTTTAAAAATAACTATATTCACATCTTAGGTAAAAAATACTGCTAAAAAATGCCAGTTATCTGAACTTTCAGTAAGTCGTAATCTTTGCTGGTGGGGGATCTTGCCTCAATGGTGATGGCTGCTGAAAGTGGGGGTGACTGGCATTCCATAAAATAAGACACTGATGAAGTTTGTCACAATGGCGGACCCTTCCTTTCATAAAAAATTTCTCTGTAGCAGATGGTACTGTTTGAAAGCAGCATTCTACCCATGGTACAACTTCTTTCAGAATTGGAGTCAGTCCTCTCAAACCCTGCCATTGCTTTATCGACTGAGTTCATGTAATATCCCAAAGATTTTTATTTATTTATTTTGGGGCAGAGGGAAAGGGAGAGAGAAGATCCCAAGCACACTCCACACTGAGCATGGAGCCTAACATGTTGGGCTCGATCCCAAGACCCAAGCCAAAATCAGGAGTCAGAGCCTTAACCAGCTGAGCCATGCAGGTGCCCTGTTCATGTAATATTCTAAATTCTTTGTTGTAATTTCAGCAGTCTTCACAGCATCTTCACCAGGAGTAGGTTCCATCTCCAGAACCCACTTTCTTTGCTCATTCATGAGAAGCAACCCCTTATCTGTTCAAGTTTGATCATGAGATTATATCCATTGAGTTCTGTCTTTAGGCTCTACTTCTAAGCCTGGTTCACTGGCTGTTTCCACCTCATCTGCAGTGACTTCCTCCACTGAAGTCTTGACCCTCTCAAAGTCATCCATGAGGGCTGGAATCAACTTCTCCCAAAACTCTGTGAATGTGTATATTGGGACCTCTTCCTGTGAATCATGGATGTTCTTAATGGCATCTAGGATGGTGTATCCTCTCCAGAAGGGTTTTAATTTACTTTGCTCAGATCCATCAGAGAAATCACTATCTATGGCAGCCATAGTCATATGGAATTTGACTTAAATTTCTTAAATAATAAGACCTGAAAGTTGAAATGATTCCTTCATCTGCAGAATGGATATTTTCTTATCAGGCATGAAAACATTATTAATTTCACTGTTCATCTTGAGCAGAGTTCTTGGCTGACCAGGTGCTTTGTCAATGAGCAATCATATTTTGAAAGGACATTTCCTGAGCAGTAGGTCTCAACAGTGGGCTTAAAATCAGCCAACCATGCTGTAAGCAGATGTGCTGTCATCCAGGCTTTGTTGTTCCATTTATAGAGCGCAGGCACAGTAGATTTAGCATAAATCTTAAGGTTCCTGGGAGTTTTGGAATGGTCAGTGAGCACTGGCTTCAACCTAAAGTTCTAGCTGCCTTAGCTCCTAAAGGTCAGCCTGTCTTCGAAGCTTTGAAGCTTTGAAGCTACGCACTGACTTCCCCTCTCTGGCTATGAAAGTCCTAGATGGCCTCCTCTTCCCCTCTAAGGCTGTTTGTCTATGTTGAAAACCTGTTGTTTAGTGTGGCCACGTTCATTAACCACCTTAGCTAGATCTTCTGGACGCCTGGCTGCTTCCCTTTTCACTCTCCTATCATGGAGACGGCGTCTTTCCTTGAAGCTCAGGAAGCAACCTCTGCTGGCTTCAAGCATTTCTTCTGCAGCATCCTCACCTCTCTCAGCCTTCAGGGAATTGAAGAGAATCAGGGTGAGGCTTTGGCTCAGGGGTGAGTCTTTGGCTTACGGGAATGTTATGGCTGGTTTGCTCTTCTATTCAGACCCTTAAAACTTTATCCATATCATCAGTAAGTCTCTTGCTTACTTAACCATTCATGCATTCACTAGAGTACCACTTGCAACTTCCTTCAAGAACTTTCCCTTTGAATTTACAACTTGGCACACAGTATGGTGCAACAGGCATAGCTTTTGGCTTCTCTCAACTTATGGCATGCCTTCCTCACTAAGCTTAATCTTTTCTAGTTTTTTTTTTTATTTTTTTTTTTTTATTTATTTATGATAGGTACAGAGAGAGAGAGAGAGGCAGAGACACAGGCAGAGGGAGAAGCAGGCTCCATGCACCAGGAGCCTGACGTGGGATTCGATCCCGGGTCTCCAGGATCGCGCCCTGGGCCAAAGGCAGGCGCTAAACCGCTGCGCCACCCAGGGATCCCTCTTTTCTAGTTTTTAAGTGAGAGTTGTACAACCTTCCTTTCAGGAAGCCATGGTAGGGTTATTGATTGGCCTGATTTCAGTGTCGTTGTGTCTCAGGGAAGAGAGAGGCCTGAGGAGGGGACAGTGCCTGGGCATGGCTGGTGGGTGGGACACTCAGAATGCACACGTTTGCTGACTTACGTGGGTGTGTGGTTCATGTCTCCCCACAACAATCACGATCGTAGCCTGAAAGATCACTGGGCACAGATGGCCATAGTAAATACATGAAGATGTCTCACATGTTGGTAGAATTACCAGGATATGACACAGACACAAAGGAGCAAATGCTCCTGAAAAAATGGTGCTGCTAGGCTTGCTCGGTGCAGGGTTGCCACAGGCCTTCAGTTTGTGAACAGATGCAGTGTTTGCAAAGCACAGTAAAGTGAGGTATGCCTGTGTAGAACACACGAGTAGTCACCTAAATTTGTGGATATTCTGGCTATTTTTGTGAAGGCTTCTTTTTTTCCCTGTGTCAACTAACCATCCATCCCCCCGTGATGCTGTCAAGTACTACTGACTCTCTTTCTTAACGCTGGGTCCTTTGCGTCCTTGTGACTTGCTTATTCCAGAACTGAAGCCTGCACCCCCCAGCCACTGGCTCCCTTTTCGTTCACCCCACCCCCACCCCTCACCCATGGCAGTCATCAGTTTGTTCTATTTATGGGTATGTTTCTGCTTTTTAATTGGATTATTTGGGGAGAAGGGGTTGGTGTTTAGTTGTATGAATTCTTTATATATTTTGGATATTAACCCTTCCCAGAAATATTATTTATTTGCCAGTATCTTCCTCCGTTCTGTCGGTTGCCTTTTCATTTTGTTGACTGTTTCCTTGGCTGGGCAGAAGCTTTCTATTTTGGTGCAGTCCCAATAGCTTATTTTTGCTTTTGTTTCTATTACCTAAGGAGACATACCCATAAATATGTTGCTAAGGCTTTGCCCAAGAGATTACTTACTGCCTGTATTTTCTTCTGGAAATTTTATAGTTTTAGGTCTCACTTGAGGTCTTTAGTCCATTTGAATTTATTACTTTTGTAAGTGTGACATATGGTCCAGTTTCATTCCTTTGCATGTAGCTGTCCAGTATTGTAATGTTTTAATTATTAGGGCTTTGTAATATAGCTTGAAGTCTCGAGTTGTGATGCCTCTCCTTTTGTTTTACAAGATTGTTTGGCTATTTGGAGTCTTCTTGGGGTTCCATACAAATTTTAGTATTCATTCTAGTTCTCTGAAAATTTTTTTAATACTTTTGGTATTTTGATAGGGATTGTATTAAGTTTGTAGATTGCTTTGAGTCTTACAGACTTTTCAACAATATTTGTTCTTGTAATCCATGACCATGGAATGTCTTTCCATTTCTTGCATTGTCTTGAATTTCTTTTATCAGTGTTTATAGTTTTCAAAATATAGATCTTTCAAGTCTTAAGTTTATTCCTAGATATTTTACTGTTTTTATTTGTAAATGGAATGGTTCAGTTTCTATTGTTTCATTATAAATGAATAGGAATGCAGCAGATTTCTGAACATTGATTTTTATATCCTGCAACTTTGCTGAATTTGTTTATCAGTTCTAGTTGTTTTTTTGGTGGTCTTTAACGTTCCCTGTACGTGGTATCATATCATCTGCAAAGAGTGAGAATTTTACTTCTTCCATACCAATTTGGATGCCTTTTATTTCTTTTTTTTTTTTTTTCTTTTTCTTTTTTTGTCTAATTGACATGGCTAAGACTTCCAGTGCTTTGTTAAATAAAAGTAGCAGGTGCAGACATCTTGGTCTTGCCTCTCACCTTAGGGGCAGAGCTTGCAATTTTTCACTAGTGAGTATGATGTTGGCTGTAAGTTGTTTTTTTTTTTTTTTTTTAAGATTTTATTTATCCATTCATGAGAGACACAGGCAGAGGGAGAAGTAGGTTCCCTGCAGGGAGCCCGATGCAGGACTCTATCCTAGGACCCTGGGATCACAACCTGAGTCAAAGGCAGATGCCCAACCATTGAGCCACCCAGGCGTCCCAGGCTGTTTTTCATAGAAGGACTTTATTATGTTGAGGTATATTCCTTCTATATCTACTTTGCAGAGGGTTTTATTATGAATGGATACTGTGTTTCGTCAAGTGCTTTTTTTACATCAATTGAAATGATCATGTGGTTTTTATCCTTTTTTTTTTTTTAATGTGACATCATGTTGATTGTTTTACAAATATTGAACCACCCTTGCAACCTGGGGATAAATTCCACTTGATTGTGTTGTATGATGTTTTTAATGTGTTGTTGAATTTGGTTTGCTAATAATTTGTTGAGAATTTGTGCGTCTTCATTCATCAGAGATATTGGCCTGTAGTTCTTTTTATGTGGTATCTTTATCTGATTTGGGTATCAGGGTGATACTGGCTTTATGGAATGAATTTGGAAGTTTTTGTTCCTCATCTGTGTTTTGAAATAGTTTGAGAAGAACAGGAATTAACTGTTCTCTAAATGTTTGGTAGGACTGCCTGTGAAGCCATCTGGTCCGGGACTTTGGCTTATTGGGAGATTTTTGATTACTGATTCCATTTCATTGCTAGTAATTAGTCTGTTAAACTTTCTATTTCTTCCTGCTTTAGTTTTGGGAGGTTATATGCCTCTCAGAATGTATCCATCTCTTAAGTTTTGGAATTGTTGGCATGTAGGTGTTCATAATATTCTGTTACAGTTTGTATTTTTGTGGTGTTAGTTGTTAGTTCTCTTTCATTAGTGATTTTTGTTTATTTGGGTCTTTTTTTTTTTTTTTCTTAATATGAGCCTGGCTAGTGGTTTATCAATGTTGTTGATCTTTTCAAAGAACTAGTTCCTGGTTCCATTGATCTTTTTTAGTTTCTATATCATTTATTTCTGGTCTAATCTTTATTATTTCCTCCCTTCTGCTGATTTTGGGTTCTGTTGTTTTTCTGACTCCTATAGGTATAAGGTTGAGTTGTTTGAGGTAGGCCTGTATTGCTAGAAACTGCCCTCTTAGAACTGCTTTTGCTGCATTCCAAAGATTTTGTACTATTGTGTTTTCATTTTCATTTGTTTCCATGCATTTTTTTTTTTATCTTTCCTGGTCTACTGATTTATTGTGTAGTTGCATGTTACTTCATCTCTGTGTGTTTGTGCTCTTTCCAGATTTTTTCTTGTGATTGATTTCTAGTTTCATAGTGTTATCATCAGAAAAGATGCATGTCAAATGCTTTTTCTACATCTATTAAATTGATCATACAGTTTTTGTCCTTTCTGTTATTGATGTGATGTATCACACTGATTGCTTCGCAAATATCGAGCCTCCTGTGCATTCCTGGAGTAAATCCCACTTGATTGTGGTGTAGGAATTTTTTTTTTTTCTTTTTTGAGCTTGTTAAGACTTGTTTTGTGGCCTAATATCTGATCTATCCTGGAGAATGTTCCTTGCACACTTGAAAAGAATGTATATACTGCTGTTTTAGGATGAAGTGTTCTGAATATGTTCAATCCATCTGGTCCAGTGAGTCATTCAGAGCCACTATTTCCTTGTTGATTTCCTGTTTTGATGTTTTCATTGATGTATGTGGAATGTTAAACATCCCCTACTATTATTGTTTGGCTGTCAATTTATTTATATTTGTTATTAACTGTATTATGCATTTGAGTGCTCCCATATTGGTGCATAAATATTTACAACTATTATATCTTCTTGTTGGATTATCCCCTTCATTATGATGTAGTGCCCTTCTTTGTCTCTTATTACAGGCTTTGTTTTAAAATCTGTTTTATCCAATAGAAGTCTGCTTACCCGGGGTTTGTTTTCACTTCCATTTACATAATAAATGTTTTTCTATCCCTTCACTTTCAATCTGCAGGTGTCTTTAAGTCTGAAAGAAGTTTCTTGTAGGCAGCATATAAGTGGGTCTTGTTTCTTTATCCAGTCTATCACCCCATGTCTTTTGATTGGAGTCCATTTATTCAAAGTAATTATTGATAGATATGTACTTACTGCTAGTTTGTTTGTTTTGTGGTTGTTTCTTTAGATGGTCTCTGTCTTCTCATGCTGTCATAGTTTACCTTTCTTTAGTGGGTTCCTTTCTTTTTATTTTTTCAGATCTATTACTAGTTTTGGATTTGTGGTTACCATTGTTTGTATATAACATCTCCATCTAGGAGTCTATATTAAGTTTACCAGCTACTTTAGCATTCTTTACCTCTCTCTCCCTCACATTTTAAGTATGCAGTGTCATGTTTTACATCCTTTTATTTTATGAATCCCTGATCCAATTTTTGCAGAAATACTTATTTTTACTGCTTTTGTATTTTTAATCTCACTTATGGTCTTTCTTTTCCACTCAGGGTCCTCTTTAATATTTCTTATAGGATGAGTTTAGTGGTCATGAATTCTTACAGTTTTTGTTTGCCTGAGAAACTCGTGATGTCTTCTATTCTGAATGATAGCCATGCTGGATAGTGTATTCCTGGCTGCACATTTTCCCCTTTCAGCACTTTGAATATGTCATGCTGCTCCCCTCGGGCTTGGTCCTGCTAAAAAATTCACTCGTAGCTTTAGTGTTTGTTCCCTATGTAATGTCTTCTTTTCTCTCCCTGCTTTTGAGATTTTTTTTTTCTTATCAGTACTACCATTTTAATTACTGTTTGTCTTGGTGTGGACCTCCTTAGGTTGAATATTTGGGGCCACCTCTGTGGCTCCTGGATCTGTCATCTGTTTCTTTCCCCAGGTTAAGGGAGTTTTCAGCTATGAGTTTTTCAAATAAATATTCTGTCTCCTTTTCTGTCTCTCATTTTGTAACACGAATGTTATTCTGCTTAATGGGAGACACTGAGTTCTTGAAGACTGATCTCAAATTTGCATAGTTTTTCTTTTTCCTCTCGTGTGTTCATCTTGATTCCTTTTCATTATTTTGTCTTCCAGGTCACTAATTTGTTCCTATACTACTTCTAGCCTATTCATTCCATCAGTTGTATTTTTTTAATTTATTGTGTTCTTCATCTCTGGTTCTTTTCATCTCTCTGTTAAGGGTCTCACTGAGGTCCTCTACTCTTTTTCAAGTCCAGTGAGTACTTTTGTGATCATTACTTTAAATTTTCAACCAGGCATACTACTTAAACCTTATTACTTAGTCTCTCACTGTGGTTTGGTCTTTTCCTTTCATTTGGGACTTATTCCTCCATCTCCTCATTTTGTCAACTCTGTGTCTGTGTCCATGTGTTAGGGAAGTCAGCTATCTCTCTTGCTCTTAATGGTAGTGGCCTTAGGAAGAAGAGATCTTGAAGTGCCCTGCAGTGCACTGTCCCCTGTTCCCCAGGGCCTGGAACTTCAGGGAGTGTCTCCTATGGGTGCTGCATATGCCTTGCTGTTGTGTCCTGGCTTCTTTTTCCTTCAGTTTTCTCTCCAGGCTCTTTGTTTGTTGTGGACAGTATTTGTTTCCCAGCAGGAGTGGGGCACATTTTAACAAAGTGTCCAGTGGTCTGCTTGTGAAGTGATCTTGCCCCCACTGCCACCAGAACTGAGTTTCCCTCAAAACGCATGGGTCAGAGATGTGGTATTGGCAGGGTTTGTAGCAGTCTTCACGGGGAGGGGCCCACAGTGCCACGACTGAGTGCTACTGGTAGTGACAGATCCGCTGAAGCATAGTGGAGGTGTGGCTTGGTGCCAGTAAAATGAGGAGTGTCAGTGTAGTTCTGGATCCCACAGATGACCATTGTTTAATGCTGGGGGTAGGAGAGGAAAGTGATGCCTTCCAGCTCCCTTGTTCCTGCAGGGGTCTCCCCTTGATCCCTGTCTCTGGGCCACACTCTTGAGATGAGCAAATCACTCTCCTTCCTGCCTGCCCCTAACGGTTCTGAAACTGCTGGTTCCATGCTAGATCTGCAAGGCTGTTTGGTGTGCTGTCTCTTTAAGGGTGGAATTCTGCTTCCTAATACCCTCTGATGCCAATGTTTTAGATTCCAGATTCTGTGTCCCATTGGATGTAAGAACTCATGACATTCGGCCTCTCTCATTTCCAAAAGCATATGTTACAGGGATTCATTCTCCCTATTGGTGAGCTCCCCAGTGTGAGAGTCTGTTTTTCACCATTCTCTGCATCACCTGCCTCCTCCCTGCTGTGGACAACCATGGTTTGTTTCTCTCCCAAACTGCGTCTTTGCCCTTCTGACCTTCTCTTACGTGGCCTCTTCTCTACCTGGAGAAGTTTTACTTCTTCCTTACCGATTTAGATGTCTTTTTATTTCTTGTCTAATGGCTACAGCTACAATTTCCAGGACTGTGTTGAATAAAAGTGGTGAGAATGGACTCCCTGTCTCATTCTTGATTTTAGAGCAAAAGCGCTCAGAGTTTCACCATTGAGTATGATGTCAGCTATTGGTTTGCCAGATGTGGCTCTTATTCTGTTCAGGTATATTCCCTTTAATCCCATTTTGTTTAAAGTGTTTATCACAAACGATGTTAAACTTTATCAAATGCTTTTCTGTACCTATTGGCAAATGATCGTTTTTATTTTTTTAAAGATTTGATTTATTCATGAGAGACAGAGGCAGAGACATAGGTAGAGGAAGAAGCAGGCTTCTTGCAGGGAGCCCATTGCAAGACTCTATTCCAGGACCCCGGGATCACAACCAGAGCCGAAGGCAGATGCCCAGCCACTGAGCCCCCCAGAGCCCCAGCAAATGATCGCTTTAATGTTATTGTTGAATGTGGTTTGCTGATAATGTGTTGAGGATTTTTGCATCTTGGTTTATCAGAAACAGCCTGTCATTTTCTTTTTTTGTAGTGTCTTCAGTTTTGGTACCAGGGTAATGCCGACCTCATAGAATATATTTGGAAGCTTTCCTTCCTTTATGTTTTATTAGAATAGTTTGAGGAACTTAGGTATTAACTCTTTAAATGTTTGGTAGAATTCACCTAAGAAGCCATTGGTACCTTGACTTTTGTTTGTTTGAGAATACAAGAACAATCACCTAAATGCGTGGATATTTGGGCTGTTTTCTTGATGAATTCTTTTAGGATTTGCTCATTTATTTGCATTTGCTTCGGGGCGTTTGTACTTGGTGTGTATGCCCTGGTAGATTGTCATGAATGTAGTAGCACCTCCAAGGCTTTACCACAGAGATTAGACTGGTTCTGTATGTATGGCAGCTCTGTTGTGCTGTGTGCCATTTTGGCTTAGGTTTGGCACTTGACCTGCCATCTCATCTGTCTATTCCTCAGAGTTACTTGGCATTAAGTTTATGCTGTAGTCTGGTTCTCTTTCCTCCCTGTAATATTGCAAATAGATGAGCTCTGTGTATGTGTTGAAGAAAGAAGCACATTAAATCACCTAATACTTTTACATTAAATGGATGTCTAGTTCATCCTCTTGATTTACAAAATGCTGAATAAAGAATTTAGTTCTAACTTTTTGAGAGGTTAAAACTAAAGAAGATTCAATAAAGATTATATTATTTTATTCTGTTATTTTCAATTTAGAGTGAAAGATTTATAATTTAAAATGTGAACAAGTGAGGTGTAAAGAAAATGTTGAATGTTGATACTTTTGGGGTTTAGACATAGTACCCATAAGAGTAAGCATCCCAATAGTGAGAACCCCAGCATGTGTGACTGACATAGTTACTTTGTGATGAGCGTGGTGGCTGGAGTGTCCCATACCTGGTGAGATTTCTGCAGGACGGCCTTTGAGGGACGGATGCTCTGTTGTCCTCACTATTCAAAACAAGTGGGTATATCCTGCCCCAGCATGTGGTGCTGGAAACTGGTCAGCATGTTGGGCTCCAGTGAGATCTTATTTCAGTTTGGCCTTTGTTGCTGTGTCTGTTGCAGAATAATCCGCACAAGCTGACTTTGTCAATGACACCCGATGACAAGTATCTGGAGAAACAAGCACAGATGGAGACAGAAAAACTAAAGCAGAAGGTCAACTCTCTTTCCCCGAAAGACAAGCAGCAGATCTATGAGAAAGGTAGATGTTTTCATCCTAACTCCTAGCCTTCAGCCAAACCCAGTGAGCTTTGTAAAGGGAATGTACAGTTGGATGCAAGTATCAATTCCACTAACAGACATTTATTGGGCACTGACAAAGGTCAGTGCTGGGTGTGATGGTTTCAGTGCCAGGGTTTGCCTTTATTCTCAGGAGATTCATCCTCTAGTTCAGCAGGAAAGGCAGAAGTTGTAGGAAGGAGGCCTTACATTTTACAGATTTTATAAGTACTTGGTACTTACCAGGGGCTGTAATATACCACTAAAATATGTTGCAATCTGTAGTTATAGTTAATCACCAGGTGAGCACTGCAGACTGTATGATTTTGAGCTCAGAAGAAGTGAATCTCACTAGGGGTGGTGGAAGGGGAACTAGGGGTGGTGGAAGGGGAGGAAGGCGGGGGGTGGCGTGAATGGGTGACAGGCACTGAGGGGGGCACTTGATGGGATGAGCACTGCGTGTTATTCTGTATGTTGGCAAATTGAACACCAATAAAAAATAAATTTATTATTAAAAAAAAGTAAGAGAAAAAATAAAAAGAAGAAGAAGTGAATCTCGGTGAGGGATGAAGGCCTTGTCATGAGGTCCCGCCCATGTCTGTGTGGTGCAGGTGTGGGTGAAGACAGAGTCAGCTACATGATTTCTTACTGTCTAAACACACACTTACTATTAGGACCAGTGGTCTGCTCCAGAGTATTTGCCCAAAAGAAATGAAAGTGTATGTCCATACAAACTTCAGGGGAGCTATATTTCCATCAACATGGTATATCTGTACTGGGAAATAACGGCTCAGCCACACAAAGAGGAGCAAAATCCTGGTACACTCCATAGTGAGGAATCTCTAGAGCATTGTGCTGGGGAGTTAGCAGGCACAAAAATACCTACTCAGTCCATTTACATGAAATTGTAGAAGTGGTAAAACCATCCTAGCAGAAGCAAGTGAGGGCAGGGGGTCACTTGCAGGGAGCCAGGAGGGAACTTTCTGGGGAATAGAAATGTTCTGTCTTCATGTGATGATTACATTACTTTATGCATTTGTCAGAATTCATTGAATTATCTTTACAACTGTGGATTTTGTCATATGTAAATTCTATATTAACAGAGTCTACCAAAATAGGTATACAGAACATACAGACACCGCCTACCTCTTCAGAGTGGTAGTTGGCTGGGATTATGTGAGGGATGGTATTGTTGGCTTTAGGTAGGAAGTGAGTAATGCTAGATTTCATGATTTAATCTCATCAAGGCAGAGTTAATTTCAGCATGTAACCTCTCCCTCTGTCTCAGAGTTCTTGTTTTGACATACAGCTATTCATACATTTAATAGCTAATTGTGAGTAATATAACAATCACTTTTGTTGCATGTGTGCCAGCTGACAAATGCCAACTTGCTTTTTTAAATTGAGATATTGATTGCTTCTTGGCCTTTGGTTAAGATCAACTGCAATACTGTTCTGATACATTTAACACATGATGATGCATTTCTATTCGGGCACAATCTATTAGGTGGATTTAAGTAAGTAAGTAGAGATGTAAGTGGTACGTTATGAGTTTCAAGAGTGTAGCACCATGAATGGCTATTTGTGCAGATTGCTCAGTGATCACAATGCACCTCATTGACATCTGTCACCACACAGTTGGAATTTATTTTTCTTGTGTTGGGAACTCATGAGATCTACTCTTAGCAACTTTCAAATATGCAAATATTTGAAATATGCAAATACGGCACTATTACCCAGAGTCACCAGTGCTGTGCGTTGCATCCCATGACTTATATCTGTAAGTTTGTACCTTTTGACCCCCTTCATCCGTTCCTCCCACCCCAGCCCCCAACCTCTGGCACCCACCAATCTGTTGTCCATGTCTGTGAGCTTGGTGTTTGGTTTTTCGGGTGCCATTTATGAGTGGGCTCATAGAGTATTTGTTTTTCTTTGACTTCTTTTACTTAGTGTAATGATCTCTGTATTGCCATAAATGACAAGATTTCATTGCTTTTCTATAGCTGGATAATAATCCATTGCATATATACCACATCTGTATCCATATGTGGACACTTAGGGTTGTACTCATGTTTTGGCTTTTGTGAACAACACTGGAATGAACATGGGGGTACAGATACCTTTTCGAGTTAGAGTTTTTGTTTTCTTTGGGTAAATGCCCAGAAGCAGAATTGCTGGATAATGTAGTGGTTCTGTGTTTGATTGAAGAGCTTCCATACTGTTCTCCACAGTGGCTGCAGTTTGCATTCCCACCAATAGTGCACAAGGGCTCCCCCTTTCTCTGCATCCTTGCCAACACTTATTTCTTGTCTTTTTGACTTTAGCCGTTCTGATGGGTGTGAGGCCTCATCATGGTTTTGATTTGCATTTCCCTATGTTGATTGTTATGGAGCGCTTCGTATTCTTGTTGGCCATCTGTATGTCTTCTCTAGGAAAGTGACTGTTCAAGTCCTCTACCCATTTGTAACGTTTTGGTGTTGAACTGTGTAAGTTCTGTTACATCTTTGGGTATTAGCCCTTTACAGATGAGGCTGGCCGTATTTTCTCCCATTCCATAGATCGCCTTTCATTTTGTTGATGGTTCCCTTTGCTGTGCAGAAACTTTAGTTTGATGAAGTCCCACCCATTTTCCATTTTTGATGAAAGTCCTTTGTAGCACAGAACATAATTCCAGGTCTAAGCAACAGAACGTACATTCTCTCAGTTGTCAGATTGTTGGCGTGGCCACGGTGGTATGCTCTTGTCCACACCCAACATGTGAGTGGATGGAGGCTTATTTTACAAAAGCATGTTACTTCACAGATCACCACAGAGTTCCATTAAGTAGGAGATAGTGCTAGTGCATGTAAGGGGGTATTGCAGGTCATTAAGTCTTAAATGAGGACTTTAGTGTGAGCAATCTGTGAATCAAAGTTTAATCTGTAGCTGACCACCAATGAACATAGTGAGAATGGGAAGTTAATTAACTTTAAACCGTCCTCCAGTTTAGAGCATCTCTGTATAATGGGTCACATGCTGTTGTGAAGGGTGTAGCCTCTGCCATGGGGAGCGTGTTGCTGGCCGAGGAGAAGCCGCTGGTAGAGATCGCTGTGTGCCTGCAGGTGCTTTGGGAAAGGAGTAGCAGGTGTCAGGGTGTGGCTGCCAACAGGATGAGGGGTGGGCCCTCCAGCTACTCCCCAGACTAGGTGAGGGGAGAGGCAGGAAGCAGGCTTTCAGGTCCAGCACACAGGTCCAGGGGTGCAAGGGGCAGGAGGGGCAGGGTCAGCCTAGTTGGTCGATGGAACAGCCTGGTGGGGGCGGGCCTGGGAATTCTGTGGGAATTTGCAGGAAGCCTGCGCTTTAGTGCCTCCCTCAGCGAGTGCTGTGTGCCAGGCCCAAGAGGCCAAGTCCCTGTGTCAGGCCACCTTGAAGGCCCCTGGAGGTGATAGGTGCTAGGGACCGCAGGGGGCCAGACATGGAGGCAGCTCAGCCCAGCTCTTCACACTGTCACGGGAAATGAAGCTGCCACGTTTGTTTGAAAGAACTTTACTGGAGTCTTTGCTCATGTACCATCCAGTGCTGTTGTCAGCGCGTGCGCTGAGCCTTGGTTCTCTCCCTGATGGGCTGGGCCGTTGTGTCTCCAGGAAGGAGGGGGTCTCCCCCTCTCCCCCTCTCCTGAGATCCGTGAGGGCTCAGGCCCAGAAGGAGGTGTGCTTGAATTCGTAATTTGTGAAATTTATGTGATTACAAGCATGGTGCTGAAATTAGTGCAGATGAAATAAGAGTAGACAAGTTCAAAAGTTGGAGCTTCACGCCAGTGAGAAATGGGTTGAAAACTCTGGCCCACCACCACCCTCCTCCCCGCGAAGTGGTTCCCTTACGTGATTGAGAGGAGGAGAGTTCAGAAAGCACGGTCTCCTGAGCAGGTTACTGGGCCTTGGAATGGGCTTGCTGGGAAACACGGGAACTGTAAAACCACAGGGCTGGTGGTGCGGCCAGGCTGACTGTCAGGATGAAAGGCTGCAGCAGGGATGGACAGACAGACGAACAGCATCAGACCTCCCAGTGGCCGTCCTGAGCATTCGTCACCCGCTTTGTTCTAGGCTTAGAACTACAGGATCAGCAGAGTAGACCTCAGGACGCCTCTTGTCTGCCAGCACTGAAGGTGTCAGACATCGAGCCCACCATGTCGTTCACGGAGTTGGAGGTGGCCCTGGCAGGTCAGTCCCTGGGCACGGTGTCTGCAGGAGGTACCACATGTGAATGATTCCCATGAAACGTCCAACCGCCCTCTTGATAGGCTTGCTCTTCATGGTTCGTGTAGGTGGGATTTCCTGTGCAGTGACAGTAGACTTCCCTACTCAGGGATGTTCCTCCCAGTGGGCTCACGGGGCGCTGCTTCCACAGTCCCACGAGGCTCCTGATCACCCGGTAGCTGTACTGAGCGCAGCCTGAGGGCCACCGGCACCCTCCGTGCCCCTGGTCCAGCCTCACCCCGTCAGGAGAGGCGGCAAGCCACGCAGGGAGCCCGAGCACACAGCAGGGCCGCGGCGTGGTCTCCTGCCAGCTCCTTCCGGCCCACCCTGCATTACTGCTCATGGGGAGGCGTGCGAGACATGCTGCGGGGCAGCAGCACACTGTTGGGTGCCGGTCTTGGGCATGCTGTGCCCGAGGAGTCCTGACACCCTGCTGCACTCCCACCAGGGCCATCCCACTGGTTCCTAGGGCTCCTCCGTTTACCATGCTGATGCATGAGTGTGCATGCACGAATGAGATCTTTGTTTCTGGGTGAGGCCTCCACAAAGTGGGGTTACTAACGTGTTTGAGTTTCCCCTAGCTATGGTTTATCAGTGAGGTTCATTAAGTGTTCATTAAAAGAATTAGTGAAGGTAGACCACGGGTTGTCCATAAATGCCCTGCACCCACCGCTGCTGTAAGAAATTGAGCCCGCAGCACCTGCCCCCGAGGGCCTTGGGACTCGGGAGGCCATGGGGGCCACGGTGGGTCCTCAGACCCCGGGTTTGGGGGTGGCATTTGGGAGGGGTGAGGGAGTGGGAGCTGTCAGCCCACCGTGACAGCATGGAGGGCTGCAGGTGGGCACAGGCAGGGTCCGGCCTGCCCGAGCACCAGGGCAGCTCCAGAGCCTGAAGAACGTTCCTTGCCCAGCCCTCCCAGAGGCGTGGGTTGTTTAGTGGTCACCAGGAATGGGCAGTAGTCTTTGCTGATGGAAATTTTAAATACCCTTGAAAAGCACCAGCATTTTAAAGATACTAAACAATGATCATGTGATTCAAAAGTCTGCTTTTTGCCTCTGCAGCTGGCGAGACCCCCGTGCAGTACTGTGCCCAGCCCACCAATGGCGTGGTGTACTTCAGAGCATTTGCCAGCCTGCACACCCTCCCGGACGAGCTCCGGCCCTACGTGCCGCTCTTCTGCAGCGTCCTCACCAAGTAAGGGGACACACGTGTTGATGCAGTCAGCACGTCTTCATGTATTTTGTTACTGAATTTTTCTGTATAGGTATTTATTTTGCTTTGGTGCATCAGCAATCACTTTTCAGCATATCTCAATTTTGAAAACCCATAGTGTTATTAAAGCGTGAGTAAAATGTGATATATTTGTTGAGAAGTTCTACAAAAGCTGTATTTTCTTACTAAAATGTAAGGACTTAAAGTATTTATAAGCCCAGAGTACATGGTGATACTTAGACATATCTATGTCAACAACTTAGTTCCTTTTAAAATGGTGAGAAGAATGATTGTTGCATCATCAGCATATGTAAGTCAACAAGTGTGCCACATAGGCACGGGGTGACCTTGCGAGGCCGAGGCATGTGCCCTCCTCCGTGGAGCCAACTAGCTGCTGCTACTCTAGGAAGCCATTGTCTGCATCCGTGTGGGAACACAGGGGACCCAGGTGCCAGGACAGCACGGCAGGGGGACTCTAGCGAGTGGGCCGGTCGCCCCGATCCCCCCATGTGCACAGCCTTCTCCGAGAGGGAGCCCGAGGATGTGGGTTCCGTGTGAAGACGCCTCCAGCCATTTCCACGTTCTCCTCCCCTAGGCCTCCTGCTGCTCGTCCTTCGGCGGCACGGCCATTCCAGGGGGACCTCATGAGTGGCGCTGTGGCCTGAGTTATTACCCAGGGAATAGGATGTTGCTCCAAAAAGCATCATCCACCTGAGAGGACTTCTGCTATTCCTGAAACTCAGGAAGGCTTGCTCTCCGGATGTCCTTTCTGACCTGAGCATTTGGGCAGGGGAAGTCTGTGCCAGGATGTCATAGAGAAAGGAAAGTGTAGCGACCACCAGAAGCCCCAGAAAGCTTGGTGCTGCCACAGCGGATCTTAGTGTCCCGTTAGCGCTGGGCAGCCGCTATGTCCGCCTGGAACGGGGCGCACGGTGGGACGCACAGCTGTGCTCGAGTGTTGCTCGGGTGTGAGGGCGGGGATGCAGAGGGTACGGCCTGGCCGACCTGTAGGCAGCTCGCAGCTGATGGGGACGCGGCCAAGACCATGCTGGCAACTGGGGGGACCGTGCTTTGCTGTCGACAGGCTGGGCTGCGGTCTTCTGGACTACAGGGAGCAAGCACAGCAGATCGAGCTGAAAACGGGGGGGATGACCGTGTTGCCCCACGTGCTGCCCGACAATGCGCATCTGGACACGTACGAGCAGGTAATGTGGTGCTTCTGCATCCCAGGGCTCCACGGGGGTTCTCCAGCACCTTTTTTCCCCTCTTAAATAACTTTTCTTTCTTTCATGATTCAGGGTGTGCTTTTCTCATCTTTCTGCCTCGATAGGAACCTTCCGGACATGATGCACCTATGGAGTGAAATATTCAACAGGTAACTGTTAGTAAAGACCTAATTCTGGGGCTCAAGGGTTGTCAAAGCAGTTTCTACTCATTTCTCTGTGGTGGTTGGTTTCTGAGGTTAGTTTTAGTTGTAATTCCTGAGGGTACTTAAATCATTTGGAAACTCTAATTTTCCATGATATTGAAAGGGGTTATGGGCGGGTGTCGAGGAACTTAACGCATTTTTCTTTTTACAAAGCCCGTGCTTTGAAGAAGAAGAACACTTCAGAGTGTTGGTAAAGATGTGCGCTCAAGAGCTGTCCAACGGGATCCCGGATTCAGGGCACCTGTACGCGTCCGTCAGGGCGAGCAGGACCCTGACGCCCACGGGGGACCTGCAGGAGACCTTCAGCGGGATGGAGCAGGTGAGGAGCCAGGTCTTCCAGAGTTGGTGACAAACTGTTTACATCCCAGAAAACCAAATTTCATAGGAAAGGTTCTTTTAATTCCCCCTCATTGGCCCACCCGTCCCCGAGCTGAGCTGGGCAGGTGCATCCCATCCTGGCACAGTCGCATTCCCGACCAGGAGGGAGGAGCACCTGTGGTGGCCGCCCCGCCCCGGGGTCCATCTCTAGGTTTCGGCTTCTCTGGCTCAGGTGAAGTTGATGAAGAGGATCGCAGAGATGACAGACCTCGGGCCGGTGCTGAGGAAGCTGCCGCACATCCAGAAACACGTGTTACACCGGGACAACATGAGGTAGCGCCTCCCCCGCTGTTCCCTGAGTGCGGTGTTTAGATTCTTCTCACTTGAAGTTGTAGTTACGTACACTCACCTTCAATCAGAGAGAGAGTCTGGGGCTTGGGGTCAGTCATGGAATTTGTTCTGGATTTCAGATGTTCCCCATCATCAAGAAATCATTTTTTATGGGAAAAAAATATTTTAAGTTTAGTAAATGTGGAAGGTGGGAAGGCAAGCTATTGCAATCCTAGAACTGCAAAGTAGCTATTATCTTGCTAGTGTCTATAAGCATGAGACGGGAAAGGTTAGCTTGCTTTAGAGCAAAGATGCAGTTTCTCGTGAGAGTAGTTACCTGATGACACGAGCCACACACAGTCGCCCTCAGGCCCGTGAGCACGAATGACATGGTAACAGAGTTGACAGTGTACTCTGAGTGTCTCACTAGCAGGGACACAGATGTGGATTAGCTTTTAGTTCCTCGTAGAGGGTCCACCAGGGCTTCCTGGCACGGCCCCTGGCTGCCACTTCTGGGCCATGGCCCCCCTGCACCCATGGGCACTCAGACCTTCTGTCTCCTCTGTAAGACACGACTTGGCAGATTTATGCAAGAAGTGGATGATGGCTCCCGCGTGTAGTCAGTAGTAATATGATGGGACCTGCTATTAATTACAATAAATTCAAAAAAAGAAAAACAAAACAAAATAATAATTACAATAAATTCAGGAGCTACGGCCTGAAGGGAGAGACAGACGCCATCGGTAGTCTGTACCGTCCAGTAACTTGTACGTGAGAACAGTATTTGTGATCTTGTGGAATTTCCAATAGTACATTTCTGGGAGCCTGGGACGTCTTTGGCAACTGCCACTTCTCCACTTCAAGGACCAGTTCACGTTTCAGGGTGTTGATTTCTCTCCTAGACGGTAACGTAGGTTTTCTGCCTGCAGACAGAGTGTGAGTCCGAAGGCACTGTGGGCAGACCTGCCTGGGTCCTGGGCTGTCCACGGAGCCGAGCAGCGGCGGTGCGCTCATGGCGTCTGCGTGGCCATCCCCCGGCTCTGGCCCTGACCTCACGGGAAAGCACTGTGGAGACGGCTCTGTTACGTTTGCATTGGCCTTCTCTTTCCTTCTAATATTTTTGAAAACTATTTTTTTTTTTTTTAAGATTTTATCTATTCCTGAGACAGAGAGAGAGACAGAGACACAGGCTCTGTGAGAGGGAGAAGCAGGCTCCATGCAGGGAGCCCGATTTGGGACTCGATCCCAGGACCCCGGGGTCACGCCCTGAGCCGAAGGCAGATGCTCCACCGCTGAGTCACCCGGGGGCCCCTTGAACATTATTTGATACAAAATGGATGTAGTAGTCACTTCCTTGTGTTACTTCTACAAAACAATGAGTGAAACAGTGTTTTATGTTTTATAGTAATGGTTTCTGACATATTTGTGATTTTTTTTTTTTGCACAGGTGCTCCATGAATGCTACACCTCAACAGATGTCTCTGGCAGAAAAAGCAGTAGAAAAGTTCATTAGAAGCCTCAGTCGGAGTAAAACAGAATGGGAGCCTGTGTGCCCGTATGTGGTCGAGGTGAGACCTGCTCCCTGGCCACAGGGCCGTCGGCCCCTTTCATTCCCACAAGGGTCCCATGTAGGGGGTACGATATCTGTGGTGTCCCCACGGCATGGCAGGGCGAGGTAAGAAGTGAACTCAAACCGGGTAGGCTGGCCTTCGGCCCCTTATGCCCTTGTCACTCGAGCCTTGGAGTGAACACTTCCTGCCGGGGAAGAACAGTGGGTTTGAGACCCGCACCATTGGCGTGAGAACAGCCCAGGACTGACTCGGTGTCCCGTTCCCCGCCGAGCAGGTTTAGTCTGGCTCAGCAGAACCGTCAAGGAGCTTCTCCTGGGGGAGGTGGACAGTGCAGGGGTGTTACAGAGCATTCCTGCTCCCGTGACCGTGGCAGGGCCACCGGGCCTGTCTTTCCAGTGCTGGAGCCCCCAGGAAGGGGGCATGCTCCTGCCTCTCTCTGACCATCTGGAAATCCATACAGAAATGTCATGTGCTTAAAGCGGGGTTACTGAAAACACGTAAGCCCATGTGCCCCGACACTTGTCACTGGCTATGAGTTTTCGTGACTGTATCTTATCCGTTTAAGGGGAGTTTGGGGTTTTTCTCATCTCTCTTGGAAACATTTTACTTTCAGAAACCTGCTCCTGGTGGATCCAGCGTAAGCTCCCACGTGAGCGGCCCCCGAGTCCTAAGGAAGCTGATCACAGTAAGTTAACACGGTCCCCGTCACCTTGGAGAGAGCAGGTCCGGGCTTGTCTGCCCTGCCATCAGGTGCCTCACCCCCTGGGGCCTCTCCCCTGCGAGCAGGGCTGTAGCCTGTCCTGCACCTGTCAGGGCCCTTGGGCTCCCCGCCTCGCTGTCACCTGGGCACCCTGCACCCTCTACTTGCACCGCTGCGGTGCATGAGGGCTCCCATTTGGTTCATCAGAGGATGGCAGTGTAACATGTTTCTGGAGAAAAACGCAAAGATGAGGTCACCAAGTCACTTACGGGTGGAAACAATGTAGGAGGAAATGTTTCTAACCGAGAAACTACACACTAAAGCCCTAGATCAGGGTTGAGTGCTTTGTTGTCCAGAGAGCTTGTGTGGAAGGACGTGGTCACCGTGCCCTTAGCCGCGAGGGCGAGGCCGGGGGGCCCGCGGGAGGAACCCACACGGCCTGCCTGTCCTCCTCAGGACCCCACATTCAAACCATGGCAGACGAAGACGCACTTCCTGCTGCCCTTCCCGGTGAACTACGTGGGCGAGTGTGTTAGGACGGCCCCCTTCACAGACCCGGACCACGCCAGGTGCGGGGCCAGGGACGGGATGGCCGGGGTGGGTGTGCAGGCCCGGCCCCCACGGCTGCTCTGGGGGTTTCCGTGAGGATAGAATCACAGGTGGCACTCAGCTGTTTGGCCAGTTTGTTTCCATGCTCCCAGGAGGTGAATGTGTGTCCTGAGTGCTGAGCCCTCGCACCAGGGGTATGTGCTCCCCTGTTGTTGAACAGGCTGAGAGCACGGACATGTCCTAAGGAGGACCATGGCAGTAGCAGTACCCGTATTTTTTCCCCATTCTCTGTTTTTGTTAGTTTTCCAGCAGTGAACTCGTTTTCTTTATTTAAAAATAAGTGGGAAGTCAGCCCCCAGTCCCCGCTGGAGAGGGGGGCACCCGTCTGCACAGGTCTGGCACCGTGAACCCACGATATGAGCGGCTCCCCACCCCCCGCCATCTCCAGGGGACACCTGTTGGCTCCTGCAGTTGGCGGCTGGACTGAGACCAGTCAGTGGGGAGCGAGCAGGGTCCCGCTCAGTCCTGGAAGGTCCTTGCTGGAACCATCCGTCTCTTCCAGCGCATCGGCCATAGGTGCACTGGATCTGAATGTAGGACTCAGAAGTGCACTCTCGGAGTGTGTACACCTGCGGAAATCTCCTTAGGAGCTTTCCGTGTTTCAGTGGAGATACACGGCCACACCACTGGGGGATCTAAAGAAAGGATGGTTTATATATTTGCCCGAGCGATAAAATTTAGTCACCTCTTCCCTTGCTCAGTTTCGGTGTCCCTGTGTGCTGTAGCCAGAGGAGCCCGTAAGTGTCGAGGGGCGTCCACGTCCCTCTCACCACCTCTCCCCGCAACCCTGCCTTAAAAATTCACCTCACGTTGTTCTCGTGATTGTTCTCTCTTGTTCATTAGAAAAGGGGAGACCGGGATCCCTGGGTGGCGCAGCAGTTTGGCACCTGCCTTTGGCCCAGGGCGCGATCCTGGAGACCCTGGATCGAATCCCACGTCGGGCTCCCGGTGCATGGAGCCTGCTTCTCCCTCTGCCTATGTCTCTGCCTCTCTCTCTCTCTCTCTGTGTGACTATCATAAAAATAAAAAAAAAATTTAAAAAAAAAAAAAGGGGATACCATAGTGCATCTTGGTTTTATCTTAAGCCAGAAAGACATCAAGTGCGTAACTACTTTGTTAAGTATGGTACTTCTCTGGCAGGCCTGCGGCTTTTAACATGTGCTTTTTTTTTTAATCATTCATTTCAGTCTTAAGATCCTTGCACGTTTGATGACTGCCAAATTCTTGCATACAGAAATCCGAGAGAAGGGTGGTGCTTACGGTGGAGGCGCCAGACTCAGCCGTGATGGGGTGTTCACACTTTACTCGTACCGGTGAGTCGGCGCCGCCCCTCCCGACTCTGGCTCCCCCAGGCATCTGCAGGTCCCCCCATCTTACGTGTTGGGGTGAGCCTGTGAAGAAGCGTTTCCCCTTGTCTCTTGCTTCTTGGGCGCCTCCCCACACCCAGCAACATCGTCTCATGGTCAGTGCCTACGAGCAGCGGTACGTAACAGGAACTTTGGCCTCAATGTTTACCTGTTACCAAACACCAAGATTTAGTTACAGACAAGCCGAGAGCTTCGCGGGCTCCTGTCGGGTCCAGTGTGGGTGCTGGGTGCTTCATTGTCACGACCCCTGACTCTTCTCGCCTTTTCTAGAAGGCTTCTGAGTACATGCCTTAGAATACCCCAGGGGCGGGATGAGGCTGCCGCCCCCGACGCAGGTCACGTCCTGGGACCTTTAGAGGACGCGTCTGCGCCTGCAGGACAGGAGCACGGCTGTGACCTGTACCTCCGCGGCACCTGCGGGGGCACATGCTGCCGTGAGCACAGCAGGAAGGAAGGGTGTCCGGGCTCGCTGGCCCATATGTGGGGGGTTATGTGTCTATTCTGGGTGCGTCTGAAGGAAGTGAGGCGTTTTACTCTTAACTTCTGCACCTGAGTCTCCTTCCCTGTCTGACTTCCCGTGTCCGTGAAATCGGGTGCATTTAATCTGTGGTGAAGTAGGTCATGGGTGTCTCTGCCCTTCTAGGGATCCACGTTCAACAGAGACGCTGCAGTCTTTCTCTGAGGCTGTGGACTGGGCTAAGGCAGGGAGGTTCACGCAGCAGGACATTAACGAAGCAAAGCTTTCTGTTTTCTCCGTCGTGGACGCCCCCGTGGCTCCTTCAGACAGAGGTATTTGGAATAAGCAACAAACCACCTGAGAAGTGGTGTTGCCCAAGCCCCTGCCCTGAGCTCCTCTGAGCTGTGTGCCTGTCCTCAAACCCCTCCGACCCTCCTTTAGGATGCGTAGACATCCCCCTTGAGCTTCTCAGCACCCAGGCTGGAACACTGCGTGTTGGCCACTCACAGAGTGTGGAATCCCGTCCTCTCAGAGCTTGAGTGATGGGAGGCCCAAGGGGCCCCAGGAGCACCCCAGGGCGGGTGGCCCGAGTCTGGGGGAGGAAGCCACTCTGACTTGGCCTCCACACCCGAGGGGGGAGGCTGGATGTGAATGTGAAGGTCACCAGCGTGACTTCTGGGTGTGTGTCCCTCGGGTGCCCTTAGAACGGGCTCAGCTGCCCCTGCCAGCCGCTCTGAGTTTCCATGTCCATGGTCAGGGCTGGACCACTTCCTGTGTGGCCTCTCGGATGAGATGAAGCAGGCGCACCGGGAGCAGCTCTTCGCCGTCAGCCGCGAGGGTCTCATCGACGTGAGCACCAAGTAAGTACGGCGTGGCCCAGTGTTCAGGGCCCCCCATGTGGGAAACACCCTGACGTATCCCCGCCTGCCTTCCAGGTACCTTGGCGTTGGGAAGAGCACACATGGGTTGGCTCTGCTCGGACCAGAGAACGCAGAGATCGCTAAGGATCCGTCGTGGATAGTAAGATAGCGAGCAGTTCTGACTGTACGCAGGGGTTGAGCGGCACTGGCCGGCAAGTGAGGCTGCTGAAAATGAAGCCTGAGCTCATTTAGTTGGGAAGGTGAGAGAAGTTACTGGTTCCCTGCACATTTTGCTCACATCATTCTTAAAATTTTGCGTGGCCCAGTTAGACCAAGCTCTTCTGTCCTCGAAGGAAAGATCATGAAGAAATGAATTGAAATCATCATGTATTAAGTGCTGGAGATGCACAAATTATTCTAAGAAATGGATATGTTTATTTTACCTGGAACACTTAACTTATTTTTAAAACGTAAAAATAAAAGACAACTCTGACCTGACCTACCTGTGATTTAGTCATTATTTTAAGTGACGTTTTGCTAGAGAAGTTCTTGGGGCCTTTACTGAAAAACAAGTGAACTGACTCTTGATTTGTGAAACCGGTGTGGTCACACCACAGATGCTGGGGAAGTCTGTAACAGATGGGCAGCCTGAAGGATTAATAAGCACATTAAGCTTCTCCCACTGTCTTTGGGGGAGGGAGCATCTGCTGGCTCTCGTGGCCACGCCGCCCTCAGGTCCCTGATGGAACTCGACTCTGCAGCTCCCTGTGCCCAGGGAAGCCAGGGTCTCCGTGTCCCCCTGGCTGGGAAGGCCCGCGGCCCTATGGGGCCCTCCCCTGGATCTCCCCGACACAGCGATGAGTTTCCTCGGCAGGAGGGCCTCGGCCTCCATGTGCAGTGAGGCTCCAAACTCACCTTGTTGTCGAAACACTTCCCCAGTTCCTATTTTTAATTCTACCCCTGGCCTCACTCGAGTTGGGTCGCCCCACCTGGCTGGTGTCCAGTGCAGGGCCCTTCTGCACACTTGACAAGTTGCACCTCTACCGTGGGTCAGAGCGGAGCCTTTGTCCTTTGTGACAACTTTTTATGTGCAGAGGGCCTAGCTCACCCATCCCTGCCCATAAAACTGCCGGGAAAGCCTCGACGGTGGCTCACAGATCCCGAGGCTCTAAATCCCTGTGTAAAAAAATAGAGTACCACAATTGGGGTCGTAGCTCAATGTTTAATTCTACTGGCCACGCATGTGGTAAAGCAGGACAGTACGGAACACAGAACACAGCTTGTGCTGGAGTCTCGGGGCCCGAGGGGGTGGAGGAGACAGGACGGGGGTTCCGTGACTGGGCATTCACGTAGACGATACTCGCAGAAAAGTGCCGATAAATAACTTAAGTGCTAGAAAACCAGGCAGCAAATGGAAGTCCACTGCAGCGCGGGGCGGGTGGCGTCTAGATGGCGGCGGGCTCCTCGTGGCCTCGGTGGTGCACATGCTCCAGCTGGCCAGAGTCGGAGACCTCGTAGCTGGCCTCGTACTTGGCCAGGATCTTCATGAGGGGCCGCAGCTTCAGCCACCACTGCTCTTTGGGGATCCTGTGCCTGCGGACAGGAGGAGCGGCGGTCAGGATGGCCGGCCATGGCCCGGAGCACGGCTCTGGCATCGGGGGTGGACACGGCACTGGACGACGGGGCGGCTTTCCTAAGCTACGTGAGCCCACTCCATTATCTTCCCAGAGATCCCCCCCCTGCTCCTAAAAGGCTTGTCTAAGTTGATTTCCTGGAGCTACTTCCCGGAGTTGCTGGGCTCAGCAGTTAGGACCCCAACTCCAGCCGCGCATGGGGTCCCTGCAGGGCAGGGAGGGCTCCCCTGGCGACGGCTTGTTTACTTACTCAAAGTCGGTTTCCTTCTTCAGCTCTGTCACCGGTTGGAAGAAAAGATTTCTTTTGCTTATTCCCAGCACGCAGATGGAATCATCGGTCACAAATCTTTTTCCTGTAAAAGATGGAAAAAATGATGTCAGAACAAATAATCGGGCCTGCCAGGCACAGGAGAGGTGCGGGAGAAACGGAGGCTTGCCGGCGGCGGGGGGGGGGGGGTGGGGCAGAGAAGAGCTGCAGCGGGAAGCCAGGCCCCGCACTACCCGGGGCCTTCAGACGAGGTGGGGGTGAGGCCCAGGGAACTGCCGCACAACTGCGCTTCCTCGGGGGCTGTGGGCACCGCTCCGGTACCGCTGAAGCCCTGGGACTACAGATGGAGGGCAGAGAGGAGGCGCCCGGGGCCACAGCGTGGCCCCTCTCGCTGCACACTCACACCCAGAGGGGCCGGTGACCTGCCCTTGGCAGCGCCCCCAGAGCTCAGGCCGGAACGTGCTTCCAGGCGGTGAGCAGGTGTCTCACTGCACACGCCGTGGGAGCACCCGCTCCCTCCGCACAAAGCGCCGGCTCCAGTGACCTAGCACAGGAAGCCTGCGCTCCTGAGGGACATGGGGGAGGCTGCAAGGGCAGGGGAGGAGCATCCTCAGGCCAAGTGAGAACACCCAAACCTTGAGGCAGAGTCAGCTCTCTGAAGACTAAAATGAGGCTGGATCTGTTTGCCTCGCTGCTTTTTAAGTCAAGGGTTGGACGTAAAACTAAACACACAGACTGGTCAGGGCAACAGTGGTGAGGTCAGGACGCGTCTGCAGTAAAGGGGGCTAAGCGTGCCACGGGAGCCAGGACATTTCCTAGAAAGCAGACTGAAACTGATTACAGAGCTGCTTTGTTGTTTCTGGAAACATTGGAAACTCTGAAGTCCACTCTCCCAAGGGAAGCAGGAGGCCCGACGCCGTCCCAGGGGAGTTGTCAGGCGTCCAGAAAGCAAAATACAACTGCCGTCTCAGACTCTTCTGACAGGGACAGAACAGGAGGGGAAGTCTCTGGGGCAGGAGGCCATCACGGGAGACGGTGCAGGAGCCGCACACAGACCCCCCCCCCACCCCCACCCCAGGAGGCAGTGCACCCTGGGAAGCAAGGTTGGGCTCGACAGCAGCTCATCAGTTAAAGGAAGTGCCCACCTCGGTCAATGCTAAAGGGTGTACGGGTATCCCCCACTTTCACAGAAGACCTGCACTGGTACCTGTTTCCGCCAACTGAAAGGAATCCAGAGAGGATTTTCAGTTTTACAAAAAAAAAAAAGGCGAGAAGCAGCGAGATCCTGGGGGCAGCGGGAGTGGCGCCACCCCGCACCTTCCCTGGGAACTGCATGCGGCGTCTGCATATGGAGCTGCCTGGGCTGTGCCTGCGAGCGCCCGGCTCAACCTTGATAAGCCTCCTGCGTCCGTGAGCAGTGCATGTGTCCTGAGGGATTCTGGGGGCCTGGGGATGCTCAGGAGTCTTTCTGTGTGAATTAATGGCTTCGTCATGCCATTCTGGCTCATGAAATGGTCTTGTGACATAGCGAAGGAAACCCAAAATATCCTTTTGTGATCAAAAGACTACGTAACAAACACCAGCATCACGATCCCCAGTTTCTCACAGACCTACGGGTGTGACCACCAGAAAGACCTCCGTTAAATAACAACACTGGAAGCATTCCCCGTGCCACCAGGGCTGAGGCCTGGACGGGAGCTCTGCTCTCACTGCACCTCTTCGGGATTTCTCTGGAGCAACACCCACCCGCCCACAAGTAGCAAGGAAGAAGTAAAAGGTTGTATACGGGACGGGCATACGTCCATGGCTGTGAGAAACAAAACGTCCACAAATAAGGGCTGGAATTCAGTGTGTAGGAAGTTGTGGATTGCAAACTGTGTACAAAAATTATGTTTCCACAGGCCAACAATAAAGAAAAATACCACTTACAACACATTTTTTAAGACTTCAAGTCAGGAATAAACTTAGCAAAAGACCTGCAAGATCTACATGCTTTCATAAGAGATAAGGAAAGGCCTGAATATATGGAGAGAGAGTCCATGAATTAGAAAATATTTTTAAGGGACGCCTGGGTGGCTCAGCGTTTAAGTGTCTGCCTTCGGCCCAGGGTGTGACCCCAGGGTCCTGGGATCGAGGTCCGCATCAGGCTCCCCGCAGGGAGCCTGCTTCTCCCTCTGCCTGTGTCTCTCCCTCTCTCTGGGTCGCTCACGAATAAATAAAACCTTTAAAAAACAATATTTTTTTAAATGTCAGTTCCTCCTGCAAATAATTTGTTGATTTAAACATAATTCCCTCAATCAAAACATCCAACAGAGTTTTTGGAGGACCGTGACAGTCTGATTCCATTTCTGCGTCGGCACAAAAGGCCAAGAGAAGCTGAAACCAGAAGCAGCCCCGGGGGAAGGGCCTCGCCTTACCAGCTATCAGGAGTCATCTACAAGGCTGGGATACTGACGATCAACACTGATGGCCCAACCATGAACCCCGCAACCCAGCTCGTCCCGCCAAGTTCACAGGTACCTGGTCTGTGGAGATTAGACTTCTCAACAAATGGCTCCCAAGTAAGGGATCATCCACATTAAATCAGACCTCAGACTTCACATCAAGTGGATCAAAGTAGTAACGCATCCAAGTGTTTTGGCAGAAAAGAGCTCAAACCACAAAGAAAAACGTTCACCGTCTACAGAAAGACTGAGAGGACGTCACTAGGAGATGCCCTGCACAGCACGACCAGCCCCACGATGCCCGTCTGCACCAAGGAGGGAGCAGAACATGAACCACAGAGCAAGCTTCCGCAATCAAAATACGGTTCAAAAGCAAGAAAAAGTCAATAAGGTAAGTGTTCGCAGGCAACGGAAAGGTAGGCAAAATGCCAGCAGAGCTCACGGGAGCAGCAGAGCCTGAAGGCAGCCTGAGGGCAGCTGGCTTTCCCTCCTCACTCTGGAAGGTTCCCCTCAAGGCCACGGTGAAACTGCCACGTCACAGCGACAGCCCGAAAGGACGGGTCACGTGGTGCCTGGACAGGAGGAGAGAGGCTGCACTCCCCATGGTGGGCCTGTGCGCAGGGCAGGGCTCGGGGCGGCTGACCCCCGCGCCCCAACACCAGCCGGGCCCCAATGCCCTGCATAGGGACTGCGCCCGGGCTTCCATACACCTAAACACACACCCGCTCAGGCGTGGGAGCCTGCCGAGGCGTCGCCCAGGCAGCAGGGCTACAGGGTGGCAACTTGGAGGCCCCGTGGGCCGGTGGGGTAGGAGGGGGGTGGAGGGTACCACACAGACATCTGCCAGTTCCCGGGTGTCTCTGAAAAGAAGGCTCCCTGTGTCTGTCCAAGGTGCCGCCAGGGAGACCCGGGTAGGGGCAGCATCCTCCCGGAAAGGAGCCCCGCATGCAGCTACCTGGGCCCCACAGAGCAGGAGCACAGCACGGCCTCGGCCCAGCCACTCACGCCTAGGGGCGGCCTAGATGGAGGGTCACACAGCAAGTGCAGTCGGGCGGCGGTGTGCCACGTGCAGCCCGGGCCTGGGTGCGTGCCCACAAGGAGCTCCCCAACACCCCACACAACCGCCAGTGTGCCGCGTGCAGCCCAGAACTGGGTGCATGCCCATGAGAAGCCCCCCCACCCCCCACCTCACACGGCCCCGTACCTTTGCCCGGAGACTCCTTCAGTTTCATGCTGATCCACTGCATGGCTCTGGCGGAGATTTTGGTTCCGAAGTTTCTATCGAACGGTGAGGGCGCTCCACCCTGCAGGCGGTCAGTTACGGAGGTCAGCGCCGCGCCCGCCCGCCCGCCCCTTTTGCAGATTGCGCTGGGAGGTACGTGCACTTAACACAATTCAGGTCACACGCTTAAGAGACTCCACTCTAGACAGCGGTGTGGGGGTTCTGGGTTTTTGTTGTTACTCGTCTTCCCTGCCCTTCCACCGTTGGGGCCTGCAGCTGGAGCTCGGCCCGAGGCCTGCATCCCTGTGCTCGCCCCCCACCCCCCATCTGCACCCCTGGCAGCTTCATGGCTTCCAATCGTCCGTCAGGGTTTCTTCGTCTCATTTTGGGGGGGGAGCCGGTCCCGGTTTCCATCAGGTTCTGACCGACCTGGGGGCTAGCCCCCACAGAAATACAGACACCCACCATCTCGGCACACACTGGGAGCTGGGGCCCTGGGAGCACACGAGCCGACCCAGGACGGCGGGGCTGGGAGGCAGTGCTGGCACCAGGACGGGCCTGTCACCCTCGCCCGCTGCCGGCTTTGTGGTCCGCCAAGCACCCCCAGAGCACTCCGATGGTGTGCAAACCTCAGGCGTCACAGTCACTAAGGCCCACTATCCAATGACGTACCCAATTCGATCAGGTTTCCCCAATCAGCGGGTGTCAACTCTACCCGTCGATGCTTTGCCTGAAAACTGCCCACCCGCCTGCACACAGGATTTGTAGGGCTGGGGAGTGGGGCGGGACTGTTAAACGGAACCGTAACGGAGCAAAGCAGATGCCGAGGTGACGACGACCGTGTCTCCCACACCGACGCTCCCCGGGGCTAACAAGACCTCCCACCAAGCGCCTGGGACGGGCCGCACCTGCTGCATGTGGCCCAGCACGTTCTTCCTGCAGTCAAACACGCCCTTGCCCTCCTCGGAGTACAGCTGGTAGATGAAGTCCGTGGTGTAGTTCTCACTGCAGCTCTCGTTCCTGCAGGGAGCACGGGCACGGGCCGTCGGGGGGCGCCCAGCCGGCCCCACGCCCACCCGACTCCACCGCCCTTCCTTGGACATGCCGGTGCCTCAGAGAAACGACTTGGTGTAGCCTTAGCAGCAACTACGAAGCGACCCTGGACTCCTCATTGTACCGTGTGGGTACGCCCGTGTACGCAGCCTGCAGCACTCTGTGCAACGGCAGCCCTGAGCCGGGCCCGGGAAGGGGCTCCGTGGGCGGGGACGGGGTGTCCTTACCTGAGCACGAGTCCCCTCTGAATGGTGGTCTTCATTTTCTCCGTCAGGTGCTCCACGTTGGACTGGGGAAGAGCAGGCATTCAGGTGGCTCGGCCTCATAGGTGCCACCCGCCGTGCTGTGTCCTCGGCATCTCGCCACCCCGGCAGGCAGGCCGCAGCGCTCCAGGGATGTTCTCCAGCCACCGCGGACCCTCCCACACGGACACCCATCCAACCCGCGTCAGCACGTGCCCCTCCACGCGGTGACAGGGTCACTGAAAGTGTGTGGAACTTGGTGCACCGTCACCCCCGTCGCCCGCCCCTCAGAGCCAACCCCATCGGGGCCTCAAGAACCCTCACACAGGGGCCCTGACGCATGGCCGTACCTGCAGATCTCGGATGTCAAACGGCTCCTCAAAGATGTAGGCGGCATCGGCTCCCGCGGCGAGCGCCCCCATGTTGGCCAGGTAGCCACAGTAGCCCCCCATGGTCTCGATGATGAACACGCGCCGCTTGGTCCCGCTGGCCGACTGTTTGATGCGGTCGCACGTCTGGCCACAGAGAAGGACACGGTCATGCCTCCGCAGGGGCGGCCAGGTACCGCGGCTGGGGGCCCTGCCCGCGGCTGGTGTGGTCACCGTCCCCGCGCCCTGACACCGCCTGCCATGGGGCACCCGCGCCCAGCTCACTCCAGCTGCCCTCGCAGCCTCGCGGGCACCCTAAGGTTTCACGGGCACGTCCCTTGGGTCGGTTTCTGAGAGCTCCCGGTGACCTGCGCTCTGGGCGCCCTCATCCTAACCCTAAACGCTACGTCCCGGAACGGGATGTGGCTCCTGCACACAGGCCCCCGGGGGTCTTCTTAGGAAACGCCCGCCACACAAGCCGGAGGGGGGCAGCAGACGCGGCCGTGCACCACCCTCCACCACCCTCCACCGCCGCACCCCTGCAGAGCACCGCGGGTGCTCCTGGGGCGGCCCACATCGGGCACCAGCTCCAACTGCAGCCTTGCTCTCAGCATGGGGGGCGGCGCCCCCAGACCGCCCGGTCCTCCTCCAGCAAGTGTGGCCACGGCCCTCAGTTACGAAGACCACCGCCGACCAAAGTCGCGGCACCAGGCGCAGCCCCGACCCACCAGTGGTGCTGGCAGGGGGACCTCTGGGGGACGGGGAGGACTCCAGGGCTGCTCATGTCCCTGGCCTGGCCCAGTCGGCCCCATCCACGGTGGCAGCCCCCGCCTCCCAACGCAGACACCCCGCGGCGGCAGCCACGGCTCTCCGAGCACGATGGTCCAAGCGTGGAGTCACGGTTCCAGCACTAACACATCATCACACTCGAGCTTTAAAGACACACACGACGAGATTAGGTGGAGCTTGGCGCGGGGCTAACGCAGAGCCCGTGGACCTGGACGTGAGGACGGGGTTGTGCTGAGCCCGGGAGCCCACGCTTAGCCCCCGTGACGGGGGCCTTCGCAACAAGTCAGCGGTCTGCTGAGCGTGGGGGCGGGGCGGGGTGTCCCATCTGGCCACCGAGACGCCCCCGGCGCAGCGCGACGGACACAGGGAGCCTCAGAGCGGGTGGATGCCTGGCACCTCACGGCACTCCGTGGCCACGTTGGCCACGCACACACAGGCAAGTCCATGGTCACGTGCGGGACCCACGGGAGCTGCTACCCTGGGGAGGATCTGGTGCAAGAATGAACAAAAGGCCCCAGGTGCAGGTGCCACATCACAGGGTAACGGCTGGGGCACCGGGCGCTCAGGACAGAGCTGTCCCCTCCCCGTGGTCCGGCTCAGAACCTCCACCTGGACCCTGGCTGCACACTTCCGGGCCTCTCCAGCCCCCAGGGCAAGCGCTGCAGGCTCTGCAGCCGGCCCACCCCTGACCACCTTCCCTCCTGTGTGTGTTGGGGGACCACACCCCAGACAGCCTCCACCCCACAACACGGACCCCAGCGACCAGGGGGCGCCAGCGGGGCCTGCCTCTGCCCGCACAGCCGAGGGTGCATCTGAGCCGCGGCCGCGCCTGTCCTCCAGAGAACTTCCCCCTCGGGCCTCTGGACACCCAGGGCGGGCTAGCTGCCCCCCCCTGCCGCATGAGCAGCCGCCTCAGGCCGCAGGAGACCCCCCAGGGTGCTGGGGGCCCTCCGCCTTCCAGCCGCCCAAGTCCCGCTCAGCACCAAACGGGGCTCGCTCCTTGCACGGCGTCAGGCGGGCCAGCTCCGGCCGTCCTCACGGGGCGGGAAGGACCCCGAGCAAACGAGGCAGCGAGGGCCCGCTTACCTCCATCACGACATTGAGGCTAGTGTCACAGCCCAGGCTCAGCTCCGTGCCCGGACGTTGTTGCTCATGGTGGTGGGCAGGATGCACACGGGCACGCAAAACTCCCGGTGCTGCTCGCGCGCCTGAGCCAGCAGGAGTGAGCTCTCGAAAGCCTGGAGCGGCGGGAGGCCAGTCAGCGGGGCGCCCCGGGGCTCCTGGGAGGTGGGAGGTGTCTGGGGGGGGCTCCCGGGGGAGGCGGCGCGAGCAGGTGGGCAGCAAAGCAGGGGCCGGAGGCGGCCGCCGGTCCTTGGCGTCTGGGAGGTGGGCTGGGGCCGTCAAAGGGCCCGGGAGCCGCGAGCCTCTGTGCTCCCCAGGCCCCCAGGACCCCTGCCGCCCGCGACGCCAAGGACGTGGGATGTGGCCATGCGCAGGCCGAGGTTAGTGGAAGTGCTCATTAGTGTCCGCCCCCCACCATTGCCCCGCAGCCACGCGCGCCCCTCCGCTCAGGACTCCCTCCACCCCTGCCCCAAGCACCGGCCCGCTGCGGGGCCACACACAGCTGGAGGCGGAGCCGGCCTCGGGAGCATGTGCTCCCCAAACACCCCGCTCCTGGGGCAGTGGCTGGGGCGGGCCTGGGGGCCTGTGCGGGTAGTGCACAGAGCGGCCAGCACCACGCAAGGGGGCGCTCCCTGGCCCCTCCGTCCGCGGCCGCGCGTGGAGCCCAGGCGGGCAGGAGGCTGAGCCCGGGAGGCCAGCGGCAGCTGGCACCTCCGAACCCGGGTTAAAACCCCAGGAACGCCCTCCGTCCTGGTTCCTGTTGCTCCTCCTCCTTCCCTTCGATCGGGAAGCCACCGGGCCCTCCTGCGGGGACGGGACAGCCTGCCAGGACGGAGCCGGCACCAGGACTGTGGCCCAAGGCCCGGGGGCAGCAACGCACGGCTCGGAGCTCTGAGCGCACAGCGCATGGAGGCAACAGGCCCCACGGAGAACGACCCTGACTCCAACTCCCCGCGCTCCTGACCCGGGCCTGCCAGCGGGGCGGCAGCCACCCTCTGGCATTCGCGGCACCTCGGGCTCGGCATGGACTGGGACGCATCATGCCACTTCTGGGGACCCCAACGCAGCCGTTGGGGGACGGCTCTCTGGACCCCTGCTCCAAGGGGCCGGGCCCGCAGCCTCCACAATGTACAACACACACAGAGCTCCATCCATTCTGAGGGACACCGGGAAGCGGAGCGTTCACACTGGCAGAAGGAAGTCACCCGTGAGGACAGTGACGGAGGAGCCCAGGAACGCGACAGTCCCTGCGGCAAGGCCACCTCCCGGGGCCTTGGCACTGCGGGCGGCAGGGCCATGCTGGGTCGGGGGCCAGCATCATCGCTCGGCATCGCCAATGCACCCCGGGGGCCAAACCCAAACACCACTGGTGCTCGGCCCTCAGCACGGCCACATCTGGACATGAGGCCACAGGCCCGCGGGTGGCCCATCTGGGAAGGAGGTCCTGAGGGAGGCACACAAACCCACGGTGAACTCACTCTGGCCCCTGGTCCCCAAGGCCCTCTTGGATCCTGTGGAGCAGATGGGGAGGGACGTGGACCGCCCAGTGACCCATCACCTCAGTCCCCTGGGGCCAGCCCTGCCGGGTTCCAACCCAGATCCGAACCTCCTGAGGAAGACGCACCTTCACTGCGGCTCATAAAAACACAACCCTGCAGGAAACCAAGGGATGTGCACACACCGTGCCTGCACCAGGGTCCCTACAGCACCAGGACCATCTCCCCACGCTCAGCAATGGGCACCCAGGCTCCCACCCAGGTCACCCCAGGTCACAGGCAGGACCCAACGGTGTGCACACGCCATGCCCACATCAGGGCCCCTACAGCACCAGGACTGTCTCCCCACACTCCGCAGCGGGCGCCCAGGCTCCCACCCAGATCACAGGCAGGACCAGGACCACGGTGCCGGGCAGGTCACCCGTGGGCTTGGGGCTTCGGCGAGCACCTACTCGCCCAGTGAGGGTGGGCCTGGCACCAGCACCTACACAAAGCTGCCCACTATAACTGGGTAACTGGCTTTGAGCAACTCCGAGGAGAAACCAAATTCAAGACATCACAGGACAAATTTCCAAAAACCTCCACGGGAAGCAAGGCACCAGGATCACTTCGAGCTTCCCTACATGTTTCGGTTTTCAAATTTTGAGCAACACCCATGTATCCAATCTTTATAACCTGGAAAACATGTCTCGTAGCGGAGGAGCCTGGCAGGTGCCAGAGAGGGCGCGTCGGATGTAGCAGGGAGACGAACACCAGCCGGGGCCAGGGCCCCAGACAGCCCCCCAGGCCCCACCCGCCCCGGGGGTTCCAATCAGGTGACAACGAGGAAACACGAACTTCCACTTGCTTCTACTGAGCGTAAGCAAACTCCAGCCAAGGGCAGAGGAAAGGGCAGTAAAGCACTGGTGAAGGTCACAGACAGTGAGGGACGGACATCGACCCTCCCGTGGCAGGTGCAGTTGGTCAGGAGCGGAATCGGCTCACGGTGGCCAGAGCAGGAGCAACAGTCACCAGGACGGGGCGCACGGTGGCCCAGCAACGGGTTAGTGGTGCCAACAGGGCAGCTCCAGCGGTGGAGACCCCGGAGACACGGGGCAGAGCTTTTTAGTAAAGAAACCACAGAAAGTTTAAGGAGCACAGAAAAGCGAAACAGCACAAAACAGAAAAACGCAAGCGTGAGGCATTCCTTACCATTCGTTTTTTATTTAAAAAGCATTTCTTTTATGTACCGGCACTAGAGACAGGTTTGAGCCCACAGGGTCAAGGAGGAAAATCCGAGAGCAACATTCACAAGAAAAATACTGGGGAATCTGCAGCAAAAGTTCAAACGCCAGATTATAAAGAAGAAGAAACGTGCCTGAAGCTCCCGCGCCATCTCCACAGCGTGGCCTACACGCGTGGTAACACGGGCCGGGTCTGTCCTGCTACTGCCCTGTGGCAAGACACAGGATGGATGTCATGGGGACTCAGGTCGGTGAACAAAGTCACAAGATCTCAAACGTCCATGCACAGCCATCAGACCCAGGATTTATCACAATAAATCACATCATGGGAGTGAAGTGAACTTGGCCCCAACAACAACAACAAAAAAACTACACTGACTTTAACGAGTATTCAAATCACAAAACCCTAATACACAAGTACTTGAGCTATAGATGCTCCCTGTCATTCGATGGGCCTTAGCGGGCACACGGCATCTTGGCCGCGGGGCAGGAGAAGAGGTGGCAAGAAGCCACAGCTCTGGGCATTGGATTCAAATCATCAGGCTTTTTTTTTTTTTTTTTAAAGACCTTTCTGGAAACAGACCCAGGTGTCACTCCGGTCTCTAGTGCGCTGGCAGATAAAAGCGGGCCAGGCGCCCTCGGGTTAGTGTCTGCGGCACCTGCTTTGCTGGCCACGCCCACTTACGTCAGTGATGGTGTTCAGGGCGGTGTCCGCGCCAATGCTGAAATCGGAGCCGGGCACGTTGTTGGAGACAGTGGCTGGGACCATCACCATGGGGACACAGAACTCCTCGTACTTGTCGCGGGCGGCTGACAGCTCCAGCAGGCCCAAGTAGGCCTGTCAGCCAGTGTGCAGGGGTGGGGGCGGGGGGGGGAGGTGGGAGGGGTGCAAAGGGGCCGTTAAAAACACAGTAAGGCATTAGGGTCACAGGGAAGTGACACCATGTCTCCTGTCCGCAAGGGTCGTGTTATTGGAGGTCCTTAACGTTTTCTTCAAAGCAAATGGGAAAGTTACTATGGGACCGATCTTGGTTAAATAGACCCGTTAAGGAGTGGGGTCCAACGGGCACAGGACGCCCCGCCCTGTCCCGGCTCCGGGCCTCAATTGCAGGGGGACGCCCGTTCCTGCCCCTGGAAACGCCACAGAACATGCCGGGCGGGGACGCACTGGACGGGGGTCCCACTCTGGCTCCCAGGTCAGCGGCTGCCACCAGGGGACCAGGGGTGCCCCCACCCCACCTGGAAGCCTACACACAGCTCACCCCAGCCCTCTGGTCCTAAGGGACCTGTGGGGGCAGCCACGGGGGATGTACCTCGAACCCGCCGATGATGAGCAGCGCGTTGATGCTGTGGGTGCGCATCTGCTGGGCGATGTCCTCCAGAAACTTCCCGGGCAGCGTGCTAGAGGCAGTTGGGGGGGACGTGAGACCGGCCAGCCCTGCCGAGGCCACCCCCGCCCCCGCCCCGGCCCGCGGTCCCCAGGAGCAGCGCCAGGGAAGCAAGGCTCTGCTGTATTCAAAAATCAATCGCTCCATCAATAAATGGGAAGAAACGCGCGGCAGCCAGACCTAAAAGAATCCTACTGCCTCATCGGGAAAGAACACAAACTGCACCACAACAGCGTGTGAACATTCCCAGTAACACTTTGAACGGAAACTTCCTATTTGGAGTCCGGTGCAAGCTGCGCCCACCTGAAGCCCCACGCGCTCCCACTCACGCCTCTCCTGCTCTATCACCTAGAACCATTGGCAGGGCGCACGCGTAGGGACCAGCAGCCGCACGTGGGGGCGCAGGCGGTGGGGGGCCTGGGGCCCGCGGTGCACACTCCTGCTCCCAAGGGAGCCTGCAGCCCACACAGCACCCCGGCCAGGCTCTGCGGGGCCCTGCTGCACCCACCATGGGGCCTGCACTGCCCCAGCGGTCAAGGACCCCAGGAGGACAGCCCCTACATCGTGGGCCTCATCTCTGCCCCAGGGCGCACCTCAGGGACCCCCCAAGCACGACCCAGGGCTCTGGGGGGGTACTGGCCCGGGAGCCCATGCCAGAGCCCAGCCCTTCAGGATGCCTTCCCAGAGCGAACAGGCGCAGCTGCTGGTCTAGGACGGGGGGGACCCCCCTTCCTGAGCACGGGGCAGGATGGACCCGGGGATTTACCGTTTGGTCCCGAGGATGGAGCCTCCTTGGCCGGTCCAGCCTCCGACATCCCCCCAGCCGATTTCCTTCACCTGAGGAGCACACACACGGTCCGACGGGAAGCGACCAACGAGATACCCGCCCCTATCGCGAGGCTGAGCAGCTCCGGCGGCCCCGGGGTGAGGCCCGGCCCCCACGTCCCGCCGTGCACAGCAGACCCAGGTGTGGCCATGCTCTACCCGTGGGAATCAGGTGCGTCTTGGTTGACGTAAGAGACCCCCCTTCAATAAGGCTGGAGGAGACGAGAGGGACCCAGCGGCAGCCAGCCAGGTGTGCACCCGTGCTCCTGGTGCTCCTCCTGCCTCGCTCCTCAGGGCGAAGGTCTCATCCTCCGACCGGCGCCCTGGGGGTGCCCTCTGCCGATTCCCCCCCAGCTCCATCTTCGGCCCATGCTCCCTACGGCCCCACTGCTCCCCCGGACGCCTCCCCCAGGCCATCCCGCGACCCCTCCACCTGTCCCCATCCTGCCCTAAACCCTCTGTGTTCCCCGAGCAAAAGCTAAGTCCGCCCAGTCACCTACAAGCCCCCGCCCCTTCCACCTCTCCCCTGCGCCCCCCAACCCCCCGCTGCTGGGCCCCCTGAGCCCACCATCCCAACCCCAGCGCCCTGGCGCTGCCTCCGCCCTGCCGGCACGCCCTCGCAGCAACGGGCTCGGCGCCTCCGTCCCCAGCCTGAGACCCCCTTCCCAGGGGCGTGTGTCTGAGGGTCCCAGAGCGGACCCTGCTCTGTGCCCCGTGGGCGCTGGCCCTGCTCGCCGCCCACACCCTGTGCTCCGCCTCCCGAGGCTGCACCCCCGCCCGCAGAGGGCGCTGTGCTTTCTCCCTGAGCCAGCTTCCGGGGCATAAGGACTCTGTGCACTGCCGGGAGGTAAGACGACCTATGTTGTCCCACGGGGCACGCTGTGGCACACGTGAACCCAGGTCACGTTCACCAGTGTCTCTGTGCCTCAGTTTCCACGTAAGGAGAAGGGGGCTAATACTGCAGGTTTACTGTGAGATTTCAACGAGTTAACGTGTGCGCATCCTGCAGGAGCAGGAAGTGTATGCAGTAACCGCTCAACATGCATTTGTTCGCTTTTTCCACCAAAGCTTCTGTCCGAGTGCTTGCTGGCCTCATGCGCTTGGCCTGCAGCGTCCCAGGTCCCCCCCCCCCCTAAGGCCGGAGCCCACGAGCCCCGCTGCCTACGGCTCCTGGAGAAAACTGCGTGGCGCACTCCACGCTGAGCGTCAGGGCAGGGCCCAGGACGCGGCCCCAGACAAGTCATCCCCGAGGGCAGCAGCTATGTTCACCACCCGACGGAGCCCTGGTGTGAGGCTGGGAAGGCAGCTCCTGTTTCCCGCGACGTTCCCGGGGGCCTCACCTGGCCTTTGGCGAAGCCCTCAAAGCCGTCGTAGATGGCGAGCATCTTGTGGCCATCGGCGATGCCCACCCGCACGGCCGAGCGCACGGCGGCGTTCATCCCGGCGGCGGGCGCCCCCACGTTTATGACAGCCACGTTACAGTTGCTCTGCAAGACGAGAGGGCACGCTGCGTCCCCACCCCACGCCCCGGGCGCATGCTGGGCAGACGGCCCGGGAGGCCGGGGGCGAGGGTCTGCGGAGAACACGGTGGGGGGGTGTCCCCTACCTTCACAATCTGATCATCCGGAAACTTGATGGCAAGCCGCTTGTAGGTGTTCAGGTTGGTCTCGAAGCTCCTGGAAGGACAGGGCGCCGCGGGCCCGAGGTTAGAAGGGCTCCCCTGGGAGGTCACCTGAGCCAGATGCAGACAGTCCAGGCACCTGCCAGGGGCGCTTGGGGCAAGCAGCAGGCCCTGGCGTCACCCCGCGCCAAGGCCCCAGTATTCTGTTAGATAAGGAGCGTGCTGTGTACGCGGCCGAGAAACCTGGTCTCTTGTACACCCGAGTGTCTCTCAAAACGCCATCCTTGGGCGACTTTCCATTGTCACCACGCTAACCTCTCCTCCACCCCACCGGCCAGAACAGAGACAGCAAACCAGCGCGTGCCCCCGACTACCCATCGCGTCCCCGCGGCCAGAAGGGGCGCAGCCCCGGAGCATGTCTCAGCGGCCCCGCAGCAGCAAAGGCCCCAGGGACGCAGGGCCCTGCAGAAGGTCACCTGCCGCGGAGCCGCACGGCATCCTTGAATCTCCTCTCGTCCATGGCCTTCTGCACGTCCTGGGTCTTCAAACAAACATGCAAGAGAGACTGTGTCAAGGCTCAGATGCCCGTGGACGGGCCACTGTGCTGGCCGCCTCCCGCGCACCGACCCTCCAAGGCCGCCAGCCCGACACCTGCCACTGCCCGGCGGCTGCCAGGGACAAGCCAGGCCCACCCGGTTCAGGCTGCTAAGAGGGATGTGAGGCCGCGGCCAGCAACGCCAGGCGGGAGGTCCCGGATCCACCTCCCGCCCCACCTTGGGGGCCGCCCGGGTCCTGGGGAAGCTTGCGGAAGCCCACGTGGCACCGACCAGCCACAGACTACGGACAGGACGGCGAGCGCGTGGACGCTGCAGCTCACCATCTGCACGCACTCCACCAGGGGCAGGCGCACCGCCTGGTTCCCGCTCAGTGACACCACGCAGGCCGGCGTCTCCGGGGTGGCCTGGAGGAGGGCGACCACGGCCTCCACCCCCATGCGACTGGCCTGGAAAGGACAATCGCGAAGGTCACAGACGGGGTCAAAGGCCAAGGCAGCAACACCCCCACACCCGGCCCCTGCTCCACAGACGCACGACCGCCCCCTCAGCAGGTGCATCCGTGGGCGGAGGCCTGTCCCCCGTTACTCAGCCAGACTCCAGCTGCCTCCCTGCCTCCCATCCTCCTGGCCTGGGCCTCTGCTGACCCCAGGGCCTGCGTGCACAAACCACACGGGGGCTCTGTTCCCGGGGTCCCGGCCACCCTCGGTCCCCGGGTCTGGGGTCTCCCTGCATCTGCTAGACTTGGGGCCGGGCGGCGTCCGCACATCCTGGATGGGCCACCCCAGCACAGGCACAGACTGTCCCCTCTCGCCCCCAGGGAGGGCACCTGACCATTTGCATCCTCACCAAAATCCGGTCAAAGGCCGAGGGAGTCCCTCCTCTCTGCACGTGCCCAAGGATGGTCACCCGCGTGTCGTATCCCAGCTGTGTGACCACGAGCTGTGGAGACACAGAGCTTTAACGCAGGGGCTCGGCTCGCACAAGGGGGCGAGGGGCAGTCATCCTTCCCCTCCCCCTCCTGCTTCCCACTGACGTGGAAACAAATCCTATTTTCCAATCTTCACTTCCTAGAAGGTTTAATGTTGAGCTTTTCTTTTTCTTTAAAGAATGTCTTTATTACCAAAAAATAAAATCCTGGCCTGTCCTGCCTTGCAAACGAACATAAGTAAGGTGATCAAAAATAAAGAAACAGAGACGTCTCCCTGACCATCGCGCCGGTCTACCGCGGTGTCCCTCGGGCAGGCGCCACCAGCGGCTGGGCCCCCGTCCTCGCCTGTGTGTCTGTCTATCGGGAACGTGTGCCGTCGCCTGCCCAAGTGGACGGCCTGCCCCTGGGACCCTGCCCCCCGCCCCTCCGTCTCCCTAGGACCTCTGGGAATATTCGCGACCCTAAGACTCAAGCGGTTAAGAGTCCTGAGTCATTACAGAAGCATCTCCAAACCCCAGGAAGGACAGAAAGCGCTTTCGTGACGACCACACCCGCTCCAAGGGCGGACCCCGCGCCGCGGGAGGCTGCGTCCCCAGCTGGCCACCGTGAAGAACTGCAACCAACGGACACACTCACCTCCTTGATCTGCTCGGAGGTGATAGGCTTATTCTGGGTGTCTATGGCGCCCTCGGCCACAATGATGATATTCAGTCTCTTTTTCCGGGCACGGTTCTAGGAAAAGCAGAAAATGAGCCACCTCAACCCCCGAACCGTCTCCGTGACAGACAGGCCCAGGGCCCTTTGCCCTGGGCGAGCTGGCCTCTGTCCAAGGGGAAACCTTCACCGGATTTCGCAAGCGGGGTTTCCAACTACCTGGGCGGGTAGGTGGAGGCGGCGGGAGGGACACATGGCCCCAGGCGCGGCCGCGCTCCTTTGCCATCTGGCCCCAGGAGGCAGTGAGCTCAGCCCCGGGCCCCCGCAGCGCGTCTATACCACAGGCCAGGCCTCCAAGCTCCTCCAGCAGCCAGCGCAGCCCGCCACCCCCCTGCAGACCTATCCAGGAAGGCCGGACTTCCCAGCCCCTGCGGCCAGAGCACAGGGCCTGGGCGCGCAGGAGTCAGGAGGGTGGGGAGGGACGGCGGAGGGGCACACCTGCACCTGCACCTGCGCCCGCACCTGCGCCCGCACCTGCACCCACACCCGCACCTGCCACCCCACAGGCCCTGGCGGCCATCACCCAGGAGCGCCCAGAAATCCTCCTCGGCCCGTCTGCTCTCCATCACATCCCACGTCACAGCCCCTCCCGGCCCCTCCCGTGGAGGCGTGGGCCCCAGAGCGGCCAGTGCCTGAAGCTGTGAAGCTGCCCCTGCCCGTGGCACCCGGGGCGCGTCACCCAGGGGGTGGTTCCACGCAGGCCCACCCGGTGCCTCCTCGGGCATCACGCGCTCGCTGGTTTGTCTTTGAATAGACATAAACGTGGTCAACTTCGAAGAACTTGCCGGTCACAAGTATTTTCTAAAAGGTGTAAAGCTGTGGCTTCCAGAGTGGCTGTGACGTGTCCGTGAATGTGGGATGGGCCCCAGAGCTACAGCGTCCACACACCACACTCTCCGGAGGCTCCCAGAGGAACAGCGTCCTCTCCACCGCGTGGGAAGATAGGCCCCTGGCCCCACAGATGCCCAGCACCTAGACACCCCCCCCCCCAGTGCCCGGGGAAGCGCTCGGGTGGCAGCGGGACCCACGGCCCATGGGGAGTCAGGACTCGGACGTGGGGGACTGAGCCCAAATCCCGTCTGGGGGGTGAAGCCAAGACCAGCCCTAGGCCCGGGGCACCTACCCTCATGTGGAAATGCCCGGGACGTGGGGCGAGGGCCCGGGCCTGACAATATGTTCGGGAAGACTCGCAGTGAGCAATGAGAATTCATTACAGACGTGGTGAATTCAGCTGCTTCCGCACGAGGAGCCCGAGCCCTCCGCCTCGGCTCGGCCCACGCTCGGGGCAGGGGCACAACACACTCCCGCCGTCCCCGCGGACGGGAACGCACGGATCTGAAACCCACGGAGTCTGCAGATGAGACCATGCGGTCACAGCAACAACGGGCACCTAAAGCTCAGCTCCTAAACCCAAATAGGGTGTCGGCCCCGCCACCGTCCCTGACCTCCACCCTGTGTGCGTCCTCCCCCCGACCACCTCCCTCACCGAGTGTCCCCTCCCCCAACCCATACCCTCCCATCCCCCCTGCTCCACCATCGTGCACCCTGACCCCCGACCTCCACCCCTGTGCACCCCCTCCCCCCAGCTCCACCATCACGCACGCCCTCCCCCCCACCTTCACCCCCATGCACATCTGTGCAGCGGGCCTGTTTCCTCATCTCCGGGTGCTGCCTGCGGGACTTGGCCTGACCCCGGGGGCCCTGGACCAGGCCCGGGGGCATCACGGGGGCGGGAGGACAGCTGGCGGGCACAGGCACCGCCCTGGGGAATGGGACCACGGGAGCGTCCCTGCGACTGCAGACTCCGCACATATCCTCAGGCCACACAGAGGTACCGTCCAAGACCAGTGCCACCCCGTCAGGCAGCCACGGCCCCACGGTGGCCACCGGGGAGCGCTGCCCTTGTCCCCAGCCAGAACCACGACAGGACAGCAGCTTGAGCGCGTGGTCGGTGATCCTGGGGCCTGGGCGCGCGTGCCCTGACCCATCCGCAGCCGCCAAGCCTCGGCCCCAAGCACACGGGGCCTTCCAGCAGTTCCCCACCTCATTGAAGGTCAGCAAAGCTTTTCGGTACGTCCCCCAAACACCTCTCTTGGACCCTGTCACCTGGAAGGTGGTGGCAGGGTCTCCCGGCACGCAGAGCGCGTGTGCTTGCTGAATACGTCCGTGACTCGCCTGGGCCGCCCGCTGACAGACGGGAGCCGGGGCTTCTGCACCAGGAGCGAACCTCGCACACCCCCCAGGGAGCCGTCCCCCGGGAAGCCGTCCCCCGGGGACAAAGAGCGGGGCACACAGGCCGCCGCGGGCCACACACGGAGAGGCCTGGTCAGAGCCACGGGAACCCCACCCCACCTGACGCACGCCCGCCGCTGGGGACACGCGGGTAGCCAGGTCACACACACCCCACGACACCGCTCGGACTCGCTCCAGAACCGCAAAGTCTCCACCTGTGTGACCCTGAGCCAACGGGGAATCCCCCAGGCCGCCACGCGTCGTGGTCGGGCAGTGGGACCAGCAGCCCCGGCCGTCGAGGGACACACACGTTACCTCTGAGAGCTTGATGCACATGTTCTCTTGCCAACCCTCTTCTGGCGGCGATTCCGGGAGGAACACCCAGTCGGCGCCGCAGGCCAAGGCGCTCACCAGGGCGAGGTACCTGTCCGGAGCAGCAGTGGCCGTGTCAGGCTGCCGCCAGGAACCACAGCGCAGAGGCCACCGGAGCGACGCGCATCGGGGACCGTGGGTTCCACCGGGCGGCATCGGTGCTGTGGGGCGCAGGGCTCTCCAGGGGCCACGCCGAGGCAGCGACGCGTACGTACCCGCAGTGTCTCCCCATAACCTCGAGAACAAAGGTCCTCTGGTGGCTGCAAGAGAGACAAAGGAAACGTCCGTTTACCACCACGCAGCCCATGTGACAACCAAAGAGGCACGTGCTTTCCTCACCAGCTGTGCAGAAAGCCTGCCTCATGTCGGCGGCGGGCACCTGTGGGCCGTGGGCACCTGCCCCGTGATGGCACCTGGCCCCTGGGGACCGCGGGCACCTGCTCTGTGACGGCACCTGGACCCTGGGGGCCACGGGCACCTGCCCCGTGATGGCACCTGTCCCCTGGGGGCTGCGGGCACCTGCCCCATGATGGCACCTGCCCCGTGATGGCACCTGCCCCGTGATGGCCGTGGGCACCTGCCTGGTGATGGCACCTGCCCCATATGGGCCATAAGCACCTGCCCCGTGGTGGCACCTGCCCCTGTTGGCCGCAGGCACCTGCCCCGTAATGGCAGCACACAGCTGAGCATCCAAAGGGCCCGTTGTCTGCAAAAGCAAGCAGGTGCCACTGTGCTAGCATCTCGAGGTTGTATGGGCAAAGGGCCTCAGGGTTACACCCACCCAGCGTGTTGCCCACACGCGCTCACACCCCCGGGCACCCGCCGCATTGCTCAGCACACACAGGACAGCGAGCCGGCCGCCTCCGTGGCCCTCAGGCGCCGACAGCCACTGGATCACGGACAGGAAGCGGCGCTTTCCCCGCGCCCGCAGTGTCCTCGAGCGCCCACCGAGCCAGGCCCGGAGCCATGGCCGGCCTGCTGTTCCCGTGGGGACCTTGCTGGGGTCCCATTGGGGTCGTTTTTTCTAAAGTTGGGGGTAGGAGTAACTTTTTAAGTCGAAAATAAAAGTCAACAGGAAACAGTTTTCTAGCTCTGGTTTCGGAACTTCAGGAGCAACGCCGTATCCGATCACCCACCGGGGACGCCCGCGGACGTCTACACCGTGGCACAGAACATCCATCTGGGGAACCTCCTAGGGCCGACACGGACGTCCACACCACAGCACGTGTCAGCCCCATGCCCCTCCCAGGGCCCTGCATGTGCGTTACCTCTGGGCGGTGGTCATGATGGCGTCAACGACCTCGATGATCCTGTGCAAGGCGGAGTCGGTGCCGATGGTCATGTCCGTCCCGCAGAAGTCGTTGTCGATGGAGCCCACCATGCCCACGACGTTGAGGTACGCATGCTTCTGCACCTGCTCCTTGTCAATCTCGCCTGCGTGGGAAACGGACCCCGCGTGACCCGGAGCCTCCCCCCCCCCCCCCCCCCCCGGCAGCGGGCTGCTGAGCACTGGGCGGCGGCCGCCGGCCTGCTGTTTCAAACCACCTCGTTCTGCACATGTGGGGCGACGGGCGCATGGGGTCCTGACACTAACAGGAAGGAAGACCTGTCTGTGCCGGCATCGGGCAGCGGCCCGGGCACATGTCCCTCCGGGGAGGACGCAGCCCCGTCAGAGGGGCTCCTGGGGGCACGCGTTCCCGGCCACGCTGGGGCTGCTGGTGGCGGGGACATACCCGCCGGCTTGTGGCAAGGACTGTGCGGTTGTGGGTGTGCAATCGGGAGGGGCAGTCAGCAGGGCGCCGGGGGTGGGGGGGACCAGGGCCACCCGAGCCACCACGACGACGGCTGATGGCCACCTGCGCTCCCGGACAGACCCGGGGCTAGGGGCGACCGACTGCCTCTGCCTCGTTCACACCTGAACACGGAGGGTTCCGGGGCGGGGGGTGGCCCTCGTGGCCTGGCTGGTGACAGGGAACCCAACAGTGGAGCGCGACTGCATCTCCGCTCACATCCTGGCAACAAGCAGACACTCGGGAGCCCACGCACCCTCCCCTGGCCCCCCACGTCCCCGCATGGGGACCCCTGGGAAGCCTATCTCAGAGCACCGTGAGCACCACCCGGAACCGGGTCAGACAGGCGGTGCCCGGTGGGGAGCAGTTGCGCAGGACCCGCTGTTCCCGAGGCACAGAGTGCAGGGCCCGGAGAGGGGGGACTGGGCAATCGCGCCGTCCCCAGCACGTGCATCTGCGCAGTCGGCTGGGTGGATGCGAGAGCTCGGAGCTCTCTGGGGGCAACGGAGAGCCCACGGGCGCGACGCGCAGGCCCGGGCTGTACCGTGTTGGGCCAGCTCCTCCAGCAGCCCGCTCCACTCCTTCCGGAAAATGTTGGCTCCCGTGAGGCTCCCGTCCCCGCCGATCACGCACAGGTTGGTGATGCCCCGTTGAACCAAGTTACACGCGGCTTTCAGGCGACCCTCCCGAGTCCGGAAAGCTTTGCAACGGGCACTGCCGATAATGGTCCCTCCCTGGAAGACAAAGGACGTGGCGTTTATCAACCTTCCTCCTGTGGGACAGGAAGCAGCGGAGCTGGCACATGTGCCACCTGCAGGACCCGCAAAATCTGGGCTCCCCTGGGCCCATGTGTTCAGGTGTGGGTACAGCGGACAGGGGCTCGGCACCGGGCCCAGGACGTCAGGTAAACGCCAAGGAAGAGAGTCCGGAGGTGCCCCAGCCTCCCGGGGGGCCTGGGGTGGAGGTGGCCAGACCCCACCGCCTGGCCTCCCTCGGGCCCAGGTGGCACAGCCCTGTCTGCCAGAGCTCGCCATGCGCGCAGGCTAAGTGGGGACCTGGGAGCCAGAAGATTCCTGTTTGCCCAGGAGCCCCGCCCCCACCTCTCCAAGGCCAAGTCTCAGGAAAACTCAAGTCAGATCGCGCAAACTGCCGAGAGCGAGAGGCCAGGACTCCTCACACTTGCCCTTTCGATCACGAAAGATTCCTGGGCATTGGGAGAAAAGAGCAGGACCCTTCACATTCCCCGCGATGTGCTCACAAACCTCGGCGGTGCGTCTTCCTCCAAGGACACGCCCAGGTCGTAAGCAGGGGGAGCAGCGGGAGGGCCGTGGGGACAGTGGGTCCAGGTCACCAGGTTCACGGCCTGGCGTGCAGGCCGGTTCCCTGGATCGGACCTGACCGGGAGCCATCGGAGGGTCATGGGATTTCGCCCCACTGGAAGCTGCCCGGGCAGCTGTTGCACACCCAAGGGGTCACATGCTGGTGGCTCGGTGGGATGCCGCGGCTGAGGAAGGTGCAGAGGTTGCGGGCCTGTCCTGTGTCGCCGGGTGGGGACAGCGCCCAGCACAAGGCGGCCCCCCTCATGGGGTTTAGGGTCAGGACCTCGGAAGACGCCGCCCTGATGCTGGCATGTAGTGCTCCCCGCAGAGGCCTCACCGGCCAGTCTGCCTCCCCGGGAGGACAGGGCACAGGGGTCCAAGCGCAGGCCCCACCAGCTTACAGGGTACGCCCGCCATCACCTCCTGCGGGGTGACAGGCACCAGCTGATCCAGAACGTGCTGCGGGTCCGGGGGCACAAGGTGCCGGGTGCCCACGCCGTGACGGGTGTTCTCAGCAGCCGCATCGTCGGCCTTTCTGCCGTGGGAACGTCTAAGGCCTACGTTTTTAGCAACGTCCAAGGTCATAGTTATCGTGCAGCAGCGTGGACGTTCCCGAAGGTGCGAGGCATGACGATTTTACACTCGCCCTGTAGGGTGATCACCATGCTCCAACTTACGAGCTCGTCCGTCACCTTGGGCTCCTGTCTGTGTGTGTCGACAGCGAAGGTATTCTCAGCAACTTTCAAGAGTACAATGCGGGGTCCTTAACCGCAGCCGCCGCGCTGTACGTTCCAGAAGCTGTTCACCTTCTGCCTGAAGTTGGGGCCCGGAGTCCAGCAGCGGGTCCCTGTCTGCACCCCCCCCCAGTCCCCGGCAGCCACCGGCGTGTCCTGCTTCTGAGCTGAGCTTAGGTCCCCAGGTAGGGGGTGGCGCGTGTCCATCTCTCGGCGGCCGACCCACGTCAGCCAGCGGGTCGCCCCGGAGGTGTGTACGCCGTCCAGGCCGCACGGGTCCCCTCGCCTCTTACGGGGGAACGTGCTCCACTTACACCCGGACACCACAGGAACAGGATCCGCGCTGTTGCGCAGGCGCCCACGGCAAGGCTGTGCCAGCTCGTGGCTCCCTCCTCTTAAAATATTAACGGGTACGTCTCAACAGGTCCAACCGCCAGTGAAGAGCTTATTGTCAAGTCCGTTCTTCCCACGTAATCCGCCTCGTAATCCACCTCCCACCAGGCCTGGAGGCTGCCCTGAGCTAGTGTTTGGGGAATTTGCAGGCAGGAAACGACCAGGCAGATTTCTTTTAAATTCAAAGTAAGCAATTGCTCTGCCTGCAGCAAGTACTTGCCTCATTCTTGTGCACATCAGAGCAATTAGCCCCGATGGCTCAGGCTGGAACAGGGAGGCTGTGTTCCTCTAAGGCCCTGGGAGGCCCTGGGAGGCCCTGGGAGGCCCTGGGAGGCCCTGGGAGGCCGCCCGGGGGGGGGGGGGGGGGGGGGGGGGGGGGACCGTTCCCAGGCCTGCTTGCACTGACACCAAGTGATGGAGAATCCAGGGGGCGGGGGCATTGGCCGAGAATGAGGCACCAACACACCCAAGCCGCCTCCGGGCTCATCCGCTCTTAAAACAAAGGCAAACCCCGAAACCACTAGGAGGACCCCAGTGAAGGCTGGCGGCCGCTAAGGACCCTTGGCGGCAGGAACACTGCTCCTCCGTCCGCAGGATGGAAAAGCCGACCTGGGAAACCCACACGAGAGCCGTAGCTTCAGGTCAAATCCCTACCCGGCTGGCTGCCCACAGATGGATCCCGGGGAGGGGCGCGTGACCATCCTCCAGGGCCTCGGGGCCGCCCTGGGGCTTCGTGCTGAGCAGGAACCTCATCCCAACGCAGCCCCCTCCCCGCCCCGGGTCCCTGTCCCCCTCATCACACGGTGTACAGTCAGCCACTGCTTGCCCACCCAGTCCTGCCCCGGGAGCCTGGGGGGCCCGACACCCCCGACGGCGCCCCTGTGCCCCTGGCAGGTGGAGGCTCAGGGACAGGGCATGGCCAGAGGGCGAAGGGCAAAGCCAGACAGGAGCTTATGGCCCCTCACAGACCCGGAGCCACCCGCTAGGGACCCGGGACCCGCTGGCCCCACCCACACCTCCTGAACCTCCGCGTCACCCTGTGTGTCCGCGCGGCTCATTCTCTGACTCCCTGCGATCCTGCAGCAAAGCTCCTTGAGGACTTGAACCGAAGGACAAAGCAAGGCTGTTTCCTCACCGGGCGAGGAGGGGAAAGGAACGCGGGCAGCAGGCTCACGCGTGTCACATGCCGCCGGCGCCTCAGCATGAAAGGTTTGCAGGTGGGACGGGGCGGGCTTTAGGGACCCGGAGCATCGGACTCAGCACGTACCACTTGCAGGATGCTCGAGACGCTTTCCCAGTCGGCCTCCACGATGTTGCTGCCACCATCGACCATGCCCTGGTAACCCTGCGGGTGAGAGCGGGAATCCTCGTGAGATGGGGTGACTGCTGAGCAGTCAGGTGGACCCGTGAACCCCGTGGGCGCGGATGACGAGGACTCCGAGCCCCGAGGGCCCCAGGGTTAGAAGCAGTGCGAGAGCAGTGCTGGCCCGACGCATCGAAGGTGCACGAAAGCGCCTAATGGGTGTGACACGTGGGACCTTCTTGCCAGACCCATCCCAGGTACCGGGGGGAACGAGACAGCGTGCCTGTCACCCCACAGCGCCTGAGCGCCTCAAACAGGGGGAAACTTACCCAAAAAGCGTCTGTAGTTTAACAAACTCCCGTGCAAACAGTGCGGTCAATCACACTGCACACAAGAGCACATGCCTGTCGGGGCCTCAGTTTCCCCTGGCGATCCATGCTCCCCCATGGTGCGTCTGAGAAAGCAGCGCAGCCAGCGGTCCTCCCTACCTTCCAGGTCGGGGCTGCGGGCTCCCCGGGGACGGCGTCAGCCCACACTTTCCCCGGAAGCCCGAGGGCCGCACCCTTCAGACCCCAAGCACAGCGGATCTCCCCGGGCTCCCCCCCGCAGGCCGCGCGACGCCGAGGAATCTGGGAACACCCACAAGCGCCTTTACCTGCGTGACTCTCCCCAGGACGCTCAACCTTACAAAGGAATGGACCTAGCAGGTCATCAGTGGGGACTCGGATGTCCTAACCAGGAGAGGTCAAGAGGGAAGGGGAGGGAAGGGGTCTTCGAGGCGGCCCACGGGGCAGGGGACCGCGGCTGCCTTTCGGGGCCAGGGATGCGCGCTCCTACTATGCCCCCCCCACCAGAAGTCCGGCACAGACTGCGTCGTCTAACGAGCAACGCGCATCCACAGGGTGTTCAGTGCACAGAACGCGTCACGGTAGCTTTACATTGTGAGACGTGGGGTTACAGGATTCTCTCTATGCCGTAGACAGTGCGTTCCCTGGACTTCTGGAAGTTACACGGGATGAACCTGCTCTCGACGTTCAGTCGGAGCCTCCGTCCCCCTTCCTGTGTCACACGTAAATGAGGCTTCCATCAGCACCCGCGTCTGTGGATGCATGTGTCTCAGGTCACATAGATACACGTTGTGTGACATGTAATGTGTCGTGGATGTTCACCTACTTATAATCCATCGATACAATTACAATATTTTATGTTACACGAAGCGTACATTGTACATTGTAGATACGTTAGACCTTGCAACCATGTGGTATTTTATACACAGTCTGTATGGATAAATACACATATGCCTGCGCATGTCCTCGTCACATAGGCAGCACGTGTGCCAAGCAGCAAAGGGACAGGTGCACAGGATGAAGGAGCACGGAGAGGCCGATGGCAGGCTCGTGGTGGAGCCAGCAGGCCTTCCCGCGCCCCCGGACAGAGGACGGATGCTGGGGCTCTGGCTCCCGCAGCCCCCAGAGCAGCCCCGCCGTGCACCGGGCAGTTTCCGCCAGCTCCAGATAACGTGCTGAGCCACCGCGGCTGTCACGTGCAGGAGTGTGGTGGGATCCAGGCCCGGCCCTGGAAAGCCGGCTGGTGAGAGAGGCTGTATCCACGCCGGGCCCGTGCGTGAGCTGCCCAAGCACAGACGCCGCTGGGGGACGGGGCACCCAAAGCCAGCCGTCCCCCCAAGTCCCGGGGATCGTCGGCAGGAACAAGCGGGGCCCCAGATGACAGTAGGCGGACAGAACAGGCGGGGGACCCAGACGGAGAACGCCCCGCACTCTGCACACCCCACACCACAGACTCCCATCAGCAGCTCCCCACCATCTGTGCCATCTGTGCACGCGCCGCAGCTCGCCCTCTCCCCTGCAGCTCCCTCCTTGGAGGCCTGGGTGGGGACACCCCACGTGAGCGGGCCTGCGGGCCTCCAGACCCTGGACATGGATGCAGCCCTACGCAGAGGCCTGAGGTCCTAGCCCCCGGCCGCAGGGGGTGGAGGGGAGAAGCCGGTCCTGGGGAGCCCAGGAGGGCAGGTGCACACGGGCCATCGGGGCAGAGCAGGGCAGGTGCGCACCCACAGGCTTTGGCAAAAGCAGAGCGGACACCCTAGCGATGCCCCCAGCCGCTGGAGGACTTTCTGCAGGCTCCCCCGGACCCCGCAGTGCTGACAGGACACGCGAGGCCCCGAGAGCGATCCCAGCAAGCGCATCGGGGGCCTCCAGCGCCCGCCTGTGCGCCCGTGCCCCCCGACAACACCGTCCATGGTCCGCTCGGCAGGTGCCCCGCTGGGAACCCAGAAATTCCCTCCGCCCCCGCAGTCACTGCTCTGCACGTCAACACGGACTTAATAAAAACACGTAGAAACCCCTTTGCTGCGGGAGCAGGAACGTGGAGAACCGCGCTGCAATCACACCACGTACCTCCAATCGTAGAATGTTCTCCAGAGGTACTTTACGTCCTGGGGTTTAGAGGCGCCTCGAACAGCTGGTGATAAAGGGCCACTCAGTGACCCGGGGACCCGAGAGGGTGCTGCTGGCCGCGCGGGGGCAGGAAGCGACTCACCCCCTCCGCAGGCTCCTGGAGCTGGGGGGGGGGTGTCTGAAAATCCTTCCCAACTGCGACTCTCAGCTGTCTTCCACTTTCAAGGAAGAGGTCACTGAATAAGAAAGGACCGGCCTACACGAGCGTCCCCTGAACTATAAATCCGGATGAGTGGTTCTCCCCTGACGTCTCCTTGCAGGTTTGAGCACTTATTCCAATGCAACCAGAGCCCGAAATATTTTTCTAGGATTCTCCTTGGAATTTGCCTGCAGAGCCAGTTCTGTGACCCACGGAGGAAGAAAACCACAGAACACCCTGAAGGGCCACACGTAGTTTTTCACCCGGAGTAACACTCCCCACCCCGCACACACAGTGTGCCCCTGAGTGGCCGCGGCGGGCGCATCGCCCTGCAGGAACCTGCTCCGGGGCCACCGGGGACACCTGAGCACGCGCCACACGCTTAGACAGGACTTTGTTTTTTTTTGTTTGTTTGTTTTAATTTTTATTTATTTATGATATTCACAGAGAGAGAGAGAGAGAGAGAGGCGCAGAGACACAGGCAGAGGGAGAAGCAGGCTCCATGCACCGGGAGCCCGATGTGGGATTCGATCCTGGGTCTCCAGGATTGCGCCCTGGGCCAAAGGCAGGCGCCAAACCGCTGCGCCACCCAGGGATCCCTCGGACAGGACTTTGAAGAGCATCCTGAGCAAAGTACACCAGGTCCCCCGATACGGCGTCCTCTGGAGACCGCGCTGCACTCGGGGGTCACGGTGGCCTGGGTTTTGGGGCACCTGGTAAGCAGGTCCTGCATCAGAGCCTGTCCACGGCGGGTGGCTTCCTCGGAGAAGGGACCTCCCACCACGTAGAGTCTAAATCAAGGACCCAGTCCTGTGCCATGTTTGAGGAGCACACCTATCACCTCACATCTGATAACGCTTTTTTTTCCCCAGACCTGATTTCCTGGATTACTGGGTCAGCAGCCCACGGGCAGAGAGGCAGGCGTCCCGACTGCTGGGGGAGCAGCCTCTGGGTATCACAGTGACCGATGCCAGACTTCTCCCCGGAGCATTGCCGCCCAGGGGACATATCTGCTCGTGCTTCCCTCCTTCTAGCTAGAGCAGGTCGCTGCCAGAACCTGAGAGCGAGCACACCGCGAGGCCGGACTAGGCGGGTGGGAAAGGGGCGGCAGGGGCCCCCAGGTTCCGAGTCAGGGACTCGCAACTGTGTGGCTGCGGGCGTTGACCGCAGAGCCTCAGGTCTGGGTCCTGCCCATGCCCACCCGCCGCCGGGCGCCCCCCACCCCAGGGCACGCCCCCAGGGCGCTCCGGATGCCCAGCAGCCTCCTCTGCTCTAGGAGTCCATGACCGCGGGGCACCGTCTACACAGTCGCCTCTGCTTGATCCCCTCGACGTGTGGACCGGCTCGGAGGCGCCAAAACAGGTTAGAAGCCGGGCGGTCACAGCAGAGCCCTGTGCCCCGGAAACCTGACAACAGGCCGCCCGGCGTTGTCAGGTGGCTTGGATGCCAAAGCTGGGGATACCCAGTTCCAGGTACCTGGAGAATCCCGAGGCCGCAGCAGGACACGGTGGGTCCGCATCCTCAGGTGGGAGAGCCTGCCCCCCGCCGGCCGCTCAGCCAGCCCCCGGGGTGACACAGGGACCCCCTAGCGACTCAAACGCCCGGGGGTGAGATGGCCGAGCCGGGGTGAAGCCCAGGCCATGGCGGCGGCACGCGGGGCAGGGGCCCAGGGAGGGGCTCGGCGTCCCCTGTGCAGCAGCCACGGCCCTGGGGCGTCAGCGCGGGGACCCGGCGGCCAGGCTGCTCTCGGCAACGACCCTCCACGCCTGCCAGCAGCGCAGGGGACGTTTAACCGCACATCCGATCCCGTTACTATTCTTAGACATTTTGTGGTCAAGAGGCTCCAACTTTCAGGAAGTTGAAATGCAGAAGCAGCGACGTGTGAAACGTCCAGTTCACGGGGCAACGTGGTTCTGGTCACCTTGCCCGGCCTGCCGGCACTGGGGGCAGGGGGAGGCCTAGGCGGGGCCCACACGCCCCCCAGGGTCCCGGGGCTCCCTGGCCTGCCCCCCACCCCACCCCACCCCCCGCAGGCGGCGGACCAGGAGCTCGGGCTCAGGCGCGACCCGACACCCAGGGGGACCCGGGGACCCCCCAGGACAGGAGGTCAGGCCGGGCGGGAACCAGCCCCGCTGCGCGAGGACCTGCGGCCTCACCGGGAAAGGGGGGGCGGGGCTGTCGGGGTTTCTCTGCCGCGAGCCAGGCAGGTCTTACTTCAAAAATTGTGAAAGCAGGCAGCCCGCAGCGCCAGCCACGCGTCCACGGCCAACAGACGGCTTCCGTCCGCAAGGGGAAGCAGGTAGGAATCGGGCGGACGCATTCAAGCTTGTTCGCCGAGGATGACGTGGGGCCTGATGCACAGGACCCGGGCTGCTGGGCCCCGTGCCCCTCTGGGGGAGCCCCGGTGTCCTGTGTAGACAGGGGCCTGAGGGGGGCCCTGGGTGGGGGGAGCCCCTGGGTGGAGGGAGGCCCCAGGTGGAGGGAGCCCCTGGGTGGAGGGAGCCCTGGGGCCGAGGGAGCCGGGATCCCAGGAGAAGCCACTCGGGGTGGCAGGGGCAGGTGGTCAACCTGCAAGGGGAAGGCCTGACCCCACGCGCTCAGACTCCTGTCTTAGCCCCATCGGCTGCCCACCGGGCACGACGCCAGCCTTTCCTCGGGGTTCAGAAGACAGGGAGATGGAGACACAGGGGCAATGCCCAGGCCCAACTGGAGGTGTCATTTCAAAGAGGAAAAGACTTTCAAGCTAGTCCCAATGACAGGGCGAGAACTGGGGCACCTGGTTTAGCGCTGCCTTCAGCCCAGGTTGTCACCCCGGGGTCCTGGCATCAAGTCCCACGTCGGGCTCCCCGCAGGGAGTCTGCTTCTCCCTCTGCCTGGGTCTCTGCCTCTCTCTGTGTCTCTCATGAATTAGTAAATAAAATCTTAAAAAAATAAACAGCTATACCCATTGTCAATCTGTAGGAAAACCTTCAGCTACAAGGACTTCGAGCCTGCTAATTGCATGAAGCAGGACGGACCTCCTATTCCCGCCAGGAGACCACAGAAACAGACCCCAGCGGGTCTCCTCCCCGGCCCCCCAGAAGCCAGGGCATCTGCAGACCGGAGTCTTGCCAGGCTGAGGGACGGAGGTGCCACCACCATCCCCGAGGGGCCGAAGACACCCGTAGGTTCTGCGGGGAAAACCCTCGCCTGGAGGGGGGGCATCAACAGGTGCAAGGAACGGGTTAATCCTGCGGCCGTCGTCCCCCAATGGTGCCCAAGGGCCGGGCCAGCCCAGCCCGCACAGGCCTGGCCCAGATCTGCAGCAGCCCCGGCTGCAGCCAGACAAACAAACCCGCTGCCAGGCCCCGAGCAGAGATGCCAGCGTTTCCCGCTCAACACACCTCCCACAGACTTTCTGGAAGGAAAAAACCCAAGAACCCTGTGTCTACAGAGCAGCACCCTGTTCAACGGTCCGGGGGTGTCGGCACGTTCCACGGAGACCCTCATGGCCGTCCAGGCGGGCCGACTCTAGCCCGTGGCCCCGGCTCCCGGGTCGTGCCCACGGTCGCCCCCCGGGTCCTCAGATGGCCGCCCCCCGCGGGGGGCCGGGTTCCCCCCGAGCACGGGGCGTGGGTCAGGGATGTATCTGTTCGGACGCACGCTCCATCCTCACGCATGAAGAGTCACGCTTCCCCACCCTTTTCATCAGGATGTTCGTGACCTCAGCTCCTGGTCCTCCCCGTTTCGGGAGGTGGACTTGAGGCTTTTTTCCTCCCACCTCCTTGTCTCTGTGTCTCGCTGCCTCTTGAATCAACCCTTTCCTTGCCGAAAAAAAAAAAAAAAAAGACAATAAACGAGCAAAACGTGTGGAATAGATGCCTGAATGAGGTTTAAGAAGATAAAACTAAGGGCCCCTGGGTGGCTCCGCGGTGGAGCAGCTGCCGTCAGCTCAGGGTGTGACCCTGGGTCCCGGGATCGAGTCCCGCCTCGGGCTCCCTGCGTGGAGCCTGCTTCTCCCTCTGCCTGTGTCTCTGCCTCTGTGTGTGTCTCATGAATAAATAAATAAAATCTTAAAAAGAAAACAAGTCCAGTCTGAGAAGGATTAGTGTGGAAGTCGCTGTGTCTCCAGTTTCCACACCCAAACACTCAGCAGGCGCACGGCCGCCAGGCCCACCCTGTGCGCTCCACGACACGCGCACCAAAGGCACATCCAGCCCTACCATGGGGCTTCCCGACCTCGGCACCGCGGACTCTGGGGCGAAATCACGAATTCCTCGATGTGGGAGCTGCTCTGGGCTCAGTGGCCCGGGAGCACCAGCCCCGGTGTCCACGCCCGAGATGCCAGGAGCGCCACTCCCACCCCGATAATGGGACCGTCAAACGTCTCCCGACACATCCTTGGGGTGGATCACAGCCCTGCTACAGGCTCCACTGGGCGCGTGAGCTGTCACCCCAGCCCCACCAGTGACAAAGACACGGAAAATGCAGACTTCCTTTTACCGACGAGCCACGGGTCCATTCCTTTAACTGTGAAATACCGGATAGGACTTGCTTGTCCCCCCACTGCCACCCCCGCACCCCGTGAAGCCCAGTGGGGCGGGGACCCAACAGCAGTTCCGCAGCATCACCGGCCATGGCGACAGGCACTGCGGGCCCGTGGGCCACAGGAGCCACGGCCCTGGCACATCCGCCCTCCGAGAGAGCCTTCCCCAAGCCCGAGCCTCAGGAGCTGCCGTCAGGCCAGGGGTGCAGTATCCCTGCGGCTCTCGGGCGAACACAAGCCTCCCCAGAAGGCTGTGGAGCGAGATCAGGAGGCAGAGCGGCCTGTGCGCACATGGCCAGCAGCCGCCGCGGGAATGCACATGCATGTGTCCGCCCGTGGGACCCTGAACATCGGGGACAGGGCGGGGGGGACGGGGGATGATGGGGGACCCGGGACGGGGCAGCGGGGTGCTCCTCCGCACCGGCCAGCGGCAGCCGTGACCCCGAAGCGCCCGACACGGGGACCGAGCGATGGCCTGCAAATGCTCCGCGGGGCCCATGGCCTTCGTCGCCCAAACGGGAGCAACAGCAACCCCGCGTCAGAAGCGCCGCGCGGGGAGGCCGCCCAGGGCAGCGGGCAAAGCAAACTCCCTCCCACATGCGCTGCACAGCCCAGGGAGCGGCGGCCCACGAACGGCCTCCTCCTGGGGCAAAAACACACGCCACAGGCACCGGCTCCGCACCAGCTCCCGGGCTCGGGTGGAGCCGCGCACGCGGGACAGGCACCCACAACCAGCGTCAGAAACTGCTGTGGCCCACGGCACCAAACCCGGCATGAGGGACAGTCACCGGGGCCCAGGGTTGGGATCAGGGTCATCCTGGGGGTCTACATCCAGGGCAGGCCTCCTGCGTCAGGACACGGGCAACGTGGGCTGTGACCCACAGCGTGCAGCTGCCTGGGGATGGAGGGGCACCGGGGGGATGGGGGGGTCACCAGGGGGACAGAGAGGATCCTGGGGACAGAAGGGTCACTGGGGGGATGGGGGGGTCACCAGGAGGACGGAGAGAATCCTGGGGACGGGGGGGGGGGAGGAGGGGGAGGAGGGGGAGGAGGGGGAGGAGGGGGGCTGCAGATGAAGACATCCATCCCCCAAGACCACCAGGTGCAGACAAAAGGGCATTATGTCCCCATGTGCTGTCCCTTCCTGCTGCATCCCCGGCCCCCCATCTCACAGACCAGCATCTAGCCCCCCACCCCCCATCCCTGCAAGCCCCCCCACCCTGCATCCCTGCAATTCCCCCCCAACCCCACTCCCTGCACCTGGACCAGGGAGCCCCCCACCCCGCATCCCTGCGAGTCCCCCACCCCGCACCTGGACCAGAGAGTGCCACCCCCTCCCCAAAGGCCCCCCCGCCTGGATCCCATCTCCCGCCACCTGGTGCCAGGTTGCAGAGCCCAGGCCCATGCCAGGCACCGGTCCCCGAGCCAGACCAAGCTGCAGGGAGACGCAGCACCGACCTCATAGATGAAGTACACTTTGGCTCCCACGTATATGCCCATGCGCACGACAGCTCGGACGGCGGCATTCATACCTGCGGAGGGAACGGGACAGTCGTCAGTGACCAGCCGGAGCGACTCTGGCGCTGCCCTCGGACCCACCCGAAGGCTCCCCACCTGGACGACGGGCCTGGGGCGTCCCTCGGGGGTCCGGGTCTCAGGCCCGCGGAGTGTCACCGTCAGGGGCCCGGGCACCACCCCGCGGGGTCACAGGCCACGCGCCCCGTCCTTGAGACCCGGGGGAGGACGCAAGGTTGTCAGCGAGCCAAACTCCCATAAATACAGAAAATGACAGTCCCCGTGACGTGAGGGGGAGAGAAGAACACGGGATTTCATGAGCAGCTACTGCAGTAAACGACTCCTCAGGCCACGGCTGTGAAAGGCTGCAAGTCCCGTAGCCGGACAAGCTGTGCACGCTCGGCGTCAGTCCGGGCTCGTCACCCGAGAGGTCGACGCAGACGCGGACAGGTGCACATCCGGGGGCCTCGTCGCCTCACGTTCTCGAATCTGAACGACCTACTAACGGGGATGCTCGGCCCTCCAGACCCTCGACTCCCTGCATCCAGGTGCGAGCGGCCACTGTGCCGTGCTCACGCCCCTGCGCGTGCACCTGTGCGGAGGCCCACCCCCACACCCCCCGCGCCCCTGAAACGGACATTTCCCCCCACACCAGCTCCAGATCCCACCACATCCCTCTGACGTCACCCACGCTGTGGCCAGAGTGACTTACAAACACAATCTTGTTTTTTTTTTTTTTTTTTTTAAAAAAGATCCTGGAAAAGGCAAAACTATGGAGATGGCGACGAGATGCGGGGCTGCGGGGGGGGGGGAGGCGGGGGCCGTAGCAACTGGTCCTCGCCACCGCTGCATGGTGGCCGGGGTCCAACCACATCTGTCCAAACCCACAGGACGCCCCCCAGCAGCAGCGACTCTGGCGGCGGCTCCGGGGGAGGAGGGCGCGTCCGCGTCCCCCGAGGCGGGCTGTACAGTGGGGGAGCTGAGCACGCGGGGGCACGGGTCCTCCTTGTACCTTCCATTCAGGTATGAACGGGCCAAAACGGCTCCAGAAAATAAGGTCTTTAGAGCACGGGCTGGGGGCACCTGGCGGGCTCGGTCGGAGGGGCCATGATTCTAGATCTCAGGGCTGCGTGTTCGAGGCCCACACGCTGGGTGTAAAAGTGACTTAAAGATAAAATATTTAAAAATAAGTTCGAAGGAAATGCTGGCCTGCGTCCTTTCCCCTGGGCTGCCCCCGCAGCCGGCCACGGAGCCCCACGGCTGCACCGTCCCGGCACCAGCCCGAGAGTGCCCCTCCGGTTCTCCAGAGGTTACCGGGTGGGAACCCATGGGCACCAATGTGGCCTCCACGGGACCTGCACGCAGCCAGCCACACCTGTGGGGGGAGGCAGTCCCCCACCCCACCCTCTTACCCTGGAAGGGCCGCCCCGCGCCCATGTGCACACCGTGTGGGGTGCTCACGCATCTGCACCTGGACAGGTGCGCTCTCCATGGCCCGGCCAGGTGTGCACGCGGCCTGCGGCCTCACCCCGAGGCCTTACGGATGGAGGAGCACAGCTGCTCACTGTCCCTTCCGACAGACCCCAGGATTCTAGGCCTGGCTCCGCGGCCCCCATCCCAGGGAGATTAACCCCAAACGCTCCACCACGTGAACACCATCCCCGGGGGACCGGCACCTGCAGGCCTGCGCCCACCTGAGCACCCTTTCCTCAGGAGGACGCTGGCTCCGGAGGTGGGGGGAGGTGGGGGGGTCCTCTTGGAAAGGCCTCCCTTTAGGGGAGTTTCTAGAGAACGTAGGACACGGCAGGAGGAAACTGTGACGAGTGACCCCCGGAGACCCGGGTCACAGAGATCCGCAGACCTTCACGCCAGCCCCGCGCCCAAGTCCCAGCCTGGCCTCTTGGTGTTAACCTGAGAGGGAGGCTCGCCGGGTCACCTGTGGCAGTGGGCGTCCCTGGGGGGCGGGGGCTGGGGGGGCTTCCCTGGTGGGGAGAGGAGGTTCCTGGGAGGGCGAGGGCTGCTCACCCTCTAGCAAACAACTACCCCCCAGGCCTGCCAGATTTTATTCATTTGCAAGTGAGTGCACTTTGCTTAAACCAGCGGGCCTCCCCCGGCTGGGGCCCCCCTGCCCGCCTAGGGGCCCACCTGCCCGGCTAGGGGCCTGGGAGGTCGGTCGCGCCTCCAGCTCTGCAGCAGGTGGACAAGCTCCGGGGGAAGAGGAAGTCTGGTCCCCGCAGACAACCTGAGAGCCAGGGGAGCAAAATGAACAAACGGCCCTGCTGGAGAGAGAAGCTTAGTCTCTATTTTATCTTCACTTAAAAGGCGAGCGGATTCCCTCGGGGCAGGCGCACCTGCCCTGCTGTAGGATGGCCCCAGAGGAGCGAGGAAGAAAACAGCCTGCCGGGCCCCAAGGGAGGGCTTCCCAGTTTGGGGCGGGGCCTGTGCTGGGTCAGCTGGTCCTGGGAACAGGGTGGGGCCAGGTGGGGCCATGGCCCTGGGGGACGGCTGCGAGGAGCCGACCCTCCAGGACATAAATCTAGCCTTACAGAATCGCCCATGCCCCCCTCGACCCCAGGGCCTCGGTCACACACAGCTTGGATGCCGCATGCATTCCTTGCTCTTTCACTTTTGTTTCAGCACCAGATCTGGGAATTTACGACTCTCCTGGTGGCTCCGTCCTGGAAGCCTATGCCTGGGGCTCAGGTCATGGTCCCTGAGGTCCTGGGATCGGGTCCTGCTTCTGCTTCTCCCTCTCCCCCTGCCCCTCCCTGTATGGGCTCTCTTGCTCTCACTCGCTCGCTCAAATAAATAAAATCTTAAAAAAAAAAAAAAAAAAAAAAAAACAGATCAACAACAACTCTCCTAACGATTCCCACGGGCAAACGTCATCCTGCTACCAAGTCAGAATCTTAGAATTTGGAAACACTAGCAGCTGACGGGAGCCGTGAGATCCTCCCTTCAACCCAACAGATGGAACAGGTGCCCCAAGCGCTCCCCGGATGTCACGGACCAGGAAGCCCCTGCAGGTGAGGGCCGGCGGCCATGAAGACCATTCCTTCCTCAATTAAAATAAGAACTCAGGAAAAAAAAAATGAATGACAGAAAGGAATGCAGAACCAATCACTGTCCTGGACGTCCAACACGAATGTAACTACGCTGCAGTGAAAGTAAAGATGGTTAAAAAAATAATTTAAAAAAATGACTTAAATGATGTTTTTAAAAAAAACTTTTAAAAACATCATTTAAATAGGGGATCCCTGGGTGGCTCAGCAGTTTAGCGCCTGCCTTCAGCCCAGGGCGTGACCCCGGGGTCCTGGGATCAAGTCCCCCCCCCCCATCGAGTTCCCCGCAGGGAGCCTGCTTCTCCCTCTGCCTGTGCCTGTGCGCCTCTCTCTCTCTCTCTCTCTCTCTCTCATGAATAAATAAATATTTTTTAAATAATAATAATTTAAATAATTAAAAAAAGAGAAAAAAAACATCCTTCCTTCCCCGAGGTCACAGAGTGCAGTGGCCCCGTTTCCAAACGCCTCCGGAGGTCTGCTCCGAGGGAGGCCAATCTGCAAGGAGCGAGGAGTCCGTTGATGCTGATAAAGTAACAGGGGCTCATCCTCATCGGCGCAGGCTCCTCACTTCGCCCTTCCGACCCTCTGGAGTTACGTACCCCGCCCCCAACGCTGCCTCGTGACTGCTCCCTCACTAATTAAACTCCTTTTTGAAAAATCAAGTGAGGTTGTTTAGTCGCACTGGCTTCCCCCTGAAATCCTGTAGACCTCAGCTTCGGACCGAGGCAGAGATGTCAGGAAACAAACTTAGAGCCCCTCATCTAGCCCTTGCTCCTCGAGTCCTTCATAAAAGCTTCCCCCTTTAACAACGGAGGAGTCCCAAGGACACCCGCGCCCCATCAGCGGCCAAGCCGGGGCTTCCTGCATCCTGCTGCACAGGAGGCGCTGGGCCCCCGGGGCAAAGGCGTGAAAGGTCAGAGGGCGGCCTGCAACGGGTGTGCGAGGGCAGGCTGGCTCACCGCGCGCCCACCCGACGCCCGCGGACGGGGCACCCTGTCACTGATGCATCGGCAAGCGTGGCCTGCCTGGCTCCGGGGGGCGGAGAACAAGGCCCGACGGGCACACGGTGCTGCCGCCCTGGCAGGTGCCGAGGAGAAGCATCCAAAGCACAGCAGGGCTGGGGGACCCAGGGAGGGACAGCGGGGGACGCGGGGAGCCGGCGCGGGGCCCTGGAGAAGCTCTGACGCCCGAGAACCGGACGACCAGCTGAGGGGACATCTGCACAAGGCGACTCCTGCAGGCCCTGCCGGCATCCCCTGCGCGCCTCCCGGACTTGGCCACGTGCACGCAGCAGGGCCCCTGGGTGCTCCCCACCGCGGCGTGGGCCTGATGGATCTCGCTGATGACGCTTATCCTGGGAGGCCCGGAAACCCTAGGCTGCGCAAGACGAACATTCACAACGAACTTCTCCGGTTTCTTTTCCTCTGGAGACGTGATGATGTCACCTTCCCCTCCCGGCCGCTCTGCTGCCCTTATCAGAAGCACCCAGTCCGCCCAGGTGGCTTCCCTGCCCCTACGAGGTAAGTCCAAAGTCCTCCCTGCCTGCCCCTCCTCACAGCCTCACCCAGCGGCCCCTGAGCCCTCCTCCCGGCCCCGGGCACCCACCTCGCCCTCGCCCTCGCCCTCGCCAGGCTGCTGGGCACTAGCTCAGCCCTCGGCGCCGGGGGGGATGAGGGCAGGAAAAGGTGAAACGAACCCCAGGAATACTAAGCCAGAGCTGAGCCAACGAGGAGGAGGGGCTGCGGCCAGTGGCCCTACAGCACCCTTCCCACCATTTTCTGCCCAGAAGGGACGTCCAGCCTCGTCACATATTTGCACCTTTGTACACAAGGGGTCCCACGGTCATGAACCTTGCAGTCGAGGTCCTCCTCGAGGTTAGAAAGCCACCCCGTGAAACTGCCCCGGGAACCCAGGACACAGGCACCAGCTGTGGTTCTCAGGCCGCAGCAAGACCCACAAAACCAGAATGTGTGCCTCACCAGGACCCCAGGGCAGCCGCTACACAACCCGGAGGGAGCGCGTGAGCCCCCGGGGATGTCGGGCCTGCAGGGCCCTGGGCTGGGCGCTGCCTTCCCCCTTCTATCCTCCTTCTACAGAAGACGTTCACTGGGGAGAAGGGAGGAGAACAGAGGGATTCTGTGTCCTTCATTCTGCAAATGAGAAACAGAGGCCTGCCTGCTGCCCTGAGGAGAACCAGGGAGGGGCCCATCAGTCAGTCTCCTGGTCCTGCAGGCGGCTCCACCACGCGCCTGCTGCGGCTTGCCCTGACAAGCACAATTGCCGGAATTCCCAGCGAGCTAAGCCAAGGGTGGCGGGGACGCGTGGGGCGAAGGACACGGGGGCGCTCGGCCGCGCATGGAACCGGAGCACCAGCCCAGGCCTGCGGAGAGGGAGTCGGACGGCACCTCAGCCTCCCGCTTGACACAAGGCCCTCCCGACCTCATCACAACCACGCGGGGTGTGCAGTTCGGGGTCCCAGTGCCTGCCTTCCCCGCGTTGCCGGCCGCCGCCTCCTTTCTAAGGGGGACGGCTTCCTTCCCAAGTCCCGCCGGCCCCAGTTCTCCCCGACGAAAGGTGTCCGTCCTGAACCGAAGCCGTTTGTTCCCCGTAAGGCAGGTCTGGGGTTTTCGGACCTCAGGGTGTCCAGCTCCTAGGAGTCGCCCGGACCGGCCACACAGGGAAACGGGGCAGCGGCTGCAGGCCCACGGCACTCGCGGGGTTAATGCTCTAACCCCAACATGCTGCCTCCTAGACGCACCCATACTTGCTAAATTAACCATTAAATGTTACGTGGGGAAAAAAAAATCCCAGTACAGAGCGTGCATACAGAGTTCCAGGCCTGGAAGGGGCCCCAGGGAGACGAGACGCCCACGGGTCCCCCGTTTCCGCGGCGCGCTGGGAAGCTGCCTGCCGGGCTCGGGGCGAGTGCACGGGGAAGGCACCCCCTGGAGGTGTTCGGGGAGCGCGCAGTCAGCCGCAGGAGCACCTGGGCCCTGGCCAGCGATGGGCGCCTGGCGTCTGTGACGGCAGCAGGAGAGCTCGGGGCACCTGCCCTTCCCAGGTACCGCTGCGCAGGTGGAAGGGAGCTCCTGAGGAGCAACGGCCCAGGTCACTGAAATGACTTACTGAGAAAGGGAAGCGGCCAGAGCTGGCAGTTGCCCCGCATTTTATGAAAGGGGAGCGGCCCACAGGCCTTTGCGGGATTCGGAACCGACCGCGCAGCAGACAGGAGAGCCTGCCGGGGTGGCGCACGGGGTGGCCGCCACAGAGGCCCCCGGGAAGAGGCTCTTGGGTCCCGGCCCCACTGCCACTGAGAACGCAAGGCACCGGGTCCTGGCAAAGCTCACTGGCCTCGGCGGGCACCGGGCGTAAGCTAGCAGCCCACCACCAGCCCCCGCTGCTCCCGATGTCCTGTCGGACCTCTCCGACCTCTTCGGGTCCCCTGCTCCCTGCTCCATCCACTTGCCCGGAGGCGAGGGAGGGAGGGCTCGAGGCGAGGGAGGGAGGGCTCGACCTTCCCAGCCACGCTGCCGCCCCCCAAGACACTCGATTTCCCCTCCTGCTCCTCTGCGTCAGGGCCCACGGTCTGTAGCCAGTGATTCATGTTCAGCCAGTGACACAACCTTGCTCGCGGGCGGCTACTTAGTCACGGAGAGGCTGTCCGTCCGTCTGCCCGGCAAGGTGCAAGTTCAGTTTAAACTTGCAGGCATTCCTTGCGACAGCAGAAGAAACCCGAAGCTTGAGAAAAATAACTAGCCCTGGAAAGACTCTGCCTTCGGGGGCGGGGCTGAGGCAGGATCCTCTTCCTTTGGTTTTTTTTTTTTCCTCATTACTAAATTCGTTTGGAAAACAAAGCACTTTGTTGGGCGCAAGGATGTTGCCGTAAAAAAAAAAGATGTTTTCTGCTCTGATACCAAAGCTGTTTAAAAATCATCGGGGTGGGGAGTGCCCGGGGGGTTCAGAGGGTTAAGCCGGGCTCAGGGCCTAGAGATGGAGCCCCAGGTGGGGTCTGTGTCAGCAAGGAGTCTGTTTGGGATCCTCTCTCCTTCCCTGTCCCCCACCCTGCAATACATAAATACATACATATAGAAAAGAGAAAAAAAAAAACCTTTAAAACCTGGACTTTAACTTTACAACCACGCCTGAAGAGCGTGGCCCTACTGGGAAGGAGGTGGGATCCAGACCCCACAGAAGTCGGTTTAAAGCCTGTCGCCTGCCACAGAGGACCTGTGTAGCCCGGACCAGGTCACGTATGTCCTTGTGGGTCTTTCTCCCAATCCTCCACAGTGAGGACGTACCTATCTCGGAGCAATGTGAGCAGGCCTGGGGAGAACCGTAAGGCTCCCGGAACCCAAAGCATGCCCAATAGACAGTCGCTGCTGTTTATTGGCTTCCATCCCCCGTGGAATCTTACCATAATTTCACATTTGATCGGAAAACCTGAGATTGAGATTCGCGTCTTTAGCGAGGAGCGGAACTCTCCAATCTCAGGGAAATTCTGCTGACAGAATCTGGACTCAGCCCAAAATGGCAAAAGAACCGAGCGTCTGACACATTATCTCTGTCGGAATAACCTCGTCTAAGAGTCTGTGAACGTGTTGCTGCTAAGACCAGACCCTCTGAGCGCACGTCGGGATCAGCTTTCTCGGGAGGAAACACATCCAGAGGCTCCGGCAGGTCTAAGACAGGATAAAAGCAAGAGATGGCACTTTGCATGCGGTCCAAGAAAAACCCTGAGCCAGCGGCCCACCCTTGGAGTGGGGCCCTGGGGCACGTTGGGCTCTCTCTGGGGCAGCCCAGAGGTGCCAAGTCGAGAGCATCCGTCACCTCCCCTGACCTCACACCAACAGCGCAGCCTTCTCCTGTAATTTTGCTTCTCAGACTATCCCGTCCCACTGCCCATAAGGCGTGCAGCCTTACTGACCTCTATCGTAACTACTCCCAAGTGGCTGAGCCAGGCTAAGCAGTGGAAAGTGCTGACTCTGTGTGTTGCCCCAGCATCTCCAGGGCCTGCACGTCAACTACCAGGTAGCTGAGCAAACCCCAGGACAGGGATTCAGAAGAATGACCCACTATATATTTTTTTTAATTTTTTTTTTTAAACAGACACAACACCTTAATTGTAAAATCACCTGGAAACTGGCCTTAAAGCCTGCTGCTTAGAGCCTCCTTCTCTTCCTCTGCCAAAGACGCATTTCTTTCAGGTTAAGATTCACTCAAAATGCTTCCTACTTTGGGGCACCCAGGGGGGGTCAGTGGTTGAGCACCTATCTGCCTTCGGCTCAGGGCGTGACCCCGGGGTCCTGGAGTCGAGTCCCACATGGGCTCCCCCTGCATGGAGCCTGCTTCTGTCTCTGCCTGTGTCTCTGCCTCTGTCATGAATAAATAAATAGAATCTTGGAAGAAAAAAAAAAAAAAAGCAGATGCTTCCTAATTTGTGCTGGGGCAGGCAGGTCTCCAGACGCAAGTGCTTGCTAGGCCATGTGACAGGGAAGCCGCCGCACCCCACCAGGCCCCACGTGGCGCGCCCTGGGGTGCTCGTTCAGGTGCGGCTCCGGGGGTCGGGGCCTGTGCTCTCCAACGGTTTCCTTCCCCGGGAAGGGCAATGTCTACACCGGGGCCCGTTACTAGGACGCCAGGGCACGGAGCCGCCGGGGCTGGGGGCGGGGGCGCAGCGGGCACCCGAGCGCCCTCCCCGCGCCCAGGGCGCGCGCCGCCGATGCCGAGGCCCAGGGCGATGCCGAGGCCCAGGGCGCAGGGCGCAGGGCGGCGACTGGCCGGGCATCACGTAGACGCGCGGCGGGCGGGGCTGCGGCCACCGCGCCCCGACCTGCCGCCCCCGCGCCCGCCCCGCCCGGCTCAAGGGCGCCGGGAAGGTCACGAGCGCGGGGGGCGGGATGGGGGACGCGGCGCCCGAGCATCCCTGCATCCCTGCACCTGGCGTGACCTGGAAGCCTGGGAGAGCCGGGCACCGGGGCGGGAGCAAGGGGAGGAAATGACCGAACCCGGCTCGGGGAGGCGTCCCCAAGCGGTCTGTGCGCTCCGGGGACGCGCCCCGCCGCACGGCGGCCATCCGCTGGCTGGCGGGGCTGGCTCCTCCGGGGGTGCACCTGCATCCGGGGCGCCCCCGGCCCCGCGCCCCCTGCGGCCCCACGTGCACGCGGCGCCGGCCGGGGCGTGGCCCCGTCACCCTCCGCTTTAGGCGGTGGAAGTGGTCTCTGCGGGTGTCCATGGGCCGGGGCTGGGCGCCCCCCCCCCCCGGGCTGCCCCACGTGGCGGGGACGAGCAGGGGCGCTGCGGGGCGCGCCCGGGGTGCCCGCTTCCTGCCGGCGGGCGGGCCTAGGCACCCATTTCAGTGTTCCGTTGGGTCGGGAGGGCGGCGGACAGCGCCCCGCGGGGCATCCCCGGCCAGGACCCCGCGCCCCCCGCGCCACCCACGCGCCCCCCCTGCGCCCTCCCCGCGCCCCCCCGCCCCCTGCGCCCCCCCCGCGCCCCCGCGCCCCTCCAGGCCACAGCAGGGACCCCGCCTGAGCCGCGCGCCGCGCACCCGGCCGTTGTTCCTGCGCGGTGGGGGCGGGGGCCGCGCGGCTCGGGCCCCCAAGGGGACCCCCCATCCCCCGGACTCGGACGGGGCTGGCCCGGAGGCCCCGCCGCCAGCCTCAATCTAAAAACTAAACGTGGAGGGGAAAGTAACTGGTCTTCCCGTTAGAGGAGCCGCCGCATCCCCCCGCCCCGCAAGGTCCCCGCGGCCCCTGGGCTTCCCCGCCTCCCCGCTCGCCCCGCGGGCCCGCTCCCCTCGCCTCCTCCGGGAAGCCCCCGCGCCTGCCCCCGCCGCCCCCGCCGCCCCCGCCGCCCCCGCCGCCCCCGGCCCGGCCCCTCCCCCGGCCCCCCGCATCCCCATCCCCGCGGGCGGGGTCGGGCGCCGCGCACCTTGGGCATCCCCGCCGCTGGTCAGCACGCCGATGGCCTTGCCGGCCCCGGACAGGTGCTCCAGGAACGTCCGCAAGGACACCTTGCTGTCGGAGGCCTCTTCCCCCGCCATGGCGAGCAGGCGGACCGGCGCCGGGGCGGGAGCGGGAGCCGGAGCGCGGCAGGCAGGCCGGGAGGGAGGGAGGGAGGGAGGGAGGAGGGGGGGCCCCGCCCCGCCCCGCCCCGCCCGCGCCGCCGCTCCGAACCCTCCGCCCCACCCGCTCGGCGCGCGCCAATAGGCGGCCTGGGGCGGGCTCCGGGGCGCGGGAGGGCGGGGTGGGGCGCTCCGAGGCGGGGGCGGGTAGAGGCGGGGCGGCACCGCGGGAGGGGGGGCAGCTCCGGGCGCTAGGGAGCGCCGCAGGTGGGGGGATGGAGGCAGGGGCAGCGCCGCAAGTGGGGGGGATAGAGGCAGAAGGAGCGCCGCGGGAGGAGGGGCAGCTCCAGGCTCAGGGGAGCGCCGCAGGTGGGGGTATGGAGGCAGGGGCAGCGCCGCGGGTGGGGGGTGGATGGAGCAGGGGAGTGTGCAGCAGGTGGGGGCACAGTGTCGCAGGGGGGTGTGCAGCAGGGGAGGGCGCACTGTCGCAGGGGGGTGTGCAGCAGGTGGGGGTGTACGAGGGGAGGTGGGCAGGAGGACCCGTCAAAGGGAGCGCCGCAGGTGGGGGGGCGGAAGGAGCAGGGCAGTGTGCAGCAGGTGGGGGTGCACCGCTGGTGGGAGGAGGACCGGGTGGGCCGGCGGGCCCCGGGGGCCAGGAAAGCCCGGCAGGTGGGCGGAGCACCTGAGAGGGTCGGGCACAGCCCCGGGGGGCCTGACTCGCGAGCGCTGGTGGGGGAGGGAGCGGGGAGCTTCGGGGCGCCCGGGACACCGAGGTGGGCGGGGTCGCGGCGGGGGGGGGGGAGCCCGCGGGGAGGTGCTGGGGGGCCGGACCCCGACCGCAGGGCCCCCAGCTTCTCCTAGGAGTAGCCGACTCCGGGCCTGGCCTGCAGCCCTGGGCTGGGTGCACCTGCCGGGGGTCCCCCAGCTGGTGGGCAAAAGTGGGCGTCGCTGGCTGGGGAGGAGACCCGGGCCTGCTCCCCTCTGGAGGAGGAGCAGGAAGTGACCAGAGGGGCCCTGGCGCCACTCTAAGCCGGATTGGGATGCAGAGAAGCCTGGGGGGGGGGGGCAGGAAAGATTAGCGGGCAGATTAGACCTAAATTCTCACCTGGGGACCCTGACCTGTGCCAGGTCTGCTGGAAATCTCCAAACCTAGAACATGCGCATCCAGTACCCCTGGGGCGATGCATGAACCCCCGCGCCCACTCTGCACAGAGCTCAGCTCAGGACCAGGCCCCTGCTTCGGATGTGGAGCTGGGCCCTTTCCGGGGCCTCCTGTCACCGGGCACACAGCTATGTGCTTGGAGTACAGGAGACCCCAAGAAGCGCCGCTCAGAAATCCCCCACCCACAGTTCTCCCTCCGGAAGGCCTCAGCCTGCAGGTGGATGCGCAATAGAGGTTTGTCAGGTGAACATGAGAGGGAAAAAGAACTCGAGGAAAGACTTGCTGAGATAACCCGAAAAGTCTGTAATAGCAACCCAAACGAGCTACTTGGGCCACCCCAGGGGAACGGTGGGGGCACGAACCTTTAGGTTGGGGTGCTCGGCCCTCCCAGCTACCCCTCATCCTCGAGCTCGCCCCTCTGAGCAATAAACAAAATTTATTGTAAAAGAGAAAGACCAGGCTGGAGGGCTGACCTCTCCTCGGCCGGAATTATTGGTGCCTCCATAACCCCGCCGGCGTCAGAACCACCCTGGCCTGATTTCCGCAGCCCCACCAGAACCGCTGAAGTCCAGCTTTGGGGTGCTTCCCCGAGAATATGTGCTTTTAGCAAGCTCCCGGTGTCTTCTGAGGATTGCAAAGCCTGAGAGTGACTGCTCTGAGCAGGGCAGGGGCTGCTGGAAAGGAACGCTGGGCCTTCTGGGGGTGGCAGGCGGGTGCCTCTCACTCTCCCAGGGCAGGGGAGCCGAGCCAGGCTGCGCCCAGAGGTCCTGCACCCCCCGCACCTCCCACCTAGGACTTGTGCTCTAGAATCGCTCCTTCCTAGAGCATCCTGCACTTGCAAAAGTGGGTGCACGCTGAGCTTTAATCTGAGCCTGAGGCCCTTACCATCTTATACAATCGGTATTTTATAATGTAAAGTTAGAGATGGGTCATTTGTCTTTGAATTGTCCATAACGTAGAGAACAGTGGCTATACACGGGGTCCAAACACGACAGTGGGTTAAATAAATTATGGCAAAAGTCTACACTGGAATAGTTGTCAATTATTGTGCTGAAATAAATATGTGATCGCTAATATCCAGTGTGGGCCAGGTCTGAAGGCCCAGCTGAAGGCTCCCCCAGGGGAAGGGTCGGCCTCTGCACACACTCCTGGGGTCCGGGCAGACCTGCTTTCCTCGGGGCTGCTGGAGGAAGCGTCTCCGTCCTCCCTCCCAGTCCTCCCGGGCCTGCAGGCTTGAACTCTTCCCCTCATCCTGGCAGTTGCCTCGCCTTCCAGCCTTCCAGCCGTCCCTGTCCCGCTAGCTCCGAGCTAATCTGCACACACACCACCTGGCCTAGCCTGACCACATGCCCCGCATTCCCTCTCCTCCTTCCTAGAAAGTCCACGCACAACGCCCAGTCATCTGCTAAACTAGGCGTTGCCGCCGCCCCCGCCTCCCCGGGGCCCGTTGTCTTTCAGTGTCCTTGTCCACACTTAAAAATAATTGTGCTCCATGCCTAATAGCTAAACTTTGCATTATATATAGAACGCTTGGATGCTTTCCAAGACCTTGATGCACAATCTCGTCCTCCGGAGCCAATGAGAATCTCTAGAAACTGGGAGGCGGCGGGTGCAAGGGAGCAGAAGCCAGTCTCACTATTTCTGCCAAGTATGTGGCTGTTCCGAGTTTCCACCGTCGAGAGGCAAACTCCATCCGGAGACTGGAACCTCTCACGGGGCAACGGTATTCCCTTCACGGGGTAGGTTGGCAGCGGCGGGGCCTCCTCCTTCCAGCAGGGCTGGCCTAGCAGGAGGCCCCAGTGATGGTGAGGGAGGGGGTGATGGGTGGAGGGGCTGTCCCCGCAGAGGAGCATCACCCGAGCACTCCCATGGCTGCCGGGGCTCTTTCCCCCGAAAGCAGAGGGAACGAGGGGTGGCTGTCTTGAAAACGAAGTTGCAGATGCATCTCCCAGCTGGAAAAGGAAATGGTGATTCGAGCCACGTGAAGGACTGACGGGTGACTTTCTGTGTCGGGCTGGCCGGGCAGAGGCCGCCCAGATGTTCCGTTAAACATTACTCTGGGTGTGTCTCTGGACGGGGTTCGCATTTGAATCCAGTGACTCAGGGAAGCAGATTCCCCTCCCCAGTGTGGGGGGGCCTCCGACGGTGCCCTGAGGCCGAGAACATAATAAAAAGGCAGAGGGAAGGAGAATCTGCTCCTGCTGCCGAGCCAGGATGCCCTGTCCTCCTGCACCTCTGGTCCTCGGCCTGTGGGTTTGCACGAGGATCCCACACGGCCTTCCTGGATCCCCAGCCTGTGCCTCCAGAGCCCCGCGAGCCTCAGATCCGCGCGATCACCCTCCCCATGTGTGTGTATAAGTATATCCCACAGGTTCTGTTTCTCCGGAGAACCCTGAGGAGTTGAGTCCCTCCCTAAGGCCAGGTGAGGTCCTGCTCCGGCTGAGAAATGCGAAAATCTGAGCGCTGGTTTTCATAGTGTCTCCGCAGACCTGCGTCCTCCGAGGGCCCCTGAAAGTTTGGATCGATAATACCCGGTTCATGTGGGTCCAGCTGAAATGTTTCTCGGCTGAGGCGTTCCAGGGCAAACAGCCTGAAACATCTGAACGCAAAGCCATCGACAATAACCCTGTTTCAGTTTGCAAACGGGCACGCGGGCCATACGTGTCTTAGTGGCACATGCCAGCATCCAGCAGGTGATTTTTAACATTTTGGGGGTACACTGCCTGAGATTCTGATGCAAGCCACGGACCTCTTGCTCTGCCCAAGAGTACGTATGTGCACACGTAACTAGCACCTGCTGCACACAGTCCGGGGCACTCCAGGCCTGGCGACTGGCCGGGCGGCCCAGGGCTGATGGCAGAGGGCAGAGCGGCGGCCGCAGGCCCCGGGGCACACGTCTCCGACTCTGAATGGTCCCTGGCTGCCCACCTGCAAGCCCTCTTTTCCTAGGCGGCCAAGCCCAGCTAGTGGGGTGCAAGCCCAGGGTAATGGGAATGAGCGTCCTACGCCCTGGGGAGGAAGCAGGTGTTGGGCCAGAGTCTGTTGCCCATTGGTGCTCAGACCCCCCTCCTGTCCGAGCACCTGAGACCCACTTCAGAGCTCCTGTTTCTCCCACTGAGGGGGGGCATGGGAACACCCCCGAGCACACTGCTCTTTGATGAGCCTCTCCAGCCCGGGCCCATCGGGTTGGCTGTTTGTCCTCTCGTCCGAGGCACTTCTGTGGAGCAAGGGACTGTTGCAGCCATGGGACGTGCTCTCAGGGATGCCTTCTGCACAGGCCACGTCCTGGGGACCTGCTTGTCCCTCCTGGAGTGGCCTCCTTCCTCACCTGGGTCCCGACAGGCGGCGGGCCCAGGGGCCCCACTCGGCTTTCCCTGGCACTCCACCCACCAGGTCACCAGGGGCTCAGTGCTTGGGGCACAAGGTGCTGGCCAGCCCCCCAGACTCCCAGCCCCCCAGGCTCCCAGGCTCCCAGCTCTCAGGCTCCCAGGCTCCCAGGCCTTTATGGTCAGGGTGCAGGCGAGGGTCATGCTGGCCAGCCCCCCAGCCCTCCAAACCCCCAGGCTCCCAGCCCCACCCCCACTCTCAGGCTTCCAGCCTCCCAGCCCCCCAGGCTCCCAGTCTCCCAGCCCCCTGCTCTCAGGCTCCCAGCCCCCCAGGCTCCCAGGCTCCCAGGCCTCTGTGGTCAGGGTGCAGGTGAGGGTCATGCTGGCCAACACCCCCAGCCCCCCAGCCCCCCAGGCACCCAGCCCCCCAGGCTCCTAGGCTCCCAGGCCTCTGTGGTCATGGTGCAGGTGATGGTCATGCTGGCCACCCCCCAGCCCCCCAGGCACCCAGCCCCCCGCTCTCAGGCTCCCAGGCTCCCAGGCCCCTGGCCTCTGCAGACGGGGTACAGGTGAAGGGTCATCCCGTGGACAGCCAGCTTGCTTAGTTAGCTTAGGAGACTGGAGGGGTGCAGAGAGAGAGGGAGGGAGAGATGCACCCCTGCAATAGGAGGATGCAGAAGCGCACCTGGCTCCAGCTACCACCTGCCTGCCTCTTGCAGGGTCCCCCCCCCACTTCCAGGGGCCACCAGACCTGGTAGCAGCATGTGGGGCCCCTTCCTTGCACACTCGCAGCCACACTCCCTCCCGCCCCCTGTGTCTGCAGACACCTCCCTGCCCCAAGGACCAACCAACCAACAAGAAAGCTCTTGAAAGTGGTGAGTCCGGTCCTTGTTTCTCAGCTGCGGTGAGGCCGGGGTGCTGTCTCCCACACCCCCTCCCCGCTGGGGTTTCACTGGAGCCAGTGGCTCTCTTGCATGAATCAACGTTCTTCCCGCGAGGTCTTGCGGGTTATTTTGGCCACCAGCGCCCTGCCGTCTCCCGGCCCCTCACGATGCTGCGGCTGCCGTTCGTGGCTAACCCCGTCCTGACTCAGGGTTGCTGGCCCGGGGGCTCGCAGCCGCCCCAGACTCGCCACGCCGGCCAGCTCTGATCTGCCCGCCACGGCTGCTGATACAGGGGCATCGGGTCACTGAACAAACGGGGGGGGGGGCGGGCATCACACGGGGAAGGACAACCGAGATGGCCCCCTCCCGCTGCTATTATTAGGTAGAGTCGTCAATGTTTTCTCAACATTCGCCCTTAAACTGAGCGCTATAGGCCCATTACCATCTGCTTTTAGTGCCAATAAAAGAAATTCCAAAAAAAAAAAAAAAAATTCCAGAGCCCTTTCTTAAAAAAAAAAAAAAGTCTAGTTTTACTTAATGTATTACCTACTATCCTAATTCTTTATTTTATTATCTTTTTTGCTTAAAGAGCCTTGGAGATGGAGATGTCCCCGCTGCAGGCAGGGAGAGAGGAGGCTCTCCCCACAACCGGGTGCACCTGTCCAGCAGACACCAGCCCGGGGACGGGTGTGCGGGTCCCGGCGCAGCGCCGAGGCGGGAGGGAGACCCCCGGCCCCTGGGATGCCCACTGCTCCCTCGTATTTGTAATCTGCAAACCGTCTCCCCAAAGGCAACTGCCTGACTGGTGGGTCCCGGGGGAAAAAGGCCTAGGGGTCTGTGCTCCAGACCTCCTTGGCTCTGTGCTTGCGCGGCCGCGTCAGCACCTGCTCCACATCCCCTCATGGGGACTCGGGAGGCTGGGCAGGAACGGGCCAAGGCACCGTGGTCGGCGAGGAAGACAACAGTATTTTGGAGACGGTGTGGTTGGTCACCGGAGATGCGGTGCTGATGGTTCCTTGGTCCCCCCTGGCGGGCAGTCGGGGCCCTGTGGGGGATGCCCGCGCCCCTTGGTCCAGGGCCGTCAGACGCCAGCACCGGCCTGCGGTGGCCCGGGCCCCTGGGGACGTGGGGGAAGGCGGGCCAGCCCCGCGGGCATACTCCCTGAGGAGAATCACGCGGATTCGGGCCCCGGCCCCTCCGGGAGGCCGTCCTGTCCTTGCCTCATTCGACCTCCGCCTGGCTGGCCGGCACACACTGCCTGGGGCGCCTGGGGCCCAGGGAGCCGCACACAGGGACCTTTGTCCCCCCCCCCCCCTCCGCCTGGCCCTGGTGAGGAGGCGCCGCCCTGGGCTGCCTGGCCCCTGGGCTTGCTCTCAGCTCCAAGACTGACCTCAGCAGAGGGTTCAGAAACTTCCTCTTAAAACTCATTCTTGTTTTTTTTTTTTTAAGGCAGACAAACAAAACAATAGACAAAATAAAAAGAATTGGCTGTGAGAAGCAAGTGTAGGCACTGAAATGAACCCTGCGGGCACGGTGGCCACCGGCAGGCCGACTGGGGAGGCAGGTGCTCTGGCCATGAAGTCTCGGGTTGGGGATAAAGTGTGTGCAAATGGTATTTTTCTTGACTTCTAGCGATTTGGAATCCCAGAGATCAAACAACAAGTAGCGCGGGCTTTCGAGGCGGGCAAAGTAACCGCAAAGCAATGTCCAGAGCAGGGGCGGTGTGGAACACGGGGATGCGTAGGAAGGATGCTGGGTTGTCTTGAGGGAGTTTCCCCCCAAAGGGCTAACTGGGGACATGGAGAGAGAGACGCAGAGAGACAGAGGCAGAGAGGATCAGGCTTGCCCAGGGGTCCAGGGACCGGGCACGGGCGGTCCGAGCCCTCCCTCGAAGCATGTTGGGGAGCGGCCGGAGCAGCTCGTGCGCTGTGCTTTCCTGGGCTGTGACGAGGCTCAGGCCGCTCTGCTTCTGCTCTTCACTCTCTATTTTAAAAAGGAGGCTCTTAGGATCGGAGCTTATTTCCCATCTTGCTGGCTGTGGCTCGGTGACGTGCCAGAAGGGACTGGGATCCCAGGAGCACATGGGTCGGGTGGGAGCTCCTGAGGGCACTCAAGGTCGCCACTTTCCCGGGCTCCTTCTGCGGCTGCGTTAGGGCGTGTGCGTGTGTGTGTGTGTGTGTGTGTGTGTGTGTGCGCGCAGGGAGGTGAACAATGGATTTGTACTCCTGGCTGCCCCCAGGCCAGGCAGCGGGACTCAGGGCACCCCTGGCAGTGGACACTGGGCTCCCCGCCCCAGGGCCGCCTATTGCCAGAGTTTCAGGGCCTCAGGCCGCGTCCCCACCTCTGCACCGTCCTGTCTCCAGGCCGCTGAGCCTCTGGCGGCCACCTGGCCAGCATGGGGGGGCAGCCCTGCAGGAGGTTCTGAGGGTCTTAGCAGGTCCTGGGGGTGTCACTGGCTTCCAGACCTGGTGATGTGACCCAGGGGGGATGATGTGGGCAGGAGGATGTGTGCAGTGGGTGGGCACAGGGTGCAGGGAGGGGCTGGGAGAGTAGTCTGCAGGCACTAGGAGAGGCTGTGGCCCTGTAGAGAGAGGGCGCAGGGAGAGTAGGGGAAGCAGGGGGGAGGATGGGGAGAGCAGGGGGGGAGCAGGGGGAGCAGAGGAAGCAGGGGGAGCAGGGATAGCGGGGGTGGGGGGGGCAGAAGGAGAGCCCTGTTCCCAGTCTACAGGGGCACTGAGTTGCAGGGGAGCGGGGTGGCTGAGAGGTGAAGGGCGGGAGCTGCCCCCTGACCCCCTGCGCCCTGGGCCCCTGGGCGGCCGGTGGGCGGGGACTCCCAGCACCAGGGCTGCGGGCAGGGGTGAGGCCCCTCCCTCCCAGACTTCCGCCCTGCTCTTCCAGGGAGGAGGGAGGGCCATGGGGGGCGGTGGCCTCCAGCAAGGAGGAAACCCGCGTGTGACCGCCAGGCCCCCCCTCCACAGCGCCTGGGTTGGGGCTGACGTCATCCTGGGCAGGGACTTCCTTATGAGGCTGAGCAGGGCAGCAGCGGGTGGGCTGGGAGCAGGGCTGGGGGAGCCAGTGGCAAGGGAGGAGCAGGGCTGCAGGGGGAGGTGCAGGGCTGGGGCGGGGGGGGGGGTGGCAGGGTGGCTGGGTCCGCTCCACATGGGGCCTGTTCCAGAGGTGGAGAGGGGGGAGCAGGGGAGCGGCTCGGGCTGGGGTGCAATCCCCACCTCACAAAGCAGGGTCCCCAGGCTTCAGTAGCAGGAGGGCTGGTGGGGGGTGCGTCCTGGTGCCCAGATGGGTGGTGGGTGGTGTGTCCCTGGTGATGCCGGGAAGTCAGGGCGATGGAGTGGGTGGCTGTGGGTGCGCACGCGTGGCCTGTGACACTTGTGGGGGCCCTTTCCTGGGTTTCATGGTCTCCAACAAGCAGGGCAGCCTCCTCTCGGGGAAGCTGTGAGAGGTCCCCAGGGCCCTGAGTTGGGACCCCGCAACGCTGTCCCCCTCGCGGGTGGGGCAGATGGCTGCACGCCGCGAGGGTGCGTGGGCCCAGGGTCAGGACGTCTCCATGCTCAGGACAGGATGCCGCCCTCTGAGGCAGCCCCACTGGGCCGTTTGGGGACCGGACTGAGTTTTTGGCACCGGGGTCCGCGGTACCCCTGCTGCCCAGCGTGGGACTCACCATGGGTACCCGAGGCATGAGCACGGTCCCACATGGGAAACCAGACTCACCCTCTCGGCGCTTTCCCCAGCCAGCTGAAGCTGGGGTGTAGAAAGCACATACATATATAAAAAGCAATTTCAAATAAAGAAGCTCTATCCAAGTGTTAGGATGACTAGAACAGCCAGAAAGCAAAATGGTGATCGAGCTGACCTGGGATTGCATTCGTTTCTGGCGCGCTGGCCAGCTGCTGGGTGCGGCTCGGATCCAGCCAGGAATCTCCCCGCGGAGCACCCTGGGATGCGCCGAGCTGCACAAAGCCACGGTTCTTCACGGGAGTCAGGAAAACGCGCTGTGTGCCACATCGTATTGTATTATTTTTCAGGTTTCTATCACATTATTAAAAATGACCCTCCATGGGGCTCCTGGGTGGCTCGGTTGGCTAAGCGTGTCGCTCTTGATCTCGGCTCAGGTCTCAGTCACACAGTGGTGAGTTCGAGCCCCAAGTTGGGCTTGGCCCTGGAGGCAGATCCTACTTTTAAAAAACGACCGTAGGAGCGCGTCTGCATGTGTCCTCGCCGCCTCCCGCACCCTCCCTACTGCAAGTGTGCTCTGTGCTCCTGGGAGCTGCCCCCCCACCCCCAGGGATGCAGGCCCCGGGCTCCCTGGCCGCTCCCTTCTCCAGGTGCCTTCATGCCCCATAAGATGCGAGAAGCACTTCAATCACTGCACGTTAGCTTCTTTATTATTATTTTTTAAAGATTTTATTTATTTATTCATGAGAGACACACAGAGAGAGGCGGAGACACAGGCAGAGGGGGAAGCAGGGTCCAGGCAGGACTTGATCCCGGGACCCCGGGGTCACGCTCTAGGCCGAAGGCAGATGCTCCACCACTGAGCCACCCCCCCCCACCCCCGCCCGGGCGTCCTGTCTCCCAGCTTTTACCTGGAAGATGGGAAGTGTCCAGGTTCACGGTGACTTTCCGGACGCTGCGTGCAGGAGAGCCCACACGTCCCACCCCCTTGCTGCATTCCTCCCGTTGGCCGTGAACAGGCCGCGCAGCCCCCCGCCCCCCACGTCTTCCCCGTTACCGTTACCGATGACTAAGCGACCGTGTGTGGCGAGTCTGTGCCCCACGCTCCACCGCGGAGCCACGTGCCCTTCCCTTCCACCCACCCCCTCCTGCCGCCCATCTCAGGACTTCTAGAAAGCTCCGAACGAGGTCCTGTGAATCTTGCTCTGTGTGTCCTCTCCACCGGGTCGCGTTTGAACCCTTCGCGACACAAGCTTCCCGAGGAACCGCGGCTGGCACTTGGGTGCTGCTCGTTTCTCCGAATCGGCTTCGTCCATGACAGGGGTGGCGCGGGGCCCACTTCACCGAGTCCTGAGCTCCTCCCAGTCTGAGCCGCCCCGCTCTGCTCTGTGCCCACCAGGGAGACAGGAAGACCAAGGCCCTGGGTGTCACCTGCCCCCCGACTTGGAGAGTTAAAAACGTGCTGTGCAGGGTCACGAGAAATGGTCGTCGTCGGGAAGTTAGAACGAGGAGGGCTGCGTGGTCACGGCGCCAGTCCCCAGAGAGGTGGGAAATCCTCCCGATTGCGTGCCTGCGCAGAAAGTGACGGCTTTCTCTTCCCCACAAACCCGGAACACTCACCTTGACATGTAGACAACCAGAGGCACGGGCGGCCCCGGACCCCTTCCACTGTCTTTTTGTGTTTCTTGTTTCGCTTCTCCGAGGCATGTAGACGTGCGTCGGGATCCCAGATTCACCACGCCACACGTCTGGCATGCGGGCGTGCGGGCCGCTCTATCGCATCTCATGCCCCATATGCTGCGACCTTGGGGGAGGCCATCGCCCGTCACCGTGGCTGCTTCTGTGTGAGTGAATCTGGGCCTGGGATGGTTGAGGACACACGGGGAGCTCGCTACGGACGCCGGGATCACAGCATTGCAACCTCCGGGGAGCTCAGGCCTGCTGCACACACGCTGCATGTGAAACACGGTTTCAAGCAGTTGGCGTGCGCCATGGCACGTAACCCTCAGACCCTCGTGCAGGACCCACGTTTTATGGCAGAGGATGCGGAGCCACACAGAGGTCACAGACTTTGCAGGTCTCGCAGCAGTGATGGGGCAGTGGGACCCAGAGCCAGGCGCTCACCCCCTGGAACCCCGTCCGCGATCCTGGGGTCCGAGGCCAGCTGGCCGTTCTAGGACAGTCCATCGCTCCATGGAATAAAGGAAGCTTTAAAAATAAATCCTGGGGATCCCTGGGTGGCTCAGCGGTTTGGCACCTGCCTTTGGCCTGGAGCGCGATCCTGGAGTCCCAAGATCGAGTCCCACGTCGGGCTCCCTGCATGGAGACTGCTTCTCCCTCCTCCTGTGTCTCTGTCTCTCTCTCTCTCTCTCTCTCTCTCTCTCTCTCTCTCTCTCTCTCTGTCTCTCTCTGTGTCTATCACAAATAAATAAATCTTAAAATTAAATAAAAAAACAAACAAACAAACAAACAAATAAATCCTAAATTCAGAGTGCGCCCAACAGCAGACTCTGAGAGATCGGCGGACCCCGGCAAACCGCGCTTGCCCTCAGCCCCTCACCCGCCGCTCCCGGAACCTTGGCGGCAGTGGCGGCAGCCTCCGCTGAGCTGCTCATCGTCGGCCGGTACACGTCCCGTGAGCTGCTGCAGGTGTTCCCGGAATGCTGCATTTACTGGGTAGGATTCGCTTTTCGAAATCCTCCAGGGACACAGCCCATTGCAGAAGCGAGGTGTCCAGGTGATCCTTGCAGAGGCTGGCATATGTGGTGTCGAGGACCGGGTGGCAGGTGTTGGGAGAGTGCTGGCAGGGGGCCCCGACTGAGGCCCCAGCCCCAAGCCCTGGGCGGCCGTGTCACCAGGTGCTCCTGTGCTTCTGAGCCAGCATGGGAGCCAGTGCCGCACTGGAATGGGGGGTCCCCTGTGATCTCTCGCCAAAGGAGCATTTGCCAAGGTCAGTGAGGGGCCGGTAGGCCCCCGGAGAAGCAGCACCCACAATGATGACAATACCAGATCCCTTCCAAACCCCTTTGCACCCTCCCACTGTAAGCTCCTGGAGGACAGGGCCCACCTCTACAAAAAATAAAAAACCACCAGTACCTCCCCCATCTCGCAGTGTCCCAAGACCCCTCGGAGTGGTAGAGGTGCACCAAAAAATAAATAAATAAATAAATAAATAAATAAATAAATAAATAAATCCTAACTTCAGATTACCTATAATCGAACAAGAGTATTTGGGCGCCACCTTCTATTCATGACGCACCTTTGCTGCTTTTATTTTTATCAGGCAATCATGGATAATATTAATTTTTTATTCCTCATTATGCATTTGTGGCTTCCATTGGGTGACCTTGGTGGTGCATCCAGACGAAGCTTCTAGAGTGTAAACTACGCTCAACTGTCCCATCGTCTGGAAGCTTCCAGTATCTGGAATTGCTCTTTCTTTCTTTCTTTCTTTCTTTCTTTCTTTCTTTCTTTCTTTCTTTCTTTCTTTCTTTCTTTCTTCTTTCTTTCTTTCTTTCTTTCTTTCTTTCTTTCTTCTTTCTTTCTTTCTTCTTTCTTTCTTTCTTTCTTTCTTTCTTTCTTTCTTTCTTTCTTCTTTCTTTCTTTCTTTCTTTCTTTCTTTCTTTCTTTCTTTCTTTTTTTTTAAAGATTTTATTTATTTATTCACCAGAGATGCAGAGAGAGAGGCAGAGACACAGGCAGAGGGAGCAGCAGACTCCCTGCAGGACTCAATCCCAGGATCCCGGGGTCACGCCTTGAGCCAAAGGCAGGTGCTCAACTACTGAGCCACCCCAAGCCTCCCTGGAATTGCTGTGTTTTCTGTATTTTCCTCCTCACATCCTTCCCGAGCTGGGGACTGGCTTATCATTTCCTTTATGCCTTTTGCGGAAATCCCATTTTCTCCTCTCTTCCTGAAGACTCCCCCGCCCTGCAGGCTCTGAAACGCCGGGATCCTGGCATGCCCTGGCTGTTGTGCGCTGCCCTGCTGGGTTAAACGTATGGTTTGATGCCAATGCTTTGACTTTTGGGGTCTGGCGACGGGCCAGCCCCTGCAGTTAGGCCACCCCCACAGCTGGTGAGGGACTTGCCTGGGGGCTCACCTTTTGGAAGCAAACCCACCAGGACCCCCGCCCTCCTTTGTTACCTGTTACATGCTGGGCCACTGTCCCTAGCCCTCCGCCCTGCAGGGCCAGTACCTGACCACCCGCTGGGCACAGCTCCTCCCCGAACCCACCTACGAGGAGGACGTCACCCGTGAGGCATCAGGGTCCCCCCACCCACCTCGCTGCCAGCAAACCATCTTTTCAATGACAGTCCTCCCCATTGGTTCGCCCCACCATCCTGAACAATGATAACACCTACATTTAAAAATACACTTCCAGGGGCACCTGGGTGGCTCCGTGGCTGAGCGTCTTCCTGTGGCTCAGGTTGTGACCCTGGGGTCCTGGGATCCAGTCCCATGTCGGGCTCCCTGAATGGAGCCTGCTTCTCCCTCTGCCTGTATCTCTGCCTCTCTCTGTGTCTCTCATGAATGAATAAATAAAATCTTAAAAAATAAAAAAAAGCACTTCCAGTAAGGATTGTTTTCTTCACACAGGAAGTACTTGCCAACTAGCCTGGAGCCGTGTGTGCAGTCCCTTCCGAATGAGGTGAAGAGACAGGTGCTCCATTTCCATTAAACGCCGATCTTCAAGGCTGAGACTACACGGCCCTGCTTTTTATGCTCCCACGCCGCCACGTCGGCCGTGAAAAAGCAGCTCATTATTGCTTATGTGTTGATAAAACAATATACCCACACGAGATGCTTTCCAGGAGAAAACCTACGTGATATTAAACTCCTAATAAACACATAGTGTCCGTCGCTCGTCAGCGCAGAACGATGGTATTTCTCTTCAGGGTCTCGGATTTGCTGGAGAGTCTCCCAGGTTGTGAAGTGGACGGCTTCCCAGCGCATATGGTGTTCGTTCTGCTAAAAAAAAAAAAAAAAAAAAAAAAAAAAAGGAATACCTGCCACGTATAGGTCGAAGGTCTCGCTTGGAATGCCAAGGCCCTGCTGCTCCTTGGAGCCCTGGAGTGAACGGTTCTCAGTATGCATCTGGCAGCCCATATGGGGACGTACTTACTGAGTCTCAGATGCTTTATAATATGCTTAACCCACATGACATTGAGCTCTTCGTGATCAGTGATGTTCCTGAGTAGCGTGGGGTGCGAGGGAGACGCTGAGAGGGGCTACTGTGTCACATAGGACAGGTCACAGTGCTATTCCAATGACTCATTGGAGGTTCCTCTCTTGGGTAGGAAGTGGTTTCCTGGTAAAAATAAGCCTAAAACCCCACCCTTGTTGCCATAACAGAAAGAAGGAAACAGATCCCCGAAGGGGAACAGAGGGAATACACTGGGGGTGGAGATGCGTAATGCTTGCAAATCATGTCTGAAATCTTCTAGAACATATGGAAGGGAAGCACAGCTTAGCATAAACCAACGGGATCTACAGACTCCACTTGGCACGAGTTTATAAGGCAAAGACTACACTTAGGATGAGAACTTGGAAGGAGAAGTAGGTGTGTCAGTGGCATGAGGTCTGGGACGCAGGTAGGACGCAGAGGAAACATAATCTTGACCGGTGGAGAACGTTCCTGGAGTGACCATACATACAGCTAATTGCTGATTCTTTTTTTTTCTTAAGATTTTATTTATCTCTTCATGAGAGACACACAGAGAGACACAGGCAGAGGGAGAAGAGAAGCAGGCTCCATGCAGGGAGCCTGACCCGGGACTCGATCCCGGGACTCCAGGATCACGCCCTGAGCCTAAGGCAGACGCTCAACCATGGAGCCACCCAGGTGCCCCGAATCACCGATTCTTTACTGAGAAGTGAGTGCGTGGAATCGAGGGCTACTTACTATCGTTACGGCCCGTGTCCTACTCGGTACTATGAGGACGTTGTGGTCTCTATTTTCACGAAGTTCTCACTTAAATAAATGGCTTTAGATGTGCGGGGTTGATGCCGCCTGCCGACGAAGACTCTGGTGCTAAAGGATATAAAACATCAGGTCACAACCCCTCCCACAAGAATTGGGACTTTAGGAAGATACTTTCTGTTTGAGCGTTTCCACTGCATTTATTTTTCAGACCATCGTGGCTCCGCCCTAAGTGTTTCTCTGGATCTAACAAAGGCAGTATCTGCTTTAGAGGGATATGAATTAATTATTACTCCGGGATCTGAATTAATTATTACTGCGGGATATGAATTAATTATTATTCCGGGCCCTTTGGATAAACTTTTTAAGGAGATGCTGACTCATGATGAATGCCCTTCCCGCTGAGCGTTCCCTCTGGACACGAGGTTCCCATGTTTATAGAAGGATTGGCCCATTAAACATCAAGATGGGGGGAGGGGAGAGATGTCTAGAGGTTCGTTTAAAAGAATAACTTGGTTTAAAAGATCACAGACACACACAAAATGTGCGACGCCTTGGGAGGGGTCAGTATAACGGTCAGAGGGGCGTTTGGGTTCCCCGGTGGTCAGCAAGGACACCGGGCATCTTGCTGTTTACTCGTTTCAGGTCATCTTACTCATTTAAAGGGAAGATGAGAAATGTCTGCATGGAATGTTCCTGGTCTCCAAGAAAGTTTTAGCTATTTTAGTCACAGAGAGGAAATGGAACCCAGCGATGAGCCACAAGGGCCGGACGGTGACGTCTGCACTGTGTTGTTCCCTGGTGCTCAGAGTAACGGGTCATTCTGACTCCCTCCACTCCTTGCGGTTCACCAATATTCTTATTAAAAAGGCTATTTTGAAGTCATGTGGTAACCAAGGGGAACTTCCAGCCCGATCCCCTAACCGCGTCGTAACTTCCTCCCTGTAGCACAGGATCCCGGTTTATTTGACCCTGAGATAACTGAGATTCTTTCCTAAGAATCTGTGGTATTTATCTGATCCTAGAAAGAATTTACACTGTTCAAATTCCTCTTCACGGGGGATCACAGCTGTGCTCAGAGACGTGGGGCTTTACTACGGGACGGAAAACTAATTACCAATTGACTCTCCTTTGCCACCTCTTTTCCTGCCGTGTCACTTATGTTTGTAAATCACATCCGGGGAACACTGTGGAGATCCTAGGCTGATAGAATCGGAAGGTGTCTGCTCTCTCAGGGAGGGGTAGACTATGTAGACTGCGAGTCCCCTTGAGGAGGTGCGGACAGTGTAGACCATGTCAGTTCCTTAGACTGTGCAGGTCCTTAGGACTCCCTGGGGGGTGGGTGTGTGGACTTTGTAGACCATGTCAGTTCCTTCAGGGAGGTATAAACTGTGCTGTTTCCCTCAGGGAGATATAGACCGTGTCAGTTCCCTTGGGGAGGTGTAGACTGTGTAGACCGTGCAGGTTCCCTCCAAGAGGTGTAGACCATGCAGCTCCCCTCGGGGAGGTGTGGACTGTATAGACCATGTGGGTCCCCTTGGAGAGGTATAGACTGTGCAGTTTCCCTCAGGGAGATATAGACCGTGTCAGTTCCCTTGGGGAGGTGTAGACTGTGTAGACTGTTCAGGTCCCCTTGGGGAGGTGTGGACAGTGTAGACCATGTCAGTTCCTTCAGGGAGATATAGACCTTGTCAGTTCCCTTGGGGAGGTGTAGACTGTGTAGACCATGTGGGTCCCCTAGGGGAGGTATAGACTGTGCAGGTCCCCTTGGGGAGGTGTGGACTGTGTAGACTGTGTGGATCCCCTCGGGGAGGTGTAGACCATGCGGGTCCCCCAGAGGCCAGTCCGTTTACTGTAGTGCACCCGGTGTGTACCCCCAGGGCAGGGCCTCGTCTCGTACCCTGTGTCCCGGCCCCTCCCACAGGGACCCCGTCCCCCTCCTTGCGGAGCATGCAGGCTCCTGGGCCGCTCGGGGAGCGCAGTCAGGAGGATGCCCGGCTGCCCATCCCGGGACACCCCCGCCCCGGCCCTCGTGGCCCCTGACACAGCCCGTGCCCACAGCCTCACTCCTGCCCACGCCCCATGATCACCTCCGGGAGGGAGGGTGTGGGTCAGTGACGTGGGTTGTGCTTACCCCGGCATGGTGGCTTCTGTCCTTTCCTGAGGGGTGACGACACGCGGGCGGCCGTGCGCATTTGGTGTACACTGCACCATGCGTGTGGACCCAAGTAGACCGGCTTCCCCCTCGTTTCAACCCGCAGCTGGAGCAGCACCAGGGCTGATCCAGATGCAAAGCTCAGCGCTGCGAGCAGGGCCTACGCGGCCGCCCTTGTCCCCCCGGAGTCGGCCGAAGTCGCAGGCAGCGGCCAGTAGCCTTGGGACTGTGAGCAACGATTGCCTGACCCTGATGACTCTTAGTCTGGTTCAAGGGTCCCAGAGCGAACAACACAATCTGTCACCTCCCTCAACCCCTGAGCCCCCCAGGTGCCCCTGGCACCGATTTTAAAGCCCTCTCAAGGCTCAGGGGTGGAGCATTTGCCCTCAGCCCAGAGGGTGACCCCAGGTCCCAGGATCGAGTCCCGCGTCGGACTCCTGCATGGAGCCTGCTTCTCCCTCTGCCTGTGTCTCTGCCCCTCTGTGTCTCTCATGAGTAAATAAATAAAATCTTTAAAATAAAATAAAATCGGTGCCAGGACACGATCATCTTTCCGGAACTGGCTGAGCCGGGTGTGCGTGCGTGTGCAGCGTGTGTGCATGTGTAGCATGTGTGCTCAAGCAGAAGCACGGCCTTACTCGCAGCTATGGTTCGATCACCTTGGGGCTCGCTCATGCCTCCCTCGTTTCCCAACAAGCGCATCTCGCGGCTGAGTCCCGCACGCCAGGGATGTCTGGTCACGGACATGCTGAGGGACCGCGTGGTCCCTGCTTTCACCGCCCGCCCTGGGGCCGCGGCAGGTGCCCGTGAGGTGCAGGTGGAGAGAGGAGGGTCCTGGGGCACATGGGCCGGAGAGGGACACGGGGGGAGTGGCGTTCACGGCCTGACCTGTGGGTCGGTGGGTCGGGTGCAGAGTGGAGGGGGGGCGAGGCCGGCAGGAGGTGGCAGGGGCTGCCTCGAGGGTCTACCGTGTGTGCTTCCTGCACCTCGTCCCCGGGCCGTCCACGCAGCAGGGAGCTGGGGACGTCAGCATTTCCCACATGGGAGCGGCCCACCTGTGCCTGACCTGTGCCCCACCTGCACCCCACTGCACCCCACCCATGCTCTACCTGCCCCCAACTGTGCCCCAACTGTGCTCCACCTGCACCCCACTGCACCCCACCCATGATCCCCTCACTGCACCCCAATTGTGCTTGACTTGCACCCCACCTGCCCCCACATGCACCCCACACCCCACCTGTGGCCCACCAGATCCCGACCTGCCCCCTACCTGCATCCCACTGTGCCCCACCTGCCCCCTGAACTCCACCTGTACCCCACCTGCCCCCACTGTGCCCCACCTGCACCCCACCAGCACCCCATGTGTACCCCACCTGCACCCCACTGTGCCCCAACTGCCCTCTACCTGCACTCCACCTGCACCCCACGTGCCCCTACTGAGCCCCACCTGCACCCACCTCCCCCCACTGCACTCCATCTGCACCCCACCGGTGCCCTACTTGTAGCCCACCTGCGCTCCACCTGCCTCCACTGTGCCCTACCTGCCCTCTACCTGCACTCCACTTGCACCCTACCTGCCCCTACTGAGCCCCACCTGCACCCACCTGCCCCCACTGCACTCTACCTGCACCCCACCTGCCCCACTGTGCCCCACCTACCCCCACTGCACCCCCTGCACCCCACTACTCCCCGCCTGTACCCCACCCGTGCCCCGGCGCCCATGCCTCTGTGCAAATGCTCTCTCACCTGGCCTCTCCTCCCACCTGGGCATGCCTGCTGTGCGCCGCCATCCCTGATCTACTGGCCACCCTGTGGCCGGGCACTCGGTCTTCCTCTTACTCCACGAGGGTTTCCCGTGTTAGAAGCCATCACCTTAGGCAGCTACTCAGGTAAGATCCCCAGTTTATCGTGGAGTCGCGGAGGCAGCCCCAGGACGGAGGCCCTTAAGTGAATCTTCTTCACTATATGACAGTTAATATTGGCATTAGCAGGTGACGCCGCCCGATTGGTCCGTTTGGGGCGTCAGGATGTGGTGTAATGGGACTCGCCAGAGCAGCCTTGCAAGCCATTACGTTTCCGGCTAGAACGTAATTTAATTATTTGCGTTACTCCCTTTCACACCAATATACCTCGTGTGTCTTTATGAGATAAGGGGAAGATATCACCCTCTAGTTGTCACACATAAGGCCTATGTTATGAAGATAGCTTTTAAACCAACAGAAGCTTTTTAAAAAAAAGTTTAAGTAATCTCTTCGCTCAACGTGGGACTCTAACCCACAACCCCAAGCTCCAGAGGTGCGTGCCCTTCCAACAGAGCCCCCCAAAATGCTTTTATCTAAAAACATTTTAGACGAAATTTTATATAAGAATGGAGGAATTGACCCATCAACGCTGCCTGAAAGCGGTCGAGGACTCTTATGCAAATAGTAGAATTATAACAGCAAAAGGGAAGGTAGCTGGACAGTCATCCCGAAGAGTCTTCAGGGATTGAAAGCCACGCGAAGGACATATTTAAAATTCTGAGACCCCTTCTTTCCACCTGTGAGTGAGCAAAGGAGACGATCTCTGGCCAAGGACAGATTCCGCGTGGCAGGTGTGTCGCTCTGCGAGGACCAGGACCCGCGCGCCTTCCGGCTGCCCAGGCCCCTGTGCTGATGGAATCTGAAGCTGCTTTCTCGGTGTCACTACCTCTACTCCCAGGGAGTGTGAAAAGCGAGTAGAGACGCGTGGGCGGCAGACGACCTTCTTTCTGAGGACGTCTAACGCCCCGAGGTGGAGTCATTACGAACCGGGTATCCTAGAAACGGTGCGACTCATCAGCAACGAAGCCAAACGACCGGGTGGAATTGTGAGGAAGGGTGCACTTCGGTTGCAAAAATGATAAAACTGTCTCTATTCGTTTTTCATGGATTTTCATAGCAGGTCCTAAATCAGTAAAGCATTGCTTTTCCTGGAAATAGTTGTGACTCGCAGGACGCCGGCCGTTACGAGCGCCAGCTGCCACCGGGTTCCGAGACACACGGGTTCCACACCAAGAGCTTCACGGACGCCAAAGGTCACGACAACCTGTTAGAGCAGCTCGCGTCAATGTCCTCGTTTTGCAGAGGAAGAGCTTGTGGCACAGAGAGGCCGAGTAGCAGGTGCATCTGGAGCTCCCACCTGGCCCCCGCATCGGTGATGGCAGCCACGGTGCGATCCTGGGGCTCAGGCAGGAACGAGGCTCCTGGAGGTAAGCAGGCTGCGCAGAGTGACCGCGGGTACTCCGGGTACCCTGATACCCCAGCTGTGTGAAGCTGAGGCAACCTTCGGCCTCGCACGTCACGTCATTGCTTCCGAAGCGGCCTTGGTTGGAGGCTCTCCCCAGGCTCACTCACAGGCAAGTCCTTCCTCTGGGCTAAGCCATGATCCGGTGACCACGGGAAGCCGTGCAGCCCCTCGGTGGCCTCAGGCACGTGTATCAGTGGCCGATGGCCCCAGCGACAAATGATCACGAATGTGGTGATTCGAAGCAGCACAAACTGCAATCACCTCATCATCTATCGAAGCGACTTATGTCCGGTAATAATGGTTTAAAATCATATAAAAATCAGTCCTCCTCCCACACGGCAGCAACACACAGCAAAGACAGACAGTATTCCGTTTCTTGGCACAACAAAATACCAACAAAAGTAAGCAGAACTTGCACCTAGAAAGGGCTGTATAAAGTTTTATGAAGAAAATAATATGGAGTTCAGGGGCGCCTGAGTGGCTCTGTGTGTGGTGTCCAACTCTCGATCTCAGCTCAAGTCATGATGTCAGGGTCATGAGTTCCAGCTCTGCACTGGGCTTCCCATTAAGTGGGGGGTCAGCCTACAAAAAAATAGGGGCGCCTGGGTGGCTCAGTCGGTTAAGCATCCGATTCCTGGTTTTGGCTCTGGTCGCGATCTCAGGGGCGGGAGATCAAGGCCCAGGTGGGGCTCTGCGCTCAGCATGGAGTCTCCTTAGGATTCTCTCTCTCTTTCTCCTTCTGCCCCTCCACCCCCCACTGACATGCTGGTTCTCTCTCTCTCTTTCGTGTGTGCACTTTCTTTCTAAAATAAATAAATAAATATATATATATATTTTTTAAAGAAGAGAATATGCAGTTGTATTTCTGGCAGGTTCTATTCCTGGTAAACCAAGCCACTTCAAACACCCCTTTTGCTACAAACACTTGGAAATGTTGGATTCAGTATAAAGGGTGTGGGGGACGGGAGGGATGTGAATTCTCTGCCAAGTTCTCAAAAAGGAAAGGAGAATCCCCGGGGGCAGAGGAGACAGAGAAAATGAAAATCAGCCTGGAAAGTGGATGAGCAGATGCTGTCGAGGTCTCGTGGTGAGCTCATGACCTCAGGGTTGTGGCTTCTGTACAGATGGGCTTTTACCTGCCTGCGGCCTCCAGAAGTGAGGGAGACCGCGTGAGAGTCCTGCAGGAGGCCCGGGGTCCTCTGAGCGTCTGTCCCTCAGGGCAAGAGGTGGGGTGATAAGAAGTAAGCCAGCAGAGGGGCGGAGCGGGGCACGCGGGTCGCCGTCCCCGATGGAAATAACATCTCCCCTGGGAAATCTCATAAATATTGACTTTGCCTCTTGGGCAGACTTGGATTTGACATTGACACTTCCTGTGCAGCCTGTAACGGAGAAACTCTGTCCGTGATGCCTGCCAGGAGCAGGGCTCAAACCTCCCCGAAAAGACGTTCCCACGCCTCGGACTACATGGCATTATCGAGGCCCCTGAAGATGAGCTCGCAATTCAAAATATGTGCACACACACACACACACCCAAACCCACACAAACTTGATACCCTGTGGTCCTGGGGGGTCAGAAGATCACAGTGGGGTTCACTGCGATAAGCTTCAGGTGTCAGCAGGCTGGTACCTTCCTTTGGTGCGGGCGGGGGGCATGGATTGTGTTTCCTTCTCTCCTCCAGCTTCCAGAAGCCGCCTGCTTTTCAGATCTTCAGAGCTGGGCAGGTCGCTTCGTCTCCTCCCTGATCTCTCCCCTCTCAAGACCCCAGGATCCCACTGGGCCCATCTTGATCATCTGCAATAATCTTATCATTTTAAAATACTTGATTAAAATTTTTTTTAAATATAACTCCATCTATAAAGCCCTCAGGGCACGTGTTCCCATCAGGTTCCCAGGACTAGGTCTCGGACATCTTCGTGGCACGGGGCAGGGGTGCATCATTGCAGTCACCGTGGGGTTTTTGGATAGTTGAGGTCTACAGAATCTCCAGGTCTGTAGAAGGTTGGGCCAGACCAAATTTCTGTGTTTTCTTTTCTTTAAATTGTGGCTGTCCTTTTCATTTTCCTCTCCATTTATGGCAGCTGATGGGAGAAGGAAAAGAAATAGCTTATTTGGCTATATATAGCCAAATATATATATATATATATATATATATATATATAATATATATATAATATATATAATATATATAAAATATAGTATTTTATATTATATAATTATAATATGTATACTTTAATATATATTAAATATATATATTTATATATATTTTAATACATATATATTTTTTCAAGTGAGACCTGAAAGCTGTTTATCCATCCACGTGTGCCTGCCTGAGGTGCAGGGGTGCACATGCTTATTTCATGCCCCCCCCCTCCTGCAGCCTGGTGCCTCGGGCCAGCTCCTCCCTGTTTTGGGGACCGGAAACTATTTTCTCCCATTTCCAGATATTACAAAAGGCCAAGTCCAGGTTGACCTGGGTGTTTCCCATGGCTCCCGCACGCATCACGGTGTGGGGCATCCTTCCTTCTGCTCTCCCTGGTTTTCTCCCACCCCCCTCACCCCTACTTCCCCAATGCCACACCCGATAGTAATACGTCACAGGTTCAAAGTCAAATGAACATCCCGATGTGGTGTTTCCAGGAATATCCTCTGGTCCCCGGAGCCAGGGTCACCCTGTTCCTCCCATCTCCACACGACACCCCCAGCGGCCAGGAATGGAGCGAGGCTGTGTCCTCGTGGGTCCCACGGGGCTGGAATGAGGCACCATCACTACATTTGTCCCTTGGTAGATCCCACCTTCCTGATTCATGGAAAATTGTGCTAGAAGAGTAGAGGGGAAGGAAGACTCATGGGCCGGGAACCCCCCTGGTCTACACCAAAGGATGGCTGTTTCAGAGATTTCCAACTCGACGTCTTCCTCTCCCTTTAAATGCACTTTGCTTGCTTCCCTGCGGTCGCCCAGTCCAGGTGGGAAAACCAGAGGCTACTGACTAAATGAATAAATGAAAAGCAGCTCGCTGTATCCGCGCTTGCAAGTGTAGTCCTTTCACAGCCCATTTTCCCTTCTTATTTGTGACTTTTTTTTATGCCATCATTTTCCTCCCCAGCTGTGATGGTTGGTTTCATAGGTCAATCTGGCCGGGCAAATGGTGGCCACATATGTGGTCAGGTATTATTCCGGATGTTTCCGTGAGGATGTCTTTGGATGAGATTAACATTTAAATTGGTAGACTTCAGGAAGACAGATTTTTTTCCCCTGTGGGTGGGCCTCACCCAACTAGTTGAAGGCCTGCTTGGAACAAAGACTGACCTCCCCTGAGCTAGAGGGAGTTTTGCAGCAGGTGGTGGGCTTTGAGCTCCAGCTGTAAGTCTTCCCTGGGTCTCAGCCTGCCAGCAGCACCTCCTCCCGCCCCCCCGCCCCCTGCCCAGGACTACAAGATATGAAGTTTGGGGGGTTGGATTGACCAAGTCTCCACAATCCTATAAGTCAATTCCTTAACGTAGATCTCTTTATCTATCGCTCCATTGATAGATCTCTGTATTTATCCTGTTAGTCCTATTTCTCTAGGGAAACCTGGCTGATAGAATGGCCTTTTCTCAAACATAACATTTTTGTGGAACCTAGATGAGGTGGTACTTAGTGGTTTGGGCGGTGCAGGAGCGCCACGGAAAGACTCAGCATGGAACAGAGTCCCGTAGGGCGGTGGGATGGGGGCGGGGCCTGCCTTGCAGGTGACCGGGGCTTGGAGTCCGCCCTGCTGGTTACTGGCTGGGTGAGGATAGGTGGCTCATGGGACCAGACTCACAACAGAGGATGTGAAATGGCTCACACCTGCTTTTCTATGGGATGCAGTAGGGCTGAACAGGAGCACCATTGTTAGGATAATTAGGAGGAAATCTGCCAGGTTTTGTCTTTAAAAATACACTTTTTCAGGGATTCCTGGGTGGCACAGCGGTTTAGCGCCTGCCTTTGGCCCAGGGCACGATCCTGGACACCTGGGATCGAATCCCACGTCAGGCTCCCGGTGCATGGAGCCTGCTTCTCCCTCTGCCTATGTCTCTGCCTCTCTCTCTCTCTGTGACTATCATAAATAAATAAAAACTTAAAAAAAAAAACACTTTTTCAGGAATCAGGACTGACAATGGTGTTGCTGCTGTGACACTATCACCTAGGAAGACATTTCTGGGCTGGGGGATGGGGTGGCTGGGTGACAGGAGGGCACTTGATGGGATGAACGCTGGGGGTTATACTATATGTTGGCAAACTGAATTTAAAATGAAATAAAATAAAATAAAATTTTAAAAATGGGGAAGCCTGGGTGACTCAGTGACTTGGTGCCTGCCTTCGGCCCAGGGTGTGACCCCAGGGTCCTGGGATCGAGTCCCACATCGGGCTCCCTGCATGGAGCCTGCTTCTCCCTCTGCCTGTGTCTCTGCCTCTCTCTCTCTGTCTCTCTGTCTCTCATGAATAAATAAATAGAATCTTAAAGAAATAAAAAACCATGTTGGCCACATTCCTTTCAATCTTAGCCTTCTTGTCTGGGCTTTGTAAGGTTTTTGTTTTTGTTTTGCCAACATCACGCTTTCGGTTCCCAAAAGCAAGTACCATTTCCCTATAAATCGCACAATTGCTCGCTCAATTCGTTAGTCACCTCTGCTACTGGTACAGTGTATCGAGGCGCCTTCCAGGAAGTCTAAAAATCCTAGATCAAAGATGAGAGTGTGCGGTCGCTGGAAAACCATGGTCTTGCTCAATCGACGTCTCAGAAAGTGGAAGTTTAGGGTCCTTGCACGGCGTGGCCTTGGGGATTTGAGCGGTCAGCTTCGGGCTCCGCGTTGGCCCCACGTATTTCCAGACGGCGAGAGGCAGGGCGTCTCTCATCAGCCTTGTATCCTGGGTGCTTGGCCCTTGAAAGAGAATGACTGATGTTTGGCGAATGAATGATGGAGCTTCCGGGTCACTTCAGGGTGGGTTACTCCTGAAGACACATTAAAACTCGTTCTTTCAAAGGTTCACTGAATCCGCATGAGGTCGGGTGCCCGCTTCGCGCTGGGGCCTCACCCCACGAAAGCTAGGCTGATGTTTGTGTGGAGTGGCCAGGCACCCCCTCCCAGGGGGCAGCGGCCGTGACCTGGGCCGTGACCCGGACCTTGCAGGGCACGGCCTTTCGGCACCGAGGATGGAGCTGCAATGGGGGCTCGTGCGAGCTGGGGCTTTGTGCCCTTCCTCTGTAGCTCGGGGCTCGGGGGCAGGTGTCCTGGCGGCTTGCTCCACGGGAGGGGACCCCTGAGAGCCCGACCTCCCCACGCTGTGCGCCCTGTAACTTGCGGGGACCTGGAAGCTTCAGATTTCATGATCCCCACCCAGGAGCCAGGGTTTATTCACTACGGTGACATTCGGGCCGTGGCGGTGTGGACGCGGAGACCCAGGTGATTGGTCCCTGGTGGGCGGTGGGATATGAGCTCTGCTTGGAAACGTGCAAGGGCGTTGGCAGTGCAGGGGCTCTGGGCAGAGGTAAGAGGGGCTCCCGGCCGGTGCCCGTGTGGACCGTGCAGGCTGCACATCCACCCACTGTCTCCCCGCAGCTCCTTGCTCCCGTTATGGCCCTGGTTTCGCTCCCGTAGGAGGAGGGGTGACGACCTGAAGATAACCAGTGCCCCCCCCCACCTGCACCATCCCAGGACTGGGCTGTGATTAGTCTGAGTGCCTCACACCAACTGGGCCTCCCTTTGCTAGTGCTTGTCTTGGGGGTGAGTGCACAACCCCACCGTGGCCAACAGTCCCCATGCGAAGTGTGCAGGGGGGAAAGATTTCTTCTATCCTCTTGGTTTGAGGACGTGATGTCCGGAGCTATGGCTGCGTCTGTGACCACGAGTCAGAGGTCGAGAGCATCTCCGAGACGCTGACCCAGGACAGACCCTTCCGGAACCTCCTCCCTGTGAACCTCGTGTTACGGGGGTGGTTACATCTCCTCACCCGTGACCCCCACTCAGCAGGTGTTTTGTTACTTGCAGCAAAAAACAAGAACCAATGTGACCTCACCGGCCCTGCCTAGAAGGTTCCTGTGTGAGAAACGAGCAGATCTTAGATTTGACGTGACCAGAGGAGCCCACGGTGTAAGTTAGGAGCACATACAAGTACCTGTACGCGTACGTGTGTAAGAAGGAGGTGGGGCTGCTGCCACGGGCACGAGGGGCCTTCAGAAGTGAAGCGTCTGATCAGTCACTCGGGTGTTTGCCTACATGCTGCACCGCAAGCTGGTGATCCCTTGGGAGCACCCCCAGGATTCGAGTTTCTGCTGCTGCACTTCCTGCTGACAATCCGGCCACGGCTCGGCCGGCGCCCGGAGATGGGGGTCCCCATGTGGGCAAGGAGCCGGGCGCCGAGGCCAGGACAGGCAGCGGGTCCAAATCTGTCTGTTCCAGGAGCGGCGGGTAAAGGGAAGAAAGTCCTGGAAGGGGTACTGGCTTATGGGAAAGTAGTGAAACATCAGGCTGGGAAGAATGGACAGTAGGGGTTATGGTCCTTGGGCAAGTGAGCTAGATCTCAAGAGGCACTGACACCACTGTTTAAATCTTTTTATTTATTTATTTATTTTATTTTATTTTATTTTATTTTATTATTTTATTTATTTTATTTTATTTATTCATGAGAGACACAAAGAGAGAGGCAGGGACACAGGTAGAGGGAGAAGCAGGCTCCCTGCAGGGAGCCCGACGTGGGACTCGATTCCAGGACCCCCGGGGTCATGCCCTGAGTTGAAGGCAGGTGCTCAGCCCCTGAGCCCCCAGGTGCCCCATGAGCCACCAGGCATCCCGCATTTTTCCAAGGAAGCAAACGTGAGCACCCCTGTGAGTGGTAACTGGAGCAGCAGCCTCGCCAGCTGATGGCCACGGGCTTGCTGGTGCCCGGGGTGCAGGCTGCAGACAAGACGGCAGGTGCTCTGGGGAACACATGCCGGCCTGGCCCTGACCTGTTACCTCCATCCTCCACCCGGACCGAGGGGCTACTGGCTCAGGGCAGTGGTCACTATGTGGACGGAAGGATTCAATTTTCTTTATTCACTTAGGGTCTTCTACACGCCTCCACTGGAAAGACGGGAGCCCTTCCTGCAACAGCGCAGTGGTGTCACGGCGCACGGGGACGCAGACCCAGGCGGGTGGCACAGCCACGCGGGCCAAGCCTGGACTGTGTGTGTTGCACTACGGCATGGACTGCAGGTCAGCTGTTGACCACTGACCCTGAGAGGAGGGTTGTCGCGTCAGGGGAACCCCAGGAAACCGACTGCTCCCCACTGCGTGGGGGCTTGTGATCCTGGGGCAGGATAAGTCCTGCAGGATGGGAGAGCAGGGGCAGGAAGGTGCACAAGGGCGCGCAGAGCAGCCGCGTAAAGATCCACCGGGCAAGCGCGGGGACGGAGGGCATGAGCTGCAAGTGGATGTCACAGTCCTTGCCTTGACCTCAGATGGGCAGCACACAGCTTCCTCAGCTGGGGCAGGAGGACAGACATGACCCCTGCCCCGCGGGTCTGTGGCAGGATTAATAGTTCATGCTTGTAGAGAGCTTATCACCCTGCCTGGCAAACAGTCTACACAACAGGGATGTTTATTCGATACAGAAATAATAAGAATCAATGATTTATATACAGAAGATCCTGAGGAATCCAGTGAATAATTATTAGAAGTAATAAATGAGGTGAGCAAGGTTGCGGGATACATAGTGATCAATAAATTAAAATCAATTGTGCTTATGATACAATACAAAACAATATTTTACTTTCAAAGATTTATTTATTTGTTCATGAGAGAGGCAGAGACACAAGGCAGAGGGAGAAGCAGGCTCCATGCAGGGAGCCCGATGGGGGACTCTATCCCGGGACCCTGGGGTCACGCCCTGAGCCGAAGGCATATGCTCAACCACTGAGCCATCCAGGTGTCCCTGGAAATGATATTTTAAACACAATAGCATCAAAAAGAATAGAATATTTGGGAGTAAACTTAACAAAAAGCGGTACAAAATGTATATGTTGAAAACCACAAAACACTGTCACAGAAGTTCAATAAAATCAACATAAGCAGGGAAAGATCCCATGTTAATGGTTGGAAGGCCTCACACTGTGAAGATGCCGATGCTCCCCAAAATGCCGTACGGAGTCGGCACCAGCGCATTCAGAATCCCAGCTCTCCTCGCTGTGGAAATAGGCCGACTCGAGAATTCCTGTGTCACTGCAAGCGACCCAAGAAGAAAATAGGAGGATTCCTATTTCCTGATTTGAGAGTTTACTGACAAGCAACAGCCATCAAGACACAGCAGGACCTTGGAGGGTGGGGGGCGGGCTCTGTTGGTTTAGAGTCTGACTCTTGGTTTTGGCTCAGGTCACCATCTCCTAGTTGTGAGGTTGAGCCCCACATCGGGCTCTACACTGGGTGTAGAGTGCTTCAGAGCCTCTGTCTCTTTCTCCCTCTGCCCCTGCCCCCTGCCTCAAGTAGCATGCTCTCTCGTTCAGTTAAAAAAAAAAAAATCCTTAAAAAAAAGACACGACAATAAAAAAAACAAAACTAAAAACTTTCATGCTTCCAAAGTAAATAAATAAATAAATAAATAAATAAATAAATAAATAAATAAAAAGCTCTCAGAATGGGAGAAAAGTATTTGCAAACCCTATATCTGACAAGGAACTTGTATGTTGAATATACAAAGAACACTCACAATTCAGTAATAAAAAGACAAATACCCAAGTTAAACATGGGCAAAATCCCTGAGGATTTATTTCTCCATAGAAAAGACACAAAGGGGGCAGCCTGGGTGGCCCAGAGGTTTAGTGCCACCTGCGGCCCAGGGCATGATCCTGGAGACCCGGGATCGAGTCCCACGTCGGGCTCCCTGCATGAGTCTGCTTCTCCCTCTGTCTGTGTCTCTGCCTCTCTCTCTGTGTCTCTCATTAACAAATAAATAAAATATTAAAAAAAAAAGAAAAAAAAAGAGAAAAGACACAAAAGGCCAATACACACAGGAAAAGGTTCTCAACCTTGTTAGCCATCTCAAAAATGTGAATCAGAAGTGTGGTGACATAGGACATCAGACTCTCTCAAGTGACTTGAACCAAAGGTGAGAAATACGTGTTGGGGGGGGGGGGTTGTGGCCGAATGGGAGCCCTCGCACATTAACGGTAGAGAGGCAAACTGGTGAAGCCATCTGGAAAGCCATCCGGTGGCTCTGCAAACAATTGGACGTGGTTGATGTGCGCCCCAGGAATTCTGCTCCTAGGTATCGACCCAAGAGACATAAGAGCATGTGTTGGCACAGGGATGCGGCCCTGAAGGCCCCTCCTGGTAATTCCCAGGATGTAGAAACAACCCAGATGTCTAACATTCAGCGAATGGGAGAACAATATGTGCTGTATTTCTGCAGTAGAATATTCTTCTGTAAGACGGAATGACGCGCAGAGAGGACACACGTGGATGGGCTCCCACACATGGTGCTTGGTGAGAGAAGTCCAGCACGAGGGGCCATAGACGCAAATCCACTGATGGCAGATATCTCGAGGAGGAGAGTCTACAGGGACAGCAAGGAGGTCCATGGTGGCCTTCGGCTTGTGAGAAGGGCAGGGAAGGACCAGAGAGTAGCTAAAGGGGATGCAATTGCTTTTTAGGGTGACATAAAATGTTCCAAAATCGACCACTGTGATTGCAGCGTGTGTCGGTGAGCATGCTAAAGACCACATGGTCGGACACTCGAAACAGAGAGTGGTGCGGTGTCGGCGGTCTGAGATAAGGTGCGCGGCGGCGGACCACTCCCACCCGGTTTGGGAATTGGCTTTCCAGGTGCTAATCCCCGAACACCCTCCTGGTGGCCTTGTAGCTTCGGCCACTGGCCGGATGTTACCGACTTCTTACCGTCAACTTGGCCTCACTCGGTTAAAAGCCAAATGTCCCTGTTTGTGCTCAGAAACACTAGTTTTCACGGGAACGGCACCAGGATGTCAGGCGGTTGTTTGTTGTTTCCTTCATTTTGATGAACTCGGGACGCCGGGACCTCGGCTGCTCTGGTCTGGGAGGCGCTGTGACCTGGACGCTCCCCGAGCCCGCGAGGTGGCAGGGGCTTTGCTGCCAGCACACCTGACCTGCACTGAGGGCGGCCCTGGTGGGGTCGGTCCACCCCCCAACTGAAACCTCCCAGAGAGATGGTAAGTACAGGATCCGTCACTGACAAGGGAACATCTCTGGCAACTGGTAAACCCCAAAGTCCATCAGGATAAACACCCCTGAGAGCTCCCCATGGGGGTCGCGGGACCTGGGAGCGGGGACTGTGGCAGGGCGGAGGTAGAACTGCCCTGTGCACGGGAACCCTGACACCCCACAAGGCCCTCTGGACCCCTGACACCCCACATGCCCCTCTGGTCCCCTGACTCCCCTTGTTTCTCTCTGGACCCCTGACTCCCTCATGTGCCCTGGGAAGCAGTGAAGCCCTGCAAAGCCTCCCCTGCAGAGGGACACAGCTCCTGTCTCTGAAGCGTGCCTTTGGACTTGTGAGATGACCCTTCACCGCACTCAGGGCCACAACTGCAAATCCCAGGCTACAGCCACAGCTTAGTGTTTGTGGAATCAGCTACCCTGCCCAGCAGTAGGCTGGGGTCCCAAATAAGCCTCTGAGTTATCTTAAATGTAATTTCTAGAAGAAGATTACTCTCTGCAGATTGCTTTTGAGTCTGGGGAAATCAGAGAGCCTGTGGAGAGAGAGGTCGAGCCGCCTTCTTCCACGTCCCAGGAACGTGAAGCGGAGATTTTCTTCCAACCAGGGACTGGTTTGGGCTGACTTTATGTAGGTGAGCTGATGAAAAAACTATTTGGAGCCCACTTAGTTTATGATTGATATTGTTGTTGGCTTACATGTTTTCCTTACAATGAAAGCTCATCATAACGAGAACTGTCAGCATATCCTCTTTATAGAACCTGGCTTCTCTGTGCCATTCCCTCTCTCTCATGTATACCCAGTATGTGCTCTGCAGTAGGTGTTTTTCTTATGCTCTATCTCTATATCTGCATCTGCATATCTCAAGGCATATTTATAGTTTGCCAATTTAGTAGTAGAATTTAAAAAAAAGATACTTTGAAAAAATAAGTGCTAATGACACGTGCGGGCATTTTAAAAAATGCCTTGAAAAAAATGCAAAAAAATAAAAAATAATAAATGCCTTGAAATCACATAGCTTTTGAAATTTGAAAAATTTTTGGAAAACAAAAGAAAAATTTTTGGAATTTTGAAAAAAAAAACTCTTATGCATACTGTTTCTTAGGTTGATAAACTTAGTATTTAGGGCGTGCGAGCTAATTATATATGTAAATATATATATTCAGAATATTTTAATGAATATTTTTCAGCTGTCCTCCATCATATAGCTTGAGATCTTCGAATTTTATTTTTAGAGCAACACGATAGGGAATTTGATGCGTGGCCTGGGCTCTAACTGCAGTTGGTGTCTGGTTATGTAAAGCCACAGACTGTCTCCATCAGGAACGCACCTGGGAGGCCACAGACAGTGGAGATGCCTCTGCTCTGCACCTCTGTTAGCAAGGGCTCCTCATGGGACGTTACAGAAACACAGTTTGAGCTAGAGCAATGCGGCTTTGTGGTTGGGGTTGCTCAGTGCTCGGCTCAGTGCTCGGCTCCAGCCTCGGGTGGTCCTGGTGGGGGCTTGGCTGGATTAGAGTCCTGCTTCTGCTTCTCTGTTGCTTTGCTCTCACACACGGCAGGGATGGTTTTGCTGGTCGGTTGTCCTCCTGGGCCACGCCCTGGGTCCAGAGAGTGGGATATGACCATCAACTGGAAGGGGGGCACAGACCACCGGTGTGTTCCTGCCGGGCAGGTGTGGGTGTTGGGAACACACAGGAAGGACCCCGCAGGGGCCAGTGGGTTTATCACAAACCCCGGGGTGGAGGGACGGAAGACCCAGCATCCCTCTGAGCTGCTTTTTCTGAGCTTGGTTACCAGCTAATGTGGAGCCTGAGATGAACAGCCACCAGTTTCACAGAATAATTTGCATTTTTGATGCTGGAGGTAATACGTGCTGAGCAAAAGAGTGGGAGGCCCTCAGCCTGCACTGTGGTCCCTGCAGGGGGATGGCTTGCCCTGCATCCCGTCATCTTGGATCATGTTCTGGAAGCAGGAAACCAGAGGATGGAGAGGGCGATGTGGGGAGAGCAGCTGAGTTTTCCAGCACCAGGGGGTCTGTGTATTGTTCCAGGGCAGGGCAGGGGCAGGGGTGCAGGTGAGAGAGGGTCATGGAGACTCAGGGGTGCAGAGAAGCCAGGGGGAGATGGACACATGTCGGGGTTCTTTCGTTCTGGAGGCTGGGACACTCCCCCCCCACCGTCTGCAGACGTGCTGGAGAGGGGAGCACAGGCGGTGGGTGAGGCCCGGGAGCTGAGGGTGTAACTGCAGCCTGAGAACCAGGGGCGCCGGGTCTAAGAGTGATGTCCTGCAGGGCAGGTGGGCAGGGGGTGCACTTGGTGCTCCCGAGTCCCCACTGAGTGGAGGGACCCACACGGCACCTCTGACTCTGATCTGCTGAGTCCCCAGACTCGATGCTGGTGTCCTCCAGGACCCGCCGTCTTGGGAGACACACCTGCCAATCATGTTTGACCTGACACAGGGTGTCCGGTGGCCCAGGCGAGGTGACATACACGGCTGACTGTACCTATGGGGGAGGGCAAGCTGCTCTCGCTTCTTGTATGGGTTGACATGCGGGGAGACTGAGACACACAGTGCTGCTGGGTGACCTGGTGGGCTTCTACTCCCAGTGGTGGGGGCAGTTGGCTCTCGTGGTCCACCCAGGGCCCACTGTGCAAGCCCGCCCAGCCCACGAACCTGTGCACCTGCCTGAAGCAGGGCCTTGTCTAAATGGGGAGAAGGGAGCTCAGGTGCCCTTAAAGGAGAGTGTCCAGGTGTGCTGCTCTCTGGGGATGTGGGGCCACCTCGCCCCAGGCAGGTGCGGGGTGATGGTGGGCCCCACGAGGGAGCCGGATCGCCGCCCGCCCCACGGACACAGAGATGGAGCCCCGCCCCCCATGGCCATGGAGGCTGGGGTGGTGCAGGCAGCAGGCCGTGGGGGGCCCGTGGGGGGCCCTTGGGGGGCAGGGGGAGGGTCTGAGACGCAGGACCGTCCTGCCCCACCTGTGTCTGTGCTGAGCCCAGGCCTCCCTACCCCGTGGGTGCTGGTGGAGCGCGCCCCGGTGAGGCGGGACGGCAGCTGCGAGAGCCCGGGATGGAGCAGCTGACCCCACCTGCACGCGTGGCCCAGCAGGGAGCCAGCTGGCCGTGCAGCGCGGGGAGCCCTCGGGCCTTGCTGCGGGCCACGGCCGGCGAGGGCTCCTCGGAGTGACTTGGGGGCGACCCTCAATGTCTGTCCGGACGGGCAGACGGACGCCGCATAGCTTCTCTCTTATTGAAGAACAATCAGACTGTCTGGGCGCTGGGTCCGTCTCTTCCATTGGGGTTTGCTCTCCACGCCTGCCCTGGAATCCCGAGGCTTTGCTGAGCACCTGCTGCTCCAGGGGAGAGACCCAGGAGCAGAGGCCAGAGGGGATGGTGTGTGGGGAGACCCCGCACCTGGAGCCACTCAGGGAGTGGGGCATGGGAATCACCGGGAGAACAGTCCCCCGGCTTCCACACTCCTGCGCCCCCTCCCCCCACGGATGGTGGGAACCTGCTCCCCGCTGGGTCGGAGGCCGGGCCTGTGCAGAAGTCCACTGACAGTCCCCAGGTCCACCTGCACCTTTCTGATGAAAGGGCAAACAATTAAAATAAACCCCCTCATTACATCCCTAAGTACCATAATACAAGCACCACCTCAGGGCTGGCGTCCTGACATTAGGAGAGGCGCCGAGGCCATCCCGCAACAAATGATAAAGTCCTAGGATTAAAATCTCTCCTCCTCCTTCCGGCATTGATTTAAGAAATAGTGAGTTTATGATGTCTATGACGATTGTGCAAAACTTAAAGTTCATTTTTCGTCTCTCTGAGTCTTTTATTTCTTCCACTGAATTCCCAAATATTTGAAAACCGTCTCGATTATAAAAACGTGTAGACATAGGGTGACACTTAAACTAAATGCGGTGTCCTCAGCAGAAGGTAAACCCTCCGTTACAACTTCATGGCGACCGGGGACTCGCATCACCGCGTGCCTGGGAGCATTGGGGGTGCAGCCAACACCTGCTATTCTAAAATGTATGCCCCCAGGGATTCAGAAAACCTATTGGTTAATTATTATTATTATTATTGTTATTTTATTTATTTATTTATTAGAGAGAGAGAGAGAGAGGCAGAGGGAGAAGCAGGCTCCATGCAGGGAGCTTGACGCAGGACTCAATCCTGGGTCTCCAGGATCACATCCTGGGCTGAAAGCGGGGCTAACCCGCTTAGCCACCGGGGCTGCCCTAATCATTATTATTTTTTTAAGTGGAAGTCCAAGTGTCATATTTTTTTTGGAATCCCCAGAAATTCAGTGGACATGAGGCACACCAGATAGTAAACCGGTCTCCAACCTCTTTCTAGCCTTGCAAAGAGAGCCTCTAGCGGGTGTGCAGCCCATCGAAAGGGAGTGTGCAGGGTTATTAGCATTACTTATTTATTCAAATGACTATTTCCTGGACATTTACTGTGTCATGGAAGCCAGGGGGTGAAATGGCCTCAAGAACCAGGTTTGTGTTATGCCCCAAAGGACTCGTGTGATGGGGAGACAGAGCCCGGCACAGGGAGCACCCCTCAGAGCCCCGCCCGAGGCCCAGGGAGCTCCATGCTGGGGGGGCGGCTCCCCACGTCTGCCTGGACCTCTTGCCATAATTATTCCTGAACGGCAGTTTGTTCCCACGTCAGCATCTTCTGTATTTCATATAATTTTATAATTTAGCCAAGTGCGAGGGCCATTCGTAATTTCAGAGTTTAAATATTAGATGATTTATCATTTCAGAGCTTAAATATTGGATAGTTCGTGGTTTCACTGAATAGGAGGCCACTTCACAGTTTCACTAAATGCGGGATAAATTCCTGAACCAGGAGATCAGAGGGTTGGACGTGGTGCGCTCTTCCTAGGAAACTTCGCTCGAACGCTCGGCAAGTCACTCACTGGAGAACGGAGGGATGAGGGACGTAGGGACGGTATTGGCGGAGGTGGGCGGGACCCAGGTACAGAGGCTCGAGAAATCTAAACCCGTCCCGTGGATTCCACACGAAAGTCTGCAAAGGCCGCCGAATCTCTGATGTGTTCAGGAAGCAGTGGGCATGGAGTGGCTCTAAGGAAGGGACAGAGCCGGGGGCGCCAGAGGACATCTGTGTGGACTTCCCCAGCGAGAAACATTCTTGGCATTTTAATGTTTGTTTAATTTTCAGCTACTAATTTTTAAAAATTCACCTGACCTCCTCCGACTGCACAGGGGCTTTTCCAGGAAATAAGGTGCTGCCCCCAAAGGGCCGCAGGCGCGCCCAAAGTCAGGGTGATGGCACTTCATCGCCGCTGGGATTTCGGGGGGGGCACAGAATTACATTGTTTGTAGTTCTCTGCCGTCGGGGGTGCCCGTGAGCACCCAGGAAGGAGCACCTACAGGGATGAGGGCGGTCGGTGGCTTGGTTCTTCTCCGGGAGGCTAGCGGTGAGCAGGCAGGGATTGTACAACCCCAAGGACTGCTTTGTGCATTGCGTGGGTCCTTGGTACCTGGGCTCCAGATGCGCCCCCGAGGGAGCCTCTGCACATCTGTCCTCAGAAGCAGACTTTCGACGGGTGAGCGGGCCTGGGCCGGATCCAATTCTCTCCGCATCTGATACACCCCAAGCGTCTCGTATTTTCATTAGGTTTGCAAAGGCCGTGGCGTGCTCTTTAAATATAGGCACACTTGATGGGTTTTTTTCCTCCATCCAGTCCTCAATAATCACCTAAGAGAGAAGTCTGTTCATTACCAGGTCTGATTAATTTTACTGAGGACGTGGGAGTGCAAGGCCAGGAGGCACTTGTGAACTGCGGGGTGTGTGGCTCACCCCATGAACGTGATACTCAGTGCATTGGTGGAGAGGAAACGATGTTTATAGAAGAATAAAACAATATCAAAAGTAGATATGTTTTCCTCAAGGGATTGCATTTTTTTTACATTTTTTAGAATTTAAATTCAGTTTGCCAACATATGGTGTGACACCCAGTGCTCACTATCCCATCAAGTGCCCTCCTCAGTGCCCGTCAAGGGACTGCTTTCCTACAAGCACATATTAATTTCCCTGCGAGCATCTTCTCTGTGGCCCACTGGCGTGGAAATTTGGGGGATCAGAAGTGTGTCTGGGATGCGGTGCTCATCCCCGCCCGTCCTTCGTGGTGACGGCTGGGTGGGCCATCAGCACCCAGCACCGGTGAGGACTCGGCTGTCTGTTGCTGTTTCAGCTTTCTCTCCAAAGATAAAGGAAAGTCCGAGATTTTGCCCGTTCCCTTGGGCTTTCCACAAGTCTAGAGGTCACGTGAGAACAATGAAACCTTCAGAACCAGGAAAAAAAAAGTGAAATGTCTGGAAAATGTGGATATTGCTGTGTTCCTGTTCAACGAGTCTTGCAATAAATACTTGGGGGCAAATCGTGGGGCAGAGAGCTGTCCATTAAGAAAGGAGCCGAGTGAAGGACACAAAAATTACCAACTTCTAGTTGAAGCTGGTGGCTTCTGGGGCTGAATGTCCAAGTTCTGGAGCTGTGTGTGCAGGTTCTGAGGCTGAGTGTGCAGGTTCCGGAGCCGGGTATGCACGTTCTGGAGCTGGGTGTGCAGGTTCTGGGCTGGGTGAGCAAGTTCTGGAGCTGGGTATGCAAATTCTGAGGCTGGGTGTGCAGGTTTTAGGGTTGGGTTTACAGATCCTGGGGCTGGGTGTGCAGGTTCTGAGGCTGAGTGTGCAGGTTCTGGGGCCGGGTGTGCAGTTTCTGGGGCTGGGGCACAGGTTCTGGTGCCGGGATACAGGTTCTGAGGCTAAGTGTGCAGGTTCTGGGGTTGAGTGCAGGTTCTGGGGCCGGGCGTGCAAGGCTTTGTTCAGCTCCGGGAACATGCCACGTGCATTCTGCGCTGCAAACAGCAGAGGGGAGCAGCGGACCGAGTAAGCCGCGTCTGGGGAGGGGAGAGAAAGCAGGCGCACAACCTGAAGGCTCCTGTGATGAGGTCCTCTCGCTTTGTCCCTATTTCCATCCTGTTTGCTCCTCCTCACCCCGCTTCCTCGCCTGCCCCTTAGGACGGCAACCTTTTTACAAGTTTACCAGGAGACGCCGGATGTGCGCGTGCGGGGACAAGCCGACCCAGGGCGCGCTCGCACTGTGAAGGGCAGGAGCTACAGGGTGACAGCAGCTGCTGGGGTGGCTCCCGAACACCAGTCAGGACACTTAGCAACATACTTATTTCTCTGAGTCCCAGCTGCTTTCTCCCCCTAAAATTTAAAATTGACTTAATAACAGTACTTTCATCACAGTGTACTGAGGATTATTCAGCCGTGGCATCCGGCATATGGGGAGTGGCCAACGTGTGTTGTTGGTACTATGATCCATTTTAGGTATTTATTTATTTTTTAGACCTCTGCGTCCCGTTAAAAGCAGATTGGAATTGGTGCACAAATAATCCCTCTCCTCTTCCTCCTGTGTCATTCAAACCAGTGATGACAACTGTCACGCTCGCTTGACCTTCAGGGTCATCAGATCTAGACATCTAGGAATTAAGAAATGCCTCCCTGGGATCCCTGGGTGGAGCAGCGGTTTGGCGCCTGCCTTTGGCCCAGGGCGTGATCCTGGAGACCCGGGATCGAATCCCACGTTGGGCTCCCGGTGCATGGAGCCTGCTTCTCCCTCTGCCTGTGTCTCTGCCTCTCTCTCTCTCTCTGTGACTATCATAAATAAATAAAAAAAATAATAAAAAAAGAAATGCCTCCCTAAGTATACTCCCATTTGACTTAAAAAAATGCCCCACATCACAAAATCCCTACATTTGCGCTTTCTGAATGTTGAAAAAATAACGTCGTAGCGCAGAATACATTGTTTGAATATATTGTCTATATTTTTATTTTTTATTTTATTTTATTTATTTTATTTTAATTTTTTGTTTCTTTTAACTTTTTAAATTGCTTTGGGGCTCAATCGGTGGAACGTGAGACTCTTGATCTCGGTGCTCTGAGTTCGAGTCCCATGTCGGGTGTCAAAATGACTTTAAAAAATTGCTTTCAAAAATGTCAAAGGCTCCATGTGGCCGCCCACATTTCTAGCGGAGAGGAGGTTCCTCCTAAGTATTTCTGTGCCGTCAGAAAACTCAAAGTGTCGTTTATTATGTTATTTTTTAAAAGTGTAACAGGCGAACAGGGAGTTGTGGGGGGGACTGTATGGAGAGTCCAGTCACTGGAGAGGGTTTGGAGAGATGCCCACCCAGCAATTCACTGAGCTGCCTCTCTTGCCACCGTTTCTGTCAGTTTTGTGACCTCTGAATAATTTATCTTTGCTGAAATGTGACAAGTGAAGGCTTTTTCCTTTTCTCCTCCGCTTTCTCGGAAAGCCTGGCTCTTCCTGTGAATTATCAGTAAATCCATCAAATGTGGACAAAGGAGAGCGTGTGTCCTGTTTGGAAGATTTTGCATCTCTTCCCCCGGCGCCCTGGCTCCCCCGGCGAGGGTGGGTGCCTGGAGGGACCCTGCTTGTCCCACCCACGACCCGCCTCCCCGGCTCGCCCCTTCCCGCCTGTCTTGCCGAGAAGTTGAGCATTTACCCCCTGAACAAATGCGCCGCACTGCAGGCTGAAGAACACGCACGGTTCCTTCCCTTCTCGCCTTAAAATGTCAGGAAACGCATACGGTTCATAAAAATTCATTCTCACGTCAGAAAGTGTCCCCCCCTCTTTCTCCGGGTGATGGAACCAGGGGTGGGAGATGGCACCTACTGATTTCGGGTCTGCCCCTGCGTTAGGCTTTACTGACGTCCGTGGCTGTGTTGCTCTCGGCCGGTAACGATCTTGGACCCGCGAGGTCTGGGCTGGCGGCCTTTCCGGGCCCCCGGGCCCCGACCTGTCCCCCCACCTCGGATCCTGCTGCTCTCCTCGGCGTCACCTGCCGGCCGTGCTGCATTTGCGGGATTCAAGGAAGCATTTTATGCTGTGCGGGGCCGGCAGAGGCATCCCGTCTAATAAAGACTTGGTAGTTCCTCATGTTTTATTTAGCAATCGTTTTGCTGGGAAGCCTTTCCTTCACCCATGGAGGGAATCCTCAGGTCCGTTCAGGCAAATTCACTGCCTCCTCTTGTTCTCCTATTTTATTTAAACGGCTCCCGCGTTTCTAGGTGTGCGAATACAGGGTCAGGCTGGATCTCACGCGGCGGCTGTGAGGCGCTGGTCATTACCTCGTCGCCTGGGCCTGCGTGACCGAGACTCGAGAGTGATGCTGCCCCGCCCCGTGTGGGTTTTCCAGTTTTGGGACATAGTGGGGATTTACAGAAACAAGGCAATTCTGGTTTGCTTTTAATTTTTTTTTTTTATTCATTAGAGACACAGAGAGAGGCAGAGACACAGGCAGAGGGAGAAGCAGGCTCCATGCAGGGAGCCTGATGTGGGACTTGATCCCGCGTCTCCAGGATCACACCCTGAGCTGAAGGCAGATGCTCAACTGCTGAGCCCCCCAGGCGTCCCCGTGGTTCTAGTTTTCAAACCGTTGCAGCTATTAGGTAAGTGAGTGGCCCTGGGGGTGCTGGTGACACAACAGCAAGACCCGGGGTTCGAGCCCAGGGCCTCCTGTTCTCTGCCCGCCATGGCCCAGCCTCCATCTCAGCCTTCTGAGCCCCCTTCCTTGTGCACAGGACGGGGAAATGACGGCGCTTTGGCGACGGGCCGGTTGGGAGGCCTTAGGTAACGACATCGGTAAAGACCACGTCGTAAACCGCACGGCAGGACGCGGGGTTGCCTAACTTTTACTCCTCACCTGCAGAAATAATTAGGGCCCCAAACCCTGGCCAGACCCCCGCGGCTTTGTCGCTCGTCTAGGGCTGACGGGGGCACGCGGTGGAAGTGTCCGCATCCATGAGCATTCCCAGAACGTTTCTCTCCCCGGGTCCCCACAAAGGCTTGGCCCTGACAGATGTCGAGACCTGAGAGCAGATGCGCCAGGCCCAGCGCGAGGGCTCTGGGACCGGTACTGGTTGGTTGCAGGTAGCTCACCTGTGGTCCGTTGCCCCAGGGGACACTCAAGGTCTCTCCAGAGCGTGGATGAATGAGATCTAAGGGCAGGGTTCAATCATTTGCTGTAGATTTTTTTTTAAAGATTTATTTATTTTTATTTATTTATGATAGGTGTAGAGAGAGAGAGAGAGAGAGAGAGAGAGAGGCAGAGACACAGGAGGAGGGAGAAGCAGGCTCCATGCCGGGAGCCCGATGCGGGACTCGATCTTGGGACTCCAGGATCGCACCCTGGGCCAAAGGCAGGCGCCAAACCGCTGAGCCACCCAGGGATCCCCCATTTGCTGTAGATTTTTACTTTTATTTTTTTATTATTTATTTTTGTTTTGTTTTTTTGCTGTAGATTTTTAAATAGTCTTTGTTTTTCAGATGCACAGCAAAGCTGAAGAGGTGAAACCATGCCTGCCCACCCCGCCCCCCACCACCTCCTCCTGCATGTGCACAGCCGACCCCACAAACGCCATCCCTGCCAGAGGGTGCCTTTGTCACCACCCATGAACCTGCATCGTCACTTCGTCACCACCCGGAGTTCGACGTTTATCTTGGTGCTGCGCCTTCCACGGGCTTGGACAGGTGCATGATGACACGGGTCCGCCGTGACAGCATCACACGGGGTGGCTTCGCTTCCTTAAAAGCCCTTTGAGCTCTGCTGATTCATCCCTCTGCAATGTGCTAGGGAATTCTTAACCCCAATTTTATGCCTCAGTTTGCATATGTCTCAGTTTCCTGAGGGAACCTCGAGGTGACTTCTCAGCCACTTTGCTGTGGTCGTTACCGCTGGCACACCGAGGAAAGCCCCGCATTTCGATTTCTGAACGTTTTATTGGCGTCGCCCCGCATGGAGGGCCATTCCCCTTTCCCTGAGATGGGCCGGGATTCCTGGTCGTTGGTTGGCGGAGCTTGAGACCAATTCCGAGGAGCGCAGGACCATGAGTGGTGTGATCTGAGCTCATGACAGATCCCACTTTCTAGGACAAAAGCTCAAGCTACAGCTGGCATTTGGGGCTCCTAGAGTGGAGGCCGTGTAAAGTCCCATCAGGTGCCCCAGCCGCGTGGAGGAGGCACCCGGGGCCTCACCCCCACGTCCTGCTGGAACGCTGTCCCTGCGGTCCCATCCAGGACCCCAACCCCCGCCCCGTGCCTCCTCACCTCCGTGGCCTCCCTGGGGCCCTGGGTTTGAGGGAAGCGGTCCACAAACAGCACTGTTACTGTACGATTATCCTACAATCCCGAGCCCCCACCCCACGCAGTTTTTTTTTTCTTTTTCTCAGCCTGTCTTCAAATGAATTAAAAGTTCTGATTTATTTCCAGGGCCTTTAAAAAAAAAAGCTCCCTGAAAAGCAAATACTATTTGTAGTGGTGACAGGCAATTAGCAAAGCATTTAGATTTATTATAAAGCAACGGTGAAAGCAGGGTTTTATTTTGCTGTTATAGGAGGGCTGAGCGCTCGCTGCAGATAACGGGCTGACGGCGTCTTTCCCGCAGGCCAGCCCTTGTCCCGACGTGCGCGGCGGCAGGTCCGTGGCCGGGGCGTCCCCGTGTCACCTGTCCGCTCACACCTGGTCTCCTCCCCTTGTAATAGAATCGCTGTTTCAGCTTCTTGCTCAGGCGTTGTTTACTCTGCCCGCAAGGTGCTCCGGGTACAAAATTGCCTTCGAGTGAGAGCTGACATCGATCCCAGCGCCCGGCCGGGCATCCCCGCGGCTTGCATGTGTGGAGGGGGAGCTCACGGGAGCACTCGGAGGAAGGCTTTCTCCTCCTTTCAGGAGAAGACGGGGTTGAGGACCCACCAGAGGACCAGGGGGTGGAGGGTTAGGGAGAGACCTGGATGTGGGAGGACTTGGGGGGGAATGGAGGGTTGGGGAGAGACCTGGATGTGGGAGGACGTGGGGGGGATGGAGGGTCGGGAGAGGCCTGGACGAGGGAGGACCTGGCGGGGGAGGATTGGGGAGAGACCCGGATGGGCAAGGTGGTGAGGGAGGGGGAGGGGGCGGAGGGTCGGCGAGGCCTGGATGCAGGCCTGGATGCCCCCGGTGCCCACGCCCCTTCCTCCCCCAGGACCACTCTGCTTCTCCGTCCCGGCTCCTCTGTTTCCTGCCAATAAAATTAATTTCCTTGGATTCATTTCCAGCTACGTCCACCCCCCCATTTGTATCTTCTTCCAAGTGTCACTGCTCATCTTTTTTCCCCAGGCCACGTAGGAGGGAACAGTCTGCTCTGGGCCATCCCCTGGTCGCAGCCCTGGGGGACCTAGAGCCAGCTCAGTGCTCTGCGGGGCGAACCTGGGATGACGCCCCCCATCATCGTGGCTCTTACCTTCCAGGCCTAGTGTTTCACCCAAGGAGCCTACCTTGCAGACGCACCTGTTACACAGGTACACGCGCGGCCTGTATACGCGTACATGTGCGAACGTGCCACCTCGTGCTTGAGAACCACCAGGCATAACCACGTCATCGACCGACCGTGAAAGCCGTTTTACCTTGCGTGTGACGTCACTGACAAAAAAATCGCGAATGCTGGTAACAGTGTATTGTTAATAGCTATCTTATAGTCACAGTTCCATGAGCAACTGTTTATTTATTATTTTACCGTATTAGCTACATTCCTTTTTTATTTTTTATGATTGTATTTGTTATTCCGATCGTATTGTTAATAAGTAGATTATTACAGTAACTATTCACAACAGTGTATCATCTTTTTAAAAAAGATTTTATTTATTTATTCATGAGAAACACAGGCAGACGGGGAAGCAGACTTCCTGCAGGAGCCCGATGCAGGACTCGATCCCAGGACCCCGGGGTCACGCCGTGAGCCAAAGGCAGACCCTCAATCGCTGAGCCACCCAGGCGTCCCTCATCAATAACTTATCGTCACAGTCACTGTGGGATTTGCAGTGTCTCACGCCCTGGAGCATATTATTAACAATTATTGTAGCAGCATCAGTAATCCCCGAAGCCTGTTTCCGTGTCGTGTGCTCAGCTGCACGTGCTCCCAGCGGGAGCGCCCTGTCACAGGTGAGGATGCAGTGTTCCCCCCAAGATGTGTGGCTTGGGGCCCCGGTGCCCAGCCCCCTTGCACCCCAACAGCACCCACTCGGCAGGTGGCACGTGTGGCCTTGCTCGGGAGCCAGGTTCCATCTCCAGAGCCTCCTCGGCCCTAATGCACGTGGCGAAGGTCTGTTTCTTCTTGCAGATGAGGTGCCGTAGGTGCCTAAGACCCCAGCAAACGTGCGGTGTTAGGGACGTCACCCCTGCCCGCACCGCCGGCTAGCAAAGACTTAGCTTCTGGTGTCCGGCCCTGCCTTCCTGCAAAGGCCGCTGGAAATCTCTGGGAGTTCCAACACTGTGGCATCAAATCACAGCTCCCAAACTGCCTGTGACGGTAAGATGGGGTGCACGGGGCGCTGGGGGGCTCCCCGGTGGGGCATTCAGCTCTCAGGGTCGGCTCAGGTGGTGATGTCGGGGTCGTGCAGCCGGTCGACGGGCTCTGAGCCCTGCATGGAGTCTGCTGGAGATGCTCCTCCCCGCCCCCCTCCCCTGACACTCTCTCTAAAACAAATAAAATCTTTTTTTTTTTTTTTAATAAAACCTTTAGTATGCAAGTGTCTTAGGCAGGATCTGCTCTGACGTTTTATTAATAGAGCAATCGTGTAGCCCGGGGGCCTCGTATTTACCGGAGGGGAAATTAAAATGTGATGACAGCAGCGTGGTGCTGATGTAGCCATCGTGCACTGTGTGTGTCGCAGGTTTGTGGGACCTCACAGAGGGTTCTAGGAAGGGCCTTTAGGGACCCGCAAATGTGCGTCCCAGCGGAGCATGCTCAACGTATAAGCAGCACAATCTCAAATATGCGAGATTACGGATGCACATTTTAATAAAACGGGGTGAGAAAGTACCAAAAAGGTCATACTCATTAACAGTTATCATCCCTGGGCCTTGGGCTTTTGATTGATCACTTCTATTTGATAGTTTGGTACATTTGCAGAATTTTCTGGAATGGGCAAGTACTGCAAAAGCTTCTGTTACGAGAAAAAAAAGAGAGAGAGAGGGAGAGAGATGTGTTTAAGCAGAGAAAGACCACGTAGGTGATTCAGACGGTCCACCGCGTGTGACGGGTCAGCAGGAATGTTCTGGAAGGTTCCGCGGCCTCTGCGCCAGCCCATTTTGTGTTGCTATCTGTACCCATCACCTCGTAAAGGTTCTTTCCGGAAGCCGTGCGGCCTCTCTGGCTCCGGCCTTCTCAGAAAATCTCTGCTCTCTTTTGTCAATTCGGGCATAAAAGGAGTGAGCGAGAGGACAGACACTTGCAGGGAATGTTTCCTGGAGGTGATTTTTCACGACCATTAATTTTCCACTTGCCTCAGATTTTCCTTTGACTTCAGGAAATTTGGTTTTTATTGTCCTCCTAGGAGGCCCGAGGGCACAGGGTATTCATGCCCTCGCCTTCCCCCAGACTCTTATTTAAATTTAGATTATGGCCACATGAAAAATTTGTTGGGAGAAGTAATCAGCGAGGCCATATGTTAGAGTTTCAAAAATCGCCCTAATTTCCATTTGACTCACATCATAAAAATCACCCTCCCATTCAATCCGGCTATTATAAGGTGTTTTAGATGAGTGATGTGGCGAACGCCCGTAAAGGCGAGCTAATAGCAAGGCCTTGGTCTTGGAGAGCGCCATTAATCTTTGTCTCGCTCACGCACACACACACGCACACACACGGGTGGAAGCCACACCGACGCCTGGAGAGCTCTTGAGACAAGTACCTGAAAGTGGGAGGGAGACTTTGCATTTTCCTCCCCGGGGCGGGTCCTCGCTGCAGGGAGAGGCCCAGCGGGGGCTGGGGGGTCCTCTCTGAGTCTCGCGCACCTGCTGCCCACTCCTGATCCGACCCCTCTGCCCCGGCGCGTCCTGCCGAGGGGTGGTGGCCTCCACGGCCCACCAGGTCACTTGAAAGCCGGCTTTGATGCCCGTGAGAGTATGAGAGGCGGACCATCAAGCCGCCCAGTGATTCCTGGCGGATTTCAGTCCCCAAGCAGGTCTGAGTGCCCTGCGCGTGCCCTCCGTGTGCCCTGCCATGTTTATGAAAGGAGAGCTCAGCGCTCCTTGCCTGACTCGCTTGTGCTTGGCAACAGCCACCGGCTCCATCGTGGGTTTGCTTCCCAAACCACGCACCTTCCATCCTGGGGCTTGGTCTCACGCTGTGGCACCTGTGTGTGCGCTCAGTGGCTGGGGGGGGGCATCCCCCGATGTCCCTCCTGATTCCTGGCTCCTGCTGCCCGGACCGTGAGATTGGTCACCCCAGGGCGGGGGGCTGGTGGCATCGCCTCGTGTGCTGGTGGGTGTCGGGACCGCAAGGCCCCTGCTAGGAATCACATCCGTGTGCTCTGCGGTAACTCCGCAGCACTCGCACTCAGGACCACGCAGCCTCCACCCACGGCGAGTCCCGGCTCCCGGGGAAACAATCGGAGCTTGGAAAATTCTTCACGCTGGAGAAGTAAGTTCGGAAGAGAAACTTCATTCTTCCCCATTTCATTTTCTGACCTTGGTTATTAAACTTTCTTCCAATAAAAAAAACCAAAAAAACAACTTTCTTCCAGGGGCCCCTGGGGGGCTCGGCAGGTGAGCATCCGGCTTCGGCTCAGGTAGTGACCCCCGGGGCATCGGGCTCCTGGGAGGGAGCCTGCTTCTCCCTCTGCCTCTCTCTCCGTGTCTCTCGTGAATAAATGGGTAGGATCTTTTTTTTTTTTTTTAATGTTATCTTCCTTTTTAAAAAAAGATTTTATTTATTTATTTATATATGAGGGGGGGGCAGAGAGAGAAAAACAGGCTCCATGCAGGGAGTCTGACGTGGGACTCGATCCTGGGACCTCCAGGATCACGCCATGGGCCAAAGGCTGGTGCTAAACAGCTGAGACACCCAGGGATCCCCAAATGGGTAGGATCTTTAAAAATAAAAAATAAATTTTAAAAAAGTAAACTTTCTTCCAAAGACTCCACGGAATTTCATGCCTCTCTGGTTTAGGCGCGTGCTTTCTGGGCTGGAAGGACGGACAGCCTGGGTGGGGGGCGACCAGTCCCCACTCGTCAGCGAGCTGCTATTAACCCCAAGGAGTGCAGGTAGTTCAGCCGCCGGGGGTGGCTGGCTACAGAGTCACCCCATTTGATGTGAGGCTCACAGGGATTTGCAAGGGGACCTGGGGCTCAGTTCCGAGGTCTCGCAGCAGGATTGGGGGTCATTGGTGTGTATTTGCCCTTTGCACACCCCTGCAGACAAAGACGGGTGTGGCAGGTGCAGGTGGCCACAGGGAGGAGGACAGTACTCAGCACAGTCAGCCGGACAAAGCCCGGGCCCCAGGCCCCCAGGTGCCACCCTGCAGGCTCCACCTGTTGTCCACACCTTCCCCCAAGTGCAGAGAGAGCCAGCACCCACTCCCCACCCACCCCGGCCATGCAGATGACACCTAGCGAGCCACCCACCCTGGGATCCCGCTTCCTGTGGGGCACACGGAGACCCCTCCCCTGCACCGTGGAATTTTTATTGCTTTAATTATCACCTGCAGACCGTGTGGGAAATCTTCCTTTCCCTACGATAAAAAAAAACAAAAAAAAAAACAAATGGTTTCCTTTCTTATTTCTTTTCGAGAGAAACCCTACTGTGTTCTAAAGTGAACATTTATTACCGAGAAAAGCCTTTTAGTTTTAAATAAAATCTGGGTGGGTTTAAAAAAAAATTCTTTTTAAAGCGCATCTGAAAACATTTAAAAACTTGCATAAATAAATTAGTTTTTTTTTTTTTTAAATAACGTCGTTCCCTGACTGCAAAGCTCACTTGCGCGCCTGCTATTTGGAAACATTAAAAAATTTCGCACGCGTTCTTCTGCTAAGGATCTGCTGTGTTCGCGGCCCCACGTGAGATGGTGGGCGTGCTGGCTTCCCTCGCCGCTGTCCGTGAGACTGTGAAGCGTTCCGGGATTTACACCACATTGCTGTTTCTCCCGGAGTCCTGAATAAAATACAAATTGAGATAAAAACACGCCCGTGACAAAATTTTTGAGTCCAAGTAGCCGGTTGTGCATCAGCCCTTCTGTTAGCACACGTTCAAAACCCTCCACATGCACTCTGTTGCCACCTAATGCTTTACTAATATTTAGAAATACGCTCACAGTGGGAATTTGCAAATGTTCTCCCCAGAACTTGGGTAAACTGTATTAACATAATTCCAAATCCGATTGCTTTTTATGTGGTGAGAGATAGAAACTAGTGTTGCTATTTTCAGTCATGAGTTTGAGATGGGGAAAAAAAAAGACACTGAAGGAAAGCAGGAAGGTATTTATGAAATTACAACAGCTCAGCAAGTGTATTTGTGGTCGGCGCGGCGCCCTCTGGCCGCCCCGGGGTCCACGGGCACTTCTCCAAGTCACCTTCGGGAAGCGTGTCGTGTGGATGCTCAAGCAGAGAGGAGCGTCGCCGCGCATCCTGCGATAGCACCACCCAATCTCAACAAACACCCACGTTTTGCTACATTTGCTTTTTTTTGCTTTTTTTTTTTCTGTTTTTCCTCCCCCCTTACAGGATAATATGTCGTAATGCGGCTTTCACGGAAGGTCGTTTCAACCCCACGTCCTTCCCCGCGTCTTGGAGTGGTGAGGAGGTTCCCCAGCAGTGCCGCTACCACGCAGCACAGGTCAGGACGTTCTTCCCTGTAGCCGATGCCCCATCCACAGCCAGGCCTCAGCTGTCCTGATTCACCGCCGATTCCCTCAGGTCCGGGGCCGAACAAGGTCCATGCGTTGTCAGGGCTCCTCTAAATCTGCAGTTCTGCTGCCCTTCATTCCCCTGATCCTTCTTCCTCCCACTGCCTTGAAGAATGTCCCGTGTGCTGGTTCAGTCGCATGTGTCAACTTGGCATATCTGCTCAGACTTTATTCCGGGTGTGTCTCTGAGGGCGTTTTTGGAAAAGATTCACATTTAAATCAGTGGACTTTGAGTAAAGCAGATTATCCTCCCCCACCTGTGTGGTGGGCCCCATCTAATCAGGTGAAGGCCTCAATAGAACAGAAAGACCTACCTCCCCAAGCAAGAGGGAACTCAGCCGGCAGGCCGCCTTTGGACTTGAACTGTAACATGGGCTCTTCTCTGGTCTCCCGCCTGCCGGCCGACCTTGCAGGTCTCAGACTTACAAGCCTCCCTCATCACCTGGGCCAGTGCCTTAAAACACCTTTGTCCATGTACGCACAACCTGTTGGTTCTGTTCTCTGCAGAACGCTCCTGCATCTGCAATCTAGCAGCGTCTCTTTGCTTCCTCAGGGTGCTTTTCATGAACCCTCCATCCCCTACATTTCCCATCAGTGGAGGCTGGCGCTAGCTGCAAGGTCCAGTGCAGTAGGCACTAACCGTGCGTAGCTATCTAAATTCAAATGAACCAAAGTCAGATAAAATGAATTCAGCTCTGCAGTCTCACTGGCCACACTTCAAGAGCTTAATAGCCACCTGTTTCTCGTGGCTGCTCCACCGGGGAGCACAAATACAGACCATTTCCATCACTGCAGAAAGCTCTGTCGGACAGCGATTTTTTTAGGAGCCTGGATGTATTCGCAGCCAGCATTTAAGCAGGAATATTTCATAGGCTGTGCATACGTGGGCCTTTAATGCTGTCTTATTTTCTCTCCCTCCTTCCAGGGTTTTCTTGCACGAGCTGTAGAATCGAATGCTCTCTGAGACTTTCTAGACCTTCTGTCCTAGTCTGTGGGGGCTGTTGCAACAGGATGTCACAGACGGGGGCGGGATGGTGGGGTCCAAGCAATAACACAGCTCTGGGGGCTGTGGGCAGTGGATCTGGAGTCTGCTGGGAGCTCCTTCCTGGCTCACAGACCAGTCCTCTGGCTGTGTCGGGGTCCTGTGGAGGCGTGAACGGGTGCTCCGGGGTCTCTCCTGCAAGGGCACTAATCCCACCGTGGGGGCTGCACCCTCTTGACCTCATCACCTCCCCCAGGCCCCACATCCTAAGACCGGCTCCTTGAGGGGCTCAGTGTATGGATGTGGGGGCACATAGCACCAAGACCATGGGTCCACTTCATGCCTGAAGTACTGGTTTATGGAGTGCTTGGCCTCAGCCGGCCTGTTCTCTAAACTGAAATGCCTCTGGCAGCCTCGGTGGTTTGGTCCTGCCGGGTGCGGGGGCGGTGTCTTTCCTGCCGCAGCCATGTCCCGGTGGCCTCCTTGGTGACCCCACAGCACCTTCTGGGATGTCCCTGTGTGCGGGGCTTCTCCACCCTGACTCTGAGCTCTGCCCCCCTCGTCCTCACGTCCGTGTCGGTTGTTGAAGCCACACAGAGACGTGTGATGCTTTCCTGTCCCGGGGAGCTCATAGCCCCGAGGGGAAAGTGCTCCTGATGACCGTGCAGAGGTGCAGGACATGCACGCACACACACACATGCATGCACACGCACACACACGGTACACACATGCATGTACACACAGCACACACACACACACACACACACTCACATGCACACAGCACTGTGACCCCGTGTCCGCTGGTCCCTTAGATCCCTAACCACATTGGCTCACACAGTGAGGTCCCTCGGCCAAACAGCCTGGTGGCCCTTCCAAACTTCTGCAGTTTCTAAATCCAATGCTCTGATGTCAAATTATGCTCCTCCTCTCAATTTCATTCAGATCCTGCTCTCTCCAAAAATCTTTACCCTTCTGTATCCCTTTGCATTAGCTTCCTGGGGCTACCTGGGGCCTCTTGGGGCTTCCTGGGGCTACCTGGGTCCTCTTGGAGCTTCCTGGGGCCTCCTGGGGCTTCCTGGGGCTACCTTGCGCCACCTGGGGCCTCCTGGGGCTTCCTGGGGCCTCCTGGGGCTACCCGGGGCTACCTTGGGCCACCTGGGGGCTACCTGGGGCTTCCTGGGGCTACCTGAGGCTTCCTGGGCCCTCCTGGGACTACCTTAGGCCACCTGGGGCTTCCTGGGGCCACCTGGAGCTTGCTGGGGCCTCTTGCGGCTTCCCGGGGCCATAACAAACCAGCCCACACTGGGAGTGAGGGGGTTAGGACCACAGAAATCTACCATCTCAGCATTCTGGAGGCCAACGGGCTTGGTTCCCTCTGGAGGCTCCAGGGGAGCACCTGTTCCAGGCCTCTCTCCCAGACTCCCAGGTCCTGGGGGTGCTGCCGGCAACCCTGGGCCTCCCTGACTTCTGGATGCATCACTCTGACCTCCGACTCTGTGGCCGCAGGGTCGTGTCTCAGTTGAAATCTCCTCCTCTTAGGGACACCATCACACTGGCGTAGGGTCCACCCCACTTCACTGATCACATCTGCAAAGACCCCCAGGTCCAAACAAGGTCACATTTCCAGGTACCCAGAGTCTGGGCTTGAAAATGTTGTGGGGACACAGCTCAAGGCACCGTGACTCTGGTGTGTGTTCTTCCAAGAGCTTGTAAGAAAAACAGCAACAGGTCACAGAGCACTTCCTCCGTGGAGCAGTGTTCTGGACGTGTGAGCGTAGTTTTTTAAAAAAAGATTTTATTTATGTAAGAGAGAGTGAGGGAGCAAGCATGCACAGGGGCAGAGGGAGAGGGAGAGTCAGACTCCCCGCTGAGCAGGGAGCCCGACGAGGGGCTCGATCCCAGGACCCCGGGGTCATGGCCTGAGTAGAAGGCAGACGCTTCACGGACGGTGCCCCCAGGGCCCCTGCCACGCGTGTTGTTAGGCTCTTCCTGTGTGACTGTCTGCCCAGCGGGAACACCAGGGTCACGGCTGCACAGACAACGTCCCCTGTCACCCCCTGGTCCCCGACACCCGCCCTCAGACGCTTACACCCTGGGACAGCCCGCTGGAGAGCGGGCGATTCCTTCTCGTCCAAGGGCATCCTCCCGGGCCCCCGGGCGTGTCGCTCAGCAGGTTCCGAGGCCAGATGCTCTGGAGAGAGATCGTGGTCCAGTCGCTGGTTGAAGGTGGAAGGAAGGAGCTGCGGGGGCCGGGCCTGGTGCTGGGAGGCCGCACCCAGGGGCCCTGTGGGCTCCGGTGTCCGCAGGGCGCTCGCTGCTGGCTGACCTGGGACGACAAAGGCGAGCCTCCCTCCGGACTGTGCTTGAGGCCTGGCCCAGGTGGCCGGTCCGACGCCCACAAATGATGCCAGGAGGTGAGCAGTGGGGAGCAGGCAGGCGGGGAGACTGGGGTGATCGACGAGTGCCTCTTTCAGCGCCGCAGCCACAAGTACCCCTCACCCCACAGCAGCTGAGCGTTCATTCGCTCAGCACCCTACAGCATCTCCCTATACCAATGTCTAGAATGCACGGCGTCGCTTCCTGGTTCTGTGGAGGGCGATAGAGACCTGAGGGGCACTGGGGGCGCTAGGCGGGGCGTGGGGAGGCCTAGGGACTCTGGAGGGAGGGTGGGCCCAGAAGGCCCTCCCCCGTGCCTGCGGGTGACCCAGTGCACGTAGGCACCTCCAGTCCGTGCAGTCTCTCCGTGGCGTCAGGAGTGGTCGCCTTCGCCCAGGCTCCCAAATGCTGTTCAGCTGCAGCGGGGTGGGTGGCCCCCAAAGCTGCGTCCACGTGGAACCTCAGGGTGCCACCTTGTTTAGAATAAGGGCCCCGCGCAGATAGGACGAGGGTGAGGATTTCAAGATGAGCACTTCCGGTATCCTACGTGCAGTGACAGGTGTCCTTAAAAGAGACAGAAAGGGAGCGGACACATGGAGAGACACGGTGAAGCCGCGTGGAGGTGAGGCAGGGAAGGGAGTGACGGTCTGTGAGCCAAGGGCCGCCTTGGTCTGCCAAGAGCCTGGGGAGGGCGGGCAGGGAGGGATGCTCCCCGGACCCCACCGACATCTGGATTTGGACCCCAGATCCAGGAGGGGGTCAATGTCGGGCATCTTGGCTGTGGCTCAGGAACCCGTGCAGGAGCTTAAACCAGTGCCTCATCCAGTCCACACCCCAGCGAGGCCTCCCCAGGTCACCCGGCACCATGCCCTTTGTTATTCAGAATAAAGAAGTAGATTCAAGGAACTTCCTCTTTCACTTGAGCTTCATGGGACGTGAATTTGCACCATTAGAGATTCACTTCGTGGGCTTGAACAAGCCTGTTACAGGCAGGAGAGATCCTACGTGAGTCTGCAACCTTGTAGGGAGGGTTGGATTCGAATTCATTGACAAGAGACTTTTGGGTTATGTAAGAAGGCAGTGGGGTCCCCGTCCCCCCCCTCCCACCCCTGCCTCCCCCAGAGTCCGTAGCTGTGAGGCCGACCCACTGTTCATGCAGCACCTGCTGGACCCTCCTGGGCCACTCCTGGGGCTTGGCGGCCAGGGGACCGCAGGCCTGCTGCTGCTGTGCTGGGAGCCGGGAAGCCGTCTGTGTGGACGCGGCCTCGTCTGACCTCTGGCGGCCTCCGTGGAGCCGGGCTGGCCGGCACGGTGACACACCTTTACCTGGTGCCGTGGCAACAGGGTTTCCAGAGGCTTTGCCGTTAGTGGGGAGCTGCCGTGCCCCTGCAGCCCCGTGCGGCAGCTGGCCTCCCTGCGGGGATGTGGACACTGAGGCGGGGCCCGCATCTCCAGGACCCGCGGTGGTCCGGGTGCAAGGCACAGCACCCGGGGACCAGGCCAACCATCGCCGCAGCGCCACACGGCGGTCTGAGGCTCTGGGGGGAAACGTGGGCGACTCTGATTTTCTAATGGTTATTTGTTCCCCAAAAACATTAAAGGAGGTAAAAAAAATATTGCAAATTAAGTGTATTGAGACTCACATTATTTTACATTTAAATATCGTATTTATACCTGGGCCAGGATTTATTACGGTTTCACCTTCTTGGGTTTAATGGAAGCAAAGTCATCCCTGGTGTCTCCGAAATTGACTTCATCGCTGCGTTTTCGAAAGGCCTCGTGAATTAAACCGGGAGACGGTGCTCGGAAGCATGTTAGATGAAATTTTTTTTTATTATTGTTAGATGAATTTAAAACTTTACCAAAAGACATGAATATTGAAAATAAAAGGCAAGAAGCTGGAGATGCGTGATTCATCGGATGAGTGTACCAATTACCATGGAAAAGTGGATATTACATAGAAATCTGGGAGCCTATATGCGTCCCGATTTTACATTTCAAGTGGAGGCGTGCAGAATTAAACAAACTATCTTCAGATTCTGCATTTTTAACCAGAAATAAGTTATTTTGCAGGAATATCCCTGCTTTTCAAATGCCAGCCCCTGTCTCGGACCTGAAAATCTTGAAAGTTACAAGGCTTGGGAAAACCTCATTGGTTTTCAGCAGCCCGAGTTGTCAATAATCGATAATGTAAAACTGGCACCGTGTTTGGATCTTTTTAAAAAATTTTTTAAATTTTAAATTTTAAACTTATTTATTTATTACCGTGTTTTTTTAAATAATAAATTTATTTTTTATTGGTGTTCAATTTGCCAACATACAGAATAACACCCAGTATTACCGTGTTTGGATCTTGCCCAACGTGGTGATTCTATCAATTGAAGAGAGGATAAGTGGAGGGCAGATTTTGAAAATAGTTATCGATGACTTTGCTTCCATTCATGTCAAGGAAAAAAAAAATCATAATGAATTTTGTCTCCGGTGTAAGCAAAAAGCATCTAAACTTAAAACACTGCTGTGACATTGAATATACCCATTTTTCATTTTTTCCCGATTTTTCAATGACCCGACTGATCTAAAAGAAAAATTAGTCATTGAAAAAGTTAATGAAACGCAGACATGATGGTGCTCATCTTCCCTTTGACTCGGCTCAGGGCCATTGGACCCTGTCTTGATTTAAAATTGTGATTTTTGTTGTTGTTGTTGTTGTTGTTGTTGATCATGAACTTTTCTGTGTGAATCTTGATTTTTTTTTTGCAACGTCAGCTGAAAATGTGGATTGCCTTAATGACCAGGGCCCCTGGGCACCGCCTCTGAGTCTCCCGCTTGCCCCCCACCCCCCCGTGGCTGGACACCTGGGTCTAGCTAATCGGACCAGGACACGGGTGCCTGAGATGGAGTGATGTTGGCTTGATCGAATCAATCGGGAGGTGCATCTGGAAATATCGTGGATGTTTGGGAAATTCGAGGCGTCTGGGGCACAAGGAACCTGTCCGTCGGGAAGGACACGTGGTGGGCACGATTCCTTCCTCCTCTGGCAGGTCCCCTGTGCTAGGAGCAGCCCTGCTGGTGGGGAGGACGGCCGGGGGCGTCGGGGGACGTGGCAGGCAGTCTGATGACATCCTTGCACAGCCCTGGCCTCTGTCGGGACCGTCTGGGTGCCGCGGGGGCCCGCGGCCTGGGAAGGACAGGCTGGGACGCCCTGGCAGGCCCGGCCTTCGGCCACCAGGGACGCTGTGCTGACCCCGCATCCCGGGATGCGCACCCTCCCTGCGGGTCAAGCCTGAGGTCACGCCGTGTCAGGTGTCCTCCCCAGAATTCTTGGTTTTTCACCTGGGACAGACGTAGAGCCTGAGTCATAGGAGGCGAGGAAACAGTCGCCCACAGTACAGGAGACATTTCCTCATCCCTAGAACGTCCCTTCACCTCTGTGCCCGCCAGCAGGTGCCCTGGCGGTGACTGGAGGGGGGCTGTGCCGGAGGCCCTCGGGGAGGCCCTTGCTCCTTGGGGGGGTGCTCTCCGGCCTTCCTCCGTGAGGTCATCTCTCGCTTGCCCGGAGCCCGGAACCGGGAAAAAGAAACACAAGGAAATTCTTTAGCTTGTTAGCGAATGCTATTCAATTTATCGAAAAATACGAATTTGAGCGGGACACCGGGCCGGTCCCGGCATCTTAGTTCAGTAACCTTCTCTGACGGGAAACCCGTGTCGTGTGCTAGAAATAGCGCCTGTAACTCCCGGGCTTCTGGAAGCTTCTCGGGAGCCGGGTAAATAGGGGACGGGTACCGGGCTGCCGGATTGCTGCCGAGCCTCGTGAGTCAGTGGCTTTCCGGGAAGGTCCTCTGGCCTCAATCGTGGGGGCTGCGTGAGGATGGGGGCTCCTTTGTCTCCTGTGATCCATCAACCGTGTTCTGTGGTGGGGCTCCGGGGCCTCAGGGGCTGAAGGCGCACGGGGAGCCCCCGGGCCGGCGGGGGTGGGGGACTTTGGGGGGACCTCCGCCGTCCAGGACGGAGCGGCCGTGCTCCTTGACGTGGGCTGTCTCAGCGAGCGCTTTCTGTGGGTGTCTCGTCTCTAGCGGGGTGCCCGACACAGGGATCCCAACCCGGACAGCAAAACCCACTTTCAGCAGCACATTGGAGGCCCCGGACGCAGGTTGTGGGGCGATTAGCGATGTTGGCTCTTTGGACAGAAGCTCCCAGAAGCTCCTCCCGAAACGGTCCAGCGGCTCTTCGCCGGGGGAGCTTTGTTGTCATCGTTAGCATTTTAATGAGATCCCGGCCTCATTTCTCACTGTCTGGTAGGAAATGCGGAAAATTGACCAGAGGAGATTCATGCTGCTCCCCTGGATTGTTAAAAAATATGATTTGTCTTCTATGGCCACCGGCTCCTTCCCTCTAAAGGAGGGGCGTGCCCAGACCCCGACGAGTAAATGAATGCTGGTGCAGTGACTGATGCACCTCACGCCGTAAAGCTGGCCGACGATTTCTTTCATTCTTCTTCTTTTTTTAAATGGACGTTGGTAGTTTCTGATGGCTTGTAAAGCCTCATCCTGGGCATTTTATCTGATCCTCAGAGAAACCCCACGAGGTGGGCAAACGACATGGGGGCTCCCCCTGCAGAGTGGTAGGTGGGAAGTCGCCTCCTGGGTGCCACGTCTTCCCAAAATTTGAAGCCTCGCCTCCCAGCCCGGCTGTACCTGGATATGGGGCGTCTGCAGAAGTCATTCAGCTCCAACGTGGCCGCAGGGGTTTCCATACAGTCAAAACCGCCAAGTGCTGTTGGTCCTCAGTGGCCGTGGGTTGGCTTCTCCGGGAACAGACGCTGAGCGTGGCCCCGACCGCCGTGGAGGCCACAGTGGGTAGCCGAGGGGGCTCTGCTTGGTGGCGCAGGCCTGGCCACGGCTCGCCCCTGCGGGAACTGGATCCGGGGTGATGCTGTGTGGCTGGGAGGTCCGGCCATCTGACCCCGTGACCCCAGAAGAGCTCACTGCTGAGGCTGCCTGCCGACCCCACTGTCTGCAGCTGGGTGGCGAGTGTCCCTGGAAGGGGTCTGGGTGGCACGTCTCATGGTCTCATGTCCGCCACTTGGAGGCCAGTGGCCTTGTCTGGGCACTCAGTAGCCTCACGGCCCTGTGCAGGGTCCTTGGGTGCAGGACACAAGTGGACACCCCGGGGGTGGTGGCCACAGCCTCCCGTCAGGCAGATCACAGGCTCTGGCAGGTATTTCCTGATGTTGCTTCTCCTTCCAGCACATCTGTTCGTCCCTTAGTGGCTTCCTGAAAGTAACAGCTAAGCCAGGGGAGCATCACAATGGCTGCAAGTGACCATGTCTGCAGCAGGCCACAGTGCAGACCAGCTCTCACTGCAGAGAAGAACTCCCCATTTGGCCGCAGGGCCCTGTGACGGTCCCATGGCTGCCCCTCGGCAGAAGTAGCAGGGGCCCTAGGGGCAGGGGAGGCGGGAAGGATGAAATCTCAGAGGTGCGTTTGCTCAGCTGAAAGATGCATCAGAAACCTGTTTCTTGTCGGCGGGGGGATGCGGTGACTGGGCGACGGGCACTGAGGAGGGCATGGGATGGGATGAGCACTGGGGTGATACCGCACGTCGGCAAATTGAATTTAAATGATAATAATAAAAATAGCCTGTATTTTTTTTAAGATTTTATTTATTTATTCATAAGAGACACAGAGAGGGAGAGAGGCAGAGACACAGGCAGAGGGAGAAGCAGGCTCCATGCAGGGAGCCTGACGTGGCACTCGATCCCGGATCCCCAGGATCACGCCCTGGGTCAAAGGCGGCGCTGACCTGTACGTTCATAAGTGGACTTAATTTGCACGAAGGGGAAGAATCACCGTTCACGTTTGGGAGGACCCACCGGGCTTGGCTTTAGATGCTTCCTAGGATCTCCTTTAGTCCCGCTCTCTTGCTCAAGGCGCTTGGGTCACAGGACGGGAGGCGTCGGAGCGGGGTTCTCGCCCGGGTGCCCTGGTTCCCTGGCCTGTCCCATCGGCGACTCACCACTGGACTTCCCACTCCTTTACCCACGAGGCCACTGTGGCTTCACACGGCGGCGGCTTTCCTTTCTCGATGCACAAAAGCCGCGTCTTTGCGATTTCCTTGCCATTTTTCTGCTTCTCCGATGGCTGGGGTAAGGGGGCTCTGAGCACGCCGACGGTGGGTGCAATCAGACTCACAATTAGGCTGTAATTCACATTATGTAAAGGATTCATCACGCCAATTGATGCAAAATGGCACGCCATCCCGCTTGGCTGTGATTGCCGAACCTTCAGTCTCCGCGGCTTGGTTGTAATCACGGTTCGGCAAACGCCCTTCCAAGATGTCATTACGGGCAGTGCGTGGGTGTGCGTTTGGGTGTGTGTGTGTCCGTGTGTGCTGGGCGGGAATTTTGATTTCTTTTTCTTTTTTCTTTTAAAGATTTTATTTATTTATTCATGAGAGACACAGAGAAGGAGAGAGGTGGAGACACAGGCAGAGGGAGAAGCAGGCTCCATGCAGGGAGCCTGACGCGGAACTCGATCCCGGGACCCTGGGGTCACGACCTGAACTGAAGGCAGATGCTCGACCGTGGAGCCCCCCAGGCGCCCCGGGAGTGCAAATTTTCCATTGCACTGGTATCTGTGTAGACTTGCCTGTCTGCCCACGACCTTGATTTGATTGGCGAGTTTTAGCCGATTTGCACCCGCGTCTCTGGGCAGGTTAGATTGGCTTGTGTCCTAAGGGCCAGCTCCCCCCTCGAGGGTCCTGAGCTCGGGCCCCTCTGCTCCGGCCCCTCATCTTCCGGCTCCTGCCCTCGACCTTCCCGCTGGACGGGGCCTCCCGCTGGGCTGAGTCTCTACTGGCGACGAGGCGCGCAGGCCCGAGGCAGGAGTCGTGGTGTCGCTGCTGCACAAATGGCCTTATAACTTGCTGTTAAAAATATGTGGGATAGACACGCATTTGCGGGTTCCCGCGGTGGAGCTAGACACTCATCTCAGTCACCAGGCATGTGTCACTGCATCTGCCGTGAATCCGGCGGCCGTGCGTCCATGCTTTGGGGGATGTCTTCCGTTTCCCTCCCTCCTTCCTTGCATCCTTCTCTCCTGCCTTATTTGTCTTTCTTCCTTTCTAAAAGTTTGAGTTACTTTGATTTGACTACTCCATTTCCACAATCAGGGTTCAGTTTCGCTACTTCAGACAAAGCAGCCCACTCACGGGCTCAGGCCCACTGGAAAGGGAGCTGCTCTCGTGGAGGAGGGGTGGCCTGGACCGTGGGCTGGACGAGGCGGCCGTCCCGCCGAGGCCGTGTGCAGTGGCTCAGGTTCGACGGTGAGCTCACGGGTGCAAAATGCATCAAGAGAAAGCAGCTGGAGGACTCAGAGCAACGTGTGCTCGGGAATCACGTGCCGCCCAGGGGGAGAACCGTGTCCACTGTCACCTTCATGGACTCCTGGTGCCCGTCGCCCTCCAATGTCCTTCAAGGTGAGGTCGTAGCCAACGAGCGTGGCAGGCAGTCGGGGGCGGGAGCGCGACGGGGGACCAGGGGCCCTGCCTGGTGTGCTTGGAAGTGTGATTGAGATGTAGTCACAGTAGATTTGATCCTTGGACTCGAAGGGGGAGGTCCCATATGCACATTTTCTCTTCCCAAGGTTTCCGTGTCAACACCGCACTGTATGCCCACACGTCTGGACGGGAATGACGACTTTTGTACGGATTCGGCGTTTCTACTGGAGGTGCTGCTGCTCGGTCCCGATGCCGCCACGCCCCCCGAGGCGGCCACCCGGGCTCCACGCGAGGCAGCTCTGCTCCCCCAGGGTGCATAGGGCTCCTAAGTGCTGGGTTCCCACGGCCGAGCAGCTGAGCTCTCTTCTGCGATACGAACCTTACTAACTGTGGGCCTAACTATGGGCCCGGAGACAGATTCCGAGCTCTGCACCACTGCATGGACAAAAGGCAAGGTGGGTTTTTGGCAGCCGAGGCAGGAGCACACCCGAGAGGCTGTGACTTCTAGAAAGGGGAGCGCTCCTGGCGCGTGGGCCCGGCGGGGTCAGGTAGGCCCTGATGCAACCTGTGGCCGTCAGGGGCTGGCTTTGCTTATTTAGGGAAACGGCAGCGAGTGGACGGGCTTCCTCAGGTGTCTGGAACCTCAAGCCACTGGCTTCCTCACATAGCTTGCCCTTACCCATGAATTCGTGTTCTTCACGCCCGCTGTGGGTGCGCTGGGTGCGGCGCCAGGGCGTCCTAGGGGATCGGTGGGTCCTGGCCTCCTTCAGGTGCTGGCGGGCAATGCAGGTCTTCAACAGGTGGATACATGCTTAACGGTATGGATCGGAGCCCACCGAGGCTGCTCTAACCGCATGCTGCAGCCGGCCGTCTAACACAAACAACAGAGCTGTATTTCTCACAGTTCTGGAGGCGGGACCCCGAGATCCAGGCGTCCGGTGAGCCCCCTTCCTGCTTCACAGAGGGCACCTTCCAGTGGGAGGGGCCTCCCCGGGGTCCTGTTTAGAAGGACGCTCACCCCATCGCCTGGTCCCGCCCTCCTGACCTCCGCTCCGCCCAGGGGTCCCACATCCTGGTGCCCTCACCCTGGGTCTAGGTGTCCATACGGGTCTGAGGGTGCAGAGGTTCAAAGCACAAGAGGGAAGGAAAGGGTCCCCGGGGAGCAGTGATGGAGAAGGGGATGCAGGGTCCGCAGGAGGGACAGGAGAGGCCTGCGTATGGGTGGGGGTGTAGGAGGCTGCCGGTGCGGGGAGGGGGAAGACCCTGCGTGTCAGAGTCACACACCACAGCTGGGGGGTAAACCCCAGACGACAGTGGTTCACACGGTGCTTGGAGAGATCAGCTGAGAGCGAGTGACTGCTCACGGGTAACAGCGCGTCGCTCTGTCTACGTGGGGCTCAGGGGCCCGTGCTCCCTCCTGCGGGTGCACCGTCCCTGCTGGCCTGCTGGCATATCTGGGCATCAGGGCACACTGACCTGCCGCCGGGAGGCCAAGGGCTGCAGGTGGGATTTCGGAGGCCCCAAAGGTGGCCCGTTGGTTTGACCGAAGCTGCCCTTGCTGCACACACACTGGGTGCCGTGAACTTGGGAGATTCCCCATCCCCGTCCTGGAGGCTGGAGCTGCGGTCAGGTGGGCAGGGCAGGTGTCCCTGAAGCCTCCGTCCTGGGCATGCAGACACCATCCCCTCCCCGTGTCTCCACATGGCCATCCCTCTGTGTGTCTGTGTCCTCATCTCCTCTTCCTATGAGGACCCCACTCGGATCGCACTAGAGCCCACCCTCGTGACCTCATTTCACCTTAATCGCCTCTATACAAACCGCGTCTCATCCTGAGTTCCTGGGGGTTGGGACTTACACATGTGAATTTTGGGGACATGGTTCAGCTGGTGACAGGTGGTGCCACCTGGGCCACGTCCTACGAGCTCATTCTGTGTCCTCAGGGATCACCGCTAGCTCTTCCTTGAGGCCTGTCAACAGGCTCTGAGCACTCACACTCTTCTGTCCGACTGTCCTGCCCCTGCTTCGGTTGTCTCGGGAAGGGGAGTGCAAGAGGAGCCTCCCAGAGGGGACCCTGAGACCCCTGATGGTGCCAGGCAGGAAGACCCCTACCCCACAGCAGCCCCTGGGAACGGCCCCGGGGAGACGCCACCCACCGAGCCTGGAAGACACCTAGAAGGTGGAAAGCAGGGGAAAGCCTGGGTTACCCATAACTTGATAAGATGACACGCTTAATAATCAGTGGTGCTGCAGGTGGCTTTAAAGCTCTTCCAATGGAACCTTCCATTTACAGAAGAGACAACTCACACTCATGGAAGCGAAGGGACCTGCCCCCTGGAAGCCACAGCAAAGCCAGAAGCTCTTCCAGAAGTCTGCCTTCCTCCCCCCTGGTCGCCATTCCCTCCGAAACACTCCCGGGAAGGGGGCTCTGAGTAATTGCAAAACTTCTGCAGGCCTCAGGGACCGCGACTTCCAGCCCAGCCTTCTCCTGTTTCATGTGTCTCCCCCTCTGCCGTGACTTGGAAGTTGAATGGGAACGTGGTTCAAGCTCCCCTGGCATCCTGAGGGCCGTTCACACACAACATAACATTTGCTCGCTGTTTGACTTTGATGGATGCAAATTTATTCTAAATGAGCCCAGCGTTCATTAGTGTGTAAGCATATGTTGTCGGTGGCGGCCTACGGGGCCACGCGCCGGATGTCATGGCTGGTCTCCACTGGACACCATCCGCTAGCCTCGGGCTGCCTTGCTCCTGGCTAAGGATCCAGATGTTGTTTCTCTTGCACTAGGGCGTCTACAGGTTCGCTACGGGGCCTTTCTCTTTCAGAAGAGAAGCACAGACAAATCTGTAGACAGAATTTAAGTTTATAGGCTGATCTACCAAAGCGAGCATTTCTTTGAATGTTGGCTACTCGGCCGTCTGCTTTGACTCACAGACAGTTCTTTCTGTTCTGTGACTCCTCGGGGCTGAATCATCGCTCGATTCCACTCCTGCTCGATATTTCTCTGCGAGCAACGCTGCTGCCATTTCTGCTGCCTTTAGAAATACCTGTAATAAGCACAGCATTGGTCCAAGGACAGAGTGCTGTTTTGCAGAGACCCATTGAGCTAACACTCACGTAGCAATGCAATGAGAAAATATGAGCAGTGCCGGGTTTAAGGCACACGGGTCTGTTGAGTTAATTAACCCTTTCCTGCACACCTGTTAACTCCAATCTAAAGGAAGCTAGAGCGGCTAATATAGCAGACAGCAGGCTTTAGAACAAAGAATATTACCAGGGATAAAGAGAGACATTTTCTAATTACAAAGGGATCAATTCGTCAAAAGACACGCCAATCCTAAATGTTGGTATACCTCAAAACAGGGCTTCGAAATACATGGCTGAGAATGGAAAGAACAGCAACGAGGAAGAGATAAATCCACAGTTACAGCCGACACTCCAAATTCTCTAAGTTAGTAGAACAAATAGATAAAGAAATTAGTGAGAATGTCGGAGACTTAATAGTATCTGCCAAATGGAGCTCATTGGTATTATGGAACGCTCCACCCACCGCACCAGTATATTCTTTTCAGGTGCACAGAGAACATTTTACAAGATAGCTCACACTGTGGAACATACGCTAAATTTCATAAATGTAAAAGAATTCAATCATACAAAATATGCTATCTCTTCACAATTGAATTAAATTGGAGATTGGTAACATCGAGAAACCTAGAAAAGATTCAAATATGTGGAAACAATAACTCACATCTAAACAATCGGTGGGTCAGAGGAGGGAAATTAACATTTGATAAAAGGGAAAGTAAAAAGTATTTTGAGTTTAACAAAAATGAAAGCAGAGCACCAAAATTCATTTATTTATTTAAATAGCCCTAGATTTTTAAACCGTTTAATATGTAGTTAAAACCTCCCACCCCTCACCCCTTTCTCCTTCAGATCAAGATAGCTTTCCTGATGAATTTTACTAGGCACTTAAGGATGAAATAATAGCAGTTTTATACATAATCCTTTACAAAATGGTACTGAAAGGGTAATTACTAACTCACTTTATGAGGCTGACATGATCCTGAAACCAAAACTATGGACTTTTATATCCTTTTAATATAGATATAAAAATTACTAGCAAAATGCTAAGAAATGAAGCCCAACAAAATATAAAGCAGCATCATGACCAAGCGGGTTTTTCTGGAAATTCAGGATTACTATAACACATGAAAACCAATAAATGAACTTCCCATATTAACCAACTAAAAAGGAAAAAAAAAATAATCCCACATTTTCTCAACTGATTATTTTAATAGACACAGAAAAAGCATTTAACAAAATTCAACATTCGTTCCTTATAGAAACTCTTAGCACGGTGGGAGTGGGCATAGTTCCTTCAGCTGATCCTGCGCCTCTCTAAGAATCATATACTCAGTATCACACATGATGGATGAGATTGAAGTCTCCCACCTGTGAGTAGAAATGAGCCCAGATTCTCTCTCACTTTTCAACACTGTTCTGGAGTCCAGCTAGTGCAATAGGGCAAGATAAAATATATAAAATGCGTTCTGATTGGAAAAGAAAATTGAAAGCTGTCTTCTTTACATGCAGCTGAAATGATCATCTATATAGATAATCTGTTGGAACCTACAAAAAAAAAACCCTACTAAAACTAATAATAACACAAACTCACTACTAAGCGAGCTTGGCAAGGTTGCAGGATATAATATCAATATACAAATATAATTGTGTTTCTATAGACTTGCAACCAATAATTGGAAATTGAAATCTAAAAGGCAATAGCTTTTACATTGGCATCTGGAAATAAAATAGTTAAGTATAAATCTGACAAGAACGTGCAAGATCTGTACACTAAAAAGTATGACATTTTTCTGAGAAACACTTAAAAAGTACTAAATAATTAGAATGATACTTTGTGTTCATGGCTCTGAATATTGAAGCTAAGATGTCAATTCCACCTTTACTGATCTGTATGGCTTTAATGCAATCCCAGTCCTAATCCCACTTGATTTTCTCTTTCTTTCTTTCTTTCTTTCTTTCTTTCTTTCTTTCTTTCTTTCTTTCTTCTTTCTTTCTTTTCTTTCTTTCTCGGTAGAAACCGATGAGTTGATTCTAAAATCAAAAATTCAAAGGAGGGATCCCTGGGTGGCGCAGCGGTTTGGCGCCTGCCTTTGGCCCAGGGCGCGATCCTGGAGACCCGGGATCGAATCCCACATCAGGCTCCCGGTGCATGGAGCCTGCTTCTCCCTCTGCCTGTGTCTCTGCCTCTCTCTCTCTCTCTCTCTGTGACTATCATAAGTAAATAAAAATTTAAAAAAAATCAAAAGATCCAGAAGAACTGAGATAACTGTGAAGAAAACAGTAAGTTTGGAGGACTAGTATTAGTTGATGAGACAATGTGGTATTGGCATAAGGATAGAAAAATGGATCAGGGGAACATGCTAGAGAGTCATACATGCAATTTGTTTTTGATAAAGGTTCAAAGGTCTTCCATTACAAGGCGGTGCTGCAACAATGAAGTGTCCGTATGCAGAAGGATGATATGGAAACGTGTCCTTTGGACACGTTCATGCTGTTCCTATCATTCAGGCAGATCTACACACTGAACTGATTGCTCCTGTTCCTCTCCCCACATTTGCTTCGTGGAGGTTCTAATGGTCTTTGACAAGGCTTTGGAATGAATTATTTTTAAAAGAATCGTGCATATTAAAATTCATGAAGCTGTGTAACCACGACTTATAAAATCTCGTTCTAAACCTTGGAATCACATTCTTCCCTTTTTCTCACTGATCATTGCTCATTTCTATAAATCCTTACATGAAAATGAAATGTCCCCAGAATATCATCCCCATCATATCCATACTGCATTCCTTGTAGCTCAGCTTCTTACTACCCTACTTCAGCCCTCAAGGTGGTCACCTGTGTGCCCCCCCCCTTTCCGGTCTCATGCCTCTGCAGTCATTTCTCTGTAACTTCTTACCCAAATCCCCAGGCCTGATCTTAGAATTGAAGGGTCTCAGGCTGGAAAGGACCCTGGTGGTATCTAAACCAGTCCTTCATGGAATCCATAAACCCCTTTGGGTAACTCCACTTCAGAGCTCAAGAACTTTGACCTGTCCATGGAATAGTCCGAAGTGCTTATTATGATATTCCAATCCCTTGCACGTATGACCTTGCACTTTCCTATCCTTATCTCGCTACGTTTGCTCTTCCCTTTCTCGTTCACTAAACCTAACACTTCATTCACATTAAAATAGTTATTCTTCTCCAAACACCATGTTTTCCCAATACTGTTCTTCTCAACTCAGATATCACCCACTTCACCAAACTTCCCCAGATTCTATAATTTTCATCCCTGCCTTACTGTAGCCTGGAGAATAGTCTTCTCTCTCAGCCAATAGTATTTGCCACGTCCTTCTTTATATTAATGTTTGTGTAGAGGTAAGAGATCAGCTTAAAAGCTAGGAAGAAGATTCTCCTCTTAAGAGTGAGAACTGCCTAGTTGGGCAGCTCTCCTGGAGTCTCCATTTTGGTTGTAGAGATCTAGCCCTTAGGGCATAGTTGGGAAGGAGAAGAAGTGATACCCAGAGAGGAGTGAACTGTGATATGTAGAAACAAACTGTCACATTGGTCGTTGGCAGATGGGTCCCATGCGGGAGAAGCAGCCAGAAGGATGAAGGAAAAGGGGAGAAAATGCCAGTAGGGCATTGCACTGGAGTCTGAGAGCAGACCTGCCTCCTTCTCTAGGATGGGGAGCTGGAGGCCTGCTAGGAACAGAGATGTCTGATTTCCTCCTCTTGGATGCTCTTCTGTGATCTAATCATTGTCCAAACGTCTACACTCAATAAGTGGATGGGTGGATTGAGGGGAATTGTGGGAAACTGAGCTGGCCTCCACTGTTGGGCAGTATGAACTGGAGAAAGGGGAAGAGATGAGTGGGAAGGGAAATAAAAGCAGAAGCTTGGAGGAAGTTCACCCTGCACACCAAAATCCAATTTCTGAAGACGTTGTGAAGAATGCTGTCTTCCTCACATGCGGAGGGGATTCTGGGTGATTTTATTCAAATCTCACAGGACAGAGTGACCATGCACTCAGGACTGGACACATTATAACATCTTCCCGGGGCGGGGGTGGTAATTCAAAGGTTATTTGCACATATTGTGCCCACTTATCCCAATGTGGCAGGGTTACTACCTTTACTTCCATTTCATTGATGGAGAACCTGGTGCTTGTGGAATTTATTTGCTCTGGGTCACATGGCCAATAATTGACAGAAGGACTCCAGCCTGTCCTAAAAGCTGTGTCTTGAGCTGTCCCTTCATCTGTTGTCCCAATGCCTACTGGACTGTAATCCCTCTGAAGACAGGAACAGCATTTCACTCCCTTTTGTTGCCCCGTACCACCAGTCCGTAAGCTTTGCCCAGAGTAACGTTGAATAGTTTATTGAATTGAGGTGAAAAGAATCAAAAGTCCTAAATCCCACGATTGAAGATCAATATTCAAGGAACTACAGATGGCTCAGTGTCAGGGATACCAATCAAATCCGTGTTACTATGCAATTTTATTGTGTAGGGAGTAAGACACCAAACACAATGGAAAAAAGTGACCCAACTCCAAAAAAATGTATCACAAAGGATGGATTTAGACAGACAGGAGAGCGGCAAAATCGGTTATGAAGTGCTCAACATAATCCATTTTAATGAATTGTTAGCTGAATCAGGCAAAGCATTTAGGATTTCTGGGAGGAATGTACAAATATCTTGAATATTTATTTGACATTTTCTTTACGGATTCTTTCTTTCCGCACGGCTGCAGGTGTTGTTGACCAACGGCCTTGGGAGGAATGATTGCAGCTGAGTCCACACCTTCTCAAAGCCATGAGACTGTTTCTATTTTTGTAGAGTAATTTTTCATTAACAGTAAATCCCTAAGATTTGCTCAACCAGTACAGCAGTGGTTGGCCAGAGTTCAAGTTTCTGATTCTAAAGTATCTGATTCTTAGATGCCAGCTTGGAATATTAATCGATGTGGCTTCATATTTATGATGGGTGCATCTTTGCTTGACTAGGAAACATAGTAGTAGGTCATGGGGTTGGGGAAAGGATGAGTGCCACAGAGTGGTCTGGGTGAGGAGGAGAGTGAGGATCAGGGGTCGGGCATTCACCCCAGTGTGAGGCCAGTCTGCCGACCTCTAGGCGCAGAATTGTCACAATCCTGGTGACAGCGTGTGTGTTGACTGAGGAGGGAGGCCTGGCTGTCGTAGGGTGGTGGTGGTGTCCTTGCTGACGCCATGGCGATCGATGCTGGGGAGGACCGTCTCTCGAAGCTACATTGACACCTGTCTCGGGCTCTACCTGATGTTAACTCTGTTGATTCGTGAAGGTGTGAGGCCCAGACAGACCTTGAGGGAGGGAAAGTTCTTCTGTTGCAAGCTCAGCTCCCCTTCAGGGCTCTACTCTCTGTACGCCAGCACATAGTAGATGCTCATCAAAGTTCCCAAGGAGAAGCATGGAGTAGTCTTTCTCGTATTGCTGTGCCCAGAATAGCTGGCGGGTGAGACCTGGACACTCTCGGGAGTATTTCTCCAGCTTTCTTTGGTGGACGTGGATGCGTAGTTGTAGGTCTGCCTTGGAAGCCACTGGGCGCCCCCAGTCTCCTCTTACCAGATCCCCACCTCTCAGTTCCTCCTCCATCAGATACAGAAATGTGATTCTAACACAAGAGTGTACAGGGCCTCCCGGGGGGCTCCGTCGGTTAAGCATCCGCTGCTTGATGTCAGCTCAGGTCGCATCTCAAGGTCATGAGTTCAAGCCTGGGGTCGGGCTCCCTGCTGGGCGCGGTGCCTACTGCGCTCCGTCCCGGCATAGGAAGCGTTCTGCTCTAGCTCTGCTTTTCACCTTTCTCTGTTTTCTCTTTCCAGGGTCTATTTCTGTCTTAAAAATCATCACTGACGGCAAAGAAATAAGAGGATTGTGAGCGTGGAGGTGGTGACAGAAGTCAAGGGGACGAGAAGACAAAGAAGGCAAGCTGAGAAGGTGGCCGGGACCTGAACACGTGGATGGATGCCCGAGGAAAACCCCCATGGGAGGAGCAGTAGCATGAGAAGCTGAACTGTCGAGGGGCCAGAAACCGGCTGGGAGACCTGAGACCATTGAGAGAGGACAGGGTGTGTCGCTGGGGTCGGTGTCACCTGTCAGGGCAGACGCCCTCTGCCCTCGGGGACCCCGTCCCCCGCCGACTGTGGTGCTGGTCGGTCTCACCCGCATCTGTCACCACAGTTGTGAGCTCAGGGCCCCAGGTCACAATCTTGTCCTCCGGGGTCTTGCACGTGGTGACACTGCCTGAGCCCCAGTGACCTGAATGTCCCCTTGGATGCCAGGAGGGCCTCAACGTGGTGAGACAGAGAGCGTGAGCTGGCATCTGGGGGGCTCTGCAGTGGTGAGGGAGAGCAGTGAAGCCACGAGGAGGGGGGACAGTATCTGGGATGGTAGGGGCAGCATTTAGGGTTTGAACGTGGGGACAGCTCGCAGGGCTTGCTACCTATTTCTGCGTAACAAGTGACCCCAACTAGTGGCCGAGAGAGACAGAGACAGAGCACAGAGTGACAGTGGCCAAGGAGGAAGCAGTCTTCCCGTCACGGGAAGGACACAGCCTCTGTCCAGACCAGTCGTGTGTGTTCCAGGGGCGGTGTCCCCGGGGCCAACTTGCAGGCAGCCCACCGCACTCATGCAGGTTCCCAGGGAGGACGACGCCCTCGATGGAGACAGAGCTGGGCCGGTGGTGCATGTGGGGAAGGCTAGACCCCGCTGGGGGGCTCCGGGAGGGGGTCTGTGGGATTGGGGGATGAGGCCCGGGCTTCTCAGGAGATGCTGACCAAGCGCTGGTGTGCGAGGCGCCCACGCTCCCGGCCGGTTTCCAGGATCGTTGTAAACACACAGCAACACACCCCAGGGGATGTGAACATCCCGCCGGGAAGGTAGAAGCACAGCCCGTGCTCGAGAGAACGCTTCCGCTGAGTCATGATATTTCCAGACGCCCTAAGAGCGAGAGGAGGGGAGACAGGGTGCAAAGGGGGGTGCAACTTACCACGCCTTCTGGTTAGGGGCTCAAGGGGGGCAGTTTGCGGCGGTGAGCCCACGCAATCAGGACAGATAAACTACTACAGCTTTGAGGAAGATCGGTGTCGTGTACTCTGTGAACGCAGGCCCCCTTCTTCCGAATCCAGAAATTCCCTCCCTCCTTCTCTCTCGTCCTTCTTTCCTTTAAAAAATAACATTTACGCAAGCGGTCTGCGCGCTCACAGGTGCTCTCACGGAGATCCGTGAGCGCCTGGTGCCTGCGGGGAAGGACTCTGCGCAAGGTGAGCCCATACGGAATTGCAGAGTTTTTCTCTCCTTTGCAAGTCAGTATCAGCACCCCTTTATTTCGAATGAGTGAACGCAAGTGGAAACAAACGTGACCCGCAAAGGGGGCGAGGATGTAGCAACGGGCAGAGACCATGGAATCCGATCCCCCATGACCAGGTCACCACCGGTTTTGGGGCCCCGTGCTCACATAGCTACTATGTTAGATTGACGTCCGGAGTGCATTGACCTTTTTTTTTTTTTTTTTCTGCCGCCTTCCTTACTTAAAAAAAAATTTAAATTCTTTCCTTTCTTGATCCTTTTTTTTGGGGGGGCAAGATAGTACAATTTCCCATGTTTCAGAGGGGAGTAAGCAGCTAGTTTTTCTCTCCCGGTGCTGAAAGCACCTGGTCCCTCCTTCCTGTAGCTTTGGGGTAATTCAGGCGGGCCCGGCGCACAGGGCCTGAGCTCCCAATGAGGTGTCGGGGGCCCGGGCAGTTTGCACGGGCTAATGTGAGCTCCCTCCATTTATGCTCGACAGGAAGGCATTTTCGATGGGTTTTCTAGATGCTTTTTAGCAGCATACTAACTTTGAGAAGTTTGTCCTTTATCTGTCACCCATGTAACCTATTTTTTTAAAAAAATTGTGCATTTCTGCTAAAAGAGTTTATGTATGTGGGCAGAGAAAAGACGGCTGGTGTGCAACATATGGAAGCCAACAACACCCTCATTTCGCCCACGGTTCATCCCACAGGTTCCCTTAAAATTGGATGCTGTATTTTTTATTTTTATTTTTATTTTTATTTTTTTGGATGCTGTATTACACAGTTTGTATTTATTTTTTTAATATTTTATTTATTTATTCATGAGAGACACACAGAGAGGTGGAGACACAGGCAGAAGGAGAAACAGGCTCCCTGTGGGGAGCCCGACGCGGGACTCGATCCCGAGACCCCGGGGTCACGCCCTGAGTGGAAGGCAGATGCTCAGCCCCTGAGCCACCCAGGTGCCCTAAAACAGTTTGTGTTTCAAGGTTGCATAATGCATGAGGACAGTTCTCAGGACGGGGAGAGAGGGCAGTGTCCAGGAAAGCTGGGCCCACCTGGGGAGAGATGCTGCGGGGACCATGCAGACCCCCGAAGCACTGGTGACCGCCCCGGCCTGTCCATATCCGCGATTAACCTGGTGTTCGATGCTGTTGAGCACTTCGTCGGGTGGTGGCGAGCGCCTTTACCCGTCTCTAGTTTGTGTCTCCACCGTCTCTGCTCTGGGCCAACAACCCAATTTAAAGGCAGCTGGCAGGTGTTTCCGGCTTGTGAGCGGCGTTAAGTTCTGTGCCTCCAAGGGGTGGGAACCCCAGCCCAGTTTGGCCGCGGGGCTGAGCTGTCAGTGGGTGCTCCTCCTGCCTCTGCCTCCCCCGCCCCTCCCACCGCTGCCGTCGCTGTGCCAGCCCCACGGGGAGGGCAATCTTGAGGTCACGTGTGCCCCCCCGCCCCGAGCCCAGCTTGGAGGGCTGCATGCTGTGCCACTGGCCCCTGGTACGTGCTCACCTGCGTCCGCTGTCACACCTCCAGGCGGGGCTTCGGGCGTCGCAGCAACAATGGCAATCCTGCAAAATCATTTCTCTTTGACGGGAAGCTCAGCATGAATGCAGGTGTGCCGGACACGACTGATTGAGCATCACTTCTTCCTGAAAAAATGAATTAAAGAGGTGCCCAGACCTCACTGCTAGTGGGTCCTCTAGCTGGACTTGTGGAATCATGGGATGCAGAAGAAACCTTCCCTTCCTCCTGCCCCCTCCTTCTCTCTCTCTCTCCTTCTTTATCTTCCTGAACCAAATACCGATTGCACACGAGGTGCCCACATAGTTGCCGAGAAAGCGGCTTTCGCGGAGCTGGGAGCTAGGTAGTTTCCCAGGACATCTTTCTCGACCCGTGAGCGTCTGGCGAGCGTCTGAGGGAGGACCTTGCTCTCAGCCACCGTATTAGCAGACATCCGAGGCCCAGCAGATCGGGAATTCCAGACGGCCCGGAGAGGAAACGTCTTCCCTTGACCGGACGTCTCTAAGTGTGACTTGTAGGGTGGCTGACTCCGACCTAAGGCGGCGGCCCCACTGGCGACAGTAACACGGGCCTGTTCCGCTCCCAGGGGAGCTGTGCAGTCGGCCCGAGGGCTCACAGACGTGCTGGCTTCTGAGCAGACAAGCACTGGACGGCCTGGCAGCCCAGGCTCCGTGTGCTCCTTGGACCTGCTGACCCCTGCTGCCCGCCGCCCGCCGCTGCGTCCCCGCCCCCAGTGCGCACCTGTGTCCCTCCCTGCTGGCCGCACGGGCCGATGCTGCCCTCCTCAAGCCACCGCCTCCGTCCCTCTAGTTCCCAGAGCCTGGGCGTGTTCCTCCGAGGATTTTATTAGTGACTCCAACGTGCAGATGCGGAGCTGGGCGGCCATGCCGGTCGCGGGTTCCAGGGCATTGCACTCTCCCACCTGACGCCGGGCTCCAGACTTTAGTCTTGCAGGTGTGTCCGTGACGAGTAGTGGCTCCCGGCAGGATGCATCCACAGGCTGGGGGCACAGGTGCAGGATGGCGTGGGGTCCTTCCCAGGCAGGGCCGGGGGCCTGGCGAGCCCTGAGGTGTCCCAGTTGGTGGGGGGCTCTTTTCATTCACTGTCCACTGACCAGCGGTCTCCGGATCTGCAGCAATAGAAGTTGACGCAGGACGGTAAGGTGCGTGGTGTCTGTCTGTAGCGACGCGTGAGGATTTTCTCTGGTGCAGAGACACGCGACTCCCTTCCTGGGGAAGTCTAAGCACAGGCGTCATATTTATTTGCCTCCAGGACATTTAGCCGTTCCGTATCCAGTGGTGAGTTCATTCGGCCTTCTGATTGCACATCTCTGCTCGTCCCTGTTTCTGCTCAACACGTCTTAATATCTTATTGTTTCTTCATTTATTAGTGAGTTAGATGCATTCTCGGGCATGTGTTTATTTTATTTTTGCACGGGGGTCACACTTCTAGTCTTGGAAGTGGGATCTTATCGCTCTCCACGGTCAAGGCACCTGCACGGCCGTACATTCTTGGTTTGTCTATTAATCTCTTGAATTCCCGTATGCCTTCATGGCAAGAAGCACGATCTGCCTCCAGAAGCTTCCTCTCCCCCAGTGTTCGGGGGACTTCTCTCATGACCCAGGGGCTCTGCATGCACACGCCTGTGCGCACGTCCTAGCAGGTAGGATTCTCCGACTCAGCAGTTGCTTATGGCTCACGCGGGTGCCGGAGCCGTGTTCGTCCGGCCACTTTTGTTCCTTGCACCTGTTCAATTAGAAACACCTTTAAACACAGGCCGTGGGAATTACTGCAGGAGCAGAATCACCCGGGGGGCAGAATTAAAGACTTTCCTCCGACAAGCCTACTTCTAATCAGGCCTGGAAGCCAGGAGAGAAAAGTGGGGCAGGACTCTAGGTGACGGATGCTCCGGGATTCGACCTCGCTTCCCTGCAGAACCGTGTGTGTGACCAGCCACGTGGCACATGTCTGTGCGGCTTCACGAACAACCGAGAAAATCGGATGCGCCTGACTGACCTCCTGGCTCTGCACAGTCTGGCTCCACAGCTCTGATGTGGTGTGGGCACATGTTTACGCAGGTTGTGGCTTCACCAGCACTCCCGGGCTGTGCTTTCCCACCACCTGTCTGCAGGGCCCTGGGCGGGTGTAGGACCCCCGGGTACGAGGCAGGCGTGCCAGTCGCCTCTTGGGCACACAAATCCAGGTTCAAGATGTTGGTTCTCTTGTTTGCTGGTGCTGAGACTCTGAAAACACCCGGAGGGACAGACTGGAAATGCCCACGGCCTTGGGGTGTGAGTAAGACAGACGGCGCCCCTCTGTGCCTCTCAGCAGCCAGGGAGATGCTTCCTCAGCCTTCTCACCTCTGTGTCGTCCCTGCAGCAGCCAGAAGGCAGCACGTGGCTTCTTCCAGGAGAATGTGAGCTACATGCTCCGAGCACCCATGGAGGCCCTAAGCATGCAGCGACTGTTTTACGTGACATCTGAGGCTTTGGTCTGGTGTCTCCCCCACGGGGCCTGGGGATCCTCTGCGGGGGTGGGGGTTCTTTAAACTGGGTGTTTGGGGCTGCAGATGCCATGATTTTGACCCGCGCTGGTGTCTTCACTGCTGTCTGTCCAACAGACAAACCGGCAGGGTCCCGAAAAGGACTTGTTTGTGCTCCCCTTCCTTTTCCTCGTCAAAGGAGAGCAATTTGACGGAGGAGGATGCGAAGACAGAGTTCAGTTATTTGTGGTGGTTGCGTTGTCACATTGATAATTTGCTCAATCTTCTTGCAAAGTTGCCTAATTGAGAAGAACTCAGCAAGATACTTCTTTGTCGTGCAGCATTCAGCTGCTTGTCTGTGAGTCTGCCGGAGGCCTCCTGCTTATAGGTCCCCCTCCCACCCTGTGTGCCCCTCGAGGAGGAGGAGGAGGAGGAGGAGGAGGAGGAGGAGGAGGAGGAGGAGGAGGGAAGGGGAAGAGGATGAGGGGGAGGATGAGGAGGAGGCAGAGGAGGAGGATTAGGAGAAGGAGGATGAGTAGGCAGAGGAGGATGAGGAGGAGGAGAAGGAGGAGAAGGAGGAGGAGGAGGAGGATGAGGATGAGGAGGAGGGGGAGGAGGAGGAGAAGGAGGATGATGATGATGATGATGAGGAGGAGGATGATGAGGAGGCGGGGGAGGATGAGGAGGAGGAGGAGGATGATGATGATGAGGAGGAGGATGATGAGGAGGCGGGGGAGGATGATGATGAGGAGGAGGATGAGGAGGCGGGGGAGGAGGAGGAGGAGGATGATGATGAGGAGGAGGAGGAGAAGGAGGAGGAGGAGGCGGGGGAGGATGAGGAGGAGGAGGAGGATGATGATGAGGAGGAGGATGAGGAGGCGGGGGAGGAGGAGGAGGAGGAGGATGATGAGGAGGAGGCTGCGGAGGCTGCGGAGGCGTCGGGGAGGAGCGGCGCCCCCAGGCCGGCTCCGTCCCCGGGCAGTGCCCGCCGCGCCCACGGGGGGGCGCTCGCCACACGCGCAACAGGGTCCGCGGCCGCGGCGGGAACCGGCTTTCCTTGGGCTCGGGCTCCCGAGGCGACGCGCCTTCTTGCCGACCCTCTGCGCGGCGAGAGCCGGCCCTGATGGAGCGGCCGCGGGCCTCGGGCGGGACGGGCCGCACGACGCAGGGCTCCAGGGTTCCGGGGCCGGGGGTGGTGGGGAGGGGGAGGGGGAGGGGGAGGGAGGGGAGGGGCCCGCCCGGCGGGGACCCCAGCAAGCCCCCCCGCCCCCCCCCGCGGCCGCCGGGCACCCTCCTGCCGCCCCCGCCTCCCCTGCGGGCCGAGGCTTCGCGTGGATCTTCCAGTCCCTTGGGTGATGTGCTGCCGCCCGCTGCGACCCCGGGCCCCGCACACCCCGACGGGGCCTGGTCTCCGGAGCCCGCCTCCCACCAGCGTGGTCTGCGGAGCCTCCCAGGTGCAGGTGGGAGGTGGGGCCTGGAGCGAGGCGGGCCGCTGCGAGGTCTGGGCACACGCACACACGCTCGCGCACACACATTCACGCGCGCAATCACACGCCTGCAGACACGTACACAAACACACACACATGCACAGACACATGCACACACGTATACACAGAGACACGAGCACACAGACACACTCACACGCGCACAGACATGCACACGTGCAATCACACGCCTGCAGACACGTACACAAACACACACACATACACAGACACATGCACACACGTATACACAGAGACACGAGCACACAGACACACTCACACGCGCACAGACATGCACACGCGCAATCACACGCCTGCAGACACGTACACAAACACACACACATGCACAGACACATGCACACACGTATACACAGAGACACGAGCACACAGACACACTCACACGCGCACAGACATGCACACGCGCAATCACACGCCTGCAGACACGTACACAAACACACACACATGCACAGACACATGCACACACGTATACACAGAGACACGAGCACACAGACACACTCACACGCGCACAGACATGCACACGCGCAATCACACGCCTGCAGACACGTACACAAACACACACACATGCACAGACACATGCACACACGTATACACAGAGACACGAGCACACAGACACACTCACACGCGCACAGACATGCACACGTGCAATCACACGCCTGCAGACACGTACACAAACACACACACATACACAGACACATGCACACACGTATACACAGAGACACGAACACACAGACACACTCACACGCGCACAGACATGCACACGCGCAATCACACGCCTGCAGACACGTACACACATGCACACACATACACAGACACATGCACACACGTATACACAGAGACACGAGCACACAGACACACTCACACGCGCACAGACATGCACACGCGCAATCACACGCCTGCAGACACGTACACAAACACACACACATGCACAGACACATGCACACACGTATACACAGAGACACGAGCACACAGACACACTCACACGCGCACAGACATGCACACGCGCAATCACACGCCTGCAGACACGTACACAAACACACACACATGCACAGACACATGCACACACGTATACACAGAGACACGAGCACACAGACACACTCACACGCGCACAGACATGCACACGTGCAATCACACGCCTGCAGACACGTACACAAACACACACACATACACAGACACATGCACACACGTATACACAGAGACACGAACACACAGACACACTCACACGCGCACAGACATGCACACGCGCAATCACACGCCTGCAGACACGTACACACATGCACACGCACACGCACATGCACAGACACGCGCACACAGACACATGCATATACGCACACACATGCACACATGCACACAGACACATGCATACATGCATGCACATGCACACACATGCACAGACACATGTGCACACACAGACAGCACACGCACATACACAGACAGCACACGCACACAGACACATGCACACACATATTACACACAGACACATGCACATATACACAGACATATGCACACACATACACACAGATACAAGCACACACATACACATGCACATACACATGCACACACACATGGACACACACGTGCGCACACACACATTTGGGCTTCCTAGGCAATCGGGATGCACAGCTAGTCTCGAGAACCGCTATTCCACGTGCACCCTGACCATCACGCCTACCGCTGACTGCCTTGTTTTATAGGCGTCCTCATGGTGGTTGCACAGAAACCGCGGAAGTGTTCTGGGTGGTCCCACGCGCCCCCCCACCCCCGCCCCTGTGTTTGATGTGGGACCCGCTGCTGCAGAGCCAGGGACCCGCTCCTGCTTGTACGCTGCGGGCCGCGCTCTTGCCTCTGTTCTTTGCCGTGGACCCCTCTCTTCCTGGGGGCGTTCAAGTTCTCAGATTCCTTGGAGAGGCACATCCGTGTGTCATTTGTCTTTGGAAGACATTCACTGTGATGAATCTGTGGCTTTATTACAGATGCAGTCCCATCGTTCTACTGGATGATTTTGTTGTCAAACAAGATAAAATCTCCCCTAAAAACATGCTCTTTCTCCTTCTTCAACTCGACTGGGACAGTGTTGGTTGGGTTATTTTCTTCCCACAGCACGCAGTAATGTTCTGGATACTGACAGCCCAGGTAAAGCTGGTAAGAATGTCCCACGTGCTTGTCAAAGAATGCCTCATCGAGTTCCTTCTGGGAAAGCGGCTTTCTATCCGGAATAGAATAAGGGCTAAAATATAATGGGGGAAGAAAAACAGGTTGTGGAAACACTGGCGTGCATCTGTGATGGTGCTGGCACAGTGGGGTCACCGCCAGGCTGGCCTCTGGGTGGCCTGTGGTCAGGCACTGTCTACACTGCCGATTGGCCTACTTGTCCCAGCCTCATCTGCTGCTGGGTGCCCAGGCCTGTGTCCCCACAGCTCACCGGCTCCCATGTGCTCGGAGGAGGAGGGCGATGTGGGCAGAGGGTAGGGCCGGCAGAGGCAGGAAGATCCAGGACCATGCCTATCGGGACAATTAGGGACACGCAGGCCATTCCTTTGAAATTTGGCCAGGTCCTTGGGGAATATAAGATGACGATGTAAATATTGAAGGAACGAGATTTCGCAGGATGGAGGCCATTGGCATTATGCAAACGCTCCTCCTCCATCCATCTCCAAACCTGCATCGTCCCTCCTTGGGAAAGCAGAAGACACTCAGAATTTCTAGGTGAAAAGTGCTGGGATGTTCGATCACTCTAAATCAGAATTTCAAAAAAAAATCTTAAAACTGTTTGGCTGTTATTATTATTTTTTAATAAGATGAGGCCAGAGGCCTGTATTATAAATCGGCATAGAAACCGCTTCCTTCAGTGGCAACCGGGAGGGTTTTCTCTTTCCGGAGTCCCGACACGTTGCTCTGTGTCCACCCACCACCCGCCAACCTGTCCCTCCTGCGCGGTCTCAGAGGCCAGTGGAGGAGCGGGGGCCTGGGGTCACATCTTATCTCCTCACTCCACCTGTGGACCTAACTTTCTATGGTCAGGAGTAAGGGAGATGATTTCCAGCCAGGTCTCGAGTCTGGAAATGTGGGTGCAGAGCTTCCTCTGCGGGCAGGATGTCCCTACATGAGTGATTTCAAGCATTTCGTTTTATTTGTATTTTTTTTCCCAGGTATTTACTGTTGGCTAATAGGTTAGAGGCCCTTTCCTTGTCTGTTCATCCTATGAACAACCTCTCAGCAGGTGCCCCCTTTCTTTTTCTTTTTTCTTCTCTTCTTTTTTTTCTTTTTTTTTTTTTTTGCTTTAAAGAGTCCATCAAAACCTTGAAGCATTTTTTTCCCTCTGAATAAGCATGGAGTGAAACAGAATCATTATAATAGAAATGTAGAGTTCTTTCTAGAACCAGACTATTCTTGTGGTCTTATCAACGTGCCTGTCTTCAAGAGGTCACTCCATTTTGTGAAAGGGGAGAAAAATCTTATTTTTTTAAAAAAATATTTTATTTTAGTATTTTCAAAATATTTTAAATTTTTTAAAAAAGATTTTAAATTTTTTAAAAAAGATTTTATTTATTTGAGAGAATGGGAGAGAGCTCAGAGGGACAGGGAGAGAGAGAGAGAAGCCGAGCAGGGAGCCCAATGCAGGGCTTGATCCAAGGACCCTGAGATCATGACCTGAGCTGAAGGCAGACGTTTCACCAACTGAGCCACCCGGGTGCCCCCCAAAATCTGATTTTTTGAAAAAAGATTTATTTATTTATTTGAGAGATAGAATGAGTGGGAGGGGCAGAGCGAGAGTCCCAAGCAGACTCCACGCTGAGTGCAGAGCCCGACGTGGGGCTCCGTCCCACAGCCCTGAGGTCGTGACCTGAGCCAAAACTCAGAATTGGCCACTAACTGACCCCACCACCCATGGGCCCCAGAAAATCTGATTTAGAAGGATCATCCTCAAGAACGATGCACGTGAGGCCCACAGGCATCCCCTCGGAGGGAGAGACGCGCTAGGGGAGGCGCACTTGAAGCTCCGGATCTGTCCGCCCCCAGCTTGGTGCCAGGCAGTGACTTGACCTCAGTTTTCCGGGTCTGGATGAAGGACGATGGTGTAGGAGTCGGGGGTAGTGTGCTTGGGGCGGTGCTTGTGGAGTGTAGACACTCGCATGCTCTTTGCCCTGGGACCCCGTGAGTTGCAGGGGACGTGGGGATGCGCGGCGGTACCCGCCTGCACGAGGATTTACAGGGAGATGTCTGAAACCTCTGGATGTATAAGCAAGTCTGGGAAATGTACCAGCGCATCCTCCGAAAAACGCCTCATCTTCGAGGTATTGTCTGACCTTAAGTGGTTTTCCCAGGAGGAGGAGAGCTTGACCACATTTCCATCAGGATAAGGATCTCAGCATAATTTCACAGCGTATTTCCCTTGCAATATTCCGTTTGGTCATCTGAAAGTTCGCGTCTTTTCTTATCTGAGGAGGTTCAGGTCCGCTTAGGAAATAGTGCTACAGTGAAGTAAGTGATTTGGAAGGGAAATTCCAACCGCTTGGGCTGTGCACGTACAACGGCCACGATAAGAAATAATTGGTACTCGGTCCTCGTTGCTGTCCTGGCCAACGCACTACCTCGCGGCCTTCTAAGAAGGGAGAAACCTTAGAGGCGCCTTCGTCCAAACCTACGTCTTTACAGATGGGGACATTGAGGCCCGAAGAGATCATGTCACTCGGCTGGGCCGGAGCAGGATAAAACTCCTAACGGGGGCCCTCCCACCCCAGCGGCAGTCTTGCTTATCTCCACTCACTACTCGGGGCAGGGGCGACCCGGTCTGGATTGGGGCGGGAGGTGTGTGCACACAGCCAGAGGGGATCACTGAACACCGACACCACACAGGGTGACAACCAAGCGTAGGCCCTTTGAGAGCCTGGGTATTTCTTTGCAACTTTGAAAATAAGGTGATTCCAGGGAACCTGGGAGCATCACTAAGTACCGAGGATGCCGTGGAGGTCCCTGGGGAGATGATTCAGTGTCCGACCGCTGCCAAGTCTTCTGTAGATGAACAAAGCATTTTTTTTTATATTAATCATTTCCAAGTGAAGAAATCACTTGGGAATGGGGAGGCGGGCATGCTAAGGCCAGCTTCCCTTTCATTCTGGGCATTACTGGAGAGAAGCAGGTGCAGGTGAAGTCAGCCCCACACCTGACAAGAGAAACACTTGTGAACACACTGTGCAAGGGGCACCTTCAGCTCAGGTCATGATCCCAGCGTCTTGGGATCGAACCTCATGTCGGGCAGGCGCCCTGGTCAGTGGGGAGTCAGCTTCTCCCTCTCCCTCTGCTGCTCCACTGCTCAAATAAATAAATCTTAAAAAACAAAACAAAACAGAACATCGTGTTTTTGTCATTAAGGAGACCTAACAGGTGCACGTACGGCCAGATTCTGCAAATTCAGGCTACAATAGGCTACTCGGGTCGAGCACACTGGTGCAAAGACAAGGGGGCGGTCCCAGGTCATCAGATGTCACAAGCAGGTGCTGGTACGGAACGAGGTTTTATACTAATTAGACCAGATGCAACGATATCAAGACGAAAAGGGCTGGGAAGTCACCCAACGTGAGGCGGTGGTCTGAACGTTCCTTTCGGCAGAGCGACGATCAGAAAAAAAGAGAAGGCTCGCCGTGCGGGTCAGGCCGTCAGCCTTCTGGGGCTGACCTTCCTGCCTCAGCCTGGCGGGCCCTCGCTCACGGGGGGCGGGTGTCGTTTCCCTATTTTTTTTTCTTTTTTCTTCTTCTTTTTTTTTTTTTTTTCATTTTCCTATTTACGGCCGTGCGTTTTCAACCTCGGGCAAGGCCCAGACGGAAAATAAGTCAGACCCAGAGCGCCAACGCTCCCTGGCTCTGACGAACAAGCTGCGTCTATTTAGTGTTTCAAGTAATTGTAATATTTAAGAGAATTTGACATAGAGACGATCTAAGAGATTAGGCTCACGATTCCAAATGAAAACGTGTAAATTGCTCAAGTTACATTTAGACGTGTTATTTGAAATGGAAAGGCGCGAGAGCATTTAGGGACATTTCCACATGGGCCCGGCATGCCGAAGGGAGCTAGGAGAACCGCTACGTTTACGGACTCAGTTTACTGCGTCGCCTCGAGCTGTTAAACACGTGGCAGGTTCTGCTTATCCAGTGAGCCCTGGGGAGTGAACACGAGGAGACCAAGCTACGTTAAACACGCAACGTCGTTTGGGGTATTTAAGGGCACTTAACCAATTGCACTTTGCATTTGCCACGTTAAAAACGGCGTTGATGAGATAACAAACACATCGGAGGAGTGAACCGGTGTGCCTGGCGCCAGGACTCTCTGCGAAGGGTGCCCAGCAACCCCGCGGGTCGCTAAGATGTCCCGAGTGCACTCACAGACGTCCTCGCTCCTGTTAATTAACAGAAAGAGATCACCGCGAGTGGCCTATCTCCGAGTGGAGGATGCGCCTCGGGAAAACAGCATCGCCCTGTGCCAGACGTCAGTAACTCCCTGAGGAGTGTGCACCTGCCTCCCCCGTGCGTGCTTCAGGCTCCTGGGCCGTGTCTGCAGCCGGGTGTGCAGCGGCAGAGGCCGAGGTGAACTAATGCATGACAGGAGGGGATCCCCAGACATGGACATAGGCACCTGTGTCCATGGGCGGCCGCGGGTGCTCCCTGGGGTGCACAGTGGACCAAGGTATGAGGGCCGGGTGGTTACCACCGGGCAGGGGGCCTGTCCTGAGGCCCAGAGGCCGCTCAGGCAGGGCAGGAGGCAGCATGCCCACGGCCTGCCCTTCCTCCGTAGAGTGAGGCAAACACCAAGAACCCAACGGGCCTGTGGTGGAGGGAGGGATGAGGGCCCGGAGGGAGGGAGGAAGGGAGGGAGCATGGCCCTAGGATGCTTCCAGAACCTGAGCATGGGAGGGAGAGGGCGTGACAAGAGGTGAGGAGGGAGCGTGGGGGTGGCGAGAAGCTTGGGGGCACGCAAACACCATGGCCAGGCACCTGCCAGGTGCAGGACTCAGGCGAGGCCACTGGGCCTCCATCGTCTATCATCTTAACCAATAGGTTGGCTTTGTCAGCAGACTTCGGAGCGACGGAGTCACCTCGCCTTGCCAGATGGAGGAGATGCCAGGGGTGGCATTTCTGCAAACGGCCTGCTTCCGGTCGGAGTGCCTCAGCTCAGAGGGGGCAGCAGTGGGCCGTGGGCCTGTGCACCTGTCCTGGGAAATCCCACTTTCCTGTCGGGTGTGAGAGCAGAGGTGAGCTGGGGCCGGGGGAGCCCAGCAGGGGAGGGGTGGAGGCAGCGTGGGGTTTGCTGCTGGGCCTCCCGGGCCGGGCCTCTGGACACTTTCCACCACCGCCCCAGGCAGGAGAGGATGGCGTCTAGATCTACCACGAGTTCCACTACACCAGGATTTCCCGTGTTATTCCCATCTCCCCAGTAAGGACATCGTTCCGCGGCTCGCTCCACACAGCGGTCTTGGTCTTTATGTGTGACCTTGAGATGTGAGTCCTGGAGCTGCTCCTGCATCCTGGGACTCAGCTGTGCACCAGGCTGGTGAACCCCAGGGTGCAGAGACGGCCTTCCCGCCGCAGTGCACCCTGCCAGCCTGCGCCGATCCCAATACCGCACTGACCCTGCTGGCCCGTGCCTACCCCAACACCACACTGACCCCGCCGGCCCATGCGGACCCCAATACTGCACCGACCCCGCTGGGCTGCACCGACCCCATCACCACACCGACCCAACCAGCCTGAGCTGACTCCATCACTGCACTGACCCCAATGGCCCGCACTGACCCCAACACCGCACCAACCCCGCTGGTCCGCACCGACCCCAATACCTCACTGACCCCTCCAGCCCGTGCCGACCCCATCACCGCACTGACCCTTCCAGCCCGTGCTGACCCAAAGACTGCACTGACCCCGCCGGCCAGCACTGACCCCAACACCGCACTCACCCCACTGGCCCATGCTGACCCCAACACCGCACTGACCCCGCCGACCCACACTGACCCCAACACTGCACTGACCCCGCCGGCCCACGCCAACCCCATCACTGTGAGGGAAGTCACAGCAGCGTCACCAAGCTCTGCTGACTTAATATTTGAACCGCATGTTATTTCCACGTGCGAGGGACAAGGAGGAGGAGGCTCGCTCGGTGCAGGGGGCACTTGGGGCCCTGTGAGTGGACGGCACAGCGGCCATGAGCAGGCCCCCCGTCACAGTCGCTGCTACTTGTGGGACTGTCGTCTCTGGTTACTGAAACCCTATCCTTGACTCCGGGCCGCCCGTCGTCATCGTCGTGCGCACACACTCTGTGCAGGACAAGGTCCTTGCTGCAAAGCGAGCGCCGGAAAGCTCTGGAGAGGCCGGGTCAGCGGCGCAGGACGCCTCGCTGTGCCCATGACGTCAGGAAGGGGTGGCCGTAGTCACAGGGGTCGGAGCAGAGTCAGTGGAAGGCAGAAGGCGCTTCCGGCCCGGTTGCTTTCCCCGTGGCTCCACTTTTAAGTGAGAACGAGATCGCTCCACACAGGATCCCGGCAAATGAGCTGCTGCGGGTTCGCGCCGCCGCGACCTTGAGGAGTGGGGTTGTCCTGTCACCTGGACCCTGCATCGTCTCCACCACGCCCGGCAGCTCAGGGGACGCCCGCCTCCCAGCTCAGCCCGGAGCCCTCCACCCCGGAGGAAAGGCAGTTTGCCCTTTTGTTTCTGACTTTGGGAAAACACAGATGAGAATGTCGACTCTGCTGCATCGACGCTCGGTCATGCAGACTCAACTCTACGCTTGTCGGAAGCCGTGACTTACAAGTCAGGGCCTTGGCTGGCGCGGATATCCGCTCCATCACCCAGGATGAGCGACACTTTCCCTTCCTCCTTACATACCGCAAATGGCCCTCGGTGCAGAAATCATGACATAATCATGACCATCACCACGAAGGCCCAATACTGGTTTCTTGTCCAGGCTCTAGGTTTCCCCACGTCCCCGTGACGGGTTACACGAAGACGCGGGATGGTTTTCTGAGCTCACAGGTGGCGACAAGACCTAGCGGAGAAATGCACCCTCCCTGGCTGGCTTTCTGTCCGTTTTTAAATCTCCCACCACTAATTTATTACTGATAACTGCATTTTTGGGGTCCCGAGGACTCTAAGGAGGCTGGCTGTCGGGTCTCTGTGTTCCCTGGTGAGGGGAGCACTTTCCCAGCACGGGCCTGGGGTCTCCAGGCTGGACGGTGGGGATGTGTCAGGAATGTCTGCGAGCGCGAGCTCAGGTCCCTGCCTTTCCCCTGTGTGGTCGGGAGGGACGGGGCACAGCCCCCCATCAGGCATTTCCAGTGGTCAGGTGAGTGTCCACGTTCATAAAAATTGTTAACAACCAAAATCCCAAGTGCGCCCTCACCCGACTGTGTGGTTGGCAAATACGGAGCAAGGGGCTGGGCATCCACGGGTGTGGGGGCCGCCCTGGCCATTGAGTGTGCCGGGGCTGTTGGTCAGGAGCAGGAGCCCCAGCTGCAGGTCTGGGGAACGGCCTGTGACTATGTCCATCAGGACGGACGTGGCCCTGGGTGACCTGTACCTGTCACAGGGGGATGGAGGATGGCCGGGCAGGCTAGGACCGGCCCTGTGACTTCCCATTTCCAGACTCAGGGGACACTCCTTGGTGCTTCGCAGCTGCCAGACGCTGACCCTCCCCGGGCCGCCCGTCCAGGCCCAGGGCACAACAGGGACGGACAGCGTCCCCCAAAGTGACTCTCGGCAGAAGCCAACAGTCTCCCAGAACGCCGCATCGGTCGGGGTTCCCCAGAGAGGAGACCAATAGGAGACGCGGGGCTGGGTGGGCGGCGTGCCAGCGGAGATCTTGTGTGCATCGGCTTGTGCCCGGGCTGTAGATCCGTGGAGTCGAAGGCCGGGCGTTCAGGGGCAGGAGGAGACGTCCCAGCTCAACAGAGAGCCTGACCCTCCCTCCCGCCACCTTGTCCTGTCCAGGCCCCCGAGGACTGCGAGACGCCCGCCACTCCCTGGAGGCCCACCTGCTTTACCCAGTATACGGGTTCAGATGCTCATCCTAAGACCCTCACAGGCACCACAGGGAAATTTTGCCAGTTTCCGGGCATCCCTTAGTCCAGGCGGTGGATGCCTGATGCTAGTAGTCGCAGGTCTGCGGAGCAGGCTGACCCTGGAGGGTGTGCGGCCCGTTCCACCCGCGAGTGAGGCTGGGGACTGGCGGTGGCCCTCGGGGCCTCGGAGTCCGGCCGGGGGGAGCCCGCAAGGGAGGAGCGAGCTCGGGTGTCGAGGTCCCAAGTGCATCGTCACTGCCCCCCGTTTTCCCCTGACTCTGGGCTGTTTTAGGCAAAACCACCACACGCGTTTTTAAGTGACCGAGCGCACACTAAGGGAGCGTCGTCTCACCGCCCGTTCCCGCGAGTGGGGACGGTTGTCAGCCTCGGTGTTACAAAGATTCACAAGTGAGCGCGCGTGTGCGTTGTAAAGATGTATGGGGGTCGATTCATTTCGAGGTGTCGGCGTCAGTCGTTCTGGCCTATGACAGCGTCTCATAAATCCAGCGTTTCCCAGGGAATGTTGTTTTAGAATGTGATTTGTGAATTGATGCAAAGATGCGTCCGCGGGCGCCGTAAATCAGGGACAAGAGACAGTAGCAAAGGAAGTTATTCAGATCATTTGAGCTCGTTTATTTAGAAATAATTTCGGGCCATGTATTAGAGGAACGGGAACGATTTTGGCCCAAGGGCGGATGGAAAGGGCACAAAGTACCACTGGCGCGTGTGCACGGGGCACGCTGGGAATGACGTCATGCGAGGGCTGGGCCGCCCCTGGAGCTTACCTCCCCTATGTCACTCACAACCCCCCAGCAGCACCCTTGGGGTGTGCTGGGCGGTGCCTCAGTTTACAAACGGGGCCCCAGTGCAGAGAAGTAAGGCCATAGGTTACAGGTGCCCAAACGGAGCATCGCAGATGCCCCCGCGCTGGCCCGAGCACAGCCCTTACCTGTGCAAGAAATATTTGTGCGGTGACCTCCAGAAACACAGGCCGGCGTGCAAGGGCCCCACACCGTTGGCTCTCCATCGCACGGCGTGCCCTGTGCACCTGCGTGTGCCTAACTCGGCAGCCGGAAGTTTGGAAGAATACGGAGAGGGGAGATGCTCTAAACAGCCCGTGGGTCTTTAGGACGCAGTCTTCTTAGAGGATGCAGAGTTATAGTTTTTTGAAGAAGGACAAAAGCAAACCGTTGATAATTATTATTTTCTGGGTCTCAAAATACCCAGTGCCCAGAAAGCTTCATCCCTTAGAAAAACCCTGTATCGACCCTGCTTTCATGCTTCTCGTGGGGGCCGATGGCTTTGTTCATGGCGTGGGTGCTTCTTATTTTCTTCTATCTAAGGATATTTTTTTTCTTTCTTTCTTTTTTTTTTTTTGGAATCTTTGTCTCTTCGTATAAATAATATAAGAGCGTTCCTAAAAGCCCGGCACCAGGCGCTTCTGGGTCGCACGTCTTCTTAAATTTCAGGGCCGCGTGGCGGCTTTCCGCCAAGCCTTATCTCTCGCGCCAAAAAGAAGAGAGGGATCACGATGGCAGGCTTTTCTTCCCATCCGCGTGCACGCAGAGCGAGGAAAGTTCAGACATCCCCAGCTTCAAATGGCAGCTTTCAAAGGCATTTAAAAAGTCGAGGGAAGAAAGGGAAACAAATCTCGAGCTATTACAAAGAGTTTTTTTTTTTTTTAAGCGAGACATGTTTATTAAGCGGCCTCCATTCTCTCTCACGTATTCAAAGACATCTGATTAGACCATCCTGGGGACACTGACAAAGCTCTTGTCCATCTGTGCGGGACAGATAAACTGCCTCCCGGAAGATCGTTATCGCCTCTCGGGGGGGTCTGCTGGGGACCGGCCTGGAGAGCGCTGAGGAGGCGCGCGAGCCGGCCTCAGGGGGTCCCGGGCGCAGGAGCCCGGCTGTGGGGAGGTGCCCTGGGTGGCCCGGTGGCCTCCAGCCGTGGACTGTGGGACTCGGGCTCCCGCCGGGGACCAGCCAGGGACGCACACGAAGAGGCAGCCAGGAGGAGAGCCCTGCAAGCTGCTGTCTCCAGAGACGCTGGGCACAGCACGGTCCCCAGGTCCCGGCGGCCGGCTGCAGCCCTGTCCTGCAGGATAGCTGGGCCTGATTCCCGAAAATGCACCGCTTCCCGCCGCGTGGCTGCACCGCTGACCGGGAGCGGCGAGGACACGGGGACACGCAGGTTTCCCATGGGGTTCCCACGGGGTTCCCACGGGGCGCCTCTTCCCCGCAGAGCGCGCCCTTAAGATTCCCGACAGGCTTCTTTTCTCCATATTGTGGAACGGGCATTTATGCAGGGGAGAAATCATGTACAGAAGATATTCTTTTTTAATTTTTTAAAAAAGATTTATTTATTCATGAGAGACACAGACAGAGAGAGAGAGGCAGAGACACAGGCAGAGGGAGACGCAGGCTCCATGCAGGGAGCCTGATGTGGGACTCGATCCTGGGACTCCAAGGTCACGCCTTGGGCCGAAGGCAGGCGCTAAGCCGCTGAGCCACCTGGGCTGCCCATCCCTCCCCCCTTTTTAAGATTTTTTTTTTGTTTTGTTTAATTCATCAGAGAGAGGCAGAGACACAGGCAGAGGGAGTTGCAGGCTCCATACAGGCGCGGGACTAGATCCCTGGACCCTGGGGTCACACCCTGGGCCAAAGGCAGATGCTCCACGTCTGAGCCCCCCAGGCGCCCCTGAAGATACTCTTTTTTTTTAATTTTTTTTTATTTATTTATGACAGTCACACAGATAGAGAGAGAGAGAGGCAGAGACACAGGCAGAGGGAGAAGCAGGCTCCATGCACCGGGAGCCCGATGTGGGATTCGATCCCGGGTCTCCAGGATCGTGCCCTGGGCCAAAGGCAGGCGCCAAACCGCTGCGCCACCCAGGGATCCCTGAAGATACTCTTAATGGACGTATTTCTTTCCTGGCTGATGAGCGATTCTCTCGTTGTTTCAAGTGGAATTAGGTATTCACGTTCCCTATCAGTTGTTCCTGGCATGCCATGTCCCACACCATCCCCTTCCCCCAGCGAGTCCCCCAGTCCCCACTTTCCTGCCTCGTCCCTCCCGCAGACGGGGCCTCATGTTGCCCCTACAGCCGTGTGCGGAAACCAAATGCCCCAATACCCCGACGGGATGCGGTGAGGAGGGTGCCCCGGGCAGGTGCTCCAGTCGCGGAGGTGGGACCCCCGTGAGGGCACCCAGAGAGCCCATTGCCCCTTCCCATGTGTGCGGCCGCGGGGAAGAAAAGCTCCCCTGTCTGTGTTAAGGAGGAGGAAAAAGCGCTAAGTTTACAAGTTGTAGAAGGTGCATTTTCCGTCGTAGCCATGGAGCTTCTGAGGCATATTCTGAATAAAGGCTGGATGTTCCAGCTCTGAACCGGGCAGGGGGTGGGGGATGAGGAGATGGTCAAGGCCGCCCATCCCATGTTGGTTCTCACCAGCCCATGCCTCCCTCCCAGTAACCGAAATCCCTATTTCCCTTGCTCCGATGCACCCTCAGCACTTTCTTGCAATCCCAAGGACAAGCACGAGGCTCCACGTCGTTTCACGGGGTCAGGAAGAAAACGTGTGTGTTGGGGTGGGGGGGGTGAGGCGGTTCCGACGGCGGGGCTGGCGCCCACTGGGAAGGACGGGGCAGGGTGTCGGGAAAGCTGGGCCCTGCACCGTGGGGCTTGACGTAACCCTGCAGGCCGGACGCGACCACAGAGGGGACCATGTGCTGTGCATGACGTCAACCCATCACACTTCACCTTTATTGCATACTGTCCAACATTCAACAGAGATCTTAATTAAAGTTTTAGATTTCTAGCCCCTCTGGAGAAAGCATAAGATGTCGGGAACCCGGGGTCCGGGAGCTCCGGGGCCTTCGGGGAGGGAGCCGAGTGGCGGCTCCACCTCTGGACTAGGTGGGGGCTCCAGGCTCTTCCGCAGTCCTCTCCCCGCCCCACGGTTAACCCCGCAAGAGCCCGGGCCCCCAGCACTGGTGTAAGTGGCACGAGGGCTGTTTGCTGGGGTGTCCACAGCCTGCTTGCATGTTGGACACTGCACCTGCTGTATCAGCGTGTGGGGCGGAGCCGTGGAGCAGCATGCTCACCCCCGAATTTAGAAGCAACGGGCTGGAAGCAACACCTGGAGGAGGTAGCCAATGGGGTGGGACCCAGGGAGGTGTTAGGACCGCCACTCAACACTCAAGGAGCCCAAGCCTGGTAGCCAGGCAGCGGGGCATGTGCAGGGCGTGCTGCGTGCTGGTGACCTGCCCCACGGGCGTTGCACCTTTGGTTCTTTGTAGAAGGGGCAGCTTTCCAAGGTGTCTGGTCATCTGTGTGTGTTTGCTCCCCTCGGGGGTGGCTCCTCGAAGCTTGGGGCGTGTCTTCACACACTGTCCGGGGGTGTTATTTACCCGCGGGGCATCATGATGGGTGACTGGCCGCCGTTCCTCGGGCGGGAGCATCCCAAGCAGCCCAGCATCCAACGGAGGTTTTCCCGGGTGGCTTCTCTGGTTCATTAGGTCTCCATTGGGAGGGGAGGAGGCCCTCCGTTGGTGGGCATGGTGGGTGCGCCCCGAGGAGAGTCTCCCTACTGCCAGGCACCCACGGGAGACACAAGGAGCTGCTGGGCTCTGACTCTCGCAGACAGGGGTCCTACTGAGTCGTGCCCCTTGAGTTCACTTCCAAAGGTTACTGCGTGTCACCGTATACGCCTCCCACCCGTCGTGACGACCCATTCAATATGTCCCCACCGCACGTCTGGGCTCCCGCTGGGCCTGGGGGTGGCTGGTCTGGTCCGTGTCTGCTCGCTCGCCCTGGAGAACATCGGAGCGGTGTCATCATAGGACACCTGACCCAGAGCGCGTGGCCAAGGGCTATGTCCCCACGGCCGATGACCGCAGACGTGGCTCTCATCTCACCTCGTAAGGGACACCCACGAGCTTCGTCTCACCCCCACCCCGGAGCAGATGCGGCACTCGCATGCCACACGGCCTCGGCGTTGCCTCTGTTTAGCGCAGGTGTCTTCTGCAAACCAGAGAGTGAATCTTAGTGCAACCAGGGTGCCCTCTGGGGTCCCTTCCTACTCTGAAAAGAATCATAAAATGAAGAGTCGGGATGCAAAGAAACAGAGGATTTAGGACGATGTGAAGAAGGCATCAGGCCCCTGGCGTTTTGTCGCTTTTGCGATGGTTGATTCAATAAACGGCTAATTTGGGAGCCCATGGTGGGTGCCGTGGTTACGCGCAGGTGGTTGGTGGTGGGGGCGCCGGCCTGGGGCGGGATTGAGGATGGGCGCTGCTGGGAACGGATGAGGGTGACAGCCATGAACCCAGAGAAGGAAGACAGTGGCCTGGAGTGCTGGGGAGCTGAGTTCTAGGTGCAGGTGCGCGCTGGGCGCTTGGTCACGCAGGGTCCACACTGCTTTCCTTTTCCGCTCACAGACGATGTTATCTTTCACAAAATCTCTTTAGATTTCAATTTTCGTGTATCTAAGGATACGATAGGGGATCCCGGGGTGGCTCAGCGGGTTGGCGCCTGCCTTTGGCCCGGGGCGCGATCCTGGGGGCCTGGGATCGAGTCCCACGTCGGGCTCCCGGCATGGGGCCTGCTTCTCCCTCTGCCTGTGTCTCTGCTCCTCTCTCTCTCTCTCTCTCTGTGTGTGTGTGTCTATCATAAATAAATAAATAAATCTTTAAAAAAATAAACGATACGATATATTCTGATACACGAGTACGCTGTGACGTGATCATCGCACCCACAGCTCATTGGCACCTCTGTCACCTTGCAGGATTTGCGTTTCTTCTCGGCCGTCCTCACACCCAGTTTGTGGCCGGGAACGACGTCTCCCCATTTCCTGCCCCCACCCAGCCGCCCCCGGCCCCACCAGCAACCACTGATCCGCCGTCTGCATCTGTGGGTCTGACTTTTAGATTCCACGGGTAAGTGAGCTCGCGCGCGTTCGTCCGTCTGTGTCTGACTTGCATCACTTAGCGGAGGCCTTAGAGGTCCACCCGTGTTGTCACCTATTGCAAATTGTCCTTTTTTATTATTTTTAAATTTTTTAAAGTGTCCTTCTTTTGCACGGATGAATAATATTCCCAGATGCACATAAATACATCGCATTTCTCCATCCGTTCACCCATCAGCGGACACATAGGTTGTCCCCACGTCTAGGCTGTTGTGAATGATGCTGAAATGGGCCCCGGGGCACAGACACTCTCTTTCAGGTACTCATTTCATTTCCTTTTTTTTTTTTAATTTATTTATTTATTTACTCATGATAGAGAGAGAGAGAGAGAGAGGCAGATGCAGGACTCGATCCCAGGACCCCAGGGTCACGCCCTGGGCCAAAGGCAGGCGCTAAACCTGGGCCACCCAGGGATCCCTCATTTCATTTCCTTTGCATATATACCCACAAGCCAACTGCTGGGTCACAGAGTGGTTCTATTTTCAGTATTTATTTATTTAAAAAAGATTTATCTATTTAATTAAGAGAGAGGGAGCACACAGGTGTACATGCATGCATGTGGGGGGCACCTCAAGCAGTCTCCCCGCTGAGCATGGGGAGGCTCGATCCCAGGACCCTGAGACCACAACCTGAGCCCAAATCAAGAGCCGGATGCTCAACTGACTGAGCCACCAGGGCACGCGGGTAATTCTATTTTTAATTTTTTTGAAGGAGGAGGCTCCATGCTGTTTTCCATGGGGCTGGCTGTGCCGTTTTGGTTCCCGCCAACAGTGCACTTTCGAAGCGGGTGGTTAGGACAGGCTTCCTGGAGGAGGTAACACGGAGGGGACACTGGGGCCCGTGGTCAGGTCCTGAAGGGGACCCGTGCCCGACTGCAGAGGTTTAAAGGGAGGGTTGCTGAGGACTTATTACTGTAGAAGGTGAGGGAAGAAACGGAGTGCGGTGGGCCTGGGAGGGCCCTGCGGTGAGGTGGGACGTGGTTCAGGATGGGGAGAGGATCAACCCTTTATGCCCCAGGGGCGGAGGGGTCTCCAGGGCAGAGCCAAAGGGGCAGGACTGCCTGGTGTCGCCCCACCCATGGGTGGGATGCGAGCGTTGTCCCTGCTGGGGTGCGAGGGGGAATGGGGTCGTCCTGGGGCGGACTGTGAGCAGAACGGGCCGGGAAGCGGGGGGTGTAGTCCGGGAGCTGCCTTTCGCAGGAAGGAGAGGGGAGAGGGGCTCGTAGGACCGTGGGGTGGATAGTCCTCACCTGCAGAGAAAGGTGGGGCGAGAAGCATCTGCACACCACATTCCACGGGGCGGGCGGGATCCCATCCACGGGGGGCGGATGGCAGACGGGATTCGGAGGTGGTGGTGCTGTGTCTTCCTCTTGGCTGTGCTTGGTGCTGGCGCATAGATCCACACGTGTGAAACCGGGGCGGGGTGTGGGGTGAGGGGTGCTGGTGCTCGGCTTCCCCCTGGACTATCCCGGCGGGGGTGCAGGCCGGGCGATGCCCCACACGCGACTTCCTCTGTGTTTGACACCCGCCCCGGGGACACGTGCCAACGCTCATCATCTGAAATCACGGAAGCCGTCCTACCCTGGAATGAAACACCGACCGCACATGAGGTCGAAGGAAGAGGCTGTAGGAAGAGAGCATGGGGCTGAGAGGGACCCTGCGGTGGAGGGTCGGGGGGGAAGGAAGACAGGGCCCCGGGTGCAGGGTAGGGTGAGGTCAGGCTGGAGGACGCAGCACACATGCCGGGCCACGGAGACCCGCTGGAAGAGGCGGCCCTTCGGGACATCGCGGTGGCTGCCTTGAAGCTAAGCGGGCCACCTGGCATGGACGGCGGGAGCGGCGAGCTGGTGGCGGCTGGCAACCAGACAGGCCTGACTATGTCCAGGGGGGGAGTTTGTGCATCTTTCCAGAGTGCGATGGCCGCGATCGAGAAGGCTCCTGTGGGCCGCAGTGTTGACCTAATGGCAGTGCTTAGGCAGGCGGGAAAAATCTACCTGGGGCGCGCTGCTGCGGGGGGTCTGCAGGTTGGGCAGGTGGCGGAGACCGGGCACCGCGCGTGGCTTCTGAGCGATTGGAAACACGGGCGCCTGATAAGGAGGTTTTGAAGCTTGGAGGCTGCAAATCCTGAGTCTAATGAGCGGGATTTGTGGCGCTGAGGGTCGTGGGGTGTAGACGGAGTGCTGGAAAAACTAGCTGTGTGGTTGGGGTTATGCCCCTGCCGGGTACTCCCTGGGTCTTGGGTGGCTCTCCGTGCCAGAGGGGCTGCCCCAGAGGCCCTGGAACCCACCCGGGTATGTGCAGTGGGCTCCTCGTGAGGCTCGCCTGAGTGGGGACGACCCCACGCCACCGCCCCCACGTTCCCGAGCTGCTGTCCCTTTGGCAGCCTCCGGGCCACCTGGCGTCAGCCACCACCGCCCTCATGGGGCCACATCAGACCTGCGGCATCTCCCCGAACCCCGTCTGGTTCTTCCCTCCACCCTCCACCTCCCTCCCCAAACCCGATTCCTTCCTCGTCACCCGTCTCCACGCTTGCCCGTGGAGGTCGGGGAGCTCAGGGGGCTTCTGGGCGGTTGTCCGGGGTCTGATTCTGCTCCAGAGACGGGCGTTCTGGGGTCAGCAAGGGGCTCGGGGAGAGGTCTCGGTGACTCGCTGGATGCGGTCCGAGGGCTCGTTGGGGAGCCCGGCTCTGGGTCTGCCCGCCGCCCACTCACACCCACTGCACGAGGCTCCTCACAGGACCGGAGCTCGAGCCCAGTTGGTGAATCTCCCGATGCACGCGTTCCAAGTCCCAAATAACAAATTCCCATCGGAAGAGCGCGTCGGCATCTCGGAAGGAAAATATTTTTCATGCAGTGAAGATGGTTTGGAAGCAGATGAACCTTTCCTCCGGGACACTGAGATTAAGCAGAAAATTGAGACAAGGGGATGAAGTATTATTTTCTCTTATTGCCGGCTCACCATCTTCTAAATCTCTCCCTGCCCGAAAACGCAGGTTAAGTGATTTTTTTTTTTCTTAAGGCCTCCTTGGCTTGTAGATTGAGCTCCACTCACACTGATTTTATGGCTAAATTGCAAGGCCCCAGCGGAGGCGTGGAGCCGAGGCAAGTGCAGGAGGCTGGCACCGAGGCCTCTGTGACGGCGCGTCTCCGCCAGCCACCCAATCAGTAGGGACTGTGAGCTGTTGAGGAATCGTGACCGGGGAGACATTAGACCCAACCCCATTGTCAGAATTCTTCAATTTATGCAGTTTTTTTTTTTTCCAGAGGACAGAGTCCTGAAGCTTCCTAATATCAAAAGGGCTCGATATCTGATGGAGGACGTATTTAGGGAAAATCGGCCCTGAATCACTGAGCTATTATTATTATCCTACATTCTCATCACTTATATAAAGGCTAATGTAGAAGCGATTTTTCAGGAATAATAAAAAAAAAATCCTCTCGAGTTTATCAGGAGGTGAATTTAGCTTTTTATTTTTTATTTTTTGGGGAGTGTGAGTTAACATAAATGAAGTCACTTTTTGAACTTGGCTTTTCTTTTTTTTAAAGTTAATGGGAAAGTACTTTTTTTTTTTTGAGAGAGGGAAGGGTGGGAGAGGGAGAGGAAATCTTTCCTTTTTTTTTTAAATTTTATTTATTCATTCATGAGAAAGAGAGGCAGAGACACAATGCAGAGGGAGAAGCAGGCTCCATGTAGGGAGCCTGACGTGGGACTTGATCCCAGGACTCCAGGATCAGAACTTGGTTTTTCTTTTGGGGTCGTACAGGCAAAGTTGTCTCATCTGTCAACTCTGAGGCCTGGGTAGCTAAGGATTGGGTCCTGGCATTGGGTCTGGTGTGCGTGTCCCCCAGGCGTGGACGCTGGGTCACGGTGGGGGGCGGGTTTGGCTTCAGGAGGCGGGTGGCTGAGAGGGGACGGTGTGCAGGCCCGTCGGGCAGGACAGACTCCATCTCCCTGGGGTCCTCTGCAGGTTGTCTGAGCTCAGAGGGATGGACAGACGGACAGGGTGCAGAGGGCGTGTGGGACGGGGAGGCTGCTCTGGCCAAGCCTGTGACGGAGGACACGTGTCCCTGCCCGCAGAGCGCAGGCATCAAGGGTGACCCTTCTGCAGACTGGACTCGGCGGCGGTGCCCTGTCCACGCGGGCTCGTCGACTGTGACAAATGCACCATCTGCTGGGTTTGCGGACACTGGGAGAGGCTGCTTGTGGGGAATGTCTGTACCTTCCTTGCAGTTTTGCTGTGAACCTCAAACTACTCCAAAAAAAGCACTAAATCCTAAAGAAGATAGAGCAAGAGAGAGAGGGCGCGCGCATGTGAGACCCTCATTCCTGGGCCCCGGGGCAGCAGAAGGACCCGGACACAACCGAGGAAGGGCCCACGTGCCCCCATGGGGGTTTTCTGGAAGCCTCGTTGTTTGTCGTCGCGGGAAGACAGTGTGTCTGCTTCCCAGCGATTCGGAAGGGGAGATGGTTTCTGAGAGCATCTATTAAAGGGTTTGGGGGGAAGTGAAGGTTTTCACTGCGGGGAAAGTCAGGAATTTATCTCCGGCGTTCACAGGGAGCGCATGATGAGGGCAAATTACCCGGGGTCGGCACGAAGCGCTTGGGGAGCCTGGCGGGGGGCGGGGGGCGGAGGGTGGCACGGGCCTCCGAGAACCGTCCCTGCCCCGCTGCGCGGCTCCCCTTCTAAAAAAAAAAAAATTGATTCCATTACTGAAGAAATAGCTGAGAGAAGGAAGTCCGGGACACGGGTTATATTTTCTGCAGAGGCTTTCAAAAGGCGTTTGACAAAGTATCATATCGAAGGCTCCCGCGAAAGGAAGGATTTATGAATTAGAGAAAAAAAGGAGTCACTTGAAAATGAGGTGGAGAAGAGACCAAGGAGCCGCGATCAGTCACTTGGACAGACACTCAGGAAATAGAGCCCCGTGGGCCCCGCGCCCGGCCACCGCCCCAGCCCTTCCCGCCCGGAAAGGTCCTTGACCTCTGCAGAGTCCCCGCCTGGCGGGTGGGCAGGTGGGCAGGTGAGCAGGTGGGCGGGGGTCACGAGGGGCGCCCGCGAGGTGGGCTCCCGCAGTTGGGGGTTGGCTGGGGCCTGAAGTCACCCTGCCTGGCTGTGGCCCTGCATGGGACTCAGCGTCACCCGTGGGGGCACGGACTCGTGTTGGTCAGGTGCACTTGCTCACCCCCCGCCGCCCCCGCCACCGTCCTGGACGGTCCTGCCGGGCCCCTCCTGCCGGGCCGGGGGGCTCCGCTCTCGCTGGCTGGGTCTGGAGTGTGGTCCGAGGAGGGCCCTCCAAGCGCCCAGTGGCGGCGGGGCGTGGGGGGGGTCTATCAAGGGAAAGCCAGACCAAGGGTGATAAGATTGGGGTTTCCCCAGAGTCGGGGCAATGTCACCACGTGGACCGCATGTGCCCTGCGATATATTAAATCCCTCCAATCAAGCTCCGGCGCTCCCGGCCGCGCACCCTCTTCCTTGCCCCCTTCCTGGTCTGTTTGGAGGAGTCGTTTCGCTGAGCAGCATCTGTCACCGGGACGGGGAGGATGGGGTGTGGGAACCAGCGGTTCTGGGATTGGAGCTAATCTAACATCATCTGCAGGTTAGAGCCGCGTAACCTGTGTTTTGCACCTTCCCCCACAGAGAGAGACCCATGGGAGGCAGACAGGGCCTCCCTGCCGCCCGAGCGATGCGGAGGATTCCAGCAAAGCCCCATCCACGTCCACCACCGTAGGTGGTGAGCCCCGGCCTCATGTGGAGGCTGCAGGCATGAGCTGCCAGGTGGTTCTTGGCGGCGTTGAGTGCATCTTCCAGGGGATGCGTTTCTCCTTCCCCCGCTGAAGGCTGGTGTGGGGCTCCCCTGTGTTCTCCCTGTGGTCCTGCATCCTGAAGGCCGCTCTCCAGGGACCCGGGATCCGGAGGGAGACCCCAAACCACGAGAAAGGGCAGCAGGTTAGTGTCTGACAAGCCAGTTGGAAGGGACACGTATTTCGACCAGGAACGTGTCGGAAAGGAAGCGGTGAAGCAAGACCATGGCGGGGGCACGTTGCCGTCTACCGGCATCATTTTAATGTTGCACATTTAGCTGCGATAGAGTAAAAAATACCCGTTCCTACCGTAAAATCTCTTTCGTCCTTCTTTCCTTCCCTCCCTCTCTCCCCCTCTCCTTTTCTTTGCCAGGATTTTCTTCCAGGGGTTGTGGAATCGACAGTGCGTGCCTGTCTCTGGAGGCCCAGTCTTACTACGCAGACCACCACCCAGGAGGCTGGCGTGAAGAACACGTGCCCTTAAAAAGAGCGTCCCTAGGCTGGGAACAAACCTAATTTAAGGGAACCAGCCATCACCGCCAAGTGGATGGTTTTAAGATCATGCACCAAAAGTCTGGCTGCCTTTTTATTTTTATTTTTATTTAACTTAATTTTTATTGGTGTTCAATTTACCAACATACAGAATAACACCCAGTGCTCATTCCGTCAAGTGTCCCCCTTAGTGCCCGTCACCCATTCACCCCCACCCCCCGCCCTCCTCCCCTTCCATCACCCCTAGTTCATTTCCCAGAGTTAGAAGTCTTTATGTTCTGTGTCCCTTTCTGATATTTCCCACACATTTCTTCTCACTTCCCTTATATTCCCTTTCACTATTATTCATATTCCCCAAATGAATGAGAACATATAATGTTTGTCCTTCTCCGATTGACTTACTTCACTCAGCATAATACCCTCCAGTTCCATCCACGTTGAAGCAAATGGTGGGTATTTGTCGTTTCTAATGGCTGAGTAATATTCCATTGTATACATAAACCACATCTTCTTTATCCATTCATCTTTCGATGGGCACTGAGGCTCCTTCTACAGTTTGGCTATTGTGGACATGGCTGCTAGAAACATCGGGGTGCAGGTGTCCCGGTGTTTCATTGCATCTGAATCTTTGGGGTAAATCCCCAACAGTGCAATTGCTGGGTCGTAGGGCAGGTCTATTTTTAACTCTGAGGAACCTCCACACAGTTTTCCAGAGTGGCTGCACCAGTTCACATTCCCACCAACAGTGTAAGAGGGTTCCCGTTTCTCCGCATCCTCTCCAAAATTTGTGGTTTCCTGCCTTGTTAATTTGCCCCATTCTCACTGGTGTGAGGTGGTATCTCATTGTGGTTTGGATTTGTATTTCCCTGATGGCAAGTGATGCAGAGCATTTTCTCATGTGCGTGTTGGCCATGTCTATGTCTTCCTCTGTGAGATTTCTCTTCATGTCTTTTGCCCATTTCATGATTGGATTGTTTGTTTCTTTGGTGTTGAGTTTAATAAGTTCTTTATAGATTTTGGAAACTAGCCCTTTATCTGATATGTTATTTGCAAATATCTTCTCCCATTCTGTAGGTTGTCTTTGAGTTTTGTTGACTGTATCCTTTGCTGTGCAAAAGCTTCTTATCTTGATGAAGTCCCAACATAGTATTGTAAGTCCTAGCCTCAGCAATCAGACAACAAAAAGACATTAAAGGCATTCAAATTGGCAAAGAAGTCAAACTCTCCCTCTTTGCCATGACATGATACTCTACATAGAAAACCCAAAAGCCTCCACCCCAAGATTGCTAGAACTCATACAGCAATTTGGTAGTGTGGCAGGATACAAAATCAATGCCCAGAGATCAATGGCATTTCTATACACTAACAATGAGACTGAAGAAAGAGAAATGAAGGAGTCAATCCCATTTACAATTGCACCCAAAAGCATAAGATACCTAGGAATAAACCTAACCAAAGAGGTAAAGGATCTATACCCTAAAAACTACAGAACACTTCTGAAAGAAATTGAGGAAGACACAAAGAGATGGAAAAATATTCCATGCTCATGGATTGGCAGAATTAATATTGTGAAAATGTCAATGTTACCCAGGGCAATTTACACGTTTAATGCAATCCCTTTCAAAATACCATGGACTTTCTTCAGAGAGTTAGAACAAATTATTTTAAGATTTGTGTGGAATCAGAAAAGACCCCGAATAGCCAGGGGAATTTTAAAAAAGAAAACCATATCTGGGGGCATCACAATGCCAGATTTCAGGTTGTACTACAAAGCTGTGGTCATCAAGACAGTGTGGTACTGGCACAAAAACAGACACATAGATCAATGGAACAAAACAGAGAACCCAGAAGTGGACCCTGAACTTTATGGTCAACTAATATTCGATGAAGGAGGAAAGACGATCCACTGGAAGAAAGACAGTCTCTTCAATAAATGGTGCTGGGAAAATTGGACATCCACATGCAGAAGAATGAAACTAGACCACTCTCTTGCACCATACACAAGGATAAACTCAAAATGGATGAAAGATCTAAATGTGAGACAAGATTCCATCAAAATCCTAGAGGAGAACACAGGCAACACCCTTTTTGAACTTGGCCACAGTAACTTCTTGCAAGATACATCCACGAAAGCAAAAGAAACAAAAGCAAAAATGAACTATTGGGACTTCATCAAGATATTTTTTTTTTTACTGTTTTGCTACAATTATGTGGACGTTTGACAGCTGACCAGTTAGTCAAATTTGATGAGGTTTCCCCCAAAACGAGCGTGCAGACTCAAACTGGTCGGAGGCATATAGGTTATAAGTCAGGGCATCTGCGCTTTCATTTTGCTCCATAGTGGGACGACGTGGGGCTCAGGTCCCAGCTCTCGAGCCCCTTTCTGTGAGTCGGGCCAGGAGTCTGTTCCGACCTCTGTTTGCAGGGCCTCAGGGCCCTTCAGGTCCGGTGCAAACCCACCCGGGCCCGGGGTTCCGAGGACGGCTGCACGAGGAGGCTGCGCTCAGAAAGCAGCACTCTGCATGTGGGGGGCTGCAGCTTCAGGGTTTCCCGCTGGCGTCCGCCTGCCGTGGGCCTTCGGGACGAGGATCTTGTCCATCTTCATCGAAGCAAACCCTTTTGCTTCTCTTCTCATTTCCAGCTCCGGGTCCCAGCTTTTAATCCACCTGCAAAACTCACTTGTGACGATTTCTCTGTTTTGGAGAATCACTTATTTCCATCCCGTGCAAGGACAGTTTGGAAACACATCACAGGTGTACAAGCACATGTGTGCACACAGGCACACATATACACACATCACATGTGCACACACATATGCACAACACATGTGCACATGGGCGCACACATCACAGTTGCATGTGCACATGTGTACATGGGCACACACTCATCACAGTGTATAGTTACTCATGTGCACACGAGCACACACACATCACAGGTGTACATGCACACATGCGTGCACAACACATGTGCATGCAGGCACACACATCACAGGTGTACATGCACACATTCATGCACAACATGTGTCCATGCAGGCACATACAGCACAGTGTACATGCATGATAGGCACACACACATCACAGGTGTACATGCACACAGGTGCACAGGGCACACACATCATGTGTACATACACACATGCATGCACAACATGTGTGCACGCAGGCACGCACATCACAGTGTACGTGCACACACGTACACACAAGTGTGCACATGGGCACACCCACCCACAGTGTGCACACACATGCACATTCATGCACACACATCACAGGTGTACACTCACATGTGTGCACACGGGCACACAATGCACACACATCACATATGTCCACACACATGTGCATATGGGCACACACATGCACACACGAGTGTATCTGATTTCTACCCCATGCTCTCTAACTCTGTGCAGGACAGGAGATAAGATACCACCTCGCCGTGCTGTGCTCGGCTCAGAAAGCCTTATCTTCTCTGACACAGTCATGAAACTATAAAATTAGACGTCAGCCCCTGCGCGGCCCTCTGGTCAGGGCCTGGCCCCAGGTCGGGGGGTGTCCACGGGATCGCCTGACCAGCAGCCGCCTGCGACTCATCCGCCGATCTGAGGGTTTCTCCACTGTTCACTTCAAAACAGAACTGCTTTACTTTAGTTAAAAGCCACACCTTTAAAAAAACAATAATAGAGTTTGCCGTTAAACAGGCTGCCCTTGCTGGCGGAGGGTCTTTGGCCTGGATGCCCTTCTTCTGTCTCTAGGTCCAGGGGTTTCCTCAGGCTCCGTGTCCTTATTTGTCATGGGGAGCAGATGGAGTCCGGTCTTTGCTTAGCTCGGAGCCCCTGGCTGCTGCGCCCGGGAGTGTCCGGAGAAGGAGCAGTCGGTCCCACGTCACCCTACACGTCTTTCCGCACCTGCTACATTAAAGGCTTTAGGGACCTGTTGGCAACCCTCTGGGAAGGAGGAGGAAGGAGCAAAGTTCAGGTGGCCAGGTCAGAGTCATAGCTGTGGCCTCTCGGAGGCTTCTGGGGTGCAGAGCTCAGGGCACCTCTCAACGGGCGTCTGCCGCCCGCGAGGGCCCCAGGTCCCGGGAAGGAGGTGAGGCCCGAGTCCCCAGGCTGGGACAGGCTGCCAGGCCATGCCTGCCAACTGCCCCCAGGCTGGGGAGGAAGCCTGGGCAGGGCCCTCCCTCGGCAGTGACCGGAGTTTCAGGAGGGAGCCTGGCAGGGGCACAGGACGGTGAGCCCGAGGACACAGCCCTGGGGACGGGAGCCCGGTGGGCCACCAGCCCTCACCCGAGTAGCCGCAGGGACACGGCTGTGCTTCTGGTGGCCCCATCTCTTTCCCCCCCGCCCACCCCGCGGCCCCGGGACGCCGGCCTCGGCTGTGCACGTGCCACTCCAATCATGGACTTCGGATATGCTACCTCGGATTTATGCCCAATTAGCACACAGCACAGGGACAATTATGCGTCCCACCAAATGTGTCAGGGAGGCGTCGTCACTCATTTTATCGGATTAAAACACTGAATGCTGTTCACGTGCACTCAGGTTTCTAGTTTGCTGCCTGCGTGGGAGGGCAGGCCTCCTCCGTTCACGGTCTGTGCGGCCCCCAGCGAGCAGGGAATTATCCCGAGGGCAGCCTGGCCTCCGCCCATGGAAGCCCGGGGTCACGCTGCCCGGTCGGTGTGTGGACGTCTAGCGCTTAGCGGGCAGGACCCCGCCCGAAGCCTTCCCCATGGCCCGGGACTGGGCTGTCTGACGTGCATCATAGACAGGGCGGGATTAGCCACGTCGAGGCGAATGCATGCGGCTGAGGCTTACTTGGGGACCACACAGAACAGTTCTAGAAGGTTCCATCAGGTGGGAAATGACCCCCTGCCCCCTGCACCCTCCAGCCCGTGCTCTTGGCGTCCCTGTTCAGGCTGGGCCTGAGTGTTGACCGGAGCTGGAGAGAAGGCCACGGGGTCATTTAGGGTGACTTTTAGGAGATGTGCAGCCCTCACAAGAATTGAAGACCCAGGGAAGAGGTAAACCTAAATGCTTTCTACCAGGCTGAGCAAAGACAGGGAGTTTTTGGGGAAAAAATAACAGCTCAATACCCAAGGATGCTAAAGGGAGGCGAGATCATTTCCACAAGGTCTGTTGCACAGAATTCTCTCGGCTTCCACTCCTGGCCCTTGGTGATGAGGACGTGACTTTGCTCCGGGCACAGGAGCACGTCGTCCACGTGGGGTCCCCCCTCCTGCTTCCAGGAGAGGAAGGGAGGGCAAAGCACCGTCTTGGACCTGACGCTTTTCAGGGGCCTTCAGCCAAGATCATCCTTCCACCCGAGCGGCCTATTTTCGGTGACATATTCTGGTTTCCTTCGGTGTCGTGGGTGGTTTGGTCCCCCTGGTCCAGACAGCTATCACAGCACCCAGAAGAATTCTTGAAAATACCCCTAAAAGAGACAATGAAAGAGCCCGGCGCGAGTATGTGAACCCGTGTAAACGCTGCGGCTTCTCTCACCGCTCTGGATGCACCTCTGGTTGAGGCCCAGGCCTCGCGGGGAGGGTCAGTCCACGTTTTAAAATAAACTCTCTTAACGTGAGTTGCAGTTTGCATCTCTGGGCACCATCCCTCCAAGGTCCAGTGTGGATCACAGAGCTTGTTCACGGTTGTTGGGAGGGGGGTTGCTGCCTCCCACCCGGGGCCCAGTCTGCCCAGTCTGGCCTTTCCACGTGCACTTCCTGGGGGCCTTCCTGTGTGCCCAGAGCGCCCCCACCCAGCCACCCCGGCCCCAGACTTTAAAGGGTCCAACTGGCAGACTGGTGGTGGAGACCAGTGATTCTCCTTCTTCTCCGGAGCTTGAGGGTTTGCATTTCCCGGGGCCTCTCGGTAATAGTAAATGTCCCCCCGGGGGATCCCTGGGTGGCGCAGCAGTTTGGCGCCTGCCTTTGGCCCAGGGCGTGATCCTGGAGGCCCGGGATCGAATCCCACATCGGGCTTCCGGTGCATGGAATCTGCTTCTCCCTCTGCCTGTGTCTCTGCCTCTCTCTCTCTCTGTGACTATCATAAATTAAAAAAAAAAAATGTCCCCCCAGTTGTGGCACCCCGGGCGTTCCCTCTTTTTTTTTTTATTATTTCATTTTATTTTATTTCATTGTATTGATTTATCCAATCATCTAGGTTACATTTAGCTGGATTAAGAAAAACTGTTATAAACATTGCTGCTATGAGCGTTATGTAGCTGTATTTTGTTCAAGTCTCTAATTATCTTTTTTTTAAATTTATTTTTTATTGGTGTTCAGTTTGCCAACATAGAGAATAACACCCGGTGCTCATCCCATCAAGTGCCAGGCGTTCCCTCTTTAACCGCCCACCGGCTGGGAGTCCGCGGTGCGTTCGCCAACTACACTGTGGTCGCCTATTTCTTCCCCTCCATCCCAGCTTCAAAGGCAGCTGACCTAGTACGCAGAAGGCACCTGCCTCACGTGCTTTTAAGGCAAGAATAAATGAAGTGATGAATGTAGGAATAAGCGATCATTTACTCAAAAATAGTATTTATTAACGGTATTGTTAGGTATCGGTGTTACGTATCAGTTCCACACGCCAGGGGGTCACGGGATGAATCCTGTTCCCCCAAATTTGTATTTAGACCTCCCGCCCCCCGGGGCCTCAGGGTGTGACAGTATTTGGAGACAGGGTCTTTAGAGAGGTGACTAAGGTAAGACGGGGTCACTAGGATGGACCCTGATCCAGTCTGACTGGGGTCCTCACAGGAAGAGGACGTGAGGACACAGATACACGCAGATGGATGACTGCGTGGGGACACGGGGAGGGGACGGCGTCCACACGCCCAGGACAGAGGCCTCGGGGACACCAGCCCTGCCCATCGGGACTGCGGGCTCCAGTCTCCAGGACGGGGAGACCGTAAATGATGTTTCAACCCCCACTGGGGTGCTTGTTACAGCAGCCCTACCACGCCGATGCTCGGTCTGCCCTGAGCAGTTGAAACCTACTACCCCATATAATCCCTGTGCTGCCATGTGAACAAGCACGTTCAAGCCTGCGGCGCGTCTGAAGAAGCTGAGTCACGGGAGGTCAATCACCTTGGCCAACATCACACAGAATATATGTGACAGAAGGGAGCCGGAGAGCAGGTAATCTCAATTCGGCTCATGCTCTTCGGCTGCTGTGACTAGGTTTCCCCTCTGTACAGAGCAGTGTGTGAGCCCCATAAGGTGACCAACACATGAGCTTGTGGGGGTGGCCTCCATCCTGTTGTGCTCAACACAGCAGTTGTGGAATATCTGCCATTGAGTGAGCGGCATGCCAGGCGCCGGGGACTCCAAGACGAGCGCCACAGAGGCCCAGCTCCAGGGAGCCCCCACTCGGGTGCGGAGACAGGTGGGCACGCACGAGAGCGAAGTACTGCGCCACCCACGCCGGACGTTTGCACTCATCCGTCGACACGGCGATTCCCGAGTGTGCGCCGTTTGCCAAGATCTGTATGCGTGTCTGTGGGCACGGCGGCCCTCTGGTCCCCATCCTCATGGGACCAACGGGGACGTAGGTGCTGATGCACCGCGGGGGATACCGCATGTAGCACGATACCACCTTCATCGAGTGGGCACACGGAGGAGAGAGTGGATTCCTACCGGGATGGAGGGGAGCCCAAAGGTTTTAGGGGAGAGCTAGCATGCCGCGTCTAGGGAGATAGAGCTCTCACACCAGGCAAAAGGGGAAGAAAAGCATCCTAGGTGGAGAGCAAGCCAGGAGTAAAGGCACGCAGGTGGGAGGGGTCGGTTCTGGATACGGGATATGGGGTGTCGGGGTGTCAGGGTGTTGGCTGAGCAGAGGCAGCAGGCGCGGGAAGGCTGCAGGGAGGAGGGGCCGTGGAGAGGCCTCGGGCGCTGCCACCGTGGGGTAAAGCATGCTCTTGGCTGGGCGGGAGCAGGGGTTTCCCGAACAGGACGATGGCTGGCCGCCCGACAGGTGAAGGGAAAGATGGGGAGCCAAAGGCGGGTTTAGGGACGGAGCAACCAAGTGAGAGATGCAGAGGGGAGGAGGGGGAGTCCTAGTAAAAGGAAGGGAGGACGCAGACTCCAAGAACAGCGGGCCAACAGTGAGGGAGTAAGACGGGCTTGTGGATGTGCCCAGGCTCCTTGCTGGGTCGGTAAGCCCGGTAGACATCCTGGGAGGAAGACTCGGGCCCGGCGCCGTGCTCGTCAGCAACGCCCTGCTGCAGGCCTAGGGAGGACTTGTGGTGCACCGGGTGACGCAACCGTGGCGATTCCAGGCTCGGTTGATGACGTGCCTGGGGGTCAGCTCCCCGCTCCCGCTGCTGCCCTTTGCGTCCATGGTTCCACCTCATGGTTACAAGCCGGCTGCTGCAGCTCCAGACCTCACATCCGGGTCAAGGAGGGCCGACGGGCAGGGGACCCCCAGCAAGCTGTCCCCCAGTGCCTTCCGTGCGCCGTCAGGGAAGCAAAATCGCCCCCGGAAGCCCGTCCGCAGGTTGTGCCTTCTGTGTGAATGGCTGGGACTTGGCCACCAATCATCCCTTCCCCTGCTGGAGGCAGCGGGGGCCTCAGGAGCGGGGGCTGTCCCCACCCGCCGGGGGCCTGCCCCGTCCATCCCCAGGGCGGGTGCGCAGCCACCCCAAAGGTGGGGCGTCTGGAGGCTTCAGACGGGGCAGATGGCGGGCGCTGGGATCCCCCACGGGACGTGGTCTTCCTTGCCCTGGAGCAGGATGTGTGAGAAAGGTTGGGGAGGACATGGGGGCAGCCAGGAGGACATGGGGGTCAGCCCGGAGGACATGGGGGGTCAGCTGGGAGGACATGGGGTGGTCATCCTGGAGGACATGGGGTGGTCATCCTGGAGGACATGGGGGTCAGCTGGGAGGACATGGGGGTCAGCTGGGAGGACATGGGGGCAGCCGGGAGGACATGGGGGGCAGCCTGGGGGACATGAGGGGTCAGCCCGGAGGACATGGGGGTCAGCCCGGAGGACATGGGGGCAGCCAGGAGGACATGGGAGTCAGCCTGGAGGACATGGGGGCAGCCGGGAGGACATGGGGGGCAGCCGGGAGGATATGGGGGCAGCCGGGAGGACATGGGGGCAGCCAGGAGGACATGGGGTGGTCATCCTGGAGGACATGGGGGTCAGCATGGAGGACATGGGGGTTAGCCTGGAGGACATGGGGTGGTCATCCTGGAGGACATGGGGGGGTCAGCTGGGAGGACAAGGGGGGTCATCCTGGAGACATGGAGGCAGCCAGGAGGACATGGGGGGCAGCATGGAGGACATGGGGGGATCAGCCTGGAGGACATGGGAGGCAGCATGGAGGACATGGGGTGCCACCGCTCCTCCAGAAATGGGGCTGAGGAGACCCAGATGGAGGAGTCAGCTCAGGGGGAGAGGCTCGAACTTCCACAGGTTCCAGGTATGGAGTGAGGGGCGGGGAGGGAGGGCCGTAGAGGGGGCAGGGAGGTCTGGGGGGCAAAGGGCCGGGAGTGGGGGGCCTAGGTCAGAAGAGGGCGGCGGCGGGTGACTGGCGGTGCAGGGGGTGGGCGGTGGGGGGCACTGGGAGGCCCCATCCCCAAAGTGAGGTTGGGGGGTGGGGGGCACCAGGAGGCCCCGACCCCAGGTCCCCAGAGCGGCGGGTATAGGGGGGCACCAGGCGGCTCCCGGCAGGGTGCTCGCTGTGTAGACCGCTGGGGCCAGGCCCCCTTGGGGGCTGCGACGCAGGGTGGTGACACGGTCAGGGCCAGTGCCAGGACCCAGGAGCAAACCGCTGCGTGTCCGGGGGACAGGGAAGGAGGTCGGGCGGGGAGGGGGCGCCTGGGGGGCAGGTGCGGAGGCTCTGGGAGCAGGCTGGAGTCCTGGCCTCCCGGGGACTGCCTCTCGGGAAATGGTGACCCTCCGGCAGCCGCTGGATTTTCGGGGTCTGCAGCGTGTTCTGCGTGGCCACATGGCTCCCGGGCCCCCAGCGCCCCTCCTTCCCCAGGCCCTGATCCCCGGCCGGGCTGCACCTCTGGGCTCCCCTTCCCTTCGCTTATGTTTTTAACCATGCCCCGGATACCGGCATGGATTTCTCAGTGACTTGTAGTGACTCTTTTTTTTTTTTTCCTGAACAAATGTCTCGGCATTAGGACCGCTGTTTTTCAAACCAGTAAAACTGTGCAGCACCCGGTTTACCGGCGCCCCCATCCTGACATGCCTTGGGGCGCCCCCAGCCCAAGGCCGGCCCCTGTCGCGGGGTTTCCGTAGCTTGTTCGTACCGCCAATCCCTCCGTCTATGCGGTAGGATGATGGCGAGCTGGTTCTTTTGTAATTTTGCAGCGTCCCCTCCCGTGTGCGCTCCCCGTCCAGGGCCCCCTGCACGGAGCCCAGCGAGCTGCGGCCTCGCCTCTGAGTCCTGCGGGTCACTCTGCACCCCTGCTGGACCGGTCAGTTCCCTGGACCCCCCATGCTCTCCCCTCCCTCCTCTGAAAATAGGGATAAAATAACACCCAGCTCACTTTCCTTTTGACATACAGGGCGGTCCCCCTGCAAAGCACTTAAGCCAAGAGCTCGGAAGGGCCCCTGGACGCACGGACCTTCATTAAGCGAATAATGGAATCACACTGGTTTGTCGTTACTTTATATATGGAAAGTGATGGGGTAAATTTAGGAAACAAAGTGGATTTTTTTCTTTTTCTCCCTCTTACCACCAGTGACTCTAATATCAGTGATTTTAAAAAAAATAAAGCCGTTGCTTTTTCTTTTTCTTTCCATTTTCTTTTTCTTCTTCTTTTTTTTTTTAAATAAATCCTTAATTTTTTTTTTAATTTTTTATTTATTTATGATAGTCACAGAGAGAGAGAGAGGGAGAGAGGCAGAGACATAGGCAGAGGGAGAAGCAGGCTCCATGCACCGGGAGCCTGACGTGGGACTCGATCCTGGATCTCCAGGATCACGCCCTGGGCCAAAGGCAGGCGCTAAACCACTGCGCCACCCAGGGATCCCCTTTTTCTTCTTTTTTTAAATAAATTCATATTTTATTGGTGTTCAATTTGCCAACATGTAGAATAACACCCAGTGCTCATCCCATTAAGTGCCCCCCTCAGTACCCGTCACCCAGTCACCCCCACCACCCGCCCTCCTCCCCTTCCACCCCCCCTAGTTCGTTTCCCAGAGTTAGGAGTCTCTCGTGTTGTCTCCCTTTCTGATATTTCCCACTCATTTTTTCTCCTTTCCCCTTTATTCCCTTTCACTATTATTTATATTCCCCAAATGAATGAGACCATATAATGTTTGTCCGTCTCCGATTGACTCATTTCACTTAGCATAATCCCCTCCAGGTCCATCCACGTCGAAGCAAATGGTGGGTATTTGTCGTTTCTTTCCATTTTCTTGGAAAATGGACCATATTTTAGAGCAGTTCTAGGTTGACAACAAAGCTGGGGGGAAGGCACAGAGATCTCTGTGTACCCCCCGTCCTCCCGCAGTCTCAACCGCCATCTGCACCCCCACCAAGCCGATCGTCTGCTATAACCGATGAACCGACGTGGACACGGGGTCATCACCCCAGAATCCAGAGCTTACATCAGGGTCACAGTCCGTGAAGCGCGTTCTGTGGGTCAAGACAAACGTGTGAGGACGCGTACCCACCATCACGGTACCGTACAGGATAGATTCCCTGCCCTCGAAACATCTGCTCTGCCCTCCCCCTGCCCCACCCCTGCTTTCAGACATGTGGGCTCCTCCCAGAAGTATCTCCAGGGTCCTGCGTGGTGGCCCCGTCTTCCTCCCGTGGGCGCTGATGGTGCAGGGCTGGCAGGTGGGCGCAGAGGCATGCGCGGGTGGCCGCCCCACATCCTCCAACGGGGCGATTGCCCACTATCTGTTGGAAATGGGGGGATGCATTTTGACAATATGGTTTGTGGAGTTGTGTCACCTTCCTTTGGGGCCCGGAATCAACACTCCAGGTAGCAATTCTAACGATCGACTAACAGCATCCTTGGCACGCGTGAACCTGGCAGGTGGCGGCTGCGCTCTTGGCCTCAAGCTGGGAGAACGCCCATGAAATCACACGAAGCCCCACGTTGACTCTTAAGAGAATTCCTCGGGTTTCTAGAAATCTGGTTTCTTTTTTTTTTTATTATTTTTTTATTTATTTATGATAGTCACACACAGAGAGAGAGAGAGGCAGAGACATAAGCAGAGGGAGAAGCAGGCTCCATGCACCAGGAGCCCGATGTGGGATTCGATCCCGGGTCTCCAGGATCGCGCCCTTGGCCAATGGCAGGCGCCAAACCGCTGCGCCACCCAGGGATCCCCTAGAAATCTGGTTTCTATTTTTAGGAGAGTGAGACTCTTCAGCCTCAGGGCCGTCCGGCTTGGCGGACAGGCATCCTCACACCTTCTTGAGCTGAAACTCATGAGTCGGGGTTTAAATATCATGATGGCCACGGCCGCCCACTTCCAGGACTCGTGCGTCTGTTGCTGGCTCACCTCAGACTTCCATGGTTGTGTTTCAATTCAAAGTCACATTTAAAGTTGTTTTTCTCTCTCTCTCTCTCGCTTCCATCCTTTAGTTTTTATTCTTTTGTCTCTTCCGTTTTGAAAATTTTGGAAAAGATAATATTGGGGTGGTGATAAATTCAAGAACGTGGGATCCCCGGGTGGCTCAGCGGTTTAACATCTGCCTTCAGCCCAGGGCGTGACCCTGGGGTCCTGGAATCGAGTTCCACGTCAGGCTCCCTGAATGGGGCCTGCTTCTCCCTCAGCCTGTGTCTCTGCCTCTCTCTCTCTGCGTCTCTCATGAATAAATAAATAAAATCTTTTAAAAAATTCAAGAACGCTTCTGTAATTCTTAAGGGTCTTTAGAGGTAGACATTTAAAAAAGGTGGAGAATAAATAAATATGTAAGTAATAGTTTGGGGTTTCCGGAACCAAAGTGTAACAAGACTCATCTAGGTCACATACCCTGGAACACAGCTATTGACTAGAGGCAATCAATCCGTTGTTTAAAGAGTTCATTTGCTACCCATGGACGCTAAATTGATACCTAAAATTTTTCTTCTACAATAAAAAAAATGTTAATTGGTTGTTTGGACTTATTTGGAAATAAGAACTATCATTTTTGAGCATTTTATGACATGCTACCGTGTTAAATGTTTTCTCCACGTTATCTGGTGAAAGTCAGACTGTTTTCCCCATTATTATTGTGTTTAAAATTTTAATTAAGTTTGCTTTACAGATGAAGACACCGGGACACAAAGAGATGAACTAATTCGCCTACAATCACATGGAAATGAGGACTTAGAGCCTCAACTCAGGTATCTTCGTCTCTAAAGCAGTGGCTCTGCTGTCGGGGGATGGTTGGCAACGTCTGGGGGCATTGCGGTTGTCACAGCTCGGCAAGAGCAGGTGCTCCTGGCCCCTGGAGGGTGGAGGCCAGGGACACTGCTCCAAGCCCTCCCCTGCCCAGGGCACCACCCCGTCCCCAACGTCAGCAGTCGCGGCAAGGATGGAAAGCTCACCCTAAAGCCACATGAAAGCCTTTTTGCTTTTAGTGTGAAGATGCCATGAATTAAGAAGTAGTGTCGGCACTAGTGGGAAGGGCCCAGAACCAGAGGGCCGGGGCACGACCCGGTGTGGGGTGGCGCCCGGAATGACTTGGCTGTGTGGCTCCCTCTCTGAGCTCCTGGATCTGACGCCGTGTCGGCTGCCATCTCCCTGGGGACTCTGGAGGTCACTGGAGCCTAGGAAAGTGGAAAGTCAACGAAGCTCGGCCCCCATCCTGGAGCCCAGGTATGTCCCTCACCTTGCACGTGGACGCGTGGGGCCCTTATGAACGAGTCTTCTTTTCGTTTAGGTGGACTTGGTATATTTTTGTTCTGTGCAGCAAGAAGTCCTGGTATGCCAGAGACTCTTTCTTCTTTCTTTCTTTCTTTCTTTCTTTCTTTCTTTCTTTCTTTCTTTCTTTCTTTCTTTCTTTCTTTCTTTCTTTCTTTCTTCTTTCTTTCTTTCTTTCTTTCTTTCTTTCTTTCTTCTTTCTTTCTTCTTCCTTTTTTTTTGACACTTCTTTCACTAGAAATCTTTTGATGCAGTGTTAAAGCTCATGTTTTAAGCTTAAATCAAAATAGAGTAAAACTTCCTTGACCTTGTGAGTCAATATCCAAAGAAGAAGACTTTCTTGTTCTTACTTCTTAGACTCCGTCAGATGGATCTCCTTCCAAAGTCTGGGTGGAGAGTATCTTCACTCAGCCAGGCTGTTGACCCCTAGGATTGGGTCCCTTTTCCAGAAATTGTCGTCCTGGGAGTGAGTAAGAATTACAGAATCGTCACATTGCTCACTCAAGAGCCACTTAATTTAGGAAGAAAGGTCCCCAGCTCTGGGTCAGCTATCATCAAGCTACATCCTCAGGAGCAGAATTTAACACAATCCAGACCCGTGTTGTGTTGCCGGAGAGGCCGGGTGGTGCCTGAAGGAGGTCAGAAGAGGTTCATCGTTTCAGCCCCATGGCCGTGTCACTCACTCTAGACGAGTGGCCCTGAAGTTCTAGGAATCTAGATTCGATGGGTAGAAGAAGGACTGGTCACTGTACCTGGGCCGGGAGGGTCGCCCACACACATTGTTTGCTCTTCCTGAGAACATCTGAGCAGGTTCTCTAGCTCACCATGGAGGTCGCGACTTGCGTCCATCAGATGTATGAGATTTGTCTTATTTTCCGTTTTCCCTCTGGCATCCTGATTCCCGTTCCAGGATGGTTCTCCCCACAGAGTGGCACAGACGGGCCACCGCTGCGGCCTGAGAACCCCTGAACACAGCTGGGCCCTCTGCTCTCCACCTATTCCAGTGGTGAGTGGAGCACGGTTTGTAAGCCAGTCCAGGCGTCCCTGACGTCCCGTACAAACCTGAGACCTACAAGCAGGGCTTATACCTCCAGGTATGAGCCTGTTTGATTTCCTAACTCTTGGAAAGAGTTCCTAACTCTTCATTAACTTTTTCTTTACCACCTGAGGTTGGAGGCATTTCCCAGGATGATGAGGCCTATCGCTGTCTGTGTTTTGGTTCCTAAAACCCACCACCCTCTTGTGAGGTGAGCAGCAATCAGGGTCTGTGACATCTTTTTTTTAAAGATTTTATTTCTTTATTTGAGAGAGAGAGAGAGAGCGAGCAAGTGCACAATCATGGGGAGGGTCAGAGGGAGGGGGGGAAGCAGATTCCCTGCTGAGCCCAGAGTCCCGCATAACGGGACTCGATCCCAGGACCCTGAGATCATGACCTGAGCAGAAAGCAGATGCTTCACTGCCTGAGCCACCCAGGTGCCCTGGGGTCCTTAAAATCTAAAACTCTACTCAGAAAAAAAAATAAAAAAAAAATATAAAACTCTACTCAGAGCTGGTGTAATGAACCACCGAGGGCAGGGCCTTGGGCGCTCACCATGAGCTCCTTAATGCCTAGAGTGCAGCTTCCAGTTCCCTCCAGGGCTCTGAACCTCTTCCCTGTAGGTGAAGAGGGTGGGGGATCCCACAGCCCATATGGCATTACTTGCGTGATCCTACAACCAACTTCCCAGGATGGTCTTGATTGCTGCTCCTGGTGGTGTGATTATTAGCACCATCCTTTCTGAAGCCCAAATACGCAGTTTGCATGAGAAATCATGGGGTCACCTGAGCTGTTGGGTTAGCCCCCTCTTAGATTACTGTACAGTCCCCGAGAGCTGGTTGAGAAACACAGCAAAGGCAGCAAAACGCTGTGTCACCCACCCCTGCCCACCTCTCCCAGACCCATTGCTCTTCAGTGTCAGACTCGCCTGCAGCAGAACTGAGGTGTTCTCTTCGGCCAGGCTCAGACTGGTGTATCCCCCGCAAGATTAAGAAGATCAGTGAAACCCAGAGACAATTTGTTGCAATGAACACCCTTTTTAGAGATCTGCGAGAGCAGAGAAAATTAGGGCCCCCTTGGGCTGTAATCCAAGACACGAGGAACTTGATCAGGAAGGAATGATCCAGACGGTCCTCACGTGGCAACCTCTCCAAGGCAGGTCCTTGCCCAGTCGCCATGGCAATCCCACCGCGAATGCAGAAAAATCCCGAGCCCAAGTGGCACATCTCTGACATGTCAGGGAAACGCTCTTATGCGGTGAGTGAAATCTCCTGGGAGGGTCATAAATCCTGTGCAACAAATTATACACTAACAGGTTCTTAGAGGAATTCAAATAAATCCTCACAACCGCTTAGCAGGTAATCTCCAGATCAGATTCCCATTTTTCTTAAGAGCAAAATAATATATGGCTTCTTATACTCTCCTAGTGAAATGCTATATATCAAAGATATGAATTTAGTCGAAATATTGATCTTAAGCCAAAGTGAAACTAAGGGAAAGTTTAATGCGCTTCACCACAAAGGAGAGAGCCGGGGACGTGTGCGTGAAGTGTGCGTGGAGTGTGAGGGGAGCATCTGGAGCAGAGCCACGGAAAAATCCAGAAGACCCAGGTCCTCCTAGACTGTCTAGTAAGGGAGAACACGGAGACGTGGCTGCACGGCTCTGCTCCTGCCGAGCACGTTGTCATGGAGATTCGCCCTTGCAATTAGAGGACACCGGATAGATCACAAAAAAGGGAAATATCTCAATGGCACCTGAATCCTTTGAAATGTCATATTGCGGGCCACACGATGCAACCGTGTGAGAGCCGCATGTGGTGTGTTTTGGGGGGAGGAGCTGCTGGCACGGAGGTGATGCAGAGGAACAGGTGCACGGGACACCCCTGGGTGAGTCCCCGGGTGCGGGGACGGGAGAAGTCCCCTGGCACTGAGATGAACGCGGCTTCCATCCGTGGAAATGCACGTCCTCCTCCTCTCCCTTCTTCAATCAGAGAAACTCGGACAAGCATAATAAGGGAAATTATCTTCCTTTTCCATCTCAGTTTGCCAAAGCGAATCAACCCCTTGCTAAATCTCCTCGTGCATCGCAGGGCAAAGAGTCGAAAGAAAAAGCGCCTTTGAACAAAAATGTCTCTATTTTCTCTTAATGAAAGATTCTCATGAAGTCATCTGTCATTCAGTTAACTGTGTGCTGTCCAGAATTTCCTGTTTCCGAGGAGAGCAAGCAGGAAACCCTAGCAGGGAGTCTGTCCAGCCACCTTCGCGTCAAATATCCTCACGAGCGGGGTGCCCGTGATTTGTACTCCTCACGGCCACGGCCCGCCAGGTGACGCTGCCCCGGCCTGTCCTTTGGCTTGCTTTGCTGGATGTGACTTATCAGACACCAGCAGCCAAAGTCCTAGGTAAACCAAAGTAGTTTTTCTAAATAGGCTATTACTTATTTATTTGGGGGATTTATAAAAATGTGGCCGTCATGTGGAGCCTCTGGGTACATGAATAATGCAAAAGTACAAAACATTAAGAAACAGAAACAAACAAAAGCCAGACGTGTCGCTCTATTTCTCTCCACAGACAGAAACCACTTTTTTGATCAATACATTGAATTACAAAGAGGGATTGCTAAACAATGCAAACGGGCATTTAATAGGACATAAAAGATTTAGTCGTCAAACAAATGCCTTCCTGCAGTCCTGCGCACACGAGAGTGTGGGAGAGTCCTGGGAGGGCAGTCTGCTGTTGGGACAGGGGCTGGAGCAGGGGTCGGGGTCTCTGTGAAGAGGGGCATTGGTGGGGAGGGGGCAGCGGGAGGCACGTGGACTTTCCAGAAGGGGTGGTCTGTGCACCCAGGGTTTCGAGCTCTGGTCCCGTGTGGGCTTGTCCACTCCTTGTCTGTCTCCTGTCCTTCAGGGTGTCATTTTTGGGCGCCGTGCTCACTGTGGATGGGTCTGTTGCTGTGTCCCTTTCTTGCTTGGATGCTCACCTCCAGGCCTGCGTGGTCAACACCACCTGTTACCTGGTTGCTCAGAGCTTCCCAGAGCACCTGCCCGGCTTCTCTCTCAAGGCCTTTGCTTTCACCTTCCTCTGAAGGTGGGAATCTGGCCAGAAGAGGGGCAGAGGTGGGAGAGAGAGGAAAAAACACTTGTCACGTTGGGTAGGGACAGGAATTTAGTGGCTGCGACCTAAATACAAGAGAGAAATAGTTCAAAGAAAAGCCAACCACACAAATGGAGTTTGCATTGTGTTCACAAGCAATAGGGATTTCATTAAATGTAGGAATACCTATGGGCCACTCATGAGTATTTTTTTTTAAGATTTTATTTATTTGAGAAGGAAAGAGCACAAGCAGAGGAAGGGGCAGAGAGAGAAGCAGATTCCTCGCTGAGCAGGGAGCCCAATGCACGACTTGATCCCATGATCTGGAGATCATGACCTGAGCTGAAGGTGGGTGTTTAACTATCTGAGTCCCCCAGGTGCCCCTCATTAGTATGTTTTAAAGGTATTCTTCAGCATGGTTAAAACCAAATCAATATCGGGTTGGCCTCTGGAAGCAATGCAGTGGAAGGAGGCTTTGTACTCCAGGGAGAAGCCTGGGGGTCCATGCCCTGCACTGCCTGGGACTCTTGGAGAAAGGGAAACAAGGCCAGGCTTATGAGAGTCAAAGTTTCAAAGTGGTGATTTCAGCCTTGGCATTCTGCTTTTGTTCTCTTATAAAATGGGCCCCAGATATAAGAGTATGGAAAAATATCTACAGTGACTGGAAAATAGAGAAGGATGTTCTCAGAAAAGCTAGATGACTTCAACGTGCCTGGAGAATCTGAGACAAGAGATTGGATGGTGAGAGAAACCAGAGAAAGGGTCCACTGAAGGGTTTAGAAGATAGTTTCCCATCAGAAGCCTAGAACCTTCCACACCCAGGCTCAGAGATGCAGGGATGTAGGTGAGGCTGGGGGAAGGTGCAGAGCCCAGGGTGCATTCACCACCAGCGGCCCAATGAAGCTAAGTGGTATCGCAGTGCAGGGCACTGGGCTGCATCAGGGTTTTACAGAGAGACAGAGAAACAAACCCAGAGAACATTGTGCCAATTCACATGGAGGGGGAAAGTCTGGAAGATTCTACTGCAGAGGGTCTGAGTTTCACACCCCGCCTTCTGTGACCTCCCTGGTTTTCTGACTGATGGCCACAGCTCTGTCCTGGGAGCTCATCGCCAGGGGTCCAGGATGATTCAAATTTTAGTGCAAATATAAAAATTATTAAAAGAAAAGAAAGATGTTACTGAGACATATTGATCATAGCCACCTGGGCCAACGATGTGGGTTATTCCCATGGAATTTCCAAGTGTGTTCGGGATGGGCGGGTAGTAGATAACCAAATTTTATACCCAGAACAGTTACCCTAGGAGGAGCCAATATTGCTGATGGGGGAGAGAATAGGGTTTTAAACATGCTTTACCTATTTGTAGGATAAAAAGAAGTTTTATTAAATTCCAAATGACATCAGCCTGTGGGAAAAAAATGTAAAAATTAACAGCAAGAAGGCGTCAAACAGAAAAAAAATGAAATAGTAATTATATTCATTTTCTTGATATTAAAGACAAGGTCTTTCCTATTAAGAAACATGATGTGTTATTTACAAAGAGATCCAAGAAGACACAGAAAAGATAAAAATTGAAGGACTAATATATGTATACTAAGCATTGGTGTGTAAAATAATGCAGTGTTAGAGGGAGCAGTCAAAGGTAGGGTTCATGGCAAAACCCTGATCCTCTCTGATGGATAGAACATTAATGAGTATTTATTTAATTAATACGATAGTATCAACAATAAACTGTTAAAGATTTTAAACTATAATAATCATGAAAGTTCTCTTTTTCTGAGAGAGGTCAAGAATAAAACCTGTAAATTAAGAGTAAAAACGAGATAGTGTAATTATTGGGCTCTATTCAGAACTTTATACACTGTGAAGAGAATGCACTTTCCATCTGAGTGCTTTTGGAACATAAACAGAAGTTGGAGTCAAAGAAAACCCAAATAGGGACCCCAAAGTGGGAGTTGTATTCAGAAAACATTCCTTAGCCACAACAAAAGTAGCAATTAACCAAAGGAAAAAAAAAAAAAAAAAGGAATCGGTTTGGATAATTTTGAAAAAAAAATCCATCTCTTGATTCAGTGAGAAAATAGCAATTGTAATTATATACATGGTAGGAACTAAGTATAATAATATTATGTTTCAAATACATGTTATTCAGCAAAAGTTGAGTTCCAAAGAAAGTTCGTATTTAGAAATCCTTTTATTATTAAACTAAAAAAAACATAAGAATTCTAAGAATATATAAGAATATATAAGAATAAGTGTTTTTTTTTTCTTTTAGAGGCAAGCAAATGATGCTAGGAGAAATGAATAAGCAAATATAGTCTCAGCAATTAAATTTATTGGAAGTCAGAAATAGTCAGAATTAGTAGAGGATCCCGATAGATGATTTTTGGGGAGCAGTCAAAAAGGTAGAGATGTAGACATGAAGTAGAAGGAGTGTCAGAGGCGAGGGTAGCAGGGTAAGAATACTGGAATACCACCTTAGACTTTTCTACTGATTGATGCTGTGTGCAGAGAGGATGTGAAAATAGAAGGTAATTTCTGAGCAAGGATGGAAGATGGGTGAGGATTTGTGCAGGTGCCCTGGTGAGAAGGCCATGTTCTCCTTCCCCTCAGCACCAGTGTGCTGGAAGCTATGGAACAATGGAGAATAATGACTCACAGATCATCCACTGAATGACTGCCTGGCACCACTTCCAGCAATGCTTAGACCTGAAGAACTTTACAACTCTGACCTCACACGAGGGTCTTGGGGGGCTTGCAGCTTCGGAGGTCATATACCTGGAGCCCCTCTGAAGTCCTGCCCCAGAGCTCTCAGGAGGGTTGGTGTCTGAGTCACTAAGCAGGATGATAACAAAAGGAGTTTTGGGGAAGGGCTGCATGTTTTGGGATTTGGTCTTGTTTTGCCACAGGCATCCTCCTGATTAAAACTAGTAAATCCCACCTGTTCACATGACAGTGATACAGGGGTTGTGGGTTTTGCTTTCGGAAAGCCTAGTGCGGAGGGAACCCACTCCTGCCATGTGGAAGAGAAGTGGTAGGCCAGCCCCGGGACGGAGGCCCCGTCCTTCATGGCCAGTAGTTACCATCCCTGGATGGGCCTTCATCTTGTCCCATGGACACCTGGTTCTTGACTGAAGATGATCTTTTTCCAGATTCTTCCCCAGTGCAGGTGGTTTCTGTGCCATCGACGGGGAGGAAGGGCCGCCATCTTGCTGTTCCTCACTTGCAACTTGAAGACCTCTCTCCCCTCTCCAACCTAGAACTTCCAGCTCTGTGTATCAACCATGGGATTGCATCTCCCTCACAGGGTTTTGTCATCCTCTCCTTTCTTGGCAATTCTGGGCTCACTGAGGCCCTTTCCAAGGTCACTGCTCATACAATGTGCATGAAGGAGTCATTCAGTGCCTGGAGCTCCCTGATGGTCTTGTCCTCTGCTGACCGATGCCTGCCCACGCCCTGCCACCAACACTATGTGCCACACCTGTCCCTGGACAAGCAGCTCCCGACGCCATTGCTCCTTGTATCCAGGGTCCTCAGTCCCGGTGCTTCCATCTCCAGCATCTCCGGCTGTCTGGCTCTACTATTTCTTTTTTCATTAAACCTACCATATGATCAATTTCATATTGTGTTTATATTTTCTTTTTCTTTTTCTTCTGCTAGAACGTAAGCTCCATGTGGCCAGGAGTTGTGATATGCTGCTGAATCCCAAGCACCCAGAAGCATGCTTTGCACACAGGGGGTGTTCAATACTTATTTATTTAGTTAGCAAATGAAGAAGACTATGTTTTTGAAAGGAGACCCATCCATGGCCCACTGAGGCCACAGCTGTTAAATAAAAAAGGGTGTGGCATGTTAGTATGTGGAGTGTGATGCCATTTTTGTCTATGTGAAAAGAAATATTTCATGTCCATCATGATTCCTGTAGAAAAATGTCTGGAATATTAGGAGTGATTTTTCTTTCGTTGGTGGGAACATGGGCAGCCTTTAAATTTTCCCAGATTTGCTTTTTTCCTTATTTTTTTTTCAGTGAGCATGAAGGCAACAAAGCTAACTTAAAGCCCTCTCCAGGAAGAGCCCATTGATTCAATGAATGCTGTCTTTGCATATTTGAATTCCAGAACTGTGCATTGTCCTACACAGGTCTGCATTAGAGCCTCTGAGGTTGCAGTTTTTATGGAAACTTTCTGGGAATTGACCTCTGGGAAGTTCTATTTAAAATGATTGTTGCAGGAGTTTTCATATAGCCCATCATCTCCAATGAAAGTGTTCAGGAGAGACTTTGAGGCAAGGTCTGTGCAGGCATTGCATGGCACCTCTGTATTCCCTCTCTCCTATGAGCCTGCCCACAGCATATGCTCACTTTGGGGTCAATTTCTGTAAACCCCACAGCACAGGGAAAGTTCTCTTTCCTCGAGACCCCACTTGAACCCATGGTGGGTGCTTGATTGCTGAACATGTGCTCACATCTTACCTCGGATTCCTCTGCATCATTCATGCAACATGCTTTGTCCTCCAATAGCTTGTGGACACTTGTCTTTGTCACTCAAATACCCAGCAATCGACCAGCCAGCAAAGATGATGAATTCTGCAGAAAAGACTCAGGGACATTTTTTAAAAATTGGTTGCAGACTGAATCTGGCTTAGACGGGATTGACATCAGCATAGCCGTCCTTGGTTACCACCAGTCAGCGCCTCCCTTGGCCTGATGTCGTCGTGGCTGGACCACAGGGAAGGGAGGGTGTCCAGCGTCTGGGGTGGGGGACATGGCAGGGTGGCAAAGCCAGGGAGGCAGGCAGTCCAAGGGCTGACTGATGGGATCGCTCAGTGGAGTGGATCTTCTGAAATGTAAATGGCAAGGAGATAAATAAGTCTATGTTTGAGGCTGCAGAGAGGCAGCCGCCGAAGCCAATGACAACCCAATGATCAAAGATCCGGAGTGGGGTCTGAACAAGCGAACAACCGTCTCCATGGTGACAGTCACTCCCACCACCCTCTTCCACTGCTAAGAGGCTCTGAAACTCATCTTTTAAAAATTCTGGTGCAAATTGATTAAAGGAGAAAATGACTCTGCTTTCTTTGTCTCTTTGCTTTATTCCAGGTACCAGGTTGAACAAAAAAGAAAAAAAGAAAAAAGAAAAAAAAATAGAGAGACCTTTATATATAGATTCCCCGATTCACACAGAAAATGGTATTATAAGTAATTTTTTCACTTCTTTGAGTCTATTATTAGGGTTAACAAGCCTAAAATGGGTGTTAAAAATGCCTCACTCGTGATTGCGCCTTTTCCCCAGCACAATGTTATCACGTGGTCCTAAATTTGAGTATAATACACCTCTGATGAGCAGCTAGCATCTAGGTGATTGATCATTACAGTTTAGCAAATATTACTATGGATAAGGCAACCCTCATCACCCTGTGAGCTGGGAGCGTGCTTGCCACTGTCTCATTCGCGTGGCAATTACTCATGGGCCTTGTGCCACTGCCCTGGTGTTATTGTACTGAATAGATTTCTTTTTTTTTTTTCTTAAAGTGTTTCATGTATGTGCCCACTGCCTCTCCAGCTCTATAAACTCTGGGAAGTCACAGCTAGTGATGGGCATGCATCTGCTTTCCATATTGTCAGCTGCTCTATATTACAGAAATATGGTTGTCTAGTTAGGAGATATGAAGTCGCCAAACTCTAAGATGGGATTCATCCCATGAACAAACATATTTAGTGTTTGCTCTGGTCTGAATGTTCTCACTTCCCCAAAATGCATATGTTGAAACCCAACCTCGAGGTGACAGTGTCAAGAGGTAGGGTCTATGGGTGGTGACGAGGTCATGAGAGTAGAGCCCTCAGAGGAGTTATTGTCATTAAAAGAGAGACTCCTCCCACCATGTGAGGACACCATCTAAGAACTAGGAAGGGGGTTCTCACCAGACCCTGAATCTGCGGGCATCTTGATTTTGGATCTGGAGACTTGTAGCCTCCAGAGCTGTGAGCAAACAATGCCTGATGTTTACGAGCCTCCAGTTGTTGATATGTTTTTTAAATATTTTATTTCTTCATGAGAGACACAGGGAGATGCAGAGACATAGGCAGAGGGAGAAGCAGACTCCCTGCAGAGAACCAGATGTGGGACTCGATCCTGGGACCCCGGGATCACGCCCTGAGCCAAAGGCAGATGCTCAACCGTTGAGCCACTCAGGTGCCCTGGAAAGGACCATTTTGGATAGCATGAGGCGGAAGTAGGGCTGACCTTCTCATCATGACCCTCAACAGCATGCTTGAAGGTTGTTATTCCCATCCTTGAAACTATGGCTTTGATGACCCGGAGGTCTTGATTCCCAGGAGAGGGACACTTGAGCCAGCCATCTCAGGAAGTGTTGCACTGGATCTAAATTTATGGCTCTAGGACTCCACAGTTTGAGTTCCTCATGGATGCAGGGATCACTGTACTGGCAGACATGATTGACCCTGACCATTGAGACATGATAGACTTACCGCCCATGATGTCTAGAGCTCAGAAGAACCACTGGGGTGCCTTTTGACATGTCCAAGTTCAATTTTAAAGAGATGTAAGTGGGAAGTTGCATCAACCATGGTCTGACTTAGGGTGGTAGGACCAGGGAGCTGACTCCTTCAGGCGTGAAGGTCTGCATTTCTCCCCCGGGCATGTAATCTAAACCAGTAAACATGCTGATCAACCGTGAAGAGGTGTGTAGGCCAGATAGAGAAAGATGGTTAATGTAAACTACCGTGTTGGGTCCAACCCAGCAGTGGGGTGCTGGGGAGGTCTCAGAACTCCTTCCATAAAGCTTTCTTTCCTTTCCTCTTCTCTCCAATCCCTGGCCCCTCTCCTCCTTCTCTTCTTAGATGTGCAATCAGCCACCGTCTTTAGGAAAATGCAGGCTGTGGTGAACTTGACGAGGAACATAAATTGATGTGAGCAGTGAGAGGGAGCAAGGGAGGCGTGTGCTGCTGCTCTACCCAAACCTGGGGCCACTTGCTCTTTCCAGGTGGGCCAGCTGGCTCCCGAGGGCCAGACCACTGGTATCATCTGAGGGCTGCCCCAGGTTCTGGAGCCCACTTGGCCTGCACACCAACACCCTTCCAAGGATCAGCGCTGATTCCAGAATGGATGGGCATGGGGTCTAAATAGCCCAGTTTCCTTGGCTGCCATAATTCTGAGACATAGTTCACATTGTTTCTCTGCATTTCTCAGCAGGATTGAGACTTAGTGGCTAATTGTGGTGGCAGGCTCATCTCATTATTTGCTGTTTTCCCTCCTTACATGCCATACCTGCTCTGGGGCTGACGGTACTGCTCTTCCAGAGGGACATACAGGCATCCCCTGCTTTTTGGAAGTTTGTCACACCACTTTGCTTTTATGAAAGATCTACATTAGTACCTGTTTTTGCTAGCTGAGAGAAATTTGAAGGGTTTTTTTTCTTTTAGGAGAAAAGGGGAATGGTGCAGAGTGTTGAGCCTGGTTTTGCAGCCCAGCTGGCAGAGGTGGTGCCACCGGCGCCACCCAGCACCATTCCTGGGAACGTGTGCGGCGTCTCTGCATCAGCCCCCAGGGCTCTGAGCTGGGTCTGGGAGCCTCTGGGCTTCAGCTTCTGTGTCTCCCTTAGCAAGCTGTGCCCTGAGTCTCAGAAAGCCTAATAGGGGTGGATTTTTGCATCTGGAATGTTCAAAAATTGTTAAGTTAATAAGCGTAAATTAAAGTGAATCGCTTCTTCACTTTGGACATCAGGAAAGGCTTTGTGGGAAGTCTTTACTTTTGGATGGGATAAATGTGCATTGAGACCATACCTTACATCCAGGGGAACCCAAGTCAGAGGAAGAACATGGGTTCTGGGATTCAGGCAATGCACCTGCCCTCAGTTCTGTAAGTTCTAATTTCTTAAGAGTCTTGGGTAGATAGGTGATTCCTGGCCTTTTACAGAGAATCACAGACAAAACTAACTTCTAGTGAGCAAGAAGTATTTTACTCTGTAATTGTCGACCGAATGCACAATATACTAACAGCTGTCAGGTACCCCCTATGTGATTTAAGCACAGTCCTAGAAAATTTCCAGAATTTTTTTTTTTTTGGTCATTTAAATAGATATTTAGAAACATTTTCTTTTTTTTATATAAATTTATTTTTATTGGTGTTCAATTTGCCAACATATAGAATAATACCCAATGCTCATCCCGTCAAGTGCCCACCTCAGGGCCCGTCACCCAGTCACCCCCCCCCGCCCACCTCCCCTTCCACCACCCCTAGAAAATTTCTAGAATTTATCTTATTCCTCATTATGATATAAGGTTACCATGTTATCCCTCTTTTATGAGTGAAGAAATCAGCCTTCAGAGTGGGTGAGCAAGCTCCCCATGGTGACACAGTAGAGGTGGGTGCAGGGCTCAGTCAGGTGTTTCTGGCTCCGATGCTCCCCTCCACCACCCACCCCTGTAACCATCGTGTCTCAGAGACTTATTGGTGGACTTGATCTTGTTCGGTGCCAGTGCATGAGGCTTCTGTTGAAATCATGATGTTTGGAGGTGAGGTCACCTCAGGAAAGCAAAACTCTCCATTTTATCGGCTAGTGACCTATATACTCATTAAAATTAGTAACATAAAAGGCCTCGTATCATTTACTCCTTAAATAAGCTACACTTTCTCATGTGCTTTGAACCATATCGCTCTTCCCTTCTCTCAAGAATAGACTGTACACCTTGACCTGAGTCTTTGATGTTTTCATTGAGGAACTCCAACCAGGTCATAAACTAGGTCAGTTTTTAAAATATACGTCTTACAGGTCAGATTTATTTTAAAGAGGCAGCCATTGAGGTCAGGTACATGAGCCGTGGTGCATTTCTTGCTGTGGGGCTCTGCCTCTAAGAACACCATGACCTAAATTTCAAAAGTATTTTGTGCAGAAACGTTCTGGTTCTCGCCCATCACTCCCTCACTCATGCACTACAGGTAGGTAATTCTCAAGTTAATTCTCCTTTCTTGTATATTTTTTTCTGGAAGAGAGATGGTCAGATCGTGAGTGTATTTATTTTGTATTTATTTATTTATTTATTCCCTTTGACAAATAAGCTCCTTCCATGCCAGGCCCTGGGCTAGTCCCTAGTCAGAAAACGAGTAGTTCCCCAAAGAAACAGTAGGCATGCTCTAATGGATCCTCTGAAAGAGTTTGATCAAGGAACTTTTATAAAAATGTGGGGAAGTTGTAGGGAAACAAACAAACAGAAAGATTGTCAGGGACTTGTGAGTGTCAGGCCAGTGATGCCCTTGGGTCTTGGGTCTTGGGGTCTGTCTAGCCATATGGGGGGAGGGTGTGACTGTCCAGGGGCACAGCTGGCCTTGCAGGTCCCATGGAGGAGCACAGAGAGAATGAAGTCCAGCCGTGTCCACCCCCCCCCATGCCTATGTTGGAACCAAACACCCAGTCTGATGGTGTTAGGAGCTGGGGTCTTTGGGATGTGACAAGACCATGAGGGTGGAGCCCCCCTGATGGGATTACTCCATAATGGGATTACTCCATAATGGGATTGGTGTTCTTATCAAAGAGATCCCAGGGAGCCCCCTTGCCTCTCCCACCATGTGGGAGTGAGAGGACATGGGATCTCCTGGAGCCTCGATGTTGGACACCAGCCTCCAGATAAACAGCCTCTGCTGTTCATCAGCCCCAATGGTGGTGCTTTGCTACAGGAGCTCAGACACGTGGAGGTGCTGCTCCAGCCTAGCCACCTCCCTTCTTCCGTGTCCCCCCGTGGCCCGGCTTCTCCACGTCCAGCTGGAGGGAAGCTCCTGGAGCACAGAGCAGGGTGGGCAGGATGGAGGGAGCTCTGGAGGAGGTGGAGGGAAGCCACCATGCTGCCGAGGAGTGGCCAGATGTGGGACCTAGTGATGCCACGGTCACGCGAGCTATTAAGCACTTTGAAATAGAAAATATTCTCCAATTAAGGCCTGTCTGAAATGAAGTCAGTGCTCAGAGGAGAGGTTAACACCTGCCTAGAGAATATGGGAAGCTTCCCACTGGAAGCGGCACTGCAACTGTGTTTGAAGAGCTCCAATATATACAACATCACCCGCGTGTGAAAAATAACTAGCAACAACGAACGTAATTGAAAACCTAGATCTTAACAGCAGTTCTGTGGAATAGCGATGTGTCCACTAATTTCCAGTCCTTTGGTGCTACAACGGGAAGGGGAAGGTGTTCTCGGGAAGAAGCAAGGGAGCCACGAACGAGAGCAGTGAGTTCAGATCAAATATGAAAAGTCTTCTTAGCACCAGTGTACACCAAGAAAAGGTGTGTGAGTGGACCCAAGACATCATGGCATCAGATGACGAGTCAGCGTGCGGCGACTCAGTTAAAATAAGCTAACTGAGACCATCTGTGCATAAGTAGAAGTTAGCCCCGTGGTGCAAATATGATGAAAATTAAGAAATGCAGGAAAAGGTGATAAAACAAGCATGTCAAAAATACTCAGTAAGTCAAAACAAAGACCTAAATATGCTCCAATTTATGTTTTTGGCAGAACTCAGAAGAAATAGTTCAAGTGTCTTGATGAATAGAAATAGTTGTAAAGGAAAATAAAACCAAACACAATTTTAGGAGGATCTATTAAAAATCCAAAGGGTCCATTTGGGTTAATGCTTGCTTATGATTCATTCTCAAAACATATTTCCCTAATGTTTGTGAAAGATCCGGGAAATCCATTTCCAACAAACTCACGGCAAGGTGATCTGGGACCCGAGAGATGGCCCTGCTGGCCGGCCGTGTGCGTGTCTCTCTGGGAGCTGACCATTCCACTTCTGTTAGGGTTTCCACATCCATGTTTTGTGATTCCTTTGGAGTCTACGTCCTTTGAAGGCCAGAATTCTGACCTTTTCCTCTGATGCACCGACGACGCACGATGGTTAGTGCTCTATAAAGGTTTATCAAGCCAAATGGATGGTTACTGAACAATAACTGGAAGATCAGGCTTCATAAAATAGTACGGGCTCTTTGTCGGGAGGAGAGATGCTGTCAGAAAGAGTCAGGCAATTCTTCAAGAGCTCTTCAAGCCGCCAGCTCTAGAGAAGAGAAATGCATTGTCATCAGAAGGACGCTGACAGTGATAGGTGAACGCCACTGTATCCAAGACAGGATCTGATGTTGCTTTATAGCGTTTTAATGGTAAATAGAAAGACATGTGAAGGAACACTGGTGGAAACCAGCCTGAGAGACACGCAGAAATATATTGGAAATGTGAATGTAGATCAAAATACGAATGGATCTGTTTGAGAAGGATGGTTTGAGCAAGGGAATACGGAGGCATCGTGCCCTCTCATTCCAGATCTGACCCAGGAAAGAAACAGTAAGCTCTCCAGGAGCTGCGAGGAGAAAATGTGTAAAGATCCAAGGGGAGTAAAGGTGGATTAAAAAAAAAAAGACGAGTTATAAAGATGCCACATTAAATATTTATTAAGATTATTCTAGCTAGGAGGTAGAAAACTCATTCCAGCCAAATTAATCTATAATTCTATCGGGTTATTGCAGCAGCCTGAAAGAGACTTTAACAAAAGAGGTATAGTTGTGCACAAATATAGTCCAGATTCTTTCCTATTAATTTAATGTGCTTCATTTTTACAGCATTTTATGATGCACAAAGTGTGGGTTCGTTCTTTCTAGTGCCACACTTAGTCCTCGTGATAATACTGTAACGAGATTATTATATATTTCATGAGGGAAAACTGGATAAATGGGCCACACCCCAGGATCCACACATCTGCTTCGTGGTGGAACTGGGGTCCAGACTCAGCTTTCTTATGCGACAGTTACCTTTCATTTGATGGCACTAAAATTTGGTTGTGATGATTGCCTAGTGATTAGGTAAAGCTAGTCATGAAAATAATTAGTCATTTTGTAGCTATCTCTTACAGAGTTCCATAGTACAGAAAAATATTTTTCTCATATCTGAATGATGAGAAATGAATATCTTTTCTTTTTTAAAAGATTTTTAAAAATTTATTTATTCATGAAAAACAGAGAGAGAGAGAGAGAGAGAGAGAGAGAGAGAGAAAGAGAGGCAGAGACACAGGCAGAGGGAGAAGCAGGATCCATGCAGGGAGCCCGAGTGGGACTTGATCCTGGGTCTCCAGGATCACGCCCTGGGCTGAAGGCAGTGCTAAACTGCTGAGCCACCTGGGCTCCGCCCCCCCCTCCTTTTTTTAAAAGATTTTATTTATTTATTCTTGAGAGACAGAGAGAGGCAGAGACACAGGCAGAGGGAGAAGCAGGCTCCATGCAGGGAGCCTGACATGGGACTCAATCCTGGGACCCTGGGATCACGCCCTGGGCCAAAGGCTGATGCTCAACCACTGAGTCACTCAGGTGCCCCTATTTTTCTATGTTTCAAATGAATTCCCCGATAGGCTGCTTTGATATTTAAACAAGATTACACAATTTAGCAGAGTTCCTACACATCATTCAATAAATATTAGGTAATATTATTGTATCAATTTTTCCACACTTTGTGGCAGGTTATTATGATGACCACTCTGGATGGGTCATGCCTCCTGCACACATGCTCTTGGTATGGTAAGCTGTGGGTTTTTTCTATACCCAATTTGTTGAGTTTTTCCCCCCTATCAGGAAGAGCTATTGAATTCTGTCAAATGCTCTTTCTGCATCTATTGAGATGATCTCATATGTATTGTGTCTTTCATTCTCTTGATGTGGTGACCACATCCGCTGATGTACAGAGGTTGAACCATCCTTGCAGCCCAGGGATGGATCCCACTTGATCAGGTTGTGTGATCCTTCTCATGTGCTGTTGAATTCAGTTTCCTAGTCTCCGGTTAAAGATTTTTGCATGTAGGGCTAGTGGACAGTAGTTGGTTTTCTTACTGTAGTACCCTTATCCAGCTTTGGCATGAGGGCACTACTAGGCTTGTAAAGGCTTGTAGTTTGGAAGTGTTCCCTATTCTCTAATTTTTTTGGGAAGACTTTCAGAGACACTGGTGTTAATTCTTTAAACATTTGGTAGAATTCACCCATGAAGCCGTCTTGTCCTGGCCTTTTGTTTGTTGATAAGTTCTTGATGATGACTCAATCTCCTTACTTCTAACTGGTCTGCTCAGATTTTCTGTCTCCTCATTCAGCCTGGGTAGGTTGTGCATTTCTAGGAATTTATCCATTTCTTCTAGGCTGTTCAAAGTGCTGGTGTGTAATTGTTCAGAGCTGTCTTTTAGGGTCCTTTGTATTTGTGGCATCAGTTGTGATGTCTCCTTTTTTATTTATAATTTGTATAAGTCCTCCCTTTCTTCCTTCCCTTGGTAAGTCCAGCTAAAGGTTTGTCCATTTTATTTATCTTTTTAAGGAACAATTCTTAGTTTCATTGATTGTTTCTGTATTTCTCTTCTCTGTTTCATACACTTCTGCTCTGATCTTTGTTACTTCCTTCTTTCTGCTAGCTTGGGGCTGAGTTTGTTCTTTCCACACCAGTTCCTTGAGGTGTGATGTTAGATTTTTATTTAAGATCTTTTGCATTTTTAATGTAGACATTTATTACCATCAACTTCTCCTTTAGCATCACTTTTAATATTTCCTGCTTTCATTTTCCTTTTATTTTCAAGTTGTTTTTTTTTTATTTCCCTTTGGATTTCCTCTTTGATCCACTGGTCGTTCTGGAGGGCATTGTTCAATATCCATATATTTGCAAACTTTCCAGTTTTCCTCTTGTTACTGATTTCTAGTGTCATACCATTGTGGCCAGGAAAAAAAAATACTTGTTATCATTTTAGTCTTTGTAAACTTTTCTGAGACTTGTTTTGTGACCTAACATGTGGCCTATCCTGGGGAATGTTGTTTGTGTGCTCGAGACAAATGAGCATTCTGCTCCTGTTGGTCTGAATGTTCTGTAAGTGTCTGTTAAGTCTATTTAGCTAAAGTAGGGTTCAAGTCCAATGTTTCCTTACTGTTTTTTCTGTCTGGATGATATATCTATTATTGAGAGTTGGATTTTGAAGGTTCCTACTATTATTGTACTGTTGTCTGTTACTCCTTCAGATGACTGAGTACATGCTTAATATATTCAGGTGTTCTGACACCGAGTACATTCGTATTTACAAGTGCTATAATCTCTTGATGGATTGACCCTTTATCATTATATACAAGCATACCCCATTCTATTAGGTTTCACTTTATTGTGCTTTGCAGATATTGCTTTTTTTTTTTTTTTAATAAATTGCAGAGGCATGACAACCCTGCCCTGAGCAAGCCTACCAACATCACGTTTCCAACAGTATTTGTTCACTTCATGTTTCCGGGTCCCATTTTGGTAATTCTCAAAATATTTCTTTTTTAAAAAAAATATTTATTTATTCATAGAGACACAGAGAGACACAGACAGAGGGAGAAGCAGGCTTCATGCAGGGAGCCTGATGGGACTCGATCCTGGATCTCCAGGATCACACCCCGGGCTGCAGGTGGCACTAAACCACTGAGCCACTAGGGCTGCCCTCAAAATATTACAAACTTTTTCATTGTCATATTTGTTTGGATGACCTGTGATCAGTGATTACGACTCACTGAAAGCTTAGAAGACAGTTAGCATTTTTTAAGCAATAAAGTATTTTTAAATCGAGGTATGTACACAGGTTTTAAAGACATAGTGCTATTGCACTTAATAGACTACAATGCCATGTAAACACAACTTTTCTCTCCACTGGGAACCAGAACCTTCATTTGACATGTTCTTTTGGAGTATTTGCCTTATTGCAGGGGTCTGGAACCAATCCCACCATATCTCCAAGGTGTGCCTGTCATAACTTTCTTGTTTTCCTATTATACGTTTTGATTTAAAGTCTATTTTGTCTGATAAAGATCTATAGTTGCTCTCTTTTGGTTACCATTTGCATAGAATATCTTTTTCTGTCCCTTCACTTTGAACCTATGTGTATCCTTGAGGCTGAAATGAGTCTCAGGTAGACAGTATTGAGTTGGGGCCTTTCATGCCTCTCTATTTCTTTTGATGGTATCTTTTTATCCATTGATATTTATAATGATTATTTTAGGTAAGGACTGACTATTGGAATCTTGCCAAGTATTTCCTCTCTGTTTTATAATTCCTTTGTTTTTCTCTCTTGCTGTCTGTCTTCCTTTGTGAACTGTAAAGTGAGGCACTTTAATTTCCTCCCCCCCTTTTTTTTAAGAAAGGGAGCAGGGGGGAGGGGCAGAGGGAGAGAGAATCTTTTTTTAAGATTTTGTTATTTTTATTATTATTTTTGTTATTTTATTTTGTTATCTCTCTCTTAGAGAGAGAGAGAGAGAGACCATGAGCAGGGGGAGGGGCAGAGGCAGAGGGAGAAGCAAGTTCCCTGCTTGAGCACGGAGCCTGACATGGGGCTCTATCCCAGGATCCTGAGATCATGACCTAAGTTGAAGGCAGACGTTTAACCAAGTGAGCCCCCCAGGCATCTTGGAGAGAAAGAATCTTAAGCAGACTTATGAGGGGCTCCCAACATGGGGCTTGGCCTCACAACCTTGGGATCATAACCTGATCCAAAATCAAAAGTCAAACACTCAACTGACTGAACCACTCAGGTGTCCCTTTAATTCCCTTCTCTTTACCTTTTCTGAACCTACTTTTTGCTTCTTGGTTACTATGAGGCTTACACACAACATTCTAAAGAAGTAACCATATGCTTTATGTTGATAACTACTTCAAGCTCATATACAAACACTTATCTTTTACTCGGGTCCTTTTATGTTTGTTTTTAAAATTGAGCTTACTATAGGTGTATATTGCAATATATATTACTATTTATTTACTTATTTTTAAATTTTTTTTAATTTTTTTAATAAATTAATTTTTATTGGTGTTCAATTTACCAACATACAGAATAACACCCAGTGCTCATCCCGTCAAGTGTCCCCCTCCGTGCCCGTCACCCATTCACCCCCACCCCCCGCCCTCCTCCCCTTCCACTACCCCTAGTTCATTTCCCAGAGTTAGAAGTCTTTATGTTCTGTCTCCCTTTCTGATTTTTAAAAATTTTTAAAAGATTTTATTTATTCATGAGAGACACACAGAGTGAGGCAGAAACACAGGCAGAGGGAGAAGCAGGCTCCCTGCAGGGACCCCGATACAGGACTCGATTCCAGGACCATGGGATCATGCTGAGCCAAAGGCAGACACTCAACCACTGAGCCACCCGTGTGTTCCTTTTAAATCTTTTTTTTTTTTAAGATTTTATTTATTTATTTGAGAGAGAGAACACAAGCAGGGGAAAGGGGCACAAGGAGAGGGACAAGCAGACTCACTGAATAGGGCCCAAACCTGAGCTGAAGGCAGACGCTTAACAGAGTCACCCAGATGCCCCAATTATAGCTATAGCTATTTTTAGTGCTCTTGTCTTTTAACCTTTAATTAGAATTAAGTGGCTATCTCATCACCATATGACAATATTAGAGTATTCTGAATCTGACTATATACTTACCTTCACCTGTGTGTTGTATATTTTTGTATGTTTTCATGTCATTAATGAGAGTTTTTTTCATTTCAGGCTTTTACCTTTTCTTGTAAAGCATGTTTAGTTGGGGAAAGTCTCTATATCACTTTCACGTCTGAAGAACTAACTTCCTTCCTTCCTTCTTCCATCCCTCTCTCCTCTGTCTCCTCCCCCCCCAATTAAAAAAAAATTTTCAGAAGTAAAATTTCAGATATGACTCATCCAAAACTACATAAGGTATGTGTATGTCTCTTCTCCATAGTAGTAAATGCTATGATTAACATAATAAAATTATTCATCTTTGTCACCATCATCCAGATTAAATAGCCATATGAACACTGAAACAGCACTTTTGTGATTAGGTTGATTGGTATTTATGATCCTTAATGAGACATAATACAGTCATTTGTGCAAACCACGAGCATATCCCCAACCCAAGCTGTCATGTAGCCAAGTAGAAATTACACGGGGTAGAGATAGCATCACAGCAGTACCGCATTCTGCAGTAGTGAGATTTAAATCGCTGCCAGAAACCTAATGTATTCATTCATAATTGTCGTTTGCTTCTATTTGAGATTTTTTAATCTATCTGAAAGTATCTTAAAAACTGTGTTTTAATTAAGCTTTTTATTTTGAGGTAATCATAGATTCACATGCACATGAGTTCAATAATACAGATTTTGTATACCCTTTGCACAGATTCCTTCAGTAAAAACATTGAGTAAAACCATGATATAATCCACAAACGAGTGTACTGACAGACCGCTGCTCTCGTTCAGATTTCCCCCATTTTTACCTGTCCTTTTTATGTACGTGTATGTTTAGTTCCATGAAATTTTATCATGTGTGTAAGTCTGTGTAAGCACCACCACAGGCAAGATACGGACCATTTCCATCACAAGGGTACCTGTGTTGCGATATTACAGACACACCGGTGTCTCCCCTCCCATCTTTAGGCCCTGGAAGCCACTAATCTGTGTTTCATTCCAATAACGTTATATATAAAAGGAATCAGACTTTGGAATTGGCTTTAGAATTGGCTTTTTTTTTTTTTACTCGCTCGGCATAATTTCTTGGAGATTTATTCAAGTTGTGTGTATCATTTCTTTTTATTGCTGAAGAGTATTCCATGATATGTGTGTACATATTTTGTTTAACTGTATACTCATTGAAAGACATTTGGGTTGTTTCTAGTTTGGGATTATTATGAATAAAACTGACATAAACATTTGTGTATTTTTTAACATATTTCTATTTTTCTGGGATAAATGTCCCTAAAATGTAATTGCTGGGTCATATGTTAGTTACAAGTATAGTTTTATTGAGAAACTGCCAAACCATTTTCCAGAGTGACTACACCATTTTCCGTTCCTACCAGAATATATGAGTGATCCGTGTCTCTTCACTCTTTTCAGTATTCGAGGTCGTCACCGTTTCTGCAAGCGGTCCTGATAGGTGTGTAGAGTAGTGCTATCTCATTGTGGTTTTAGTACGCATTTTCTTAATGGCTAATGACTCCTTTTCTGTACTCTTTTGCCACCTATATACCCTCTTTAGTAAAATGGCTGTTCACATATTTTCATATTTCCTGATTGGATTGGTTGTTCCTTACTCTCAAGTTCTGAGAGTGCTTAATACATGTCCTTTATAGGTATGCAGCTTAAAAATATCTTCTCTCAGTCTATAGCTTATCTCTTCATCCCTTTAATAGGGTCTTCTGCAGAGCAAAAGCCTCTAACTTTGATGAAATTAATTTATAAATTTTCTTTTATGGACATTTTTTGGTGTTAAGTCTAAGAACTCAGTGCATACTCCAAAATCCTAAAGATTTTTCCCTGAAATTTTTATTATTTTTAACCTTATATTAAAGTCTGTGATCCACTTTGGGTTAAGTGTATTAAGTCTGAGACTTCAGTCGACTTTTTTTTTTTTTTTCCCTCATGGACGTTCAATTGCTCTAGCACAATTTGTTGAAAGGCTATATTTCCTTCATTGTACTATGTTTACACCTTTGTGCAAAGTATATCTATAGCTATGTTATATCTGTGTAGTGCTATTTCTGGATTCATCAATCATAGGTTATATCACATGCACATTGAAGCTCTTTTATTTTCCTGTATTTATCCATTTTATTCTATTTTTTCTTGCTCTATTGTAGTGACCAAAATGTTCAGCGCTATGTAGAATCAAGAATGGTTGAAATGGGCTTAAATGTCTTGTACCTGATATTAGGAACTGATATATGGTATTTTGTATAATACAAAATAATTGTAAGTTATAATACCAGTTGTAGGTAGATTTAGTTGCTTTCTCCCAAATCTCATCATCCCCCTCAATTCTTAAGTTACTTGATCATGAATGGATTTTATCAAATATTTTTGTGTATGTCAACTGATATGATTTTTATGATTTTTCTTTCCTAATCTGTGGATATGATGAATTGCACTGGTGATTTCTAAATGTCGAATGAGCTTTGTACATTGGAAGAATCCTACTTGGTTGTGGTGTATATTATTTCTGAATAATGTTGGATTTGATTTTCTAATAGTTTGGGGAGAGTTTTTGTGTCCTATTTCATAGAGAGATACTAGTCTATAGTTTTCTTCTTTTGTATTCTGTTTGTCTGTTTTTGGTATCCAGGTAATACTGGTTTTACACAGTGAGCCGTTAAGACTTTCCTCTTCTTTATTTACTAGAAAAGATTGAGTAAATTTGCTGCAAATTCTTATTTAAATGTTTGGTAGAGGTCTACTGTGAAGCCATGTGGGCCTGAGGTTTGATGGGAGTATTATAATTACAAATGGACTTTTTTAACTGTTATAGGACTGGCTATGCTGGTTGTTTATCTGACTGCGGTTGAATTTCATTAGTCTGTGATTTCTGAGGAATTGGTTCCTTTCTTGTAAGTTGTCAAATCTCTGAGTGTAAAGTTTTTATAACATTCTCTTGCTATCCTTTCAATGGCTACATGATCTGTTGTGATGTCCCATGTTTTATTCTTGATTATTAATAATTTCTGTCTTCTCTCTTGAGATTTTTGCCTTTCTTGCTAAAATTTTCGAAATTTTATGTTTTCAAAGAAGCAGCTTTTGATGCTATTGACTTTATGGTTTTCCTGGTTCAGTTTCAGTGATTTCTGTTCTTATATTTTTATTATTTCCTTCTTTGTACTTGCTTTAGGTTTTTATTCTTACTATTTATTTTTCCAAACTTCCAAGTTTGAATCAGGCTGCAGAAATCATTTGCTTTACTTGTTCCCAGGGGACTAAGTGGTGGCCACTTTCCACATGAGAAATTTAAGCATTTAGCAACTAAGTATTTGTTGAACTACAACTAGTGATTCAGTAGAGTTCTTGATTCATTATATATTCTGGTCACTTGGATCCAAAGTTACAGAATGGCCAGCATCTGTGATAGCACTAATGATAAATTTTTAATTAATCATTTGAACATATAATTCGAATGTGTAAAATTGAGTTTTATGGCCTTATGGTTATTCTTCAATAGGTTAATTAAATTTAATATTTTATTTTCAAACTAAAGTATCATTAGGGAATGTATGGATTTTATTACCTACAGCTTATTTTTTTCCAATATAGAACTGACTTGAATTGAAAGCAACATGAAGATCTGACACAAACATACTAGTATCTTCTTTGCCTTTTTCTCTGTCCCCAAACTATTTTTGATGGAATTAATTCACAAATAAAATGCAGATATTAATTTGAAACTATTAGTAATTGTGATGTTTTCTCCCATTTTAATAACCCCAAATCTTGCAATAAAAACAACCGTTGCTACAAATAGCATACTCTAAAGCATATGGAATTACTTCTTTAATGAAACATTTAAAAAATGATTTATGTGAATACCTGACTCCACTGAAAGCTTGCTGAGAAATGTGATATTTTAAGGCCACAAGTACTTGGATTATCTTGGAGTGACATTAGAGGGTGGGTAGATTTGATTAATTCCTCTAATGCAGAAATAGTACCAAAAAAAAAGAAAAAACATATGAAGATATGACAGTTAGGTCTTTCCTTTGAGAATATGATTCTGTATCCAACATAGTATATTTATTATCTTATTAATTTACTCACTCATTTATTTTCTTTATTTAGCAAGTAAGGGAATTCACATATAGAAAAAAAAGCAGTGTGTAAACGGACATTTAACAGACATTAGCTATTAAGCTAAGCGTTGTGAATACATTAAAACTAGCTATTTAAGAATCATGTAATGGGATATAAAGATTTTATTTCATTTAGATATCTCTATTGTGATCACTTTCAAAGCTTGAGCAACTTTTTTTTTGGCAATTTCACAAGGAGCTTAATGAGTGAACTTTGCCAAACCTGCAGTTTAATAAACGCATCAGAAGCAAATTATACCAACTGCTGCAGAGAGAGAGAGAGAGAGAGCCCTTCAGTGCTTCCCTTTATGACTTGAACAGCCTGCTCAATGGGCTGTGGTTTCCTCCCCATTTGTCCTGCTCGAAGATGCAAATATGTACATATGTGTATATCAATATGTACACGCACCAATTTTAAGGCATGCCAAATTTAATGCTAATCAGACAAAAGTACTAGTAACAGCTTGTAAAAGAAAAACAACTTTAAAAAAGTGAACTCTCAAGCTTCAAGGAAAAGAGAAGCTGTTGAAGGAAGTATCCATATTTATGAGCCTCCTGCAATCCTCGTGCAGGACATAAAAGCACAGGGGAACAGCTCGTCTCTCGTTAGGAGATAATTCTACTACAACTTCTTGTTTTGTCAAGCCTTTTGCAAAAACAGGCAAATGCAGTTGATTTTGGAGAAAGATGAGTCAATAAAGGCAGGGAAGAAGCTCTTGATTTCATGGTTGGCCTGGGAAAAGTATCTTTTTCCTAACTCATAGGAGAGGTTTTTATGCATAAACAAACAACATCATTAGGAGGGTGATGGTAAAGTTACCAACAGGCTTATGGGACCTCACAGCATGACTGCGAGTGATAGAATCTAATTTGACTCAATTCAGATATAATGTCCTGAATATCTATCTCTTCAAGATCAACTTTAACCCCTTGGCAATTGCTTATCTTACGTGTGTGTTGTTCAACTCCACAAGCAAGATTATTTTAGTTCTTATGCTTCTCTCATTCTGGCATGACTGTATTTCAGATGAAGCCATGTTTCCTAAAATTCTAATGTTGATACTATCTACCTGTGGATACACAGCATCCACACCAACTTCTATAGATATTTGCCAACTCGGTATTCGATTTTTCCTTTTGGTGCGATTCAACTATCTGGGACCTCTGCTGAGGTTATCAGCCAGCTGGGCATGACTTAGTAAAATCCTTGTATACCTTGAAAGGATTAATCTTGGTGCAGGGAATATCTGTTCTAATGCTTGACTATAAGAAAGAGATATGTTTTAGGTTGGCCCAAAATGTCTGAGAGAGCCTTGGGATATTTCATAGATGTGAATAATGAAGCCCTTCCTATTGTTTAATTCCATTCTGTTTTTAATGTTGGTATTCCTAAACATAAATCTCCAGTCAGTACATATTGATTATCTATGTATATTAATCACAAACTATGGCAAATTAATAGAGTATCTCATAATTCTGTGGGCATCCATAAATCTTTTCTGACTGCTGGCTGGAGATTCCCTAAAGTATTAGTTTTACTTCTTAGCAGATATATGACATTTTATTGTCAACACAACAATCTCATACCTTTTGTGTATGTGCCTGTTTGCTTCTCAGGCTTCAAAAACAAACAAACAAACAAACAAGGAAACAATTGTGTGCTAGAACAAAATATTAGGTGATGTTGTGGAATCTTCTTTCTGTAAAATCTTAAAAATAAGTTAGCTTCTTTATGTCTTTATTGGTTTTTGTGAAATCATATGAAAATGTATTATGCCACACATCCTTGTGCTAGCTCATTAAACTCAGAATTAGATTTTTTCAGTATTAATCAGGTATGTTTTATTAAACATCCTAGTTGTGCTGGGGTTGCCAATTAAACAGTACTTATTTCTTATTTCCCCACAACGGATTTGTCACTTTTGAATAATTTCAAATTCTCTGGGGACTATGGAATTCTCCACCCGAAATACTCCTGCTTGAACATCAGGTGGTTCTACATGTTTATTGATAATATTATCAAACTAAACAAATGTTCCATTCTTTCTTCAGAAATCATTTTCTTTGAACTGTGAGTCTTTTACAATGTAATGAAATGATTTATTTTCTCTTTATTTTCTCTTCCTTCTTTCTTTTTTTTTTTGTTTGTTTTGTTTACTTGCTTCCCCTCCCACTCTGCCAGACAACTAGAGCAAAAGGGGTGGAGCAGAGAAGAGTTAGAATTTATTTCAGGTTTGTGATTTCATCAAAATCAAAATATCAATATTGTTCATCTTCAAAATTCTCTTAATGGAGTTTTTCATTCATTGTATCATGATCCAGGGAGAGCTTTACTTTTCTTGAGGACATTGAGTTGAGATCATCAAAGGCTTGTTGACCCGTGAAGGTGTCAGAGGTCTCCTTACATGGGTAGATGGGGATTGAGAATCGATAGTGAACAGCTACATTCCTCATGTCAGAAGAGGTGATTATGTCCATAATCAGATGGTCTATTCTTATGTCTTATTATGTAAACACATCAAACACTATATGCCAGGCATAGGCCTCAGTTCTTTAAATTATCAATGCAATCATCTTCATGTTTTATCATTATGTTTTGTGCGCAGAGTGGTTCAACAGCTGCCCATGGTCCCACAGGTAGCTGCCTGTGCTGGAGGAGGACTAGAACCCTGGGGCTCTGGAATCCATGAGTTTAGCTGTTGTACAACGTTCCCTGACCTATCTTTTCTAACATGGAGAGACCTCCTCTTACCTAGGCCAGTGGGCTTCATCATAAGGACACCTCTGTTCCTTCCTCATACCAGAAGAAAAACAAAATCTGTATAGAGTGTTACAGGAGAAGATGTTGCCTGCTTAGCAGAGCATATTTACAAGGGAAGGGGAGGAATTATAAGTGAAAAAAAATTTTTCTTATTTGTAACTGGAAAGGGTTTTCAAAAAGCTTCTCAATCTTTCAAAGTGCTTTCAGTGCTTTTCAGCAGGTACCGAAAGTAAGAAAAATGGAACTGATGAAATTGTGTTGATTGCATTAATGCCATCTCTTCAATGCTGGTCTCCAATAATAGGGAAGGACCTTAACTAATACTACCAGGGAGTGGAAAGACATGAGCAGACCAGAATTCATTATTTGATAGACTTCATTTATACCCAGGATTTTTTTTTCTTTAAAAAATCCTACCTTTTCTCTTCCTTTGTGATAGAATCAATAGGAAAATATATTGAAATAGTCACATATATCATTTCACTCTTTTCTGATAAAAGATTCAACAAAGTTAGAGCTACTGAAAGTTCTAATTTTTCCCCATGGCTTCGGGTTTGGAGAAACTTCGCTCAATATCACTGATTTTCTGGTACGTGTGAAGAAAATATTTCAGATAGTTAAGTTTAACTTCTGAGATCATGAAATGTTTGAAACTATAGAGTTGTACTCATTTAACTTTCTGAGTTGAGGATTGGAACCCAGTTGGAAGTCAGTTTTTCCATCAGTTGTATAAAGGACAAATGGAAAGGGAGGGGTTACAGGAAGGCAGAGTGTTTGTCATCAGGACTATCCCTGTTAGTGCCAGTATTAACATTTTTAAGCTGTTAGAAGTATGTCTTCGTCAACTTGAGCTGCCACAACAGAGCACTACGGACTAGGTGGTTTATAAAGAGCATAAATGTATTTCTCATGATTCTAGAGGCTGACGTGAGATGGGGTTGTTCAGGTTCTAGCGAGAGTCCTCCTTCTTGTCTACGGATGGCTGCCATCTTGTTATATCCCCACATGGCAGAGGGAGAGAGGAAAAAAGTTCTCTCTCACATCTCTTATTAAGGAGCTAATCTCATTATGTGGGTCCACCCTTGTGATCTAGTCACCTCCCAAAGGCCCCACTACCTAACACCATCATATTGGGGTGTTAGTGCTTCAACATGTGAATTGGGGGGGGGAGAACCTAATCATTCACTCCATAGCAAAGTATATACAAAAACCTTTTATTTTTATTTTATTCTTTCATACTTCGTGGTTTGAATGCCTCTCCATATTCTGGCCAAGATACAAAATCAGATGTTTGGTTCATATACCCATGTTTAAAAGTTTGTTTCCTATGTTAAGGAACATTCCTGGTGTTTCTGTCCTCCATATCCTTGGAATTTTTATCTCCCTGGAAAGGGAAGGATTTTCTGAATACATGTAGTCATGTGTATGAGGAGGGGTGGTAGGGAAAATACTGGAATCATGGCCAGAGATCTTCACTCAAATCCAAAATTGATGACATACCAGCTGATATGCATGTCACACTATCTACTCCATCTTAGAGTTTATTTTGCACACTTGACTTTAGCAAGTAGTACACCCCATTCACCCCACTGGGTTGTTGTTTGGATCAAATGAGGTTGTGTATGAGAAGCTGCCATATAGCTGAATGCTGAACTGTGTTTGCACAGGCACCCGTGCATTAACGCACATACACCTGAGTAACATTTAGTAAAGAGGTCTACAAGAATGCATCAAACAAGATGATTGCTCAAGACATGAATGGCAGGAAGTGGGGAGAGGCCAGCTGGAGTGAGGAGTGGGGCCTGTCTCCACAATGACACACATGCCAGGTTCCATCAGTGTCACAGGTGCAGGAGTTACCTGCCCATCGCCACATCCTTCTTCCTCCTCATGCACAACCTGGTGTCTTTTTCCTGTACCACAGAGAGTGCAAACCTTGCCCCTGGATGTTCTAAGCCAACATGGTGACAGCAGGTTCCTATCAGCAGCTAGACAAGGAGACCTGTAGGGTCAAAGGCCTACTGGGGGCTTCTGCAAAAACTTCTCTTGCCCCGAAGTTGGAAATTCTGGAAGAGACAGAAGCCATTTTCCTTGGATTTTGTGCTGCCTGGATGCAGTTTCCAGCCAGTTTGTTACTAAGCCAAGGACTAGGAGCAGGAGGCCACTGTCCACACTTCCAGCTGCTCTGTCCCAGCATCCTGGAGAAACACTTCTAGACAGATGTTCCTCTCATGTGATGCCATGGAAGGTGGGGATACCCATGAGCTCACCTCTATAGGCCCTGTGACCGTGAGGCATGCAGGGTTCACTCCCACAATAACTCTCCTTGTAGACAGACATCACCACACCAAAGCCAAAGCACCACAGTCACTGTGGGGGGATCAACACCATGTAGGGTCAAGCTCCACAATAACTGTATGAGTTGGTGCACTTCATATCCCTCAAGAAACCCCCCAGGATATTATTTTTCTCAACCATGTTCTGACAAATATGAAGCCACAACATACCGAAGATTGTTTTCTCCATCAGACACAGAGAGCATGGCCCTCTCACGCGGCTTCATGTCCACAGATCATAAGCCTTAGCAGTTGGTCAAGCTGCAGATGTACCAGCGTCTGTTTCTGGAAGTTGAGCAACCAAGTCAGATCCTGTGTAGGTCGGCAGGCCTCAATCTTAGGAAGCAAGAACAGAAGGAGGTTTTAAGTCTGTTCTGACGCAAACAGGAAACCTACAGCAGGATTATCCTGAGAGTGTTGTTGGCTTTTCCTCAATGCAAAGACCAGAATCCATGGCATTCTGAGTGTGAAATAAAGCACTTTGTAGGACACCGTGTATAGTATTGTCCATGTCTCTAAAATATAGATACATCCACAAAGCGTTAATTAGCAGAACACCCAGCAAAAATCATAATAGTCATTATCTTTTGGTTGGTGGGGTAGATGGGTGGTGATATTTCTGGTGATTTCTATTTTGTTCTTGGTACTTTGGATATTGCTTAGATTTTTATAATGAGTGCATGTCACTTCTATGCAACTAATAACATCCTTTTAGAAATTGGACAACTTATGAACGCTAAACTTTTTGCTTTGAGAATTTTTATTTAGAACTCTTTTTTTTTCTGATAGTAAATTTGGAAAAATAATCAGTAGGCTGTTCAGGATATTGATAGTTTGAAATAATAAAACCATATAATTTGGGTACATAAGAATTCTGTCTTTTTATTCTTTATCACAGGGGGAGGTGCATGGATCTAATTAAGTCCAAAGCAGTATGGTATTATCAAGGCATGCCAGGATTTATTAATGATCAGGACACAATACGAAATCCATCTTAATGACCTTAAATATCTAGATGACTGGAATGTAATGCAATTTTCTTGATAAATCAAGAGATTTATTGTCTTATAGCAATATTTTGTCTGTGTGCCCTAAGCCCAGCATTTCTGATAATTTATTTTTAAAAATTAGCACATAAATATAATGCCAAGTTTTTTTTTTCTGATAACCCAGTGATCCTGACATATTTCCACTTGTGTCATGAATACAGGTGTGCTGTAAATTTAAATGACACCCTTGGAAAATCCTGATTACTTTTAGGAATAACCAAAATTCACAGAAGTGACTCATACTCTGATCTGTTTGGCCCATAATTATCAGCTAGAACTGTAGTCTCTAAGTTCTGCGCTTTCTGTTTCAGTAGGGTCTATGCTCCTCTGCATTTTGTAGGGAAGCAATTACTTTGGAGAGGCAGGGCTGGTGTAAACCCAGCTTCATCACTTAACCACCCCTGCAACCTTGGGCAACCCATTTAATCTCTATGAACCTTCCCGCGAAATGTTGATAATAACACCATTTTAAGATTGATGATAATGTATATATTTTGTCTGCAACAGTGTGTGGGATCAATAAATAGTAGCTATTATTCCTAAAAAAAAAATCAAACCAATGATGGGATATTAGATTAAAAACCAAGGAACAAGAATTGAGTAAATAGCTCATTTTTAGATAACAAAGAAAATGTCTTTTAGGGCACAAACAGCCATATTTTTCCAAGTAGGAGATGAACCTTGGCTAACCTAAACATAAGCAGAGCATGTGGGGAACATAGGGTGGTGGGGGGGGAGGCAGGGAGTAAGCTGGGGGTGCCGACCCCTTGCTAGGGCTCCTTTGATATCAGCAGTGCTCTGAAGGACCTCTGTCTTCCCAACCTCTGTGTGATTCAGACTTGCATTTTCTTTTTACTCATCCAGCACTAGTCAGGATTCCCTCCAGGTGAAGTCCTGTGGACATCGTCCATCGCTCTTTCTGAAGATGGAAGACACTTAATTCTCTGCACAGTGAGGAACAGAAGGGTAAGGGAAGTCCTCAGCATCACAGAGTCCAGTTTCTCTCCCTCACTTTGCTCCGCCTTTGGCTCCTTTTTGTCCATCTACAAACATGCTTAGCATTGCAATTTAAGCAACAGCAGAGAAACACTAACCACTGTTTACTTCTCCTCTACTTCTAAACTCTCTGTCTTCTCAAACTTCCTGAAATATTTGCAATCTCTGTTCCGGGGTGCTCTCACCCCACCTTACTGTGACTTCTATCCTCACAACTCTGACATCCCATCCTTGTTGGGGCGACCAACAGCCTCTTCATGGCTAAGCCTCCTGGACGACCATCTGGTCTCATCTTACTGGGTGTCCTGGTAACACTTGATACTATTAATCACTCGATTCATAATGAGATCAATAATAGTGATATGAATGTCAACCATCATGATATTAAAAAACCCAATGATTACTTCTGTCATCTTCCCCTCCAAATCCATCACCCCATCTCTTCTTGATTAAAACATCAAACCGATTCCAAATGAGAGACGTTATACAAAGTACCACACCAGTACTCCTCAAAACTGTCAAGGTTGTCAGGAGGAAGAAAATCCGAAAAGTGTCACAGCCAAGAGGAGCCTAAGGAGGCATGAGTAATTGCATGTAGTACGGCAAGCTGCGGGAAATCCTGGAACAGAATGAGGATGCTAGGTAAACTTTAAGGGAATCTGAATAAACTGTGGACAGTTCTTTAAAATGATGCATCGATTTTGGTTCGTTAGTTGTAACAAAGCTAGCATACAGATGTGAAATGATAATTCTAGGGAATATTGTATATGAGCCAGATAGGAACTCCACGTACAATCTTTAAACTTTTCTGTGAATCTTAAGTGGTTTTAACTTTAAAAAAGTTACTTTTTAAAAAATCCAATGGTATAAAGCTTCTGGAATGACCATCCTTAGCAAAAGATTGAGTAGTTTCCTTATAGAAGAGGCTCAAGTACTACCAACTTGAGGACATTACTGAAGAAATAAAATCAAATATATATATATATAATTTTACGTATGCAATTTTACATATACATATGTAGTTCCATAAATGGTTGTGTTTTTTGAGTGTGTCATCAGCTGATTACATCTCAGAATAAATATGTTGATTAAGTTAAAATGAACAAATGGGAAATAAAAATTATGTAAATTTCCTTTGTTTTTCTTGTGCTTTTTTTTCTCTTAAAGAAGAAAACATTTGTCATGGAAATGTATGAGTTGACATTATAATCTAATCATACTTTATCATGTAAATGCATATTTTTAAAAGGTGGATTATGTAAATAATTTTAGGGACATACCAAAAAATGTAGATTATTTACCAGCCAGAAAATTATGCATTTAGAAACATGTTGAAAAGCTTTTTCTTCAAATGAGAGACCATAAGTGCTCATCCTCCCTGGAATGGTTGATCACACCAGTGTGTGCTTTATTTAGACAAAATATGCAGGAGCATTCTTATGCAATGAGATCTAAATCTGCACAACAGCAGCCAATTTCCAGTGTTAAATGTAATCATTGTTTTAAATTTCCTGCACGACTTTCTTTAAAATAATCAGCCCTGTTCCTGGAGATGGTTCTAGGATTTCTTATCTGGAATAAGGGGAAGCAGTTACTCATTTAAGGGAATATGGATGTGGATAGACTTCCACTGATGTCTGTCCCAGAGTTTCCCTCTTGCAGAGAGTTCACTTGCCCTTTGCCCTTTGTACTTCTTCCCCTACAGCCCAAACACCTGCTGGGAGGCTGGGAAGACAGGGACTTGGCCAGCTGCAGGGATCTGTTCTTCACATTATCCCTTGCAGTCTATGGGCATTCGCTTCTAGGATGGGTTGGCTGCCTCGAACATTGATTGGTCTTTCCCGACATGATGGTAGGGGTGCAGGCAGGAGAGCTGGGAAGCAGCTAGCCTCATGACACTCCTCTCAGGAGTGAGGGGCACCATGGTGGCTGGAGAACCGCTGGCCAGGGAGGAATCTTCCTGACCGATGCATTCCAAGAACCACCCAAAGGTTTTCCAAGAGTGTTTGTACTTCCTGCCTTCAGAAGCACCACCCTCCGGTCCTCAGACACGGGTATGGCTACCATGGTGTTCCATGTGTCTGAGGACTGGCGGTGCTGCCTTCGGGATATGGGTGCCTTGGGGTCTAAGACTGTGGGCGCACTTTCAGAAATGCAGCACCGGCAAGAAGCATGTGAAGAGGTGCTGTGTCATGGAGGCAAAAACAACATCCTCTTTTCTCCACCCAACTTTAAAACCAACCAAGAGACAGACGAAGAAGTCAGGAAGATAGAGGATAAAATGCCATTTTTGTACTGCTAAAGCTATGGGAGACTGTGACTTGTTCACCACGTAGGCAAGTTTGCATTTCACCTCCCAATTAAGAAGGCTTATCCACAAAGTCATGATAAACCATTGGCATGGACATCAATTGTCCAGTGCGGTTGGCCTCTAAGGATCACGGCACAAAAGGACAGAGCTGAAAACATGCTCCCTGCTGGCAGCTGGTGTCCACAGGCAGAGAAGAGGAGCAGAGGTGCATTTGCTGAGGTTCTTCCAAATATCCTGGTCAGATAATCCGAATGGGAAGAAGTGCAGGGGATCCAGATGGTTATTCTTTTGCAAGGTCCTCCTCTGGGAGAAAGGAGAAGAGCTCCCTCCCACCACGACTGTGTCTCTGACAGCAGAGAAATGCATGACCCTAACTGTTTGTCTTTTTGGGGAGATTACTCATTGTTTATGACCCTGGGCTAAGGGCTCAGGGCTAGGAAGATACAAAAGAAATGCAAGGCAGTGTCTTGGCTTCCTGGAGATTACGATCTTGCTGGAGTGCCCCAACACTAGGGCACCCTGTAGGTAGCAAATCATGACGTATTATCAACCACGCAAATGGAGGAGACAGATGGCTTGTGAACTCAGAGGAAGGAGAGAGCTGTGTACCGTGCAGGAAAGCCGAGTCTTGTGGAACAGGGCTCATCCTAGGGGACCTGAAAGGGCAAGTTCTTGGGAAGGGGGTGCAGGATGAAGGGATTCCATATGTGTGCCCATGCATGCGTGGAGGTGTCTGTGTGAGCTGGAGTGAGAACAGTGTGTCCAGACTTTGGCAAGGACTGGCCTGGCCTGGCATGGGTTTGGGCTGCCTCGTATTTGCTGAGTGTTCAGTGCACACGCATGGACAGGGCAGATTGGCCATCAATGAAGTCATTGCTTTAGCTTTTCTTCCAGGCAGGAGCACATCCCATAACTTTGATAACGTTATGTGCCAAGTACTCCTAGCTTAGTCATGGTGCTGTTGAAAGATCAACCTGTCTATAGCACAATGTGGCTAGCGCATGGTGATTCTGAGGAGAGGAGAAGCAACCAGGGCGGTGGGGGGGGGTGTCTGGCCACCAAGGGGAGAAGAATGCTGGCTAAGCCCTGTGTCTCAGTCAGTGAGAGTGGGGATGGCCAGCTAAAGATATGGTGGTAGGGTTGGCAAGAAATGGACAAGGTTCTGTTTGGGATGGAAATATTACAGAAAAAAATCTGGACAGTGTCAAGGGGTATGGGATGCAGGTTGAGCTTTTGCAGGATTCCCCTCCCTCTGCTTTATTGATATATAATTGGCACATAAGATTGTGTGAGTTTATGGTGTACAACATGTTGATCTGACACATTTATCAATTGCAAAATGATTACCACCATGATATTGGTTACCATCTTTATTGTGTCTTATGGTTACCATTTCTTTTTCTTTTTTTAAATAAGAATTTTATTTTATTTTATTTATTTTATTTTATTTTTTATTTTTTAATTTTATTATGTTTTTCTATCCATGAGAGACACAGAGAGAGAGGCAGAGACACAGGCAGAGAGAGAAGTAGGCTCCCTGCAGGGGACTCGATCCCAGGACCCCAGAGTCACGGCCTGAGCCGAAGGCAGACGCTCAACCACTGAGCCACCCACGCATCCATTATAGTTACCATTTCTTTGATCTTTCTTTCTTTCTTTCTTTCTTTCTTTCTTTCCTTCTTTCTCTCTTTTTCTTTCTCTCTTTTTCTTTCTTTCTTTCTTTCTTTCTTTCTTTCTTTCTTTCTTTCTTTCTTTCTTTCTTTCTCTTGGTGAGAACATTTGAGATCTACTCTTTTGGCCACATTCAAATATTGTAGGATTTTCTTATGTGAACTCCACATCCTAAGTTTATATTTGCTTTTTTAGTGCTTAAACTTTACAACTTGCATTCACTGCTTGTCACGTGTATCAAGAATGAGATAGAGATATAGAAAGATATAGAAGGACTCATCTATATCTACCCAATTATTTTTGATTTAGTGATTCTGTTCCAGAATCATGCTTTAAAAAAAATATGACAGCATAAATACAGAGGAAACAGTCAAAGAAAAAGGAAGCAAATCTTTCAACCAACCAGATATCAGGTTGTACTAGAGTATATTATGCATAGTAATATGATGATATGTAATGAAGCCATTAAATTAATTTATGCCCCAACTATATGCCAAGTGCCTGTTATTGCCAAGCATGAAGTGTTTCATGGGACATGAAAAATGCTTATGTTACAATATTATGTAAAAAATGGAACAAAATTACATATGAAATATGCTCATAAGCATAACCACGTAAAAAAATCCCCCTCTCCAAGTTCATGCCTTGGGTTAAGGCTTGAAAGGAATATTTAAAGATATGCTTCAGTGATGGGAGGATGTGTGATTTTATTTACTTTTCCTAGGTAATTTTTGCATTTTTCAAATTTCTTTAATGAGGAAAACAAATTAAATAGGCTTCTGCCCTAGAGGCAGGGTTAGCAGCATCCAGTGAAACTGTCAGTGGTTCGTAACCAGTTGATCCGTGGGGCTCACACTTCTCTCATGGATGGGGTCAGGTGAGGATTTCAGATCCAGGCCCACTTTGCCTTACCCTTGTCCCTGACGATGCCAAGGAGAGAGAAAGAGAGTGTGTGTGAGTTCAACTGATTTGTCTTAAATAGAGGCTGACTTCAGCAGAACTTGTCACACCTGGGATCACTTGGATTCATTCAGATTGGCTGGGCTCCAGGGTCCTGCACTTGGCGAGTGTCTCCAGCATTTGACATGAAGTACAGCCCATGGGTGATGCTGTGCCATTGTTTTGGGGGCTGAATTTGCTCTCTGTGAAAGCTCCCCTGTGCTCATGACCAAAATAATAATAATAATAATAATACAGCATCGAGACACAAGGCACATTTCTGCAGTGGGGAAGACTTGTCTTGCTTCCCCTGGCCTCTCATTCCTAAAGACAATGACTATGCACAACCTGCATCCCAAACCCACTAAGGAAAGACACACCCCTCAGGGACTCCTGAGCAGAGCCGGGCTGTGGACGTTAAGCTTAGACATTTAAGGTGAACTTTCTGGTGAGATCCATGGTGGGGCTGTAGCTGGTGGCTCTGGGCACAGCCAAGGGAGCTTCTGCCATTTTGTCTTGTGACAGTCTGGGATGTTTGAAGATTGAAGGTATAGCAGCATTGCTGTTCCTTGTTTTAATAATCTACAGTGTCAGGCAAAAATGAAATGGTAGGAGAGTTTTCCGGAGATTATGAGCAATGGCTAACATATGTTGATCTATGTCAACAAGAAGGGCCAATTCGCAGTCGCCCAGCCACCCACGGAGGGTTTGGTAGGCTCCAGGGATCCTTCTGAGCCCACACATACAGTGGCCAACAAATGAGCCTGAATCCTTACTTTTAATGACTTAATTTTTGGTGATGGGAGATAATAATTGCATAAGTAAACATGTGATGGATGTTGGAAGTCCGGGTGCCAGAAAGTGGCCATGGGCTATGCAGATGGGTCGTTCAGGAAAGGCCTCTATAAGGAACTGGCACCGAGGGGGAGCTACCCACAGTATGAGTCAGCTGTGCAGAGATGAGAACTTCAGTCAGATGGAATCATCAGCAGAAAAGCCACGGAGCCAGAGTAAACATGAGACACCCAAGGGTGGAGCCCGGGGCACAAGCAGAGACCTGGGGCCTGATGCTGGACGGGGTGGGTGGGAGCAGGTGTGGTCAAGCAGGTGCTGGGTGGACCAGGGCAAGGACTGGGTGTACCACCGGGAGGTTTTAAGCCAGAGAGTAGCAGCGTATAGTTTTTATTTAATCCATCTTGGCTGTTTCTCTGTGTTGAATACACTGCCAGGAGGACACGAGTGGGGCAGAGACCCAGGGACGGGACCTTACCCCAAGGGTGCAGTGAGATGCTGCCGGACACCCTGTGTGTGTTCAGGCGGAGGCAGCAGAGCTCTGGCAGTGTGGGTGCTTTGTGTGAAACAGGACAAGCCACCACAGTGGCTGCATGGTTTGGGTCGGAGCACCTGGAACCATGGAGTCGCCCTTTGGCGGGTTGGGAAGACAGCGGGCAGAGTCCATGGGTTGTGGGGTGAAGGCTCAGAAGGTCATCTGCTCGTGCAATGCTCGCGCTTGCTAATAACGTGCAAAAGGAAAGGCCAAGTGGGCCCTGCGTGTAGGACTCTGACATCGGGGGAGCTGGGCTGGGGGTAGGAGCTTTGTGGTCACTGGTGCACACGGGAGGAATCCGTAGTTCTGTCCATCTGTCCACGACTCCGGGGCCCCGGGGCAAAATGAGACTGTGGTTTCCTAATTCTTAAGTTATTAGACTCTTTGAGATGATGGCAGCAGGCCACTGGGCTGCGGGTGGCACCGTGCGTGTCCCGAGCTTGTGAAGCTGTCCACACGTGGCACCAGGAGAGCCTCTGAGAGAGGAGGGCGATGAGAACGGGGGGCTGGTGGACGAAAGGGCATGAGCCACGGGAGCTGACGGAAGCCACTGGAATAGGACGCAGATCCAGGGGAAGCCCGATCCGTGGGGGCAAAACAGGGAGAAGGCTGCCTGCGGGAGCCCAGGGACACAGCGCAGTGGGGAGGCAGTGGCTGGCGTGGTGCGGTGCCCGTGGTGGGAGAAGGAGGCCGAGGAGCCCACGGGTCCTGCCCCAGCATCCCGCAGGCACTGTGGGGCCTGAGGAAGACAGGCTGGTGCGGGAGCGGGGGTGAGAGCACACTTCCTAGCACGTGTGGCCCACAGGTCTCTAGGACAGGGGCGCAGACGCCCGCGCACAGCCGAGGCCGCCTCGCTGATGCAGCTCAAGTCACCGCCGACGTCCACAGCGCCTCTCTTCTCCCACCGACAGGCCTCTGAGCATCGCTCCCAGAGGACGGGGTCTAGGAGAGGAACCTGGCTGCTCGGTCAGCTGCCCGGCCCCTGCCGGTGGAAGGAGGACGAGGAGCCAGACAGGGGAGCCCCGCTGGGGGACCTCTCGACGGCTTGCAAAGAGTGTACAGAGCGTCAAGGTGGGGCAGTAAGGTGGGGAGCTGGGAACTCACCCCGGATGGCGGGCCCTGTACTGAGTGGAGCTGGGCCGTGTGGGGACCAGGGACAGGGCAGGTGGGGACGAGAGGCAGGGCGGGGGGGTGGGCACGCCGGAGGTCAGGACCCCGAGGGTGCTGCGCAGGGGTGCCTGCAGGTGCTGTCCTCCTACAGGATAGGGCCAGAGAGCGGCCCGTGGCGTGAGGAGTAGACCTGGTGCCTCCCCCAAGGGTGGCTTCGTGGTGACCAGGGGCTGGAGATTTGAGCTGCAGTTTCCTACGGTGGCCTCAGCCTCTCTGTGCTGGACAGTGACCCAGGATCTCTGAGATCTGCCCAAGATGCTACAGATTTCCTGGAACAGGTGACCGCGAGAGGGAAGAGAGTTTGCTCAGGTCTTTGGGGTAAAGTCTGGCCACAGTGGGGAGTCAAGGGTGGCCACTACACGGAAGGGGGCGTGGGGGGCCAGGGAGGGGTTTTCGTTAAAGATGGTCCACGTGCAAAAAAAATAAAAAAAAAAAGATGGTCCACGTGGTGGTCTGTTGCACACAGGTGAGGAAGATCCAGGAGAAAGAGAGCATCTGATCTGGTGCTGGTGACAGCCGGGCAAAATGCAGGAGCACCGTGGGAGGAGATTCAGTGCTAGGGCAGCTGGGCCACCCATGGCTGCAGGACCGTCTGGAAGGACAGTTCTCCTCCACTTGTCGCGGTGTCCTCAGTGCCGTGATGAATGGGCGGGATGGAAAGACGGGAGGATGTCGGATGTGAAATGCTTGGCGGGTTGTTTTTTGTTTTTTGTTTTCGAGGGAGTGGGGAGGAGCAAGGGAGAGAATGTTAAGCAGACTCCGCGCCCAGGGGGGGCTCATCTCAGGAGCCTGAGATCGTGACCTGAGCGGAAATCAAGCATCCGATGCCTAAACTGCTGACCACCCCGCGCCCCATGCCTGGCTTTCTTGAGTGACATCCTCAGCAGGTGTCCGGGGTGCACTGATGCCCCCAGGGTTGTAGGAGTCCCCACCGCCAAGTCTTCTCAGGGGCAGCATGTGGGTGGGCGACGCGGGTTCACACAGCATTATGGCTGGGATATATTTTTTAAAAAGAGCTGTTTGCTCGTATGCTGGGAGGGGCTGGCCTCGGGAGAAGGCATATTGCAAGTGGCGTTAGAGCAGCTCCCCACCAGAGTCGGCCGCGGGGTCACCCTTTCTGAGACCTTGCTCGGTCCAGGTTCACAGCGGTTATTGGGTTGAACCACGTGAAGCTGCCGATATTCTGGTTTTGACACAAAAGATAATGTATGTGGTTCAGCCTCATAACGTAGGGATTTCACCTCAGTCAGAGCAAAGGGCATTGCCATCCCCTTAAATTTTGTAAGAGTTCAGAAAAACCCCATGAGCACAACCTGCAAGAAATCTATGGGGGAAGAGAAATGAATAAAAATCTAAGTGCAAGTGGCACAGAGCAGCTGCTTTCTGACGAACCACCAGGTGGACCCTCCGGCTTCGTTCCCAGCAGGCCGCTCAGGGCCAAGGCTGTCAGAGTTGCCCCCGGGCCCCGCACCTGCTCAGCTCCCCCGCACCGCTGCGGGGAGCGCCAGGATGTCCTGGGGATCCTGGCCTGGGCAACTGTGCCTCAGCCAACAAAGGTTAAGGTCTGACATTTGAGCTCAAATTAAAAGGCATTTCGGGAAGTCACCTTATCATTTTCTCTGCAGACCGATGATACCCTATTGGCAAAGGCAGCCGGTTACTTTTACATCTTACCCTCTCCCTGATAAACTTGTTTTCTGTAACAATCATGAAATGAAATATGAAATAATAATAATGGACAAGAAGATCACAGAATGAAAATTTTCTTTTATTGAGCCATATATATATGTACACGTATATACACATTATATATATAAAGGCATGCCAATAAAAAATAGAGATATATCACAGTACAAAAAATGTTTCAAAAATCTAACAGCAATTTTTAAGAGCTTGGACTTTAATGTTTTGACAACCTCCTGATATAACATTATCTTATATGAATATTATTGTCAAGGAGCCTGTAAGTTCTTTTTATTTATTTATTTTTATTTTTTTTGTAAGTTCTTTTTAATAAAAGCAAAGCACTACTAAAGGTAAAACTTAGATTATTAAGTCATACCACTGATCAAAGATTTGATATTCCTGGTTTGTTTTTTGGTTCTAAACGAAGCAGTTAATAATTTACATTGAATTAATATCTGAGTTAATTATTGTAAAATCGAAATAGCTGATTAATTTCAATTTTAAACACATTTTCCTTCCTCAGTAAAATATCCCATGTCTGAAATAAAATCCACAGTGGCTTCAGTTTATTTTATTTATTTATTTAATTTTTTTTAGAAGATTTTATTTTATTTATTTATGAGAGACACGGGGGGGGGGCAGAGACACCGGAGGAGGGAGAAGCAGGCTCCATGCCGGGACCCCGAAGGTGGGACTGGATCCCAGGACTCCAGGATCACGCCCTGGGGCAAAGGCAGGCGCCAAACCGCTGAGCCACCCAGGGATCCCTGCCTTCAGTTTAAATACAAATATGTCAAGCATTCTCAGAGAATGACTGAACTAAGTTGACTCATTTTCATTGCTCTTTTCAATCCTCGTGCTTCCAAAGCCTTCCTACAATTCCATTCTCTCAACTCGGGAATTTGTGGGGCCGCTGGGTGGGCGATGGGATCTGGCCTCAGTGGGAGCTGGAACCGCTTGGGGCCCTGCACACTGAGTCCGGAATCCAGCATTGGAAGCGGAGTCCGCGTGGGGCTGAGTTAACTGCCACGGAGATAGCGCTCCAATCCAAGGATCGGTGATAAAATGTGCCAAGCGGAAGCTTACCTATGTGTTATCAACACTCCACAGCAAGCGCAGTGTTGTGCAGCCTAAGCCCCCAGATGATTTTTGTTTCAGAGGAAGAGTGTTTAATTACCGACACTGTGCAGTATTGCCAAGGTGGGGCGACCATATAAAACACATGCACCTGTGGTCAGTTTTAATGTTGACTTTGAAACCTCCACAGATGGTGCACCTGCTTTCTGCCCACACCCCACGGATGTTCCCACTGCTTGCCCTCAGGTCAGCACCTGAGGTCCTCCTGAAAAACCCACGGCTCCGATTTTCATACTCATTTAATGCCTCCCGACATTTCCCCCATACTGTGCTCGGGGGCTAGGGTTAAGTCAGGGGCATCCTCTCCTAAGGCAGCTGGGGACGCTGGTTTCTGAAGTGGTTTACAGGCCTACACGATGCCTGCTCACGATGCAACCCCGTCAGAGGGAGCCACAGCTTGTAGCATCTCACATACAGGATGCCTCCTCTTTGGACCGTGGCACAGCCTATTGACAACAGCAGAAGACAGCTGTCCGGCAAATGGGTGAGGGAAAAAAATAGCATAATTTAAAATGAATCACCCATGAGCTGTGTTTCTCCCACAAGCTCATCTGGAATACCAGACAGCAGCTGAAGCTGTGAGAACATGAATGAATGCTGACTCAAGGAAACCCCGTTTTCAAGCTTCTATTGTATTTCTGATGACACGAGGGACTCCAAGAATGCTTCACACTTCTTGGCATCAGTGCGAGGGAGCCCATGTACATATATGTGTGAATACTTAGCGTGTATGCATGTATGTTTGTGTCTATACATGTATGTGTACATGTATGTATAACGAGGACTAAAACATTTTTTAAAAGTTACTCATGAGCACCTTGAAGTATTGTAGCCAACGCTGCTCATCTAGAGAATAATTCTAATTCTCTGGTTTCCGAAAGTGACCCCAGTGGTTTATTTGCAGAATGGAGGATACTTTCTGTGGGTTCTAGCTCCATCCCACTGGGGCAGCTCTTCCTCTCTGTGTCCCTCAGAACTTCAGAATCCAAGACCTCGATGTACTTATTGCTAATTTGCAACTAGTGGCTAGGAGCTGCTCCGGGGAGGACCTTCTTCTGTGACCTCACAAGGAGGCAGGGGAGCGGGGAAGCTCCTGAGACTCTCACAGGGCACCAGTCCCGCCCGAGGGCCCAGGCTCAGGACCTCTGCTAGTCCTAATTCCCCCCAAAGGCTCCACCTCCTAGGGGGATGAGTGTTCAACGTAGGAACGGGAGGGAGGACGTAGATGGTCCGGTCACAATATCCTCATTATTCGCAGGCTCCATATTTGCAAGGCTGCCCACTTGTTAGGATTTACTCGTAACCCCCAAATTAACACTTGTGGTGTGTTTGTGGTTGGCTGTGGGCAGGGCAGCAGGATGTTTGAGTCCATTGACATCAGGGTCCAGGATGAGGCAAAGCAGGTGATGCTCTGCCTCCTGTTGTGGCTCTGGCCCTGCAACCGAGTGTCCTTTCCATGGCGTATTAGGGCCCTGGGCCTCACATTCCTGCCTTTCCCGCTGGAGATGTCATCGTTGAAAGCGGGCCCCAAGCACAGGGGAAGTGCTGTTGGTGCTCCTGGAAGCACCGTGTGGAATTTAGGAAACAAAACAGAGGAGCATAGGGGAGCAGAGGAAAAAATTAACGATGAATTCAGAAAAAACGTGTGCCAGACTGGCCTGTCTCAGACGCGGGGCGCTGTCTGTGGTGGGTGCGATGTCAATGACTGGACCTCGTCGGTCCCGTGTGGCGTCTTGAAGCAGAAAGACATAGAAACTAAAGCTATGTATGGATTGGTTGACAGAAATGTGACAAAGGCTCATGGAAACTCGACCTTGTGTTGGGCTAGGACTCGTACTCCAGTGCCCATTCAGGGGTCACGGAGACTTTGTGGAGCATAACTTCCCCAAGTAACTGGGTGTACCTCAAGATCTGCTCCATGGAAAGTATAACTATTCACACACAGGAGAGATAAAGGCTTTAAATCGTCTTAGGTCGGGACGCCTGGGTGGCTTGGCGGTTGGGCGTTTGCCTTAGGCTCTGGGCGTGATCCTGGATCGAGTACCACCTAGGGCTCCCCGCAAGGAGCCTGCTTCTCCCTCTGCCTATGTTTCTGCCTCTCTCTCTTTGTGTCTCTCATGAATAAATAAGTAAAATCTTAAAAAAAATCTCTAAGGTCAAATAAATGTCTTTCAAATATTCTTAAAAAAAAAAAAAAGAAAAACAAAGTGTCTTAGGTTAGGTCAGGTTTTATCATTCATTTATTTTAGGTTAAGCCAGGTGCTACCACCAGAGGATTCAAGAAAAAAAAAATGTTGGTTTTCAAACTTTGGATATCAGAATTTCAAGGCCGGCGCTGCGAGTCCCTGTCAACTGCCATAAATCTGTGTGCTGTACGTAGCGGAGTAGTGTGTTAATCAGCTTAGCATGTATGTCGTGGGTAAACCTATCGATACACCATTTCTTGAAGTCTTAAAATTACCTTTAAAAAGTGTTCTTACAATTGTTTGCATTCTTCTTTTGGTTAGCAGACCTCTTCAGTGAATCATGGGAACCGAGTTTCCGTTGAACACTGTGGACTCATCACAAGTCCCCACATGATAAAGTACAAGCTGCAGATTTATTGGAACCAACCTGGCTTCCCCGTGCTCAGGGCTGCAGGCAAGGCGTGGGTCTAGGGGCAGAAACCGCATCTCCCGTCAGTTGTGGTGAGAACCTCCTTTTCCGTCGGATCCTTCATCAGAGCAGCTAATGGGGAGCAAAACGGTTGATTTGAGGTGTCGCGCCCGGCTCTGCCCCAGCGACGCTGCTAACGCGAAGCAAAATGACCAAGATGACAGCGACAGGGGAGCGAGTCCGCCGAGCCGCACGGGTATAACTGGGTGATGAGGGGTTGATAATAAACCTGGAGAGGAAAGTGGAGGTCTACATACACATACATTAAAAAAGACAAAGTTTTATTTAAATGTCAAGTTTGCTTTATTAATACATGTGTGCATATTTTCAAATAAAAAGTTTCAACTCAAAAAAACAAATATCTGCTTGGAAGTTTAAGGCCTAACGCTATAAATTTAAAAGCCATGATGTAATATGCTTCTCCATTTTTCAGTTACTGGGCAAGGTCTGTGTTCCAGTGAAAATCTATTCCTGAGCAATTTAGAAGCAACTTAAAAAGCAGTTTGGAAGTGCTTTCTGTCCCATGCCTTTTGACTGAGAGGGCTAAGTATCTCGATTTGTGTGTGCTTGTTTATAAAATAATGATAATTTGAGATGTGGCAACCGCTTCAGCTATTTGAGATCACAGAAGAGTTTAGAGAGAATCGGAAGCGCTTTCCTATTTTTGGATGGATTTTATTATTCCTAGCTTTAAATGCATAGCTACTATGGCAATTATTAAAAAAATTATGTATGAATTAAATTATTTGAAATCTTTTTGTGCTCCTGGGAATCTTAAGTATATGTTGTTGTAAGTATACCTCAAATTTTCTGATGGATCTTTAATAATTCACACCATCAGTTAAGATTCCATCCTAAATCCATGAGGGAATAGTAACTGGAATCTGGTGGTTACATGAGTATATAAATGAAGGAGTTCTGGCAAACACGAACACACATACATATTTGTATTTGTAAATAGATTTAAAAAAAGGATTTTATTTATTTATTCAGAGAGACACAGAGACACAGGCAGAGGGAGAAGCAGGGGAGCCCGATGCGGGACTCGATCCCAGGACCCTGGGGTCACACCCTGAGCTGAAGGCAGACCCTCAACCGCTGAGCCCCCCGGGTGTCCCTAAATAGATTTTTAAAATTTGTAAATTGAGGACAGCAGTGTGACTATCAATAATATTTGAAATGACTCTTTTGATTTTGAGCACAAATCAGTAGTTTTTCAGACTGTGACCTATAGATGCCAAATTGTCCTGGACATTATGATAAGTTCAGAGGAAAGGAGAAGGACGGAAGATACAGTTGGTCGCTGTGTGGCTAAAATTCTCTGTTTCCTCAGAATAGGGGAAGAGTTCTCACTATGAGCGATCTTCCTGGAAATGGTCTCACGGTACGTGTCTGGCCTCCCGGTGACCACAGGGGCAGCACTTGTGACCTCCTGCTCTCTCCCTGCTGTTGCAGCTGCTGATACCCAGGGGTAGGAGAGGGGGACACTGGCACTTGGGTGCACGTGGTCCCTGTGCTCACCTGAGAGCCCCTCAGAGCCAGCATCTCCCAGTTTCCTTGACTCATAGGCAAGAGTAGCTATGTCTCTAGGACTTTGGACAACAGAAGCACTTTGACTAAGCAAGTAGCCCAGCTGGCCAGGTGAGATAGAGGTGGATCGGGTGCTTGTTCCAAGATGTGGTCCACGATGGGACGTCCCTGTGAGCCTGTACCCATGGTTCCTACCAACATTAAGGAAGCAAAGAATTCAGAAAATCCAAAGAGACCATGAAATAACTGCCCAGCTGGAGAAGAGGGGTGTCCTCTGCATGGTGAGTGGAGACCCTGCCAGCATGGAGGACGCTTGGCCACAATAAACTGAGTAGAAATGTCTATAGACAACCAGGTTTGGGGTATGCAGCTGCTGGGCAATTCAACCTCGCTTATTTCCTCTTTAGTTTAGAAGCAAACCCCTTCTAGGATAGAGTTTCTCTGCTATCTTGATGATAAATTTCTTTTTTATTTATTTTTAAAATTTAAATTCAATTAATCAGCATATAATGTATTATTGGTTTCAGAGGTAGAGGTCAGTGACTCATCAGTCTTACATGACACCCAGAGCTCATCACATCACGTGCCCTCCTTAATGCCCCATCACCCAGTTACCCCATCTCCCCACCGTCCCCCTCCAGAGATCCTCAGTTTGTTTCTTATGATTAAGAGTCTCTTATGGTTTTTCTACCTCTCTGATTTCATCTTTTATTTTTTCCTCTCTTCCCTTATGATCCTCTGTTCTGTTTCTTAAATTCCACATATGAGTGAGATCCAGTGATAATTGTCTTTCTCTGATTGACTTATTTCAATCAGCATAATACCCTCCAGTTCCAGCCACGTTGTTGCAAATGGCAAGATTTCATTTTTGATGGCTGAGTAGTATTCCATTATATATTTCATTCCATTATATACATATATTTATATATGTTTATATATATTTATATATTTGTATATATTTTATATATTTATATATATATAAATAATACATCTTTATCCAACCATCTGTCGATGGACATCTGGGCTCTTTACAGTTTGGCTATGGTGGACACTGCTTCCATAAACATTAGGATGTAGGTGCCAAAAAAAAAAAAAAGGATGTAGGTGCCCCTTCATATCACTACATTTATATCTGTGGGGTAATTGCTGGATCACAGGGAAGCTCTATTTTCAACATTTTGAGGAACCTCCACACTGTTATCCACAGTGGCTGCACCAGTTTGCATCCCCACCAACAAACAGTGTAAGAGGGTCCCCCTTTCTCTAAATCTTCACCAGCATCTGTTGTTTCCTGACTTGTTAGTCTTAGCCATTCTGACAGGTGTAAGGTGATATCTCACTGTGGTTTTGATTTGAATTTCCCTAATGCAGAGTGATGTTGAACATTTATTTTTTATGCCTGTTGTCCATTTGTAGGTCTTCTTTGGAGAAATGTCCATGTCTTCTGCCCATTTCTTGATTAGATTATTTGTTCTTCGAGTGTTGAGTTTGATAAATTCTTATAGATTTTGGATACTATCCCTTTATCTGATAAGACATTTGCAAATATCTTCTCCCATTCTGTGGGTTGTCTTTTGGTTTTGTCTACTATTTCCCTTGTGTGCAAAAGCTTTTTATCTTGATGAAGTTCTAATAGTTCATTTTTCCCTTTGTTTGCCTTTCCTTTGGAGATGTTTCTAGCAAGAAGTCACTGCAGCTGAGGTCACAAAGGTATGCTGCCTGTGTTCTCCTTTGGATTTTGATGGATTCTTGTCTCACAGTTAGGTCTTTCATCCATTCTGAGTCTATTTTTGTGTATAGTATAAGGAAATCGTGTATTTTCATTTTTCTGCATGTGGTTGTCCAGTTTTCCCAACACCATTTGTTGAAGAGACCGCCCCCCGCCCCCCCCCCCCCCCCCGCCAGTGGATAGTCTTTCCTGCTTTGTCCTGCTTTGACGAAGATTAATTGACCTCAGAGTTCAGGGGCCATTTCTGGGTTCTCTGTTCTGTTCCATTGATCCATGTGTCTATTTTTGTGCCAGTACCACACTGTCTTGATGACCACAGCTTTGGATTAGAGCTTGAAATTCAGAATTGTGATGCCACCAGTTTTTGTTTTCTTTTTCAACATGCCTTTCGTTATTCAAGGTCTTTTATGGTTCCATACAAATCTCAGGATTATTTATTCCAGCTCTGAGAAAAAAAGTTGATGGTATTTTGATAGGGATTGCATTGAATGTATAGAATTGCTCTGGGTAGCATAGACATTTTAACAATATTTGTTCTTCCAATCCACGAGCATGGACTATTTTTCCATTTCTTTGTGTCTTCCTCAATTTATTCCATGAGTGTTCTATAGTTTTCTGAATACAGATCCTTTGCCTCTTTGATTAGGTTTGTTCCTAGGTATCTTTTAACTTTGGTGCAGTTGTAAGTGGGATTGACTCCTTAATTTCTCTTTCTTCTGTCTAATTGTTAGTGTAGAGAAATGCAATTGATTTCTTTGTATTGATTTTACATCCTGCCATTTTGCTGGATTTCTGCAAGAGTTCTAGCAGATTTGGGGTGGAGTCTTTTGGGTTTTCCCCACAGAGTATCATGTCATCTGTGAAGAGTGAGAGTTTGACTTTTTTGCCGATTTGGATACATTTTGTTTCTTTTTGTTGTCTGATTGCTGAGGGTAGGACTTCTAGTACTATGATGAACAATCCTGGCGATAGTGAACATCCCTGCTATGTTCCTGACCTTAGGAGAAAATCTATCTTAGTTTCCCTTTTGAGAATGATATTCGCTGTGGGCTTTTCCTATATGCCTTATGATATTGAGGAATGTTCCCTCTATCCCTACACTGTGGAGAGTTTTAATCAAGGATGGAACTGTACTTTGTCGAATGCTTTTTCTGAATCTATTGAGAGGATCATATGGATCTTGTCATTTCTTTTATTAATGTGCTATATCACATTGATTTGTGAATGTTGAACCATCCTTGCAGCCCAGGAATAAATCCCACTTGGTTTTGGCGAATAATCCTTGTAATGTACTGTTGAATTGTATTGGGTGGTATTTTGGTAAGAATTTTTGCATCCATATTCATCAAGGATATTGGTCTGTAATTCTCCTTTTTTGATGGAGTCTTTGTCTGGTTTGGGGATCAAGGTAATGCTGGCTTCATAGAAAGAGTTTGGAAGTTTTCCTTTTATTTTTATTTTTTGAAATTGCTTCAGAAGAATATGTATTAATTCTTCTTTAAATGTTTGATAGAATTTCCCTGGGAAGCGATCTGACCCTTGACTCTTGTTTGTTAGGAGATTTTTGATGATTGATTCAATTTCCTTGCTGATTATGGGTCTGTTCAGGTTTTCTATTTCTTCCTGTTTTAGTTTTGGTAGTTTATACATCTCTAGGGATGCATCCATCTCTTTCAGATTGCCTAATTTGTTGACATATAGTTGCTCATAATATGTTTTTATAATTGGGAAAGAGAATTAATAAAGACTAGAGCAGAAATCAATGAAATAGAAACCAAAAGAACAGGAGAACAGATCAATTAAACTAGAAGCTGGTTCTTTGAAAGAATTAATAAGATCGATAAACCACTGGCCAGACTTATCCAAAAGAAAAGAGAAAGGACTCAAAATCATAAATGGAAGAGGATAGATCACAACTAACACCAAGGAAATACAAACAATGATAAGAACATATTTTGGATATAAATTTCTAAGTCATGTTCCTTTTCCAAGAGAATTACACATGATTGTCAGATATGTTATAGTTATGGCTATTCACATTCTATGAGAAGAGGGTGGGTTTCCACTTTCATGACCCTCTATGAGCTGTGTGCTTTTTGAGCAGGTGCTTTCCATGGGTCTTGGGTGATAGAGAGGCTGACAGGTAAATTGATCAAATTTCCCCCATTATCTCCATAATGATTTATGATCCATTGGCTATCTTTCAACTCAAGTTGGACAATAATACTACTGTCTGAAGCTTATCAGAGGAAGCTTATCAGACACTTATTACTGCCTGGGAGGCGTAATGTCTGACTTGTTTAAATCACATTCTGATAGGTTTAAGTATAATAATTTTTTATTCCCTCACTTCTAATAGGATTATCCATCCCTAACCTTGCCACGAATCCCTCCAGAAAGAATATCTTTACCCCTGCCATGGTGGACTTAGCTATGCGACTTGCTTTGATCAGAATGTGAACAGATGTGCCAAGATGAGCAGGAGCTTTATATGTGATTGTAAGGCCTCTTGTTCTCCTGTCCTCTCTTACGAGGACATCGTTTCTGGAGAGAGGCTGTTCCCTCAGTGGGGGTCCTACAATGGGAAGACATGAGATAAGCCAAGCTGCAATAGATCTGTAACCTGGGACAGACAGCTGGACAACTGGCAGCTCTTAATTATATGGGCAGGAAATAAGTATTTGTTCTTTTGAGCCACTGAGATCTGGGGGCTGTTTGTTACAGAGTGAGTGTGTTTGACTGATATATACACCATAGGGACCATGAGAGAATATCATACTGGGAAAAGTGTGAACTAAGAGTAGAGTCAAAGAGCCAAACCAAGAATCTCAATTCTTCATTGCCACAATTTGGTTATTTGACAAGCCAAATTTAGTGTCTTAAAAGGAGAGGACCTGATTTAGCTCATGAATTTGTGTGTCTAGGAAATCATGGCTGTTTGCAGCTGTGAGATTCTTTTGGTCTCAGTGAGCTTTCCTCACCCATGTGACAGCAAGTTGAATATTAAAAGGGCAGTGAAGGCCACTGAGGCCCCATTGTCCACAGGCTAGCCTGGGGATGTTCGGATGGCAATGTCAGAGCAGAAGTGGAAATGCACAAGGGGCTATTTTGGGTCTCTGTTTGCATCACATCTGCTAACGTCTTTCCATAGTCAGTCCCAGAGTGCATCAACACATGCATAAGGTGCCCTGACCAGGTGGGAGTGCCACAGAGTTATATGACAAAGGGCAAGGACAGTGAAAGGGTGAGGATGTGGGAAGATTGAGCAACCTGCCACCAAAAGACTAGAAAACATAAAATAGAGCAAGGGATAAATATCAGTAAAGGCTAGGAAGGATACTGGTTTATCCTCACAGACTGTGGTGATAATCCTGCCTTACAGGATCTGTGAGGACTACTTTCATGTGTCAACTTAGGTGGCTAATGGATATCCAGAGAGCTGCTGAAAGGTGATTTCTGGGTGTGTCTGTGGGGGTGTCTCTGGAGGAGGTTAGCATTTGAATCAGTAGACTGAGTACAGAGGATCTGCCCTCATCAGTGTGGCTGACTTTATCCCTTCACTCAGGGCCTGTATAGAACAACAAGGTAAAAGAAGGTCAAATTCTTTCTCTGCTTGAGCTGGGACATCCATCTTCTCCGGCCGTTGAACATCAGAGCTCCTGGTTCTTGGGCCTTTGGCTTGGGATGAGAATTTCATCTCTAGCTTCCCTTGTGTCCAGATTGCAGATGTAAGATCATGGGACTTCGCAGCTTCCATAATCATGTAAGCCAACCCCTTATAATAAATCTCTCCCTATATATCTATGTAAACTCTATTGGTTCCGCTTCTCTGGAGAACAGTGACTAATATAGGATCTAACCAAAATGCGCATTTTAATTCATGCTCAAGCTGGTTATTCTCAGGGCTGAAGGTTGGTGCCTTCCACCAACTGTGGGGTGAAGAGCATCAGCTAAGAGACTATAGGAAAAGCAAGACAAAGTATGCGTTGAGGTCTGATGCTGCTAAGCATAGCCTATTAACATAGGCTGTAATTTTCTTATTTAGATATCTGAATTTGCTTTTGGATACACTGTGATTTTTGTATGGGATGGGAAGCATAGAAGTAAAACTATCAAGAAAATATATCTTTTTGCATTGGGTGACAATTCCCTAGCATTGAGAGCCAGTCCTCAAAATCTAAGAATGCTTCACACTGTTGGGGGATCAGTATTACAGATTTTCTGACAAACAGCTTTCATGTCAGCAGTTAAAAAAAAATGAGTAGAATCTCTTTGAATACATTCTGTATAATTCAGTGATGAAATCCTACAAAGCATATTTTTCCCCAATAAATTAATCATTTTCCCCCATTAGATAAAAAGTGGAAATTTGTATAGGGGAAAGTGCTTATTTCTTAGTTGATTCACCTTTGCTGTTTATGGAAGTATTTTTTTGAGTCTTTGAAATAGAATTTAAAAATTTTCCTAGATTGATTAAAATATTCCTAATACTTGTGTGTGCATTGAATTGAGTGACAAGACAGAGAAACAAAAAACAAAATACTTATGGATCTCCAGAAATAGTTAAGGCATTTCTGAGCTTAATTATCAAGCTCAGGAGGGCACTGCATCCCTGCTGTCTCCTGGAGACACACGGGAGAGATCCATGGTAACAGTCCACTTCCAGGAGCCTCCCCCTCAGCTTGAGAGCACAGTCTACATGGTAATGGGGAGAGCATTCATGATGAGCTCAATCTTCAGTGCATGACATTGCAGTCCAGAGAGGAAAGTCACCAGGATAACCTCAGAACCACTGAGCAAAGCAGAGGAAAGTGGAATTTGGTGTGATCAATCCTTTTCTTGGTCATGTCCAGTCTCTTGAGAAGCCCATAAAAGACGTCCTTCACTTCTGTTCCCGTTTTTGATTTCCTTTGATTCTTTCTTAGCATTTCCATCTCTGCTTACATTACCTATCTGTTCTTCATGTGTCCGCCTTTGTTGCAAGAGCCCTTAGCATATTAATCATAGTTGTTTTAAATTCCCTGCTCTGATAATTCCAACATCCCTGGTTCTGATGCTTGCTTGTGTGTCTTGTCTTTTGCTTTATCCTATAATTTTCTGCTGAAAGCTGGACATGATGTACTGGATAAAAGGAACTGGGTACGGGGTCTTGTGGTTTCTGCCTGTGAATTCTCACTCTGGTAAGTTGTGATTCTCTGAATCCACCTGTCTGTGTCTCCAATGCTGTAGGTAGCGATTTGCCCTGTGACCCCAATTCTTTGGTGAATCTAAGAAGAGTTGTGATTTTCAGTTTATCCAGCATTTTTTAAAAATCTCGTAGTTGGAGTGATGACTTCTAAGCTTCCAGAAACTGGAAATCAGTGTGGTCAATCCTGTATGAAGCAATCCATGGTTCCTCCTTTATCAGCAGAATGATGGGCACTTACCAGCAAATGAAATAGCTCATAAGGACACACTGTGGGAGGGAGACAGAATGGAGACTGTATATACTATACATTTTACCCATCTCTCCATTGCCCTGATGCACCCCCCCCACATAAACCTTTTACTGGAAATATGGAATTTGGTTCGTAGTAGAGAAAAAGAAGTTATGTGTTTGTAGGTAAGCAGAAGTTTATCTTTGAGCAATTCTTTGCTATTTTCCCCTCAGCTTGATCCTATAAACCTTCGGAGGAACATTGAAGGAACAGAAATGTGCACCCGGGACACTTCAAGATTTGAAGAATAAAATCTTGGAGATGGCAGTGTAAGTGTCGGGATGATTCCATCTGGCAATCATAAGACAGGTTCTTTTGACTCTATTATCCAACTGTGTACGCCTCAAAGACAGAATGTACAGCTTATCATAAAATGCATAGGGCTTTGCCGGGCACAGGCAGTCACCAAGAAATGTTGATAGTGACAGTGACTAGACCTAGTTTCACTGCCTAGCACAGTGCCCGGCACACAGGTGGTCTGCTGAGGGAAAAAGAATGGATGCTCTCTACCAAGTACAGCACACCGCCCAGATTTTCTTTCTTTTCTCCAGAGAACAAGTAGAGGACACGGACTTACATTTGTTCGGTTAGTGAAGTTAATTATGGGAAATAACCCTTCTGGTATTTCTGGGAGCATTTGCTGGGAAAAGTCAAGCACTTTCTTTCCCGTCAAATATTTAAGATGGGAAGATTTAATTTTAATCCTACTTGATAGTGCTTGGGTCAACTATAAAATTATAATATTTAAAAATCACTTCAAAAGACTTTTCTTTTAGGGAGATTATCCTGCTAGGCTTAAAAAAGAAACACATCATTATTGGAGGGAACCTTCTATTGTTATGTGCACTCCGTAGCTTTGCTAAAGACCATTAACCTTGTCCCAGAGATAATCCACTTGTAATATTCACCATTTTCCCCTGGATGTTAGAACAGAAGACAAACAAATGTATTCTTACATGTTTTTTAAAGGTTCCTCTCTCTCTCAAAAAAAAAAAAAAAAAAAGAAAAGAAAAGAAAAGAAAATTTATTTTTAGAGGTAGAAATGTCCTTTCCTTTGAGTTAGAAAAGGAGGAGTATGGCAGTAATGAGGGCTGAAGGCGGAAATTGGTCACCGGAGCGCATGCAGAGTGTCTAAGTAATACAGTTCTCATAACTAACCAGTGGATTTCCAGGTCCAGCTCCTACCCAGGTTCAAAGCCAGACAAGTTAAAGTTAATCAAGTGCAAAATGGCTCAAATTAGTACATTGCAAGTTGAGTGACAGACAAAGTAGAAGAATCCTGTGGCTGACACCGTCCGCTCTCCACAGCCCCCTCCTTCCTCCCTCTGAGCTTTGGTGTGAGCGACTTGGAAGAGAATTGCCATCAAATTATCTCCCTCTTGAGGGACTTCATGCTCTGGCACTCCAGCACACACGGACGTGCCGCTGCTAATGAGAGGGGCCCGCCATCGGGGAATGCAATACCACGTAGACATTTCCACCAAAATGGATTATTTCAGCCTCGTTGGTCACAGATCCTGTACTTTTGCAGCGATTCATCTTACTATTAATAATGTCAGAGGATTTTAGGCCGTTGAATTAAATAATGATAAATAGGAGCCACGGAGTGCGCTAGGCTGAGGCAGTGCTGTGTATTTCAGCGTGCAGCACTGTCAGGCCTGATAAATCGGATCCCTGAAATAGTTTATAAAGCACTGAATTGATGTGGCCGTTGGTGAGGGAGAGAGAATTAATGTCACCAAATAGGCCTGCAGTCGAGATTGGATGGAAGCTGAGGAAAAGCCTTTTCTGGAAATGCTGTGTTCGTGCGGGAAAGAATTGCAACCAGAGGTGAGGGAGTCCCATGGGGCCATGCTGTGCTTCTGTGACCCTGGGGGTACTGGTCGGGGAAGGGGCTCCTTAAGGTGGGGGGGAAGGGGGTCACGGCTGCTGGTTTGTAGTGGAGAACGGGGAGATGCATGCCATGGAAGTGGAAGGAAGGCTTACTTGAGGAGGGGGCGGCTGCTTTCCAGTCCTGCATGGCTGGGCCGCTGGCTCCTGGCCAGGGGAGGATGTCCTCCAGAGCCCTGTGTCATCTCCCCCTTCCCAGGTCAGACTCAGCAGGCCCTCACCCTCTGCTGCACCCTACGGGCGATGATGCTCTCATGAGGTCTTCACAGAGGAGCTAGAGTGCATCTCTTTTTTTCTAAACACTTCTGTAACCAAAGCCAGTTTGGGAAATGCTTGGATCACAAGAGCAACACAGAGCTTTGAAAATATGTTACTTTATAAGTGCTATTAAAATAGCATTTCAGTGATTAGTGGAGCTTTCCTAAAATTTAAGGTTGGATTCCAGTGCGTTTGATGTTGGAAAGGTCACTCTCTCAGTGTTTCCCTAATGAGTTGGCTGTGGCCTTGATTATCTTCGTGGACCTCTGAGCATTTTCTGAACATGGCAACATGGAGCGTGTATTGCTTCTGATCTCTGTTATCAGCCATTTAGGAGACTTCTACAGATGTTTTCTCTGGAGGAGATTAAAGCAGATAAACTAACTAAATCCCTCACATTTGTGTAACTTCTCATATCTGCATGATATTAAAATAATAAAAGTGGAAGGTGTCACATTTTGTCCAAATGATCCAAAGGCCAAGTCCACACCTGGGAGTCCTGTCCCTTGAACACATGTTTTGTTCACTTAGTTTCTCTTTTCTTTGGCTTTTATGAAGGCCTGGACTGGAATGGAAGACAGGCCTCCGGGTCCGAAGTGACTTTATGACCGTGTATGATGGGAATGTATGTAGGCTGAAAATCTAGAACACGTTTAAAAGCAGCCTATCAGTAAATGTTGACGTACATTATTTGGCAACATGATGCAATGGGCTTTCGTGGGAGATGGGCTTTTTTTGGTGGAGCCATTGGGGGATTTTTACAGAAGAAAGGATCCAATATGGTCCTCACTTGGTGCATCTCTCTTGAGACCATAGCAGGATACTGATGGAGACCTAAGTTGAACCACCGTGAGAGACGTCTCCTTAAAAGAGAGGAGGCTGTGATAAGGTTTTGTCAGGGCAAAGGGCCCAGAGGACCAGAAAGTCCCTGGGCAGATGATTCCTGATGGAGGGTCAGCCCGCAGGAGGCTGGTCACATTCTTCATTTCCCTGTTTTTCAAAATGTCTGATAAAGGTTCCCATAAAACCCACCAGGATTCGTCAGTGACAAAAATAAGGTGATGAAAAAAATAATAAAATAAAATAAAATAAAATAAAATAAAATAAAATAAAATAAAATAAAATAAAAAAGGCGATGAGCAGGGATGTCAAGACATCCTTGGTTGGGAAGGCAAGAGTGTTGACTTTGTCCTGCTGAGGAAGGATCTTCCTCTCTCGATTTCTCACCTGAGGATCCCGCCTCCAGTGGGGACGCCCCTTCCCGGCCCCTCAGAGAAGTACTCCTGTGTATCACATTCTTACCCTGCAGCCACTTTCTGGAAGCAGAACTTGTGTTTTCCATCAGGGACCACATCCGGGTGCCTGCGTGCCTGCATCAGAGATGGGTCAGTAGGTGAGTAGGGCGGTGAGTCAGGTGTGCACTCACTTCAGTTTGCCCTTACCTATCCTGGATTTGGAACAGACGCCCCCAAATCCTGGGAGCTGACTCAGTCCCTACCTGCCAATCTAAACCTAAACCATAAGTTTCCCTGACATGCGACTTGTCTTGACTTTGGAGGACCACCCCCTTAGCTCTTCATTATTTTGGCCGGCTTTTTTATTTTTATTTTTTGGTGGAGTTTAGCTTTTTAAATCATATCACTACATATAAAGGCATAAACCACTTCCTACTTACAAGGATATAGGTAAATAGGAGTCAGTGTTTCCAGGCTGGGACGGGGCCGTCATACCCAACACAGACTATTGCCTGCGGTTAACTGGAAAGTCTCACCCCTGCGAAGCTAAGGACGTTCGTGCCAGGCAGAGCCTTTGCTTCTCCTGCCTCGCTCCTGGTTTGTGTTCTATAACCTGGCGTGCACCTAATGTCCCTTCCTGGCAGCCTTGGTGGCCAACTCTCTGCCTTCCGGATGTGCAATCCTAATGGACAAGGACACAGGTGGGTGCAAAGTTCCCCAGTACGGGAACAGTTGGGGGCAGGTCTTTTGAGAAGCTCCTCATGTCCTTTCACGCTGATGGCCGTGTTCAGGGTGGTTGGAGCTGCTGAGAGTCTGACTGGCAAAGTAGCTTGGCATTCCTCGACTACAATTTACCCAAGGTGGAGGTCATCAGGATGATCTGAGTCTAAGCATCTTAGACAGAAGCAGAATGTGGGCCATTTTTCCCCGAGTTAATTTGGTTTGGCTGGTTTAAGTCATTATCAGGTCAGCTTTTTTTTTTTAAGACTTTATTTATTCCTGAGAGACACACAGAGAGAGGCAGAGACACAGGCAGAGGGGGAAGCAAGCTCCATGCAGGGACCCCGATGCGGGACTCGATCCTGGGACCCCAGGGTCACGCCCTGAGCTGAAGGCAGATGCTCAACCAATGAACCACCCATGTGTCCCATAGGTTGGCTTTTCTTTTTTTTTTTTAAATTTATTTATTCAGAGAGAGAGAGACTGAGAGGCAGAGACACAGGCAGAGGGAGAAGCGGGCTCCATGCAGGGAGCCCGACGCGGGACTCGATCCTGGGTCTCCAGGATCAGACCCCAGGCTGCAGGCGGCACTAAACCTCTGCGCCACCGGGGGTGCCCCTAGGTTGGCTTTTCTTAGTCAAAAATCATTGTCTCTTCTGAAGTCGATGGGTTACAGGGCAAGCTAGAAGAAAAAAAATCCTAAACAAAGGCGGATGCGATGAAATATAGAATTTTCTTAGTAGATGTGCTATTTATGATAGAAAAATGTCTATCCTCTGCCTGTCAAGTGATGTGGATTCCTCGGTCTGGAGGGGAGAGAGGGTTGCAGGTGCCGGCATGGGGTGAGGACAGCGCAGTGTGGACGCACAGGCTGAGCTGACTGCCCAGGCGGGACCGCCCATCGGGCCACTTTGCACATTCAACTGGAAGGACGCGTGTAGGTAACAAGAAGGGCTCAACCCAACGCCGAGGAGTGTGCAAGTCCTCCATCCTTCTTCTGACTCCGGCGGAGGTCTCTAAATTGGGAGTAATCTTGCATAGCCCGTGGGCTCCCTCCATGTGGTCCGACCAGGTGAGCGAGGGATGAAATGTGGCAGCGAGTCCAGGGCCGTTAACCGTAATGGACACACCGTGTCAAGAGCAATAAACCAGCAGGGGAGGCCCAGACGTTTATGAACACATCCGGAGGCTTGGTGCACAGCAGTCACAGCCACACGGGCACAAGTGGGAAGCTGCCGCAGCCTGCCTGGCCTTGCGAGGCAGGAGCGGAGATCTGTCCCTCTGCCCCACAGATCAGAGACCCGCTGGGGACGATGCAGGGATGTCAGGGACGTTCCAGACACACCCCTCGTTTGGGAAGGGACAGCTAAGGTTGTCAGAGGAAAATAAGATTTACAGCTACAAAATGACCACAGAGCGAGGAAAAAACCCATCTGTGAAGTGGGTAGGACGTGTCACAGCGGTGGATTGGGAAGCTCTAGGGGAGCCTCTACGTGAAATAAAATCCCAACAGCATCTCGTTGCCAAGGGCCCATGCAATGTCCCATGGCCTGCATCCCTGTTTGACCTGCAACCTGGGCCCTGTGTGCCCGGCAGCCCCCATGCCCGAGGCTCCCATGTGCTAAGATTTCTCCTGCCCTGGGAACTTTGTGTAGCTTTCTCTCTTCTGTTTTTTTTTTTTTTAAGATTTTTATTTATTCATGAGACACACACACACACACACACACACAGAGAGAGAGAGAGAGAGAGGCAGAGACACAGGCAGAGGGAGAAGCAGGCTCCATGCACCAGGAGCCCGACGTGGGATTCGATCCCGGGTCTCCAGGATCCCGCCCTTGGCCAAAGGCAGGTGCCAAACTGCTGCGCCACCCAGGGATCCCTCTCTCTTCTGTTTTATGTTTAACTTTTTTTTTTTTAAATGGAAGTACAGTTAACAGAGAGTGTCATATAAGTTTCAGGTGTACGGTTGGGGATTCGACCCCCCACCCGGGTGTTCTCCGGTGCCTGTGGCCTGGGTTTGCTGCTCGTCCCCTCCCCTGCTCTACCCAGCCCCGCCCACCACCCCTCCTGCTGCCACCATTTTGTTCTCTCAATTTCCATCCGCTGTCTGGTTGTCTCTTTGCTCCCCTGTTTTGTTTCTTAAATGCCTCCGTTCTCACAGGGCTCCTGCCTTTTCATCTTGAAAATGTCATCTTCAACTTTCTGTTCCAAGGAAAGCATTGCCTGCCCTCCATCACACTGCTGCATGTTTGGGAGAACATATTGAATCCATCATGATTTTATTCCTGTTTCTGCTTTTCGTCTATTTTTCGTGGCATTGTCTCTTCTTTGTACGACTAAGACGGTATGGTGTCTGGGACATGTAGCTGCTCAGTAAGAGTTTGTAGAATGAATGCAACTCATGTTCACTGAGGTCCTCATGCGTGCGTCCTCCTGTACCCTTCGTATGGAAACATGATTTGAAATGGCAGGTAGCAAGAATTCAGGCAAATACTCTCAGTACTTGATTGTGACTTGACTTGCTTGCATTTGCTTTCTGCCAGAGGCTAAGGGTTTTTTCAAAAAAATCCACCTGTAGGGTAGCTCGGGTGGCTCAGTGGTTGAGCATCTGCCTTTGGCCCCAGGCATGACCCCGGGGACCTGGGATCGAGTCCTGCATTGGGCTCCCTGCATGGAGCCTGCTTCTCCCTCTGCCTGTGTCTCTGCCTCTCTCTCTCTCATCCTCTGCGTTTCTATGAATAAATAAATAAAGCTTTAAAAAAAATCCACCTGTAGACATAAATGTGCATCCTTAACATCTGTCCCTCTCTCTTCTCTCTTCCCATCTTCCTTAATTTGGGGGAGGACATAGGTAATGCATTATTCTTTTCATATATATATATATATATATATATATATATATATATGATATTTTTTTAAAAGTGTGCTCCACATGGGGCTTGAACTCAAGATCTGAGGTCAAGACCTGAGCTAAGATCAAGTGTCAGACACTCAACGGGGCTGAGCCACCCGGGCGCCCCTCCTATTTATTTTTAACATTAAAATAAGTAATATATGTTCTTACTCTGCAAAAGAAATTTTTATTCATGTGACCATATGATGTAAACTACATCAAATTAGATCTATAACATAAAATACAAATTCTCCTTTTTTTAATCCCCCGCCCCCGCCACTCTCTGTTTTACTCTGCCCTCCAAAGACAGGCAACTTCTGTTAATAGTTTGGAATATATACTTTCAAACAATTTTCTATCCATTTATGAGCTTCCTATTGTGTCCTTGTATTGCCATCTATTTATTGATTTCTGCCCTTTTCTTTGTTATTTCCCATTCTCTGTTTTCTCTGGGTTTATTCTCCTGTTCTTTGGGTATCTCCTGAAGCTGAATCCTTAACTCATCAATTTCCTGCCTTTCTTCTTTCCTATGTGAGCATTTAAGGCTAAATTACCCCTAAGCAGTGCCTCGGCAGCATGCTACAATTTTTGACTTTTTCAAAATTATAGTCCAGTCCCAAGCATTTCTCATTGACAGTATGATTTCCTCTTTGAGAAATAAAATATTTGTAAAATAGTTTAAAATCTTGAAATGTTTTTGTTCAAGATGTTTTGTGACTTGTTCCTAAATTAATTGCGCTGTGGTGAGAGAATGCAAATTATGTTCTTGGACACCCTCGCTGTGTGTGAAGCTCTGCATGTGCCCAGATGGTTGTGTGTTTGTTCCTGACTTTTCTGTGCTTCTTTTGTTTTTCTTTTCTCCTTTTCTGTCCTCATTTAGATTGAATAAATACTTAAAAAATACTCTTGTTTATTACGCAATTTATATACAGAGAAATGCAAACATCTTAAGCGTTGCAGCTCAGTTAGCTGAAACAAATCCAGACTCTCAAATCCTTTGTTGAAAGATGGAGTATTTCCAGTGGGCCAAACCTTTCCGAGGGCCCCTGTTACAGCCCACCACCTGTCCTCCACCTGCAGATCCTATACTCTCGTTAACTCTCATTTGGCCCCTCCTGGAGCTCACGGAAATATGGACTCTCCTGTATCTCACTAGTGGTTCAGCATGGTTTTGAGGTTCTCCAGGGCTACTGAGTGAAGTACTTTGTTCCTTTGAAAACACCGTGGAGTAGCGTTCAATTGTATAATATGCCACTGTTGATGGATACTTGCGCGCCCTCTCTGATTCTTTGTCGTTCGGAATAAAGCTGCCACGAACATTCTTCCCTGGGTCTTTTTAGGGATATGTGTTTTTTGCTTCTCCCGGGTACATACCATGTGGGAACTCCCCCTCGATTGGGTGTGTGCATGTGTAAGTTTGTAAGAAACTGCCAGCCCGTTGGCAGAGCAGCATTTCACACCCCGCCAGCAACTGTGACACTGTGTTGTTCCAGCCCCTTGTCGATATTTGAAGTGGCCCAACTATTTAATTGTAGCCATTCTGTGCTGTGTGGTGGCATCTCAGGGCTCCTTCAACGTTTACCTCTCTGACGACGGGGAATACCGAGCATCTGCATGTGCATATTCGCCGTTGAAATCTCACTCTCGGAGGAGGGGCAAGATGGTGTAAGAGTAGGGTCCCCAAGTCACCTGCCCCACCAAATTAGCTAGATAACCTTCAAATCATCCTGAAAATCTACAAATTCGGCCTGAGATTTAAAGAGAGAACGTCTGGAATGCTACAGTGAGAAGAGTTCATACTTCTATCAAGGTAGGAAGACGGGGAAAAAGAAATAAAACAAAAGGCCTCCAAGGGGGAGGGGCCCCTCGAGGAGCCGGGCTGAGGCCGGGGCGAGTGTCCCCAGGACAGGAGAGCCCCGTCCCGTAGAAGCAGGAGCTGCACCAACCTTCCCGGGTGGAAAGGGCCTCGCAGGGAGTTAGAGCAGGACCCAGGAGGGCGGGGATGCCCTCGGGCTCCCTGGGACACTAACAGACACCTGCGCCCCGGGAGAGTGCGCCGAGCTCCCTAAGGGCTGCAGCACGCACGACCGGGGCCGGAGCAGCTCGGAGGGGCTCGGGCATGGCTCTGCCCGGAGGGGGCTGCGGGGCGGGAGCGCGAATCCAGCAGCGCAGGCCCCGAGCATAGGGCGCCGGGACACAGCCCAGGATCTGGCCTCCCCCGGGACAGGCAGAGGCCGGGAGGGCCCAGGACAGCAAGGACGCTCCTGCCCCGAGCTGAGCAGATCAGCGGCCCCGCCCCGGAGCCTCCAGGCCCTGCAGACGGAGAGCTCCATAGTTACCTGCGGGAGCTGACTCCAGGCTCCAGAGCTGGCCGCCGCCACTGGGGCTGTTCCTCCTGGGGCCTCACGGGGTAAACAACCCCCACTGAGCCCTGCACCAGGCAGGGGCAGAGCAACCCCCCAAGTGCTAACACCTGAAAATCAGCACAGCAGGCCCCTCCCCCAGAAGACCAGCTAGAAGGACAAGTTCCAGGGGAAGTCAAGGGACTTAAAGTATACAGAATCAGAAGATACTCCCCCGTGTTTTTTTTTTGTTTGTTTGTTTTTGTTTTCGCTTTTTGATTTGTTTGCTTCCCCCACCCCCTTTTTTTCCCCTTTCTTTCTTTTTCTTTCTCTTTTTCTTCTTTTTTTTTCCTTTTTTCTTTTTTTTTTCTCTTTTTTTCCCTTCTCTCTCTCTTTTTCTCCTTTTCCCAATACAACTTGTTTTTGGCCACTCTGCACTGAGCAAAATGACTAGAAGGAAAACCTCACCTCAAAAGAAAGAATCAGAAACAGTCCTCTCTCCCACAGAGTTACAAAATCTGGATTACACTTCAATGTCAGAAAGCCAATTCAGAAGCACCATTATACAGCTACTGGTGGCTCTAGAAAAAAGCATTAAGGCCTCACGAGACTTCATGACTGCAGAATTTAGATCCAATCAGGCAGAAATTAAAAATCAATTGAATGAGATGCAATCCAAACTAGAAGTCCTAACGACGAGGGTTAACAAGGTGGAAGAACGTGAGTGACATAGAAGACAAGTTAATGGCAAAGAGGGAAACTGAGGAAAAAAGAGACAATTAAAAAACCATGAAGACAGATTAAGGGAAATAAAGGACAGCCTGAGGAAGAAAAACCTACGTTTAATTGGGGTTCCCGAGGGCGCCGAAAGGGACAGAGGGTCAGAATATGTATTTGAACAAATCCTAGCTGAAAACGTTCCTAATCTGGGAAGGGAAACAGGCATTCAGATCCAGGAAATAGAGAGATCCCCCCCTAAAATCAATAAAAACCGTTCAACACCTCGACATTTAATAGTGAAGCTTGCAAATTCCAAAGATAAAGAGAAGATCCTTAAAGCAGCAAGAGACAAGAAATCCCTGACTTTTATGGGGAGGAATATTAGGGTAACAGCAGACCTCTCCACAGAGACCTGGAAGGCCAGAAAGGGCTGGCAGGATATATTCAGGGTCCTAAATGAGAAGAACATGCAACCAAGAATACTTTATCCAGCAAGGCTATCATTCAAAATGGAAGGAGAGATAAAGAGCTTCCAAGACAGGCAGGAACTGAAAGAATATGTGACCTCCAAACCAGCTCTGCAAGAAATTTTAAGGGGGACTCTTAAAATTCCCCTTTAAGAAGAAGTTCAGTGGAACAATCCACAAAAACAAGGACTGAATAGATATCATGATGACACTAAACTCATATCTGTCAATAGTAACTCTGAACGTGAACGGGCGTAATGACCCCATCAAAAGGCGCAGGGTTTCAGACTGGATAAAAAAGCAGGACCCATCTATTTGCTGTCTACAAGAGACTTATTTTAGACAGAAGGACACCTACAATCTGAAAATAAAAGGTTGGAGAACCATTTACCATTCAAATGGTCCTCAAAAGAAAGCAGGGGTAGCCATCCTTATATCAGATAAACTAAAATTTACCCCGAAGACTGTAGTGAGAGAAGAAGAGGGACACTATCTCATACTTAAAGGATCTATCCAACAAGAGGACTTCACAATCCTCAATATATATGCCCCGAATGTGGGAGCTGCCAAATACTTAAACCAATTAATAACCAAAGTGAAGAAATACTTAGATAATAATACACTTATACTTGGTGATTTCAATCTAGCTCTTTCTACCCTCTATAGGTCTTCTAAGCACAACATCTCCAAAGAACCAAGAGCTTTAAATGATATACTGGACCAGATGTATTTCACAGATATCTACAGAACTTTACATCCAAACTCAACTGAATACACATTCTTCTCAAGTGCACATGGAACTTTCTCCAGAATAGACCACATACTGGATCCCAAATCGGGTCTGAACCGATACCAAAACATTGGGATCGTCCCCTGCATATTCTCAGACCATAACGCCTTGAAATTAGAACTAAATCACAACAAGAAGTTTGGAAGGACCTCAAATACGTGGAGGTTAAGGACCATCCTGCTAAAAGATGAAATCCTGGTCAACCAGGAAATTAAGGAATAATTAAAAAGATTCATGGAAACTAATGAGAATGAAGATACAACCGTTCAAAATCTTTGGGATGCAGCAAAAGCAGTCCTGAGGGGGAAATACATCGCAATACAAGCATCCACTCAAAAACTGGAAAGAACTCAAATACAAAAGCTAACCTTACACATAAAGGAGCTAAAGAAAAAACAGCAGATGGACCCCACGCCCAGCAGAAGAAGAGAGTTAATTAAAATTCGAGCAGAACTCAACGAAATCGAGACCAGAAGAACTGTGGAACAGATCAACAGAACCAGGAGTTGGTTCTTTGAAAGAATTAATAAGATAGATAAACCATTAGCCAACCTTATTAAAAAGAAGAGAGAGAAGACTCAAATTAATAAAATCATGAATGAGAAAGGAGAGATCACTACCAACACCAAGGAAATACAAACTATTTTAAAAACATATTATGAACAGCTATACGCCAATAAATTAGGCAATCTAGAAGAAATGGACGCATTCCTGGAAAGCCACAAACTACCAAAACTGGAACAGGAAGAAATAGAAAACCTGAACAGGCCAATAACCAGGGAGGAAATTGAAGCAGTCATGAGCAACCTCCCAAGACACAAGAGTCCAGGGCCAGATGGCTTCCCAGGGGAATTCTATCAAACGTTTAAAGAAGAAATCATACCTATTCTACTAAAGCTGTTTGGAAAGATAGAAAGAGATGGAGTACTTCCAAATTCGTTCTATGAGGCCAGCGTCACCTTAATTCCAAAACCAGACAAAGACCCCACCAAAAAGGAGAATTATAGACCAATATCCCTGATGAACATGGATGCAAAAATTCTCAACAGGATACTAGCCAATAGGATCCAACAGTACATTAAGAAAATTATTCACCATGACCAAGTAGGATTTATCCCCGGGACACAGGCTGGTTCAACACTCGTAAAACAATCAATGTGATTCATCATATCAGCAAGAGAAAAACCAAGAACCATATGATCCTCTCATTAGATGCAGAGAAAGCATTTGACAAAATACAGCATCCATTCCTGATCAAAACTCTTCAGAGTGTAGGGATAGAGGGAACTTTCCTCGACATCTTAAAAGCCATCTACGAAAAGCCCACAGCAAATATCATTCTCAATGGGGAAGCACTGGGAGCCTTTCCCCTAAGATCAGGAAGAAGACAGGGATGTCCACTCTCACCACTGCTATTCAACATAGTACTGGAAGTCCTAGCCTCAGCAATCAGACAACAAAAAGACATTAAAGGCATTCAAATTGGCAAAGAAGAAGTCAAACTTTCCCTCTTCGCCGATGACATGATACTCTACGTAGAAAACCCAAAAGCCTCCACCCCAAGATTGCTAAAACTCATACAGCAATTTGGTAGCATGGCAGGATACAAAATCAATGCCCAGAAATCAATGGCATTTCTATACACTAACAATGAGAGTGAAGAAAGAGAAATTAAGGAGTCAATCCCATTTACAATTGCACCCAAAAGCATAAGATACCTAGGAATAAACCTAACCAAAGAGGTAAAGGATCTATACCCTAAAAACTATAGAACACTTCTGAAAGAAATTGAGGAAGACACAAAGATATGGAAAAATATTCCATGCTCATGGATTGGCAGAATTAATATTGTGAAAATGTCAATGTTACCCAGGGAAATTTACACATTTAATGAAATCCCTATCAAAATACCTTGGACTTTCTTCAGAGAGTTAGAACAAATTATTTTAAGATTTGTGTGGAATCAGAAAAGACCCCGAGTAGCCAGGGGACTTTTAAAAAAGAAAACCATATCTGGGGACATCACAATGCCAGATTTCAGGTTGTACTACAAAGCTGTGGTCATCAAGACAGTGTGGTACTGGCACAAAAACAGACACATAGATCAATGGAACAGAATAGAGAACCCAGAAGTGGACCCTGAACTTTATGGTCAACTAATATTCGATAAAGGAGGAAAGACTATCCACTGGAAGAAAGACAGTCTCTTCAATAAATGGTGCTGGGAAAATTGGACATCCACATGCAGAAGAATGAAACTAGACCACTCTCTTGCACCATACACAAAGATAAACTCAAAATGGATGAAAGATCTAAATGTGAGACAAGATTCCATCAAAATCCTAGAGGAGAACACAGGCAACACCCTTTTTGAACTCGGCCACAGTAACTTCTTGCAAGATACATCCACGAAAGCAAAAGAAACAAAAGCAAAAATGAACTATTGGGACTTCATCAAGATAAGAAGCTTTTGCACAGCAAAGGATACAGTCAACAAAACTCAAAGACAACCTACAGAATGGGAGAAGATATTTGCAAATGACATATCAGATAAAGGGCTAGTTTCCAAAATCTATAAAGAACTTCTTAAAATCAACACCAAAGAAACAAACAATCCAATCATGAAATGGGCAAAAGACATGAAGAGAAATCTCACAGAGGAAGACATAGACATGGCCAACATGCACATGAGAAAATGCTCTGCATCACTTGCCATCAGGGAAATACAAATCAAAACCACAATGAGATACCACCTCACACCAGTGAGAATGGGGAAAATTAACAAGGCAGGAAACAACAAATGTTGGAGAGGATGCGGAGAAAAGGGAACCCTCTTACACTGTTGGTGGTAATGTGAACTGGTGCAGCCACTCTGGAAAACGTGTGGAGGTTCCTCAAAGAGTTAAAAATAGACCTGCCCTATGACCCAGCAATTGCACTGTTAGGGATTTACCCCAAAGATTCAGATGCAATGAAACGCCGGGACACCTGCACCCCGATGTTTCTAGCAGCCATGTCCACAATAGCCAAACTGTGGAAGGAGCCTCGGTGTCCATCGAAAGATGAATGGATAAAGAAGATGTGGTTTATGTATACAATGGAATATTACTCAGCCATTAGAAACGACAAATACCCACCATTTGCTTCAACGTGGATGGAACTGGAGGGTATTATGCTGAGTGAAGTAAGTCAATCGGAGAAGGACAAACAGTGTATGTTCTCATTCATTTGGGGAATATGAATAATAGTGAAAGGGAATATAAGGGAAGGGAGAAGAAATGTGTGGGAAATATCAGAAAGGGAGACAGAACATAAAGACTCCTAACTCTGGGAAATGAACTAGGGGTGGTGGAAGGGGAGGAGGGCGGGGGGTGGGGGTGAATGGGTGACGGGCACTGAGGGGACACTTGACGGGATGAGCACTGGGTGTTATTCTGTATGTTGGTAAATTGAACACCAATAAAAATTAATTTATTAAAAAAAAGGAAATCTCACTCTCTGTGAAATGTGCACCTTTATTCTCCTTATATTTTTAATGGGCCCTGGGGAGCTGCATTGTTGAGACACTGGATTTCTGTGCTTTCATCAAGAGAGTTTTGTTTTGACAATAGCTCATCCATGAATGGGTCCTTGATTCTTTAGAAGCTGGTTTCTATTTTGGTTTCCTTTGCTCTCACTTGTTAAGGAGTGTCTGGTGTGGCCTTTATATTAGAGCTGGTCTAGCTCTTCCCTGGTCTCAGCTGAGTGCTCTGGGGTTTGGGATGTCTGCACGCTCTGGGTGGTTGGAACTTCCGTTGAGTGTCTGATCATTATGTTTGAACATGCATCTTTCGTCATATTTGAATGAAGAAAACAGCACGCCCAGAGTTACTTGTGAAATAAAATTGGGTTTATTGGGTGAGGGCACAGACAGGGAAGCATCTGAGTCCATGCTTCCTCATCATCTCACCAACCAGAGGGTCAGTCTTGGGTCTGATGTGGCTGCCGGGGAAGGATTCCCTGGAGAGGGGTCCACACTCTCTCCAGAGAGAATCCCAAGTGGGTCAGGAAAGCACTCATGGGGTCACAAAGTGATGACTCTGCCCTGATTTCTTCATGCAGCCTCACTAAGGGTAAGGGAGTCTCGATGTAGTTAGAATAGATTCACCATGATGAGGGCTGAGAAATCATGTTAGAAGAGAAAGTGACCTTGAACAGAGTTTTTGTATTGGATGGGAGTGATGAGGTTGGATAGTTCAGCTGAAGAGGGTAGGAAATGATTTGGATGACTCACAAGGAACCTTCCAGACAAGACTCTGGAGTGGGGGTCATGCCTTTGCACACTTGCTATTTCTACACGAAGATAGAACACATCTCCCTAACATTTAAAAATGCACAGATCTGTGGTTCTCAGCGTGCTCATAGGACAGAGAACGTGGTGCCCATCGGCCATCACTCCCCAGCTGCCTCCCCTCTGCCTCTGGTGCCTCCTGGCTTTTCCTGTCTGGGGACCCCACCCAAGTATGATTATGCCACATGCAGCCTCTGTGCCTCGGTGTCTCTCAGGTTCATCCGTGCTGCAACGTGTCTCAGCACTTTATTTCTTTCTGTGGCTGAAGAATACTCCATGAAGTACGCTCACTGCATTTTGATCATCCATGCATCGGCGGATGGATGTTAGAGTTTCCTGCTTTTTGGTTATTATCAATAGCGCTGCTATGAAGGGTCACTTAGAGTTTTCATATGGACCTATCTTTTCAGTTCTTATGGTCACACGATCAGCACTGCAGTTGCTGGGTCGTATAGTAATGATGTGTAACTTCCTGAGGAAAGGCCAAACCATTTCCCAAAGTGCTTACACCATTTTATGATCCCACCAGCGATGTATGAGGATTCTAATTTCTCCATATCTTCACCGGCACTGGGATTTTCTGCCGTTCCAGCAAGGGTGAACTGGGAATTCACTGCAGCTTTTGTTTGCATTCTCCTAATGATGATGATCATCTTCTCATGTGTACTGGACATTTGTATATCTTCTTTTTGGGGAAATGTCTATTGAAATATTTTTTCCATTTTTTTAACTGGCTTGTCTTTTTATTGTTGAATGATAAGAGCTTTTTACATATTCTGGAGAAGTCTTATATCAGATAGATGATTTTAACATTTTATCCTAACTCCCGGTTTGTACTTTCACTTTGTTGTCAGTTTTCTTGGGAGTGCAACCATTTAGTATTAATAAATTCTGATTTATGTCTATTTTCTTCTGCAGTGTCTTTGGAGTTATATCTAAAACTCCAGCAGAGTTTTGGAGTTATATCTAAAAGAATCAGACCCTTGTTTGATTTGAGGTCACAGAGATGAAAGTTTCCTCTAGGAGTTTTATATTTTGAGCATTTACATTTAAGTCTATTACTCATTTTGAGTCTATTTTTTTGTGTATGGTGAAAGGCAGGCAGTCAAGTTAATTCTTTGGCATGTGGATATCCAGTTGTTATAGCACCACTCCACAAAAAAGACTACTGTTTTCCCTTTGTAGTAACTTTTGAATTGGAAAGTATGAGTCTTCCACCTTCGTTCTTTTCCTAGATTGTTTTGGCTATTTCATCTCCTTTGCAATATCATAATACTTTTAGGATCAGCTTGTCCATTTTTGCAAAAACAGGCAGCTAAAATTTTGAGAGGTATCACACTGAGTCTGTAGACCAATTTAAGATGTATTATTTTCTTTTTTTTAAATTTAAATTCAATTAGCCAACATATAGCACCATCTCAGTAAGTCTTCCAATTCATGAACATGCTCTGCTTTTCTATTTATTTGTGTCTTTAATTTCTTACAACAATGCTTTATGGAAAGCATTTGTATGGGTTTCAGTGTGTAAGTCTTATACTTCTTCGGATAAATCTATTCTGAAATATTTGATTCCTTGTGGTGCCATTGTAAATAATATAATGTTTCCTTAACTTCATTTTCATATTGTCCATTGCTAGTGTCTACATTAACATAACTGACTTTTTTGGTATCAAACTTGAATCCTGCACCCTTAAGGAACTCACTTATTAGCTCTAATGGTCTTTTTTTGTGTGTGGATTCCATAGATATTGACAGAGAAAATCATGTCATCTGCCAATGGAGATAGTTTTACCTCTTTCTAATCATGGTGACTTTTCTTTTGTTTCCACCCTGTCTAAGCCTCTAGTACCACGTTAAATAGAAGTGATGTCAATGTACGTTCTTGTCTTATTGCTCATCTTAAGGGGAAAATATTCACCCTCTCACTATGAAGCATGATGTTGGCTGTGGGATTTTTGTAGGTGGCCTATTTCTGGTGGAGGGAGTTTCTTTGCATTCCTAGTTTGTTGAGTAGTTTCATTATGAATGGGTACTGGATCTTGTCAGATGCTTTTTCTCTCCAATGAAATCATCTTTTTAAAAAATTTTATTAAGTAACTTTAAAAACTTTATTAATGTAGAACAGTATCTAGCTCACGGCCCTCCTTTTCATCCAAAATTCTTCTCCTTCCCACCTATAAATGTTGGAGATCCTCCAGGCTCATTTCCAAGTGCTTTTGTATGTCACCATTACACATTTACCTTTGATGATTTAGTAAATTGCTGTAATATTAAAATATTAAATATATTAAAATATATTAAAGGTATCTACTCACCAGCCCTTCCAATCTGATTTATGTCAGTCCGAATCCTTTTTCCAGCCCAAACCCATGTATCCAGTGCCTGCCTGGGCTGGACTCTCTGGGTGTATTAATGAACTTGTACAAAGCCTCACTTCGGATCCCCACTCTGTTCTCCACCTGTTCTTCGAACCAGGTTTGTTTTATATGATTTCTTCCTCCACTTGTTCTTTCATGCCACAAATCTGGGCATCTGTTTTTTGAAATATCCATCTTTCTTAGTGTGCTCATAAAAAAAGTAATGTTTTTAATTTTAGAACCTTTCTTGAGTTCACAGCTCTCACTGGGGGTGGAGTCCCCATGTCTTTGGGCCACAGCTGGCCCTTGTAGGTCTTGGTCTGGGACAAGTCATCCTCTGTCAGGACATTCCACCTGGCTATGTCCTTTCTCTGAAATACTTCTCTGCTTCCTCCAGCATTTATTTTTGTTTTGGTGGAGGGAGCATTAAAAAGTGGTTAAAACCAGTTTAAAAACAGTTTAATCTGTGGTGACTACAGGAGAATGTGTGAAAGAACATTGTTAAGTACACACTCCAGCATCATTCATCAGCTCGTTTCTGAAAGGTCCTGCTGTGCTAGCCCGAGCCCCCCTCCCCGCCGCCTTGCTGCCCGTTAGGTGACAACTCTCCTGACATTGGTGTTAATTATTCTCTTGATTTCTTCATGTTCACATGCGTGTGGGTGTACTCACATTCACATTCACACCCCCCGCCAAGCCATAGACTGCCTGGCTTTGAACTTTATGGAAATAGAACATACTACGTATATTCTGTGACTTGCCTTTTTGCTTTGGAGATACATCATATTCATGCATGTGGTTGCAGTTCATGTATTTTCATTATTCTGTTGCATGCTTATACCATAATTTATTTTCTCATTCTACTATTAATGGATATGTGTTGTTTCTTACAGTTTTTTGTCTATTTTGAACAATGCTTATGAGCATTTTTGTGTATGTCTCCTTGGATTTATATTCCAATCTGCAGAATGAAATTGTTTCCTCAAGAGGACTGAAAGCATATTGATGCTGCTGGAGCATTCAGAGTGCACATGTGTGGGTGCGTGTGTGCATACATGTGCGAGTGCACGTGTGTGTGCGGTGATAACATGCAGGTAGTAGATCATAGAAGGTCTTTGTAAGGAGCTGGATTTTTAGGTTGAAGCCCCCTGGCACTCACCAAAGAGCACCCATGTACGGACAGAACTGGTGTCACGGCCATAGATAATCTCCTAGGGACAGTGTATAGAGATAAGGAAGCTGAACAAAAGGTCAACCTGGAATATGAGAATTCTGGGGAGCAGAAGGGTGTATCCTCTCCTTTCCATGCCCTCACGGTGGTGGTGGTGGGGGGAACTCGAGTTCACCACTTACCCCAAGTGTACTGACCCAGGGTGTGGAACGGTTATTCTAATATTTTCAAGCAGTTCCTCTCATCCTAAATACAATTATAAAAAATAATAATATTAATTCCTGACCACAGCATCCACAGATAAGGTAGGAACCAAGATATGTCTTTAAAATGTGTACTATATCTGGAGAAGAAGCCAAGAAAGAGCTTCAAGTCATTATCTTTGATTTGTAAACTGCTATTTTGATGTAAGATATTTAATGAGAGTTTCTCACATCATTAATTAGGATTATAAAATATCCTTTTGGACATTATATATATTTCAGTGCACGGAGACACTCTCATCCATGCAACCAATTTTCCTATTGTTGAACAGTTTTTACAAGTAATTTTATAAGGTTGTTTTCAGTGTCTATAACAAAAATCTCATAATTCACTTCTTATATATCTCTTGCTTTTTTTTTTTGAAGAAAGATATCTAGAAGTGGAATTTCTAGTTTGTGGCTTATAAACCACAGACAGTTATAAACACCTGGAGGCTGGGTGTCCAGGATTAAAGCACCTGCAGATCTGCCACCTGATGGGACCCCGCTTCCTGGTTCACAGATGGCATCTTCTCCTGTGTCCTCAGGTGGGGAAGGGGCGAGGGGGCTCCCTAATCCCATCCTGGGGGCTCCACCCTCATGGTCTCATCACCCCCACAGACCCCACCTCCTAAGACCTTGTAGAGGGGATTAGGATTCAATGGTTGAATTTTGGGGAGGACACAGAATTCAGTCCACAGTGTTACCACTTCAGCGAATATAGGCCACCTTCCCATTTGGGACTCAGTTACTGTCGTGGGTAATGGAGAGATAACAGTGCAAAATACAAACTTGGAGGGGGGAGAAATGAGTGTTCACCTAAATGCTTCGTGAGTTAACTGTGCAACTGCTGCAGAGGCGTGAGACGCCTCATGTAGGACACGCAGGTGGACGCCGACTCTTCTGAAAAGCTGGCCCCGCTCCCTGGTCGGTGGGCAGCTTGAGAGGGGGCTGCTGTGGCTCGCAGCTGGCCTGCTGGTCATCAGCTCCATGGGGACCACCGTGCGTGCTCCACCAACATGCTGGTCACAGTCCCAGTAGCTCCTGAGGAAGGGCACTGGGTTCAGGGATCAGAGAAAATGAAAAAAGTCCTATTTCCCATTTTGATAATTTGTGGCATTTCTTCTGCTGCTCGTGTGTTTAACAAATATAGGAGAAAAACGGAAGAGTAAGTTTTTCTACAATTAAAAAGGTATCCCACCTTCTTAGAAAATTCTAGGCTTTGGAGGAAATTGGAGAGAATCAAAATGTGCCTTGAAAAATCCATGTAATGGAAGGAATCTGGATCCTGCACACACTGGAAATGATTTACAAACGTGTGTTGGTCTTTCCAAAATTTTCATGGCTGCCTGATGTTGTAAAAATAATTTGAAACATGTTAGTATGCTTTCCTTTCCACACAGACGACATGTCATAGAGATGTTTAAAAATTATTTTTGTAGGAGTGACTGGTGTAAGTGGCCCTCCAAATAACCTGTTCAACTGTGTTTTGAGCTCCAATATGATTGTTACAAGGACATTTAGAATGCAGACTATTTGTCCTGAATCTGTTTAGATGAAAAGCTTCATCAATGTGTTGCTTGAATTTTCTGTCCTGACTAGCACGTCCCTCCCAGGGGCAACATCAAAAAGACACAAGTAAAATCTTACTGGCAAAGGTGATTTTTTTAGTGCTAGGAATACAAAAAAATAAATAAATAATAATAATAATAATAAATCAGGACATAGGAATGACTGTGCCCAAACTCGGCAATAAAGTTGATCTGCGGGCGGGGCCCAGCGGGGCTTTCGTGGGATCAATAACCCCCGAGGCCTGTGGTTTGCAAGCCACTGCCTGAGGTAAAGAGTCATCCTTGTCCCTCTTCATTAGAAGTGTAAATTAAAAGGTTCAAGGGAATAGCTCAGTGTGGCTTCATTTAAGTCTCTCCTCAGAGAACATGAGGGTTACCATGACGTGTTTTCCATGTTTTCCAGCTACAGGGACTGGGATGCGCGTCCCCCCATCATCTCTTCTCCCCCTGGTGACTGCATGGGTCCCCAGGTCCTGAGTCCCTACTTGTTCCATCACCGTAGAAACACCTGCTTATGTCGGTGTGGATCCCTAACCCTCCGGCCTCCGCCACCCGGCCACCCTGGCTTCCACTCCCCTCCTTGCTCTGCGGGGCCGAGGGGTGCCCAGGGGCCACGGCTGAAGCTGGTGGCCAACACCCCCCTTCCCCGCGTGGGCGGCCGTTGGACGTACCCCTGAGGGAGGGATGCAGCACCCCTGCTGTCCACTCTCCAGGAGCTCCTGTATGGCCAGGCCATCGTAGTTTTGGAAATAACTCACATGAATGTGGCCAGAACTAAATACCTTCCCTCTCCCTCCCTCCCTCTCTCCTTCCTTCCCTCCTTCTTCCCTCCCTCCCCTTCCTTCCTTCCTTCCTTCCTTCCTTCTTTCCTTCCTCCTTCCTTCCTTCCTTCCCTCCCTCCTTCCTTCTCACTCTAGCACCCCGTACGATGTGCCTGTGGAAATTATGGGATATTTGCAACAGGTCTGAAATAGGCTCAAGTGCAACACAGATATTAAAAGAGAGAGGCAATGGCCACATCCCGTCGTTCAATTGATTAGGTCATTTCAGCCGCCGTAACCACTGATGAGGGTGTGTTCACATTGATTCTGCTGTGGCAGATGGCATTGATCACGAGGAGAGCAAGGATTAGATGCCCATGTCACTGCGCAAAACGCAGCAGAGACCCGTCGATTCTCCTGCCAACCTGCCCGTCTGCTGCTCTTGCCGCTCCTCTCCATGCCCACGTGCTCACTTCCCTGTGGGGGATAACCTCTCTTCCGTATTTGGCCTAAAATGCTCCTAAATTCGACCTGGTCTCTCCTGCCAAATGTGTCTCAAGTTTTTAGCCGATTTTCAGCCGATGTGAGTCCATGACGAGGAGAGAGTGACCCACAGGTCCGACGCTCCCGCCCAGGAGGGAACAAAACACAGGCCACAAAATATGAACACAGGAAACAGGTCAGAGAATAAAGGTCAGAGAATAAAAACTCATGGGGGTTGGTAGATGGCACGTTCTTTTACACAAAATAGCTCATTTTCTGAAAAACTAGGGTTTTTCCACTGAAAGGAACAGATGGAATTTTTTTGTATCAAGCAGGGTGATCTGATGGTGTCTCACCAAACAATGTAAGCACATGAATGAGCCATATTCACTGAGGAGGAAGGCAGGGACATCATTGCGGTCAGCCTAGTTTCGGGATAAACTCTGCTTAACTATTTGTTTTTAAAAGATATTATTTATTTATCTCAGAGAGAGAGAAAGCAGGGGGAGGGAGAAAGAGAGTCAGAGGGAGAAGCAGACTCTCCGCCGAGCAGGGAGCCTGACTGGGGCTCCATCCCAGGACCTGGGTCATGACCTGAGCCCCCCCTATCCCCCCCCGCCAGGTTCCCCTGCTTAGCTATTTGGATTGATGGTGCAGGTGTCCACACTGGTGAATGCGGACAAACCACCAGCTCTGCCTACTGTTTTCTTCTCTTAACCAGATATGTTCTAATTGGATCAGAATTTCCAAGGAGCAGGTGGTGTGAAAGACTTCAGATTCCTTCTTTTCTTCCTGTGATTAAACATGACAGGTCAAAGCATGAAGAGCATGGCGGCCTCGGTGAAGAATTTATGTCTTACGATAGCTCTTTCCACTTGCAGAACAACCACCACCGCCGCCACACCAGAAACTCCTCAAAATTCTATTTTTTTCTTCTCTTTCTAAATTGCTAATATCAGCTCCTGATTTTCAGCCTGGGTGGAACGGAGCGAAGAATTTTCAGTGAAAGCTTTTTGGTTGCATTAGAGATTAAATATCATTTCCTGTAAGTCCACACTTCCCAAGATCGATTGAGATTTTGTTCCAGTTTGGACCGACTTGGGTGACTTCAGAAGCAAGGCTCCCATGTTTTCATTTATGCCCAAATGCCTTTCCAAGCAGACTGCCTAAAACTCCATTAGTGCCACCACCATGTATATAGTGGATGGAGATCAAGATGCAAACATTATTCAGGAGGAAAGAATCCATTTACTAGTAATGGGAGCCTCGATTCATTTATCAGATTAGATGTGAAGGAGCAGAACCCAAAGGGATGGAGACGCCTTGTCTTTGCTGCTGCCCCGGGAGGGGAGGGTGGAGGAGTCTGCAGTAGAGAAGGAGGGATGCGTGTGTGTGTGTGTGTGTGTGTGCGTGTGAATCCAGGCTCGCTGCCTCACAATCCAGATTCAACAGGCCCCCGTTTTCCCTAAGCACCTGCCAGCCTTGCCCATTTCTCCCTCTCCCCGGGTGTCTGCGGGGCTGAGGCCGGGTCCTGATTCGTCGGTTAGAACTCAGCCCCACTCAGGCTCTGCTTGCAGCAGGCGCTTCTCCAACAGCCCGATCTTCTCCTTCTGCTCCAGACACATGAATTTAACCTGATTTCTTCCAGGCCCCAGAGGGATCCAGACCCGCGAAAACTCCTGTTGACATGTCAAGGGGCCCTCACGCGCTGGTCAAGCCTGGCACACCTCGAAGTACAGGTGCACGAAACAATCCACCTGGGGCTTCCTGCTGATGACTCGCCAGCCACGCTCCCCGCCGACCATCCCAGGTTATCCGGGTTATTCGTACTGTGCCCTTTTAATGGAAATTGATGGCCGGCTCTCTGGAGGCTTTCCGGTGATTCTCCGGCTCCCGCAGCCCCTGTGGCTGAACAGGTGCCGCGTGCAAAGGCGGAGGTTTGCAGCGGAGGCTGCAAACTGAATGTCCAACACCTTTCAGATGCCGCATGCTGTGAAGATACAGGTTGGTTTGCAGGTGCAGCCCAGCCCTAATGAACACCACGATTGGTTCAGTCACCAGGCTCCCTCCTCCGCCGGGTCCGCCGAGGGACACTGTCAGCCAGGATCGCTTAGTCATCGTCGTCGTCGCCGCGGGACAAGTGCTTCGGTGGCATCCATCTGCTCTGTCCGGCCTGCTCTGTGGGCCCCGCTCACACCTGCTGAAAGGTGGCATCCTCTCGGCCGCCCGCACCCCCACACAGAGAAGGTGCTTCCCGGAGCTCCAGCGGAGGCTGGCCTCGGCCCGCAGCTCCTCTGTGCACAGCCCAGCCTCGCTGTAAATCAGGGAAGCGGGGAGAAATGAAAGTGGACGGCTTTCAGTTCCAATCACGTCTTGTTTCACTTCGCCCCAGCCAATGCGTTATCGGGAAATAATGGATTTTTATCTGTGAAAGTGGAAGAGCAGGTTTAAGATTCTCAAATTAAAAAAAAAAAAATGTTCCCCTTCTGCATTTTCTGTGCAAAACGGAAGGCTCTCCTGATGGGAAGAGGAAAGTTTCATTTTATTGTAATGTAAGAGAATTCTCCCACTCACACAATCCGGTTAGTTTTTATCCTGAGAAAAACAAGGCGCTGGCTGTGTGGGGAGCGGCTGGCTCTGGGTCCCTAAGGTGCCCTTCAGGGGGATGGTGGTCCTTGCTGCTTCTCTTGGTGGGGGGGAAATTGGGGGTACGCTGGCAGGCGCCCCAGCGCTGGGGTTCGCTGGAAGCCCCACCACCGTCCTGGTGGCCCCGAGGGCCTCCCCACCCATGCTCCCGAGCTCTCACCTGGATGCTCCTGCCACGACTCCAAACTTTAGGACTATTATTTTTTTTTTTTTCTGAGTAATTTTAGGTTTGTAACAAAACTGAAAGGAAGGTACAGGATTCCCCCATGCCCGTCCCCCTTGACGCGCAGCCTCCCCACCAGGAGCACCTGCACTTGCCCGGCGGCCTTACCTCCTCACCCACACCGCCGCCACCATCGCCCCCAGCACCCGTGGGCTCCACTGCACGTTCCTCCTCATTCTTGGCGTGGCTGGACTCTGTTCATGGGAGACGCGCAGACGTTCGGTGTCCTGGGAACCCCGTCGGGAGTGGGACTGTGTCCCTCACCCCCAAACTCCGTAGGGGCCCCAGCTCGGCTCTTGGGGTGCACTTCATGCCTCGTGGGCCTCGTGGGCTCACTGTTGAAGAAGGTCGTTTGCGTTGGTCTGATGGCACTCCTTTCGGTGAAAACCCAAAAGGGCAGAATGCACCTTGGTTTTCTCTAAGGCCCTGCTGGGGTTCTGGCTGCAGGCAGCACGACTGCTCCGGGTCCTGGCAGGCCTGCCTCCTTCCCCACCGTCCATGGGGTCTCGGCTCCTGCTCCCCTAGGACGGGAGGAAGGAGGGCATTGGGGGCGAGAGGGCGCTGCGCCCGTGGAGCCCTCACTTTCCCCCCACCTCCCGGGGCTGTGCCCTTGGCAGCCCTTCTCCCCGCCCCCCAGGTCCCGGGGTGCACTCCCCTCCCGGTCCCAACGTGCAGCGCGTCCATCTGCCTCTGTCACCACAACACCCCCTTTTCTTACAGACCCTCCTCCCTTGTGGGACCGCACTGGGGGCTCACTGCTTGCAAAGTCGTGGGGCCTGACCATTTGGATCTGCATCCGCGGCAACCCGTGCCGAGGTCCCGAGTGCGAATGGCATTTCCCCTCAAATATGGTGAGACCGTGTGACAAGCCTTCGTACCCCTCGCGGGCTCCCCGGGTCTGCTTGTCGCACGTGTCCCGGGATGCTGACATCTACCAGGGGCCCCGGGTGTCACTGCACATGAAACTCGGACCTGATGTCAATCGATATCCTCGATTAGTGTCCATCGATGAACCTCACCATAGCCATTATTTTATTAAGGGTTTGGAAAACGGGTTTTCTATGCTGAGTCAGTCCTCCTCCAGCCGGGAGAGCCTGGGCATGAGGGGCAACACTGGGGAGCACAGGGACACCGGATGCCCCACGGGAGGCTGAGTGCAGGGAGCAGAGTGGGCCGCAGACCCGGTCCCCAGGGAATGCACTGTTGCTCGGGTCCTGGACACGGTGACGGATTTCGGGGGGGCGGCCTTGGAGGCCCAGCACCTGCACCCCCACCTCCCTCGGGGCTGGAGCTGCCCTTTCTGGCGCAGAGGGGTGGCCCTGCAACCCAGTCTTTGGGGACCGAGGATGAGGGCTCCTTGCTTCCCTGTATCTTCCCTCATCGGGGTGACCTGTGCCACCTCCAACACTGGCCACTGAGGCTTGCTGCTGGTTTTGGGGTTTTGCATGAATATGAGCCCGGCGTTGACCCTGTTGGGAATGTACTGGTCACTGCAGTCACGTGTTCTGGCACCAGCTGCTCGTTTCTGCCCAGTCGGGACCCCTTCAAGCTGATTTCTGCCCCTCTCTGACTTCCTTCCTCCCGTGGTGACTCTTCTTCCCTCTCAACAAAGACATCTTTCTTCATCAAGGCATGAACAGAATCACTCACTTGTTCATCCTAAGGGTTTTCCAGTGGCCTTCAGAGCAGTCTCAGAATCACACCACTAACCACTACCGATGGTCCTTCGTGATTTCTTCGAGCTCTCCTTCCACTGCGGATGTGTGGCCAAACTACCGGGTGTTGATGGAGGCGGAAGCGGCACTTCTCTTGCGGCGAAGCCCCTCGCTTGGGATACACTGGCCAATCAGCTTCAGCGTGTGCTTCTTTTTAAAGATATTGCTTAGGTGTGTTTTCCTCCAATTTGATTTCATTTGATTTTAAACATGATGCAACGTGTTTACACGTTTCTATCCTTAAAATTACAAAACCAGACACGTCCTGACAAATCTACTTTCTCTCCCTTTCCCTATATCTTTCCCTTCCTCCCTCCCTTTTACACGAATTCTTTAGTCTTTTTCTTTTTCTTTTTTTTTTATTTATCTCTTTTGGGAAGCACTTTGAACGTTTGTGGCAAGTAGCAAGACCTCAGTGTCCCTGCAGACCCCACTGGGCCTCCCAGGGCATGCGCCTCCCCACTGTCCCCTGCAGGCACCCCCGACCATCCTGTGACAGTGGCAAGACCCCCGGCATGCCGGACACGTCCGATTCCACACTCTTTCTTATCACCATAATCCAATATTGCCTCTTTCACTTCAAATGCAAGCCTACATGATTTCTGTGACAAGTAATGAGAGGGTGAACATTTCTTGCAACATTCTACTTCATCTATATTTGATATGTAGAAATAGAGAGTGGAAATTGCTCTGAACTAAGTTCAGGCCTGAAAATTGGTCATTTTTGACAGTTGAGTTAACTTCCACTCACCACTTTGGCTAATAAATCCTCTTCAGCTCTTGACAGACAGGAGTGCGGCCGTTGTGCGCCCAACGGCCCCTGGTAATTGGGTTCCCCACCTGCGGTACGGCCCTTCTCTCCCGCACACTAACAGGAGATAATGCGTGATACGGTTCTTCCCCCCCCCCTTTTTTTTTCTGTGTGGGGCAAGGTGACCTCCTTTTAGTGATCTCCAGATTAATTTCATAGTTAGATGACAGAGGCACAGAGCTTTTCCTCTCTATCCTTCCATCTGGTTTTTCTTTCTTATCCTCGGTTTTCTTTCTCAAAGTGAAGACCATCCCCAGAAATGTACGTTTGTAGTTAGTAAAGTGATTCTTCTGTGACATGTTCTCAACCCTCTCGTTGTATCACAGAGAAGACCTGGTCTCAAGATTCTTCCTCTGTATATTAATCCATTTGGAATTTCTTTTTTTCTTTTCCTTTTTTTTTAAAGATTTTATTTATTTATTCATGAGAGACACAGAGAGAGAGGCAGAGACATGGGAAGAGGGAGAAGCAGGCTCCCTGCGGGGAACCCGATGTGGGACTCGATCCTGGGACTCCAGGATAACTCCCTGAGGCGAAGGGAGAAGCTCAACCCCTGAGCCACCCAAGGGCCCCAATCCACTTAGATTTCTCTAAACGAATCAGAGTGAAAATGTTTCCAGAATCATGATTTAGTTTTCTGCCATGTGGGCAGCACTCTCTGCAGCCTCCAGACCCTTCCCTCCCTTGTCTCGTCTTCCTGACAGCCCTGAACCCCCCAGGGCGCCCAGCACAGCGAGCTCTGGGCCCCACAGCAACATGGTTGTTCACGTATTGATTTCCTGTTTATAGCCCCCCCCCCCCCCACACAGGCATGTTTGTGACCTGTCTCTATTGTGGTTGAGACTATGGACCTACATTATGTAGGTTGGTTTGTTTCTCCTTGGGGACCCATCACCTACCTTAGTTTTGACTTCCCCATTTTTTTTTCTTTCAATTTGTTTTTCTCAGTACCCATACAAAGAGCCTCTGGTGTGGTTATCCGATGCTGAGCACTGCTGACTGGTGCTGACGATGTCCGTTGCAGGGTCCTCACTCCGTGGGTGGCAGTTGGAACAAGGGGAGTGTTGGTGACCGACTTCTGTGCGGCAGTGACATTTCAGAGAGGGTGAACTGAGGAAAGCCCACAGACCAGCTAGATTGCAGTTTGCCAGTGGACACAGGCTGGAAGGGGACTTGGGGTGACCCGGATGACCCGGTCTCCATGGGAACCCAGGGTTACTGCACTCTGCCGGCGAGCACCCCCTGCCACCCACATATTAGATTTCATTTCATATCTTTACCTAAGGAGCCACCCCTCCTTCTTGCAACAGCTTCCTTGAAGTCTATAATGACGCTGAAACGAGGCTGACCATTTTCCCGCTATTTGGGTTGTGAAAATGGGCTTTCTCATTATGTGTCAGTGTTTTTCCTCCACTATGTGCTGGTGCTGTCTGAATAGCTGGTTAGCTGAAGACACAAACACAAACTCAAACATGCTTGCTGTGAAGTCGTCCACGAGTGCTCATCCAGGAATTCTGTAAAAACACCCAAATCCGTGTTTAATGATCAGGTCAAGACGAGATGTATAGACTCCACATGGTTTATCTTATAGCCATACTTCTCACAACTTTAAGAGAGCTAACGTGTTTTATGTGGCTAATAACTATACTTCGAAACACTGGTTTTTCAGATAAAATAAATTGGTTAAATCAAGTCTTAGGATATCACTGTCACTTCTATTTGAAAATTGGGAAATATCTCCCTTATTCTAATCATTGCCACTTGGGTAATAGGCTTAGATTCTTTCTTAAGCGAAGTCTTGGGAACATATGATTGAAGCTCACAGTAATTAAAGATGTGAGGGACAGCACACTGGATTCTCGGTGGAAGAGCTGTGTCTTCAAGGCTGGAGGCTGCCAATAAACAGCTGTTTGATTAAAGTTGGCATTTAACGTCTCTGACTCTCATTTTTTTTCTCTTATGAAATAAATAGGGCAGATCGGGTGGTATTTAAGATCCTTCCTAGCTTCTTGCTATATTTCTGGGAAATTAAACCATAATCTGGTCTGAATTTATATGATTAGCTCACTAAATCTGGGGTTGCTAATCTTAGAGTCACCTTATTAAGTGTGAAAGATGTGAATCTAAAGCCTTCCCAAAATGATAGTCCTGTTTTCCAAAGCAAGTAACAGCCCCTTGGAAATCATGATTCCCACATGGGATCATACTTCCCCCTCTTTTCTGGGGTGCCTGCTAAGATGATAATAAAGAACAGGAAAAGCTCAAACGCACAAACAATGCAAGCTGTGGGATTTAACGGGGAGCTGATGGGGGGGAGGTCTCTGTACCCATAATTATAAGGTGGGAATGCCAGAGTGAACAGAGCACCTCACCAGCACACCCCGAGTCATCCAGGGAAGTGTGTGCTGAGCCAGTGCAGATAGGTGGGCAAGTGCCCATGGGCATGTGTGCGATGGGTGGAAGGACCTCCATGTCCCCTCCACACCCTGATTCCGGAAACTCAGCAGCCAAGTAAATGTTCCTGGAGTAGGAGATCACAGATTGATCTCTGGACTAAAGTTTGGAAAGACTGGGGTGTGCCAGGGAAGCTCCAGGAGCCACCTTCAAGTAGCATCAACCTCGCTGTGAAGCCCAGAAATTCAAAACCAGCATCCACATACTCAGGACTTGCAGTCAATGTTTAGGACTTAACCCTTGATAGTCAGCTGACAGCTGACAATAACCTGACATGAAAAGAGAGTTTGCAAACATGAAAGACAGAGATTAAATTAAACTGAGAAAGAAACGCCCCAGGAAACAGAGACAATAAAAGAAGTCTGTAATTTTTATGTTTAGGGCAGTGAGTTGAACAAGATGTTGTAAAATAAAAGGAAGATCAGAACATAAGGAGCATCTCTTGGAAATTTGAAATGTGATAGGGAAAATAAAAAGAAGTCAACACAAAATATGGAAGATCCAGACCAGCACATCTCTCACACGACAGAGGAAGGACAGGATGGCACAGACATCGTGAAAATGAGAAGGGCAGTGTGAAGTCTGAGACCAGACGGACAGTGAATCCAGCAAAAGAGAATGATGAAAAGGGATAGAGAGGGAATCACAAAGTTTAGGTAAGATCTGAGAATCCAGAACCTGAGTTTCTAGCCTGAAAGGGCTCACTGGGGACCCTGTGTGTGGAAGGAAAAAGAAGCCTAGGAATTGTAAATAATTGTAAAATTTGAGAACTCCCAATGATGGAGTGAATATCCTTCTAGGGAGAGGGTAGCTTTGGAGAAATAGGAGTTGCCATGGAATTGGCTAGTTCGAAATTATTCTCGATGGCATAAGTGAGCGACTCACCACCAAGAGTTGTGTACCACGTAAGTGCCACTCGAGCGTGAGAGATGGAGATGGTATTTTAATGTTGCAAAGACTTATCAATTTTCTTTCCACTCACTTTTTCTTAGGAAACTACTACAGTGTTCCCTTTAGAGATAATAGTTATTTAATCCAAGAAAAACTTGGAAAAGTGGCCCTGGCTCAGGAAAGCCGCATGAGCCATTCCCGGGAGGAGAGCAGAGTGTCAGGGCAGGCCTGGAGACGAGATAGAGCATCTCACCCAAAACAAATTAAGTAACTACAGAGGAGGTCAAGGCAAAGGTGGTCTTTCCCTGTGACAGTATCGGTAGCGTGGGTGGCCTGGGGTCGACGGGTGATGCTCACAATGATGTGCCTTGTGGTAGTCAAGTAAGATGAACAGCTGACCTGAAATCTCAGAGACTCAGCACATTTGAAGTTATTGCTCATCCAGATTCCTCTGCGGCTCTCTGGGGAAGCTCCCCTCAAAGTGGCGACATCATCTTCTCCACTTCAATATGGTGCTTCCAAGGAGCGCCATCCACCTTGACGGAGGACCGAAGAGCTGGAAAGACATGGAGAGGCTTGCAAGGGCTTTTTACCTCCTTAGACCAGAAATAACACGTCAGTTCATTGACCAGAAATTGTGCCAAGGCCCCAATTACCCACAGGGCAGTGAGTTGTTTAAATTTTGTATGCCCATGATGGGATGGGTGGTGTTGCTCGTCCCTACACTTTTGTCACTATTGGAGTTTTAGCAACATGCGTATGCCGTTTTGATTAGAATAACAATTAAATACACTTTTAACAAGAACAAGTTCGTAGATGACAGATCCATGATAGATCATTATAAGAAATTTATAGTAATTGAGAGAAGATAGCACATCACAATCATGCCATCCCCAGTTCCACCCGCCACGTCACCACGTGGTCTGCAGGGCCCGGGGAGCAAGCACCACCTGAGCACAGTTTGTCAACACTGATCCCCGTACACGGGTAGGACTGCTTGGCAGATGGAAAAACATATTTAGTGATCATGTGTCTTACAGGGTAAGAAAGGGGACATGAAACAAAATAAGTGAGCAGACCCCTTTCTTTCACTATCATGTTCCAAAACATTGGTGACGACAGTCATGCCTACTCATGGTTCACCCTACAGATGGCATGACCACCGCTCCACTGGGATGAAGACACCCCGCCCCGTCACACCAGGCAACCTCCGATCTGTGGGGATCAAGGCCCTAAGATCTCCACACTCGCTTTTTCGAAAGATGGTGAATCATATCCTCCGCCCCCTGCGAGCCTCCCCTAACATCCCTGGTGATAGGTCTCTATTCACCCTGGATTTCTTATCTGTGAAGTTCATTGACATTTTGGCGGCAGGGTGCAGCATCGGTCTGCCTTGTCTCTTGCACTTACTCAAATCTTTTTGTTTTTTTCCTCACTGTATTGTGCGGACTTACTTGTGGGCTCAGTATTTGCAGCCCTGCCTCGTGAGCTCCTCGGGGCAGGGAGTGTGCACCCTCCCTCCCCTGCACACCACTCTCCCGCTCCTCTGCAGCCTGTCTCCCTCCCAGCACAACTCTTGTGCCAGTAAGAGATGCCCAAATCATTGTTTTGGGGACAAAGACGCGTGGTCCGTGAGCATGTGGACAGCGGCGTTCCAGCAGGTGGGTTCTGGAGTCCCTCACTCCTCGCACTTGTGCTCCTGCAAACAGTTCCTGCAGGAGGCGACGCCGGACTGGGAGCTCCCACTGGTCCTAAGGGTCTGGGGGCCCCCGACGGCTTTGTTCAGCTGTGTTACCACTGTTGCTCCTTGCTTTTCTCTGTTTAGCAAAGACAGGTCTGGGTATAATATGTTTAAGTACCTCGACTTTGAGCAATATTGGTCGAGTGGGGCTTTCTTTCTGGGATGTTAGCTGTTGGATGCTGAGTCGTAAAAGGCACATATGCTAGGCACGCGAAGGGTGGCTGCAGCCTTGGAGGCGTTCCACAAACTATTCTGAAAGTCTTGCTCTAGCGGAGGATGGTGAGGAAAGAGAGGAAGAGGATGAGGATGTGGGGAGGAAAGGAGGAGATGGGACCGAAGTGAAGGAAGGAGATGGGAGGTGAGCCCTGGGTTTCTTGGAGGCCGTGATTGCAGACAGCTTCATGCTCCCCATACGGACTGCAGCACAGAAGAGAAGGTGCACTGTGGGGAGAGAAAGACTTGGATTTGGTGGGGGCAGGGCCCTATTCTACAGTTTTTGGGCCGAAAACTATCCAGTGTCTCTGTGTCCATCTCAGTGACTTTCCATGGTTTGGTGGCTTCAATGTCATGGTGACGATAGTTCATCATGATGTTGGGAGTGGCTCCCAAAGATGGCTTGAGAGGGCTTATGAGAAGTAACTGCTTAGGGTCATTAGAGATGACCTCGTGGCATGTCAGGGCAGGAAGACGTGGAGGAAACACTGTGTGGGAGCAGTGGGCAGGGTTTGAGGACTTCCATAGTGTGGGTGGATTTGGGGCCAATGGCAGGCATTGGGGATAGTAGGTGGCTAGGTGGCTAGAAGTCATCCAAGATCACACCCGGAGTGGCTATAGGAGCATTCCCTTGCACCTCCTGCTCAAATCTGGGAGTCACACAACACTAGCAAATGTCAACATTTTATTGTGGAAAAAATTAAATATAAATAAGTAGAATTTTAGATGGCTTTCCTGCATACTTAGCACGCTGCTCTGACGACTACAAGGCCCGGCCATTCCTAAGTCGTTCCTGCAAACACCACTCCCTGCCCCTGATTGCTAATTGCCCGTTTTGCTGCTTTATGTATTTATTTGTTTTAGAAAGTTGGGTAAAGGGGATCCCTGGGTGGCTCAGCAGTTTGGCACCTGCCTTCAGCCCAGCACGTGATCCTGGAGACCCGGGATCAAGTTCCACATCAGGATCCCTGCATGGAGCCTGCTTCTCCCTCTGCCTGTGTCTCTGTCTCTCTCTCTCTCTCTCTCTCTCTCTCTCTCTGTTTCTCATGAATAAATAAATAAAATCTTTAAAAAAAAAAGAAAGAAAATTGGGTAAAATTGACATACACAGAAACGCAGATCAAATGCACACGCGGTGTCTGCTGTTGGCCCCCAGGGTGCGGTCTGCCTGAGGACATGATGACCCTGGGGCTCACCCTGCCTGTTGGAAGCCCCCCAGCTCTCCAGCTACTCTGCCCACAGTCAAGTCTATGTTCTGGCAGCTCCACCGGCCACACCGGTTGTCCTGAGCTGCAGGTGGATTGGAAGATACACTCAGGAAGTACCTGGGAACTCACACGTCTCACCACTTATAGTCTCTGCCTTTCGGGGCTGGACCTCCTTCAGGTTTCTTTCTGCTTCTGCTTTCCTATGTCTTCAAATAAAACAGAAAAAAAAAAGTTTGAGTGCATATGATATTTACTACCTGCGGAAGTTTGGTCTGACCCTTTGCTATTTCTGGAGGTTGAAGCCCACCTCATAAATGTTTGAAATTGTAAATATTTAATTTGGAATTTTTGTTTTACCAGCTTTAAAGTTCCCAAGCTCACTTGTGTTTTGCGTTGACCCAAGTGCACAGCAGACTCCACGTGCCGATTTCTGGAGACTCAGTTGCTGAGTGAACTGTATTTGGTTTGCTATAACCAATGATCACAAGCATAGTGGCTTAACACATGTGAGTGTATTAGCAGAAGTGCAGCAGGGGGCTCACTGGATTAAAACGGAGGCGTCTGTGGGGCAGGTTCCTCCTGAGGACCTAGAGAGAGCCTGTTTCCTGGTCCCTCCTGCTTTGAGAGGCTCAGGGTCCCTTCCTCTTCTGAGGCCAGCGCCCACAGATGCAGAACTCACACTTCCTCTTCTGCCGTCACCCAGCTTCAAGGACCCTTGTGACTATGCTGGCCCCCTGGGCCACCCAGAGTGATGTCCCTGTGTTAAATCCAGGGGCTCAGCAGTCCTAACTCCATGTGTGTGTGTTCACTCTTCCTTGCCACGTACCCTCATGCATCCCCGGGGGTGAGGACGTGGACATCTTGGGGAGGTCATTGTTCTGTCTACCACGGGAACAAATGTTCTTCAGATTGTTCCAACCCTGTAACTTCCCCAGACACTGCTGTTTTCCAGACACTGCTCTCCGTGTTCACAACCCAGACCAGCCCTGGCCCCGTGAGCTCACGGGTTGCATCTCTGGCATGCCCCGTTGGTGTGTGCACCCGTGTCCCCTGTATGCCCCGAGTCACGCTCACAGGTGGCACTCAGCACTCACATGGTACCCCGTGAGCGCTGCCATTGGGGACAGAGCTTATGAGGCTCCTCGTCAGGTTTAGCTTTCTGCCTACAGCCGATTGCCTGCTGGTTGTTGCCTCACATTTCCTTGGGGGGGTTCTCGGTACAATTTACATTTAACAGCCAACCTGATACTGCAGAGAAATTCAGTCTTGTCATCTGCATACCTCATGTATTTAAATAAATCAATAAATATAAAACAAGATCCGTACTAGCTGAGGTTCTCTAGAGAAACAGAACCAAAAGGATGTAGAGAAAGATGGATGGGTGGCTCCTGTCATCACGGAGGCCGAGAAGTCCCACCATTCGCTGTCTGTGAGTGGGAGGCTCTGGGATGCTGGTAGTGTCATTCTGGTCCAAACTCCAACGTCTGAGGACTGGGGGGCCCAAGGTGGAAGGCCTAGGCCTCACCTGAAGGCCCGAGGACCAGGGACGAGGATGGCAAGTGGCAGAAGATGAATGTCCCAGCTGAGGCCGAGAGCCAACCTCCCTTTCTCTGCCCTTTTGTTCCATTCAGGTGCTCTGTGTTGGTGGATGCCACTCTGACACAGAAGTGTGCACCTGGGGGTCTTCTACATACGCATGTGTTAAGGCACACAGGTGCACATGTACATTATGTGGAATGTACATATACTGCTCTCACGAATCCTGAAGATCCTTTCAGGAACATGCTCACAGACAAATTAGGACTAATTTTAAATTAATTTTTTCACTTAATTGTGATTGAATTAATTACTATGGCAAAGGGCCACGTTAAATGATTGTATTTGAAGACCCTTCAAAAGGGAATTCAGAGGAATGTATTCTCCAAGAAGAAAATCTGTCTAGCCCACGCAGCCTCTTCTCTGTTGGGAGAGCCGACCCCTCCGCATGGCAGGTCACCCCTATTAACCTCCGAGTGTTGCATAGCAACCGTGGCTCACCCAGGGAGATTTCCCAAGCACCAGGTGCTGGTGTGGATGTTCATGTGGGCACATTCTCCCCTAGTCTGTACCATTTTACAGACCAAGGATGGAGAACAAGGTGGATAGATTCGATTATTAGTGACTTAATTAGGAACTTGGTCTTAAGGAAGTATCCTAGCCTCTGGCTAATGTCCAGTTGTTGGATCATGTGAGGATGTTCATTATTATTACTATTAGCATCTTGGGGATCCAGTGTCATTTCTCGATTGCTTATTATAAGAAAAGTTGATTTTGCACTTGGGGACCTTAATAAATTGTATGGAAGTCAAGTTCCTATCCAGTGGCTCATTCTGAATACTCAGAAACCTCACTAATTGAGGGAAACACTTCTCTAAAAAGAACTGTCCAGGGATCTCTGGGTGACTCAGTGGTTTAGTGCCTGTCTTCAGCCCAGGGCATGATCCTGGAGTCCTGGAATCGAGTTCCGCATCAGGCTCCCTGCAGGGAGCTTGCTTCTCTCTCTGCCTGTGTCTCTGCCTCTCTCTCTCTCTCTCTCTCTCTCTGCGTGTGTGTCTCTCATGAATAAATAAATAAAATCTTAAAAAAAAAAAGAACCGTCCATAACGCTAACCTTAGCATCCATTGTTGACTTGTGTGGTTTATTTTATTTTATTTTATTTTATTTTATTTTTTAATAAATTAATTTTTATTGGTGTTTAATTTACCAACATACAGAATAACACCCAGTGCTCATCCCATCAAGTGTCCCCTCAGTGCCCGTCACCCATTCACCCCCACCCCCCGCCCTCCTCCCCTTCCACCACCCCTAGTTCGTTTCCCAGAGTTAGGAGTCTTTATGTTCTGTCTCCCTTTCTGATATTTCCCACACATTTCTTCTCCTTTCCCTTATATTCCCTTTCACTATTATTCATATTCCCCAAATGAATGAGAACATACACTGTTTGTCCTTCTCCGATTGACTTACTTCACTCAGCATAATACCCTCCAGTTCCATCCACGTTGAAGCAAATGGTGGGTATTTGTCATTTCTAATGGCTGAGGAATATTCCATTGTATACATAAACCACATCTTCTTTATCCATTCATCTTTCGATGGACACCGAGGCTCCCTCCACAGTTTGGCTATTGTGGACACTGCTGCTAGAAACATCGGGGTGCAGGTGTCCCGGCGTTTCATTGCATCTGAATCTTCGGGGTAAATCCCGAACAGTGCAATTGCTGGGTCGTAGGGCAGGTCTATTTTTAATTCTTTGAGGAACCTCCACACGGTTTTCCAGAGTGGCTGCACCAGTTCACATTCCCACCAACAGTGTAAGAGTGTTCCCTTTTCTCCGCATCCTCTCCAACATTTGTTGTTTCCTGCCTTGTTAATTTTCCCCATTCTCACTGGTGTGAGGTGGTATCTCATTGTGGTTTTGATTTGTATTTCCCTGATGGCAAGTGATGCAGAACATTTTCTCATGTGCATGTTGGCCATGTCTATGTCTTCCTCTGTGAGATTTCTCTTCATGTCTTTTGCCCATTTCATGATTGGATTGTTTGTTTCTTTGGTGTTGAGTTTAATAAGTTCTTTATAGATTTTGGAAACTAGCCCTTTATCTGATATGTTATTTGCAAATATCTTCTCCCATTCTGTAGGTTGTCTTTGAGTTTTGTTGACTGTATCCTTTGCTGTGGGGAATTTTAAAAAAGAAAACCATATCTGGGGGCATCACAATGCCAGATTTCAGGTTGTACTACAAAGCTGTGGTCATCAAGACAGTGTGGTACTGGCACAAAAACAGACACATAGATCAATGGAGGGGGAATAGAGAACCCAGAAGTGGACCCTGAACTTTATGGTCAACTAATATTCGATAAAGGAGGAAAGACGATCCACTGGAAGAAAGACAGTCTCTTCAATAAACGGTGCTGGGAAAATTGGACATCCACATGCAGAAGAATGAAACTAGACCACTCTCTTGCACCATACACAAAGATAAACTCAAAATGGATGAAAGATCTAAATGTGAGACAAGATTCCATCAAAATCCCAGAGGAGAACACAGGCAACACCCTTTTTGAACTTGGCCACAGTAACTTCTTGCAAGATACATCCATGAAAGCAAAAGAAACAAAAGCAAAAATGAACTATTGAGACTTCATCAAGATAAGAAGCTTTTGCACAGCAAAGGATACAGTCGACTTGTGTGGTTTAGAGATGCACACGTGGGGGAGACCGGAAGCAGCTATTATTAGTTACTTCTGATTTATTCTGGCAAATGAGCTTTAAAAGGTGGTTTGACCAAATGGGCAGGTATCAACAGGGAAGAGTATAGAGAAAAGGTGAGCGCTTGGCCGTGCCCTGTTCCACTTTTCCCTCCCACCGAGGCTCCCAGGGCAAAGGTCTCTGCTATTTTCACCTGCGCCTTTAACCCTGACTCAACACTACTTCAGCTCATTACTGGGACTCACTTTAATGTTCTCACAACTGACCCGCCTCTCTCCCATTTTGATTTTTTTTTCAATAAAGGAAAGGCGTAAAGAGATTCCTCTAATGGCTCTGATTTGCTAATAATGGGTTTTGTGCAAACCAGCAACTGGTCCTGCAAAGGCAGTGACCTCGTTTGCTCTGAGCTCAGGCTCTGCTCGCTACTTGAGCTCACTTTGCCGGGAGAGGTAATTACAGGGAAAATCAAATCTATGGACTGTGTCTCATTGCCTTTTACCTGCACAAAGCAGGAGGGAACTGGCTCCTGTGTGCTCACCCCTTGTTTAGAAGATTCATGTTTATCTAATGGGAAGTCAATATTATTGTCCAGGAAAGAGTCAGGGTGTTGCTAACGACTCATCGGGGACAGCTCCTTCCTGGCTCTGAGGCCATGCTCCGGTGGCTCAGAAAGCACTTAGTGGCTCTCAGATGCCATCCCCTCATACGTCAGCAGGCAATCCATCACTCATCCCACCCTCGCATGACCCACGGCAACACGTTTCTCACTGTCCTCACAGTGGATTGAGCTGCAATGCTGCCCAGAAGGGACTCAGTGACCTGACACCTCCTGCCAGCGGGGGTACTGGGTCTCGACCTTGCCGTCTGTCCAAATATAGAGCTGAATGCCACAGGAAGATGGGGGTCGGTGTGTGTTGCAGAGAAGCACACATCTTAGCATACTACAGCACTCGTTCCAAGACCCCAGATGCGTAATGCAGTACAATTCATATCTTATACTGAGGCCATACCACGGACTGTAACATAGTCCATAATAGCATCAGGCTCCTAGCTCAGGTCCTGATCTCAGGGTCATGAGATGGAGCCTGCGTCGGGCTCCACAATCAGTGTGGAGCCGGCTCCATCCCCTCGCTCACACACATGTTCTTTCTCAATAAATAAATCTCTAAAATATCATAATAATGTAATATAATCCATATTCTAGACTGAGGCAAATAAAGGGTAAAGGACTTGGTCACAATTATCTATCTGTCTATCATCTATCTACTATCTATCTATCATCTATCTTTCTATCATCTATCATCTATCTATCTATCCATCATCATCATCATCATCATCAATCTATCATCTATCTACCCATCTATCATATTCGTCAGGGTTCCTAGAGAAACAGAACCGACCAAACACATATTGGCCCAGTTAGCAATAATGTCATGGATGTCTATTAGAGAAAGGGAGAGATTTATGACAAACAATCCATTTATATGCTGTTGGAGGCTGACAAGTCTCAACATGTGCAGGGTGAGTCTGTGAGCTCCTGCTCAGGAGAGCAGGTGGTGTCACTCCTGCTGGAAGGCTGGCAAGCTCGAGACCCAAGAGGAGTGAATGTTTCAGCTTGGGATCAAAGGCAGGAGAAAAGCCACTGTCCCAGTTCAAAGGAGAATTCTCTCCTGCCTTGTGGTCTGTTTATTCCTTCAACTGATCAGACTAGGCCCACCTGCACTGGAAGGGGAGTGGGCTTCTGTTTCACCAAGTCCACTAGTGACCAGTAGACACACTCAGAGGAATGTCTGACCAAATACACATACACCCAACAGACCAGTCAAGTCAACACACAGGCCCAGCATGGACTGTTTCCCCACCTTGGCTGTCACCCCGTGTCCCCAAGCCTCAGGAAGCACATCCTTCTTCTCTCTCAAGGTCACTATTGGGGCAGAATGGAACAGCACATGGGATGGGCTGCAAAGCCCACATTTCCCAAACCCTAGAGGGCTCCCCTTTCTCTCCGCATCACCCCCCACCCCATCACCCAGCCCTCCTTATCTCACCTCCTCTCACCACATATCAAGTACCTGCTGCTGTCCTATGGGTCCCATGGCCCTGTAGATCCATTTTATGGAATCAGGGGCTGCATTTTATAGCAAGGAGACCGTTGTGTCCTGAGGCTTCCCATGGCTTCTCTGGACGGTGAATTAATGTCGCTCCCTCCTGAGGGATCCAGTTACCTGATATTTCTCCCTCTTGTTTGCTTCTTACACCCCTTTGGGAGACATCAGGCCTCTTGATGTCATGTTCCCTGGAGTGAGGACCTTGTCTAAGTGGTGCCAGGATAGATGCTTCCTGGGAAGGATGCTGGGGTTGAAGGGAAGAGTTGGGGGAATGGCACCTGCTCACACCTGCACCATCCTCACCACACACCAGAGCAGGTTGGAGGGTGGGGATGGCTGCCGGTGGTGGAGAACCCATGGCGTGTTGGGGCCACCATAACCAGAAGCCTGGAAAAGGCATTTTTGGACTGAGGGGCCATCTTACAAATAGGAGCCACAGCCCATTTGCTGACACAAGACACCTGTCAGGAAAGATGATGGGTGGGCAGATCATAAAGGGTGTTCATGAAGGGACAGGAAAGTTTCTCTTTTTCCAAACAATGACAAGGTAGGAGCTGCACATAGGGAGACCCCCAGAAGAAGCCAGAGAGAGAGGATCGTAGGTGCACAGAATAGTGGAAAAGAGGATTCAAGGGGATTTTAAGAAGCAAAAAGAGTGAAATGGTAAACAGGATGTACTCTCGGGGAGAAAAGAGAGGCGTGGACACAGCATTGGCCTGGGGCTCAGCTGTGCTGTCCGTGTGGGAGCCCGCCCCTCGGGAGCCACCCAGCACATGCCCACTACGGTGATGCATGCTTAGTCCCCTGCCCACCCTCCCCCGAGCCTATCTGCACATTTGCATTAATCATACACGCATGGCACCTCCTGTTTAATCACTTGGCAATTATCTGGTTTACCTCTTCTGTTTTCATCTCTGAAACAAGATTTGCCTCATCAGATCTTAAAATTGCATTTGACATGGTAACCAATAGTTGAATTATTTGTTCCCTACAAATGTCATTATTTACCATGTAATTTCCAGGAAGACACAGCTTCCCAGTGTTCATATAGGATTTACTGCGCAATTATCTCCACCCTCCAGCAAGGGCCGAGGGGAGAAGCCCAGTGGTCCTGTCAGGGATGGAGGGCGCACTGGGGGGTGGTGGGGTGGCTTCCTGAGGGTGACCACAGCTTTTGGAGGAGCATCAAGGACCCCGCTTAATTAAGTCTCTTCATCCAGAACATAAAGTAATGAGAAAGTCGGTTGTGGCAAATAACGAGAAGAGAGAAGGTAGGAAACGACGCAGGTGTGGCCGTGTGTGCGCGGTTCTCCTCCAGCTCAGAGGCCAGAGGAGGTTGGGTCCTTACCTGGGTGGGGGAAGGGGGAGCGCATCCCTACCCTCTGCGGGCCCACCAGGGAGGGGGCTGGCCCATGGAGGGGGTGTCGCGGGGTCGGAGGAACAAGCCTGCAGCGACCAACCGTCATTGGAAGTCCTGTACACACCACCCCCCCCCCGGCCCCCTGGGGCTGTACCTCGCCCATGATGGCCATCTGTGTGGTTCTTCCCTGTGGGATGACCCCCGGGCTTTTCTCTGACCCTCAAGGACGGGATCCCGGGGGCGCGGCCGTACCTGCGCACACGTGCACCTGCACATCCCCAGGAGGCCGCCTGACGCCGCAGCTCAGCCCTCGGTCACCTGGCGGTGCGACTGGCTGCACCATCGCCTACTTCCCTAGACGCGACTCCCTGAGCTTCCTCTCGTTGCTTTCACAGCGACGGTAATGGTGCTGCTCTGTGGGCCGGAGAGGATTCGCGATAAAGCGTTGATTGCCGCGGCTGCCGCTTGACACCTGTTGGAGAATTCTTCCGCGGGCAGTATTTTCAGGGCTCTCCCGAGGTTCATGGCGAGTTCGGGAGGGGCAGAGAGTGGGCCCCACTGCTGTGTACCTGCATGTGGTATTCCTTCCAGCCCGGCCCAGGCACAGCTGGCAAACCTCTGGCGGACTAAGGGGGTTTCCATTGCAATCCAAACATGCTTATGGCGCCCTAGTGTAGCCCTGATCCCTGAGGCGCGCCGGTGTTTGCTTTGGTCCAAGGATACGCCCAGCTGACCTCCAGTTTCCCCTCCACCCGCACTTCAGCGCCTCCTACACCCGTTATCTAGCCACTCATTCTGGAAACACAGCTGTGCTGCTGCTATTCTGTGTCACCGGCCGCTGAGGGACACTCGGGGACTCACCTCTTAGGTTGGAGTTGTCACAGACACCTGGGTTGGCTCACCCCACATGCATTCCCATCCCGCCTTCCTGAGTTTTCTACACCTTGGAGGTCAGGTGATGAATCCAGTGCTGCCCTTGCATCAGGGACTGCCTGCCACCCGCGGCAGGCCGCCAGTGAGGGCAGCCTCGGGAGGAACCTGGGGATGGTCTTGGCTTCCTTTACTCAAAGGTCACACCTTGTGATGATCCTATCCCCCTCCCTCCAGCTGGTCAGGGGATATGGTGCCCGGGGTATGGCCGTCATCTTGACAACACCAAGCGTCAGTGATGACTAGAAGCACCTTAACACCCCAGGGATGGCAGATGGACACGATGACATGAGGCCAGGTCCCAGTTGGTGTCACTGAAGACACGCACCAAACTCCCTCTCCTGCACGGGGTGGCACAGCCAGCAGGGAGGTCACCTAGACAAACCTCACAGCACATCTCTGAGATTTTATTCCTTCTGCTCCTTCCAACATCCCATCTGTGTCCATCAGGATCCACAGCATCTTGAAGATGGAGCTCCCATGCCACTCTTCTCACCGCTGCTCAGGTCTTGCTGACAACCATGCTTCAGTCGCTTTGGAACTTGATGATACCATGTTGCAACCTCCTTTAAGGGCTCTGTGGTAACTGTCCCTAGATGTAGGGATCTTGAGGCTCCAGGGTCAAGTCACCATGTGTAGACACGTCCTGCTCTGTCTCAGGTCTATCTGGCCCACCGTCTTCCAGCTCTAGAATCATCCATCCCTCCTCCCTGCCTGCAGCCTCCCTGGGGTGAAGATGAGACCTCTCAAACCCAACATTTCTTCCACCGACTTTCTGACCTCCTTACTCAGGCTCCCTTCACTTGCTTGTCTTCCTGTTTCTTTGGCAGCACCGTGTTTGACTCCTGAACTTGCCACAGAATCTTCTGGGCTGTACCTGGAACAGGTGTCAGAGCCCATGTGCCTCTGGCCTCATCCATGGCAGGTTCTTGCTCTTGTGGGAACTGCCCTCCTGTCTCACCTGAGTCAGGGTGCTCTTGTGTCAAATCATTCCCCAGGGTCCCCATCATGCGGAGCACAGGGCCCCGCAGGGGTCCCAGCCCCTCTGGCCGCCCTGTCTGCCCCCCAGAGGGGCTCCCATGCTGGAGCTCATGCAGCAGCTGATGAAAGGCTCTTTTCTGATTCTCTTGGGTCCCCAGCTCAGCTCCCCAGCAGCCCTACCTTCCCAGGCAGCTGACTGAGAACCTCAGGGCAGCCCTGGGCTCTGGGTCTCCATCCCGGGCAGTGCTTTTCTCACAGAAGTGATCACCTCCTAGGTACCATGAGTTTTCTCTTCTGGTCTTTCCTGCCAAGGGTAAAGCTCCTTGTGGGTGTGTCTCCTTGGGTTTCTGTGTGCTGACTGCTGCCTTCTGGAGCCCGGAGCAGCACCAGGCCCATTGTCTGTACAATGGGTAGATGGAAAGAAAAGTAAGTTCATTTTTTTTTTTATTATTAAGATCGATTTATTTTAGAGAGAGAGCAGGGGCAGGAGCAGAGGGAGAAGCAGACTCCCCGCTGAGTATGCAGCCCAACATGGGGCTCAATCCCAGGATCATGACCTGAGCTGAAATCAAGAGTCAGACACTCAAGCCACCAGATGCCCCAAGAAAAATAAATTCAAAAATGAAAAGAGAATCAATCATCCCATAAACCAGGGACACCTAGGTGGCTCAGCGGTTGAGGATCTGCCTTCAGCTCATTTCGTGACCCCGGGATCCTGGGATCGAGTCCCACATTGGGCTTCCTGCATGGAGCCTGTTTCTCCCTCTGCCTGTGTCTCTGCCTCTCTCTATGTCTCTCATAAATAAATAAATAAAATCTTTAAAAAATAATCCCATAAACCAAAGTTAACTGGTTTTGGGCAAGGATAAACTAGAAACTGTACCTCGTCCCCAAGGAAATGACAGTGCTGGTCACCTGGCCATCCTCACATGCAAGTACCCACACCAGTCCTGCCCTTGACTTACCATGTGCCAGCCTACCTAAGCTTGGGTGAGAGATTCTCTAGGTGCTTCTTGTTTAACGGGGTTTACTAAAAAATTACTAATAATGTGATGGAAGAATGAAAGAGAAAAATCCTGAGGGCCACACTGTCTTTTTCGCTGTATTTATTCAGAAAACCACCATGGGACCATGCCATTTTCATCTGCGCTCTCTCTGTACCTGCACGTTTCCGGGCAGAAGGACGTAGATGACAAAATGACCCCTTATCAACAGGATCATCGAGACGCACCTTCAGCCCAGTAGAAATACTTATATATATTTCTTTTTTAAAAAAAAACCTCAATGATTAAAAGCCTAAAGCAGCAGAGAAAACATCAGGCCAATTTCTGTGTGTGCACGTGGACGTTACCTTTAGGAAACGCTTGCCTTGTTCCAGTGGTGGCCATAACTGTTCAACTCCTTTGATTGTTAACAGTGTCACATTTGGGAAGACCAGGTCTTCAAACACATTCTGTGTGGTGAGCAAACACAGAAAGCACCTAGAGAGCATATAACACAAACCATTTCCAAATGGGGTCCAGGAATTAGAGTGACAGAAGGAATGAGTCCCAGATTTGAAGAGCAAACACGAAACGTGGCGTGCACATGGTTGGCCAACTCGATTAGATTAAATGTCATATTTTTATGCACAGTTTAAATATTGAGCTTCAGCTCCATTTTTTTTTGATTAAAGTTGTTTGCTTGGCTGTGATGATTAAATATGGGTTAATAAATAGAACCTTTGTTTAATCTATTGTAGCCAAATTTCTCTCTCCTTCTGTGTTATAGAAATAGCGGCTGAAGGTACATCTGTGCATTGGGACTACGCGTCCATAATTTTGTAAACTCGAGGTGAGGAAATGCCGTTGTGTGCAGCGCCGTGTACATCACAAGCAGCAGGCATGATCTCAATTTCTCAATAATGATGGAATCACAAGAAAGTATAAAATATTTTGAAGAGACTGAACGTGATGATTGACTATGTTCATGCTATGTTAGGTGAGGGCATTAGCTTTATAAAAATTACACAATTTTAATTTTGTAAGATCATCCATCCAATCTAAGCCAAGAGTGAGAATGAATGGCTTTGGTGGCAAAATGTCAAAAATGAAGTTGTCCTTTCCTGGCTCTGTAATGAGTGACTTTTATTTTGTATTTGGTGACTTCATTTTTTTTAATAATAATAAAATCAATGGTATAATTTTTTAAATTAGAAAAGCAAGTCTCCATAAAGGCATTTGCATATGGGGAGGGAAGTAACAGTGTTATTAAGAAAATCCTAATTCAGATTGCTGCTTCTCTCATTGACTCTATTTCTTGTCTGTGATCATCTCATCATTGTGATGTGTAGAAGTATTCCCAAGGCTTTAAAAAAAATGTATTTGTTGGGGCAACTGGGTGATTCAGTGATTGAGTGTCTGACTCTGGCCCAGGGCGTGATCCAGGGGTCCTGGTATCGAGTCCTGCATCAGGATCCCCACAGGGAGCCTGCTTCTCCCTCTGCCTGTGTCTCTACTTCTCTCTATGTGTCTCTCATGAATAAATAAATAAGATCTTTTTAAAAAAATGTATTTGTCTGTAATGGTTGCCAGGGAGAGGGCATCATGCCCTATCATGGTGGCTCAGCTGCGGAGCTGTCACCCAAGGCCGCCACCATGAAGTCACAGCTCAGTGGCAAGAGGCTTGTCGCCCACACTCTGCAGGATGGGAAACACAGAAGGCCTGGCCTCCTGTGTACTTTCATGCCCAGGGTGGAAAGCTTGGTCCACCTGCAGGGGCCCAGGGGGTCGGCAGGTTGTTGCTGAGGAGGGCCTCAGAGCCAGGGATGGCCCATAAAGCAGAAACCTTCAACCTGGGGGGAGTTCCAGCTGCGTTTCCACCCAGTCCTAAAGAGAACACCCTTCCCGAGCCCACCTACACGTTGTAAACCAGCCTGGGTGACTCTCTCTCTACAAATGAGCTACATTTTCAGAAGTGACAATCCCTTGCCACACCTTGGAGGGGTAACCTTTTTTCTCATCCTCCCGGGGTTCTTTCCTTTCTTCTCATTCCCTTTCCTTTCTTTCCTTCTTCCTCCTTCTATCTTCCTTGCCACATGTTCTATTTGCTACTTTCCCCTCTGGATTTTCATCTTTTTTCTTTTGTCCTACTGCCTTGTCCTTATTTGTTTGGTGTGATGGTTTTGTGAAATATTTCTTTTAGCAATCTAGATTACATGGAGAGAGAGGGGCAGGGTAGACACAGATGACAAAACATCTGCTTCTTTTTACAGAGTTCCTCTTGAAGAATTAAAGGTCGTTTGTACACCGAATGTATAGGAGTATGATTATTTCTAAAGACAAATTCTTGAAATTTGATAATGGATACATTTCATCTATGTATTGTTTATAGGAACAAATAAGAGGTGAGCTTGCTTATATTCCACAATTAATCCTTGTGATACATTCAAAATCAGTACTTGGACTAAAATTGCCATCATTCTTATCCCGTAGCGTCTTATTTTGGAGCACTTAGAAGCTCTCACATGATAACTTTATAGCTTGATATACTTAGAGCAGTCCCTGAAATATTATTTGTTTTCTTATCACATGTTCATTGCATTTTAAAAATCACTATGACTTATGAACCTCGAGTAAAGAAGTAAGTTTTCGTTTTTAAAAATAAACAATTAGGATGTGGACTTGCAATAATTGCACTGGATTAATGGAGCAAAAAAATTTGTCTTATTCTTTTTGGGGTTGAATGAAGAGAAAGAAATAGAATCCTAATCAGTTAATCATTTTTATAAAACTTCTAAATGCCTTAAAATGAAGTTAAAAGCATAAGAAATTGGCAATTCAAAAATAATTGCCGATATAAATAGCATATACTTTTCTTTAGATTGAAGGAAGGAAATTAACATTACTTGAAGTTGCTTTTGGCTCTAAAATAAGAATTACCTGGACGTACAAAAAGAAAAATTAAAGATTACATTTGTAACTTTTATCTATCAGTAAAAATGATTGCTTTCTTATTTGTTGTCAGCAAGAATAGCCCAAGTGCTTAGATGCCTAATGCTTATTAAAATTCAATTCTGAGAAAAACAAATATAATGGACATTGAAAAGAAAATAATAAGAAATCACAAGTAATTCAATCATAGGGTTTCAAAGATTGATTATTTTTTTGCAATTTCTTTCTTTTTGTTTATTGTTTCAGGCTGCTTCTAAGATGGCTCCAATGATCCTGCTTTCTGGAATTTGTTCCCTCTGTCATTCCCTGGAGTGTGATGTGGACCAACTGCCTTGCTCCTGTTGAGAGGATAACATCCAGAGTGACCGGACATGGCTTTGAGACCGAGTCTGTCCTACTCCAGACAGACTGTCTTGCCCTTTCCTGCCCTGATGAAGCATGGTGCCATTTCACCATACCACCCAGACATTGAACTCCTTGGGATTTACCCAAAGGTGCTGAAAACCCATGTCTACACAAAAACCTGCACTTGGATGTTTATGGCAGCCCAATCAATAATCGTCAAAATCTGGAAACAACCAAGGTGTCCTTCAGACGGTGATGGATAAATAAGCTGTGGTCCAGCCAGATAATGGAATATTACCCAGTGATGGGAAGAAATGAGCTATTGTGCCATGGGAACACATGGAAGAGCTTGAGATACATATGGCTAAGTGAAAGAAGCCAATCTGAGAAGTCTACATGCTGTGTGACCCCAGCTCCATGACATGCTGGAGAAAACAAAACTATGGAGACAAGAAAAGATAAGGGTTGTAAAGGGTTGGGAAGGGAGGGGTGGATGGAGGAGCACAGGACGTTTTTAGGGCAGTGAAGCTACCCTGTGTGATACCACATGGTGGACACATGTCACGATGCATCTGTCCAGACCCACAGAATGTACAACAGCAAGTGTGACCCTAATATAAAGCATCTGCCTTTGGCTTGGGTCATGATCTCAGGGTTCTGGGATTGAGTCCCACGTTGGGCTCCCTGCTCAGCGAGGAGTCTGCTTCTCCATCGCCTCCCTGTTCATGCTCTTTCTCACTATTTCTCTCTCAAATAAATAAATAAATAAAATCTTTAAAAAAATTTAAAAACAGCCTTAAAAATTAAAAAAAAAATATATTAAAAAGCCCTTTTCAGTTCTGAAAGAAAAAAAAGGCCAAGTTATGAGCTGGCCTGGGGAGCAGCCCACCTGGCAAATTACATAATAGTCTCGCATAAGGGAAGAGCGTGAGTCTTAGGAGACGACTCTACTATATGACTGTGTCACTGAACTTTAAAAACTAGTAATATAATTGTTAAAATCATGACATCCCTTGATAGAATAAGAATAGTAACATAAGCTACTTTTCACCTTGGAGGATTAGTCACAGCAGCTGACCAGTGATGTGTACCTATTACATATCACAATTAAATCTTCACTTTTAAATGTTGGCAGCTTCCAAAAATTAAAAAAAATATATATGTGTGTATATATATATAAAACACGGGAGAAAAGCTTAAACATCGACAAGTATTTATATTTCAGCAGGGTTTTTTTCTCTACAAGTTGAAAACAACCAGGTTTTTAAAAAGTATAACGTTTCAGAAAATTGCACAGAATGCTCTTGCTTTCACAGAGATAGTGTCAGCCTCAGTTTGAGGGGGGGAATGGGAAAAACTCTCCAAATGATAGTGTTTACACCTGAGATGAGAATGCTGGGCTTGTTTCTTGGAGCAGGGCAGGGTGAGAGGTGTTCGGGGAGGGAGGCAGAGGGAGCGACAGACAGACGGATGGGCGGACAGAGAGGAAGGCCATCTGGAGCCAAGCTGCAGGCAGGAAGGGGTGCCGATGGCTGTCCTCTGGCTTTGGCCAGACGACAGGTAGCTGGAAGCTTTCTGCTCCCCTGTTAGAAACAATCATCTCGTGACAAAATACCCTCCAGATTCTCGAGAGACTGTCTGGCAGGTGGCAGGTGTGTGTCCTGAACAGACGTGCGCCTGTGGAGCAGCAGTCGCTGGGCTTCCTGAGATGCCCGTCACCTTGCCTGTCTTCCCCTCCCTTTCCCCTCCCGTTTCCTTTTTTCCATCAGAACGGGTTATTTCAGAAAGCTAAAACCATGAAGTAATTTAATTACCTTTCACAGGCTTGGCCCTTGCCCATGGAATGTAAGTCTATGTATCAGCGAACAGGAGGCAAGCGTGACAGCAAGGGGCCTGTGCACTTAACGACATCCCCACGTGTTAGGAGTGAAGGGGGTGGGTCTCTCCATGGATTGAAGCAACCTCCCAACCAGAATGGCTATTTGCAACACTTGATTTTCCTTCCATCAACATATCCTTACAGATTCGATGACGTGCGTTACAAACAAAAGCATATGTGCAGATTTGTGTGCGTGCACACGTGTGTGCATGTGTGCATGGTCAAACCAGCACAGTCCCACACACCTAGAACATATCACACAGGGAAAGGTACCAGATACGGCTATCAGGGCTCCCGGTGGGGTGAGCACCACCCGGGGTTCTGTGTTTACCACTCTCTCTTCTTTCTTTCCCCCTTTTATTTATTTTTTTTCTTCTTTTTTTTTCTTTCCCCCTTTTAAATAATCCTGCCAAACATACATGTCTACATTATGAGTTCAACTGTATCTCCTCAAAACTCAAATGTTGCGCCCCTTCCCCAGGACCTCAGGATGTCAGTATTTGGAGATAAAGTCTGCGGAGAGGTCATTGAGTCCAAATTATGCTGCAAGGTGGGGCCCCACTCTTTAGGACTGGGGTCCTGATAAGAGCACACACACACACACGCACACACACACGTCTTTATGGTTTGGGTAAGCTGTTAGGGGCATGAGATGGAAGAGAAAACACAGAGAAGTAGGACAATAGTGAGCACATTTTCCATTGGGCACAACCACTCCATGGTGACATGAGTGCTCAACTAACCACTGGTCAGCCCAGGGAACCTTTCCAGGCAGCCATTCAGATTTCTCTCCCTGCACGAGTGACATAACAAATGTGATTTATAGACTTTAGGTCACTTGAAATACATGCGTCTATTAGAGAGCAATGGTGTTTTTAATAAAAAATTACATTAATTAGGGCGCCGGGATTGTTCAACCAATTAAATGTCTTGATTTTGGCTCAGGTCATGATCTCAGGGTCGTGGGATCAAGTCCTGCCATCGGGCTCCCAGCTCCAGAGGAGCAGGTATATATTTAATTTTTAATTGAAGAATGACTTCAACGGAGAATTTTCCTTCAGATGACATAAAGGTTATTAACTAGCTCATTTCACAACAGCCAGGCAGTAAAATTACATTCTCTGGGACTTCTTTCCTGCTCGTCTGTGGACTAGAACATTCTGCAGGATTGGCGTTCTCCATCCTTACATAGTATAGAATCCACAGTCCCACACAGGGCCTGTCTCTCTCCCTGAATCATTAGCCTTGGCTCTTTTTCCTTGAGCCACAGGCTCTGATTTTGTCACCAAGCCTCACTCCCACATCAAGGTATTTGGTGCTCACTCTATCTGAGCTTCTTCTGGAAACTCCTGTCCTGCCCAGTGTCTTCAAGCCTCCACTGTCACCTAGAGGAGCCTTGCCAGGTGTCCCACCAGAAGGAACAGCCTCCCCTTGACCCCGGGCAGACACCTCTCTATTTTCCTCAGGGTACCTGCAGTGTCTAAATGATCTAGAAAACTCTCTATACTCTTTTGTTTCCTGCCTACCCCCAGTAGAACATGAGCCCTGTGATGGCAGGACCTCACCCAATTACTCCCCGCAGGGCAGCCAGGGCCAACAATGACGCCAGGCACATCGTGGGTGCTCAGGCAATCTCTCTGAGTGAACGGTGGTGTCCTTGCACCAATCAGGGATCGTGTTGTCCCAAGATGGACATCTCCTATCTCGCCAGCTTCCACCACCTGTACACGTGAATGCTTGCAGAGTTCCGCATGCCGGTAAACCAGTTTACTTTCTCTATCATGGGGTCTCATTCCAGCATTTAATTCAGAATTAAGTGTAATTATTAACCTAAAAGACTCCCTTATATGGTTTCATTTAATTCTCCAAAGTTTTGACTTAGAACAGACTGTTGATTTTCACAAATGAAGAAGCTGCCTCTCAGAAGCCTCCATAAGCTGTTCAGCTGCTCTAGCAGGTGCAAAACACAGAAGCAAAGACTGGAGTCTATCTTTCTGATGCCACGTCCAGGAATTATATCACACCATTCCTGCATTTAAGTAACATATACTAGGATTGTCTGGGTTGCTAAAATAAAATTATTGATTTTTTAAAAATGAGATAAAATGGGAAAATAATGGAAGTTGAAAAAAAATGCGACCTATTTCGAGAAATCCAATGCATTCTCATATTTCAACTGCTATCTCTTCCATCCTCCTTTCAGTAGCTGTGATTGGGTGATTGATGATGCAAGAGAGAAGGACAGAGATGAGGAAGTAGTGCAAAAAGTTTTCTTCTCAAACAGGGCTGAAATATCACAGGTGGGTGTCAGGAAGCAGCTCTGCAAAGTAGGAGAGATCACATGCCCAGTGCTATCGGGGTCGGTGCCACCATCGGTGAAGGCAAAATAAGGTCTGCTCCAGATTGGTGGCACTGTGCCTGTTCCTTGGAGGGAAACTGGATCTACTGAAAAAGCAACACTTCATAGATTTAAGGAAAAGTGTGGCCATCTTGTAACTGTATGGAAAGTAGTGTGTGTGTTTTACTTTTCCTGAAGATAAGGGTCATAACTTTCATAAAATTTACATGGGTTTATGACCAAATAAAAATCAGGATCCAGTACAATTTTGATTCTACCATTTTGGGGAAATTATTATAATATGGCACATAATTAAAAGACTGGTGCGTGGAGGGCAATGATCCAGATATCCGAGACCTAGTGAAGAATAGCATCAAGATCACACTTAGGGGCTTTATAATCAGCGAAGAAGGCATAAGAGAAAAGCTATCCCGTTGGTGGATGGAGACAGAAGCAAGCATGTCAAGAGGGTGACATTGAACTGGGCCCTGAGCCGTGAACAGGATTCAGATAAGGTGCAATTAGGCAGAAAGGTGTCATAGGTGGAAGCTAAGACAGAGGAAGGAAGGAGTTGTTAATGGAGGCGAAGCAAGGAAAAATTGGTGCACTCACCAGAAAAGCAGATGAGAGGCTGGTGTATTGATTCTTGGATGCACTGTCAGGGCGATGGGCTTGATTTTTTGGCAGCAAGGGGACGCTGATGAATTTTGAGGAGCAGAGAAGCCTGATGGGATGTGATTAAGGAAGATGGTCAAGATGAAGATGGGGCAATGGGAAGGGACAGAATTAGCTCTTCTGGGAATGCTAGAAAAGTCACCTATGAAATAGCTAATATAAAAGCCAATCCAAGTGGATTCACTTGTGGATTCACAAACACCTTCTGACCCTTTTGCTTTTTTAACAACAATATGTCCCTTAAAATAGTCGTGTTTGTTGCATATGCTTTTCCCAAAGTCAGTTCCTCCAGTTTCATCATCGTCATACCACCTATGTCTGAGGGACCACACACCCCTGGGAGCCTTCAGATTGGAAGTCTGCATCATCACTGACCTCCAGTACTTATGCTACTGCTGCCACGGTCATTTTGGTTATTTGTAGCCTATTTCTGTTATATTCTTCAGAAGCACAATTCAGAGGAACAGTATTCTCTGAGTTCCTGCATATCAGCAAGCAGTTGTTCTGTGGTTTTCATCTTGGGAATAGTTTGGCTGGATATAAAACTCCTTGGTTTACATATTCTTTCCTGAATATTTTATTTTATTTTATTTTATTTTATTTTATTTTATTTTATTTTATTTTATTTTATTTTATTTTATTTTATTTTATTTTATTGTAAAGGTTTTATTTATTTATTCATGAGAGACACACACAGAGAGAGAGGCAGGGACACAGGAGAGGGAGAAGCAGGCTCCACTCAGGGAACCCAATGTGGGACTCGATCCCAAGACTCCAGGATCACTCCCTGGGTGACAGGCAGACACCAAACCACTGAGCCACTCAGGCATCCTAACTTTCCTGAATATTAAAAATTTTTTTTTCTTTAGTTTAAGATGATGCTATGACAAGTCTAACAACAAGCAGGTTTTCTCTTCATTTTAAGTCAATTGGTCTTTTTTCATAAATCTCCAAAGGATTGTGTTTTTTTTTTTTGTTTTAAGTTTCAGTCATTCCACTGGAGTATGTTTTGGTGTTGGTGATTCTGAGCCAATCATCTCAGGATTCCATGTGCCTCTTCAACACCGTGCTTCACTTTTTATCACAATATTAGGAAAGACTGGTTGAATTAAAGTTTTGGTATTTGTGCTATTCCTTTATTTTATTTTGTTTCTGCTTTTGTGGATTCCATTAATAGATACAGTAAAAGCTTTTTGCCTCTCTGTTAAATGTGTTGTGACTCCTGAACTTCTTTTATCTCTTCATTTAATTCCTTTCTATTTTAAATGTTTTCTTCTTGTTTTTACTCTCCTCATTATCCAAAGACATTATCTGTCATGTTTGTTTGCTCTTTTGTTTTTCAGTTTAGTCAATATTTCTTTTTTTTTTTTTTAATTTTTTTTTAAATTTTTATTTATTTATGATAGTCACAGAGAGAGAGAGAGGCAGAGACACAGGCAGAGGGAGAAGCAGGCTCCATGCACCGGGAGCCCGACGTGGGATTCGATCCCGGGTCTCCAGGATCGCGCCCTGGGCCAAAGGCAGGCGCCAAACCGCTGCGCCACCCAGGGATCCCTAGTCAATATTTCTGAAATACTTTCCTCTTATATTTCTAATTCTTTCCCGATCTTATAAATCTTATTCTTGAATTTTTCTGATTCTGATTTATGCTTTTTTTTTTTCTATCCTGTACTTTTCTCTTAATGTGTTTGTAAATTTTGCTTTGCAGTCATGACTTCCGGTTGTGCTTTTATTGACAGTAGGACATTTATTAGGTTATTATTTTTTCTTTTAAGAACATTGCATGAGATTAGTGCTCAATTGTTTTTGTTGGTTTTTTTTTATGTGAAAGATTTTTTTTTTCTGAAATTTTGGAAGGATTCAAGAGTCAGGACATCTTTTCTAATTTCATGGCTCTAGAGTTTCCTTTTCTGTGTATTCATGCAATTTCAAAACCTATGGTGGCTGGCTTTGCACGCTCTCTGCACTCTGTTTCTATTTCCCAATTTTGATCTGGATGTTCTTGGACTAGGGTCTCTGTTAATGTGCTACTCAGTGTGAGTTCTTTCCCCAGCATTTTCTTCTTAGTGTGAGACTTTGTCCTGGAGGGGAATTTGAGAAATCATTTGAGAATCATTTTCTTATGATTCTTTCTTAGAGTTTCCTAAATTTGCTTCCATTGCCTTTCCCAATTCCCTGTTGGATAATTTCAACCTCTGTGTCATATCTGAATGGTTTGTTATATCTGAACGCTAATTAGCAAATAAAAATTGTATGTATTTAAGGCATACAACTTGATGTTTTGATATGCATTTACACTGTGAAATGATCACCACAATCAAGCTAATTAACACATCCATCACCTCACACAGTCACCTTTAGTGTGTGTGGAAAGAACACTTATGATGCCTCCTAGCAGATTTAAAGTATGAAATTCAGTTGTGTTAACTGTGATCACCGTGCTGTATGTTAGAGTTCCAGAATTTAATTATCTTACAACTAAAACAATGACCAACTTATCCTCTTTTCAATCCACTCCTGCCCCAAGCCCCTTGGCAAACACTATCATACTCTCCCCTTCCATGAGTTTGGCTTTTTTAGATGCTGCACATAAGTGAGTGAGATCATGCAGTATTTGTCTTTCTGTGTCTACCTTACTTTAATTAGCACAATCCCTCCAGTCACTCTTCTGAGTGTATACCCAAAGGAAATGGAATCTGGATCTTGATGAGACCACCTGCACTGCCATATTTCTTGTAGCATTATTCACAAAAACCAAAATGGGAAACAACTCATGTCTGTCAACAGACAAATGGACAAAGAAAAGGTGGTTTATACACACACATGTACACATACACACAGTGGAATGTTATTCAGCCTTTAAAAAGACTGTGTCTCTCCTAACATGCCTGTCTATTTAGACTTCTGGGACCTCAGTTTTCTGATAGATCCATAAAAAGTCCCTGTCTTTCAATTTGTCCAGCTTTTCTTGTAAGAACTCCATGATAACTTCCTTTTTAAAAAGATTTTATTTTTAACTAATTTCTATACCCAATGTGGGGCTCAAATTTACAATCCCTGAGATTGAGTCACATGCTTTACTGACTAAGCCAGCCAGGTGTCCCTACCATGATAACTTCTAAGCTCTTACTATGTTAGAACCCAAACCAGGGTATTCAATTTTTAGGACTCTGAGACCCAGACTTCTCTAGCCTTTTCAGGCCTTACTTGGGTATTTTGGACACAACTTCAATAGGAGTTTGAAAAGTGCCCCTATTTCCAGCTCTAATTCTCAGACTGGCTCTCCAAGAATCCAGTGTTGGGAATGTGGGGACCACGAGCTCCATCCAATGCCTCATGGCCTCCCTCTGCCTTCCCTACACAGCCACTAAGTCATTCAGGTTTTCTGTCAATGCTTTCCCCATCTGCATATATGTTGGGCTTTGAGTGGAAGAGTTGATTTAAGTTTGTCGTAGCTGTTGTGCATGGATATAAGGTTGGGTATTCTAGTTCTCTCATTTTATTGGATACATGGGGAGAGACAATTGCTACTATTTTCATAGACTCCTCTGATTAGCATGTACCTAGCAGGTAACTTTGAAGACCAAAGACCTGCAAGGTACAAAGGAGTCATCTGATTGGATGTCAGTTAGGAAGCCTGCAGAACATCCTTCCCACTCCTGTTCTCAGTCCTCCACTGATGGCATACCTCCCTGTCACCAGCTTTGTAGGACAGAGACCTCTCCCCTGCCCTGGTTCCCATTCCATGTACCTGGCTCCAGGTCAGCCTATCCTGATTTTAAGCAGTGGAGTTCTTTTCTGACATGACCCTAATTTTGATTGTTCGTATTGTTCTAAGCCAGAGTAAATGTTCCCTAGAGATGAAAGATATAAAGCTTGTCAGAAAGCCCGTGTCTGATTCATTGCCTGACCTTACAGTTCTTTGTGTAGTGCTGTGCACCCTATGGGTTCTCAATAAATATTAATTGAATTGAATTGAATTGAATTTACACTTTGCTCATTTCACCAATAGGTTAAGTGAAGATTAACAACTTCACAGCAGTCCTAGCAGACTGAATTAAGGAATATCAGTGTATATCTGTAATGTCTTGAATTGGTACAATAAAAGTGACTTACTGTGGAAAAATCTATAGTTGGGGGAACATTGTTCTTTGGCTTGCAAGGATACTTGCTCACAGAGGCAGCTTTGAATATTTATACCGTGTTCCTCATTTTCCCTTAGTAGCAAGTGCTTGCAAAAAAGATTCCTTAAAGACTTAACACTCTCTCTACATTATTTCCTAATTCATTCTGACAAGAAAACAAGATGACAACAGATACGGTGGTACCGCAGATTTGAGCATAGGGTCATGTCACTTAACTAATCTGCCAAATGCGCTCTTAGGTCAGGGATTTCTGTGCAGAAGGTACAACTGTCAGTGGCTGGCTCCTTTTCTTCTTCTTACTTTGATTTATATCTTTCTACAAATGAAGCAAAGAATGAAATACAGGCTATCTACCACTTTTGTGCATCTACATTTTATAAGGACAGTTTTCAATTTGGGGCTGCAAGAACTTTCCTACCCACCTGGAAAGGAATTGATTTGGTTTACAAAAATGTCCCGCCCGGGAGAGTTACAAAAACGCAGCATGAATAACATTTAAAAAAATTTGTATTATTTCCTAATCTATCATTGTTAAATTTCCTACAGTTGATTTGATTTTCCCTTATGTTTTTGAATATTTGGCTTCTGCCTCATTGAACCCCCAAACGTGCCTTAACTGGGTTGCCCTTTTCTTTCATTAGCTGATCAGTAACAACTGGAAAAAAAAAAGTGCATTATGTCTTAGTTTTGCAGATTCATAATACATAAGGTCTTTGAAAAGTTTGGCCATAATGAAAGGGTGAAATTGTTTCCCAACAATTGGATAGAGAATGCTCTATTGTGAAAACTATACAGGTATTTTCTGAAACTGTGTTCTGATGTGGAAAATGTTTTTGAGCTCTCAAAGACCCCTTCTCCCATAAAGACACTCATTTTTTTAATGTAACACCAGTGTTAATTCACCTGCTCTCTGATGTCAACTGCGAATTAATAGCTAAAAAATTTTGAGATCAGGTGAATTTTCCATGACTAAATCCTTTTATCTCTTTATACTCAAATCTGGTGTCTCCTACACTATTCCCCATTGGACAAGCTACTTGAAGATCTACTCTGACATTCTTGGCTCTTCCTATCACCTCAAAACAGTTCTGAGCGGATGGCTTTGACTTTTAATAGCATATCTTTTAAAGTAAAATGTTGCTGAAATCACAAAGGAATGTCTTAACAATGGAGACGTTGCATTTTGCTTCCCCACTGTGACAATGAGAAGAAAGGATGCTCAGCTATTAAAATAGTTAGTGATTTAGTTCCTTAGAAAGTGGGATTTGGATTTGGCCACTTATGACATTTTTGGAAATAAAATTGATTCTTGTCAAATTCTCCAGTTTTCGTGGTAAGTGAAGTCAATTGGGGGGTATTGTGCAATGGGAGGATTCTAAGAATGAAGTCCTGATGGAGACATACATATGGATGTAGATGATTTATTTCAGAAACAGAGCAGAACTTAGAGGTTTTATATTGGATTTCCTTCTCAGAAGCCTATGGGAAGATACAATAATATGCAAAATACACATGAACATAAAAATAATGTCTTAATATTAAATTATGATGGAGTTGCAACCGGTAATTTGTATGAGTGTTTCTGTGGATAATTTGCTGTCATGTCTCATACTGGAAGAGGCTACCAAAGTTCAAACACACACGTGCATTGTACAAAAAGGCTTTCATTCTTCAATATCTCCATGCTAGACAGGACACATGAGGATGTGATCTTATTTCTGGATCTTTCTTGAGCTCCCCTTGAGGGTGTGCATTGATTGCTTCTTTTAGTTCTGACAGTTCAGCATTACTTTGGGCTATGATGTTAGATTGGGGACTGATCATTCTGTCCACAATTCTTGGGTTCCCTGGCCAGGGAAATGCAGCATTTTACCTGCTACTTACGAGATTTCTGAGTATTTAGAGGTTTTCTTCTCTTTGAGTTGATGTTTCATTGAATCCAACAGAGTTTTTCCACTTACTGAGTTACTGAGTTTTTCTACCTCCGTGAGGGGGATCACGGACGTGAACGGGAGCCCTTGCTCCCGAGGAAGCATCTGTCCAGGGGGCAGCAATCATCAGAACAGAGATAAACACTTCTTGCTATTGTCCTAGAAGACGGCCATCTCGCCTCAGACAGGAAAGACTCTGCAGAGGAGGAGATAGTTCCTCTAAATGTTGGCAGATGAAGGCAGAGTCTAGACAACGAGGGCCACTGTGTGTTCCAAGTATAGAAAAGTCTGTTCAATGGCATGGAGAGATCCGAGACAGTAAGGCTCCTCTCAGAGGAACTACAAGTCCTAGTCATGGGGACCCTGTGCCAGAGTGGGGGGCTCGTGCAGGAATAGAGGTGGGACGTAAAGTAGGCTACAGACTCATGTGGACGCTTACACATGGGATTCAGGCTTGGTTTTTATTTTTTAATTAATTAATTAATTAATTAATTAAATATTTTATTTATTATTTATTCATGATAGACATAGAAAGAGAGAGAGAGGCAGAGACACAGCAGAGGGAGAAGCAGGCTCCATGCTGGGAGCCTGACGTGGGACTCGATCCCAGGACTCCAGGATCACGCCCTGGGCCAAAGGCAGGCACTGAACCTCTGAGCCACCCAGGGATCCAACAGAGTTTTTCCACTTACTGAGTTACTGAGTTTTTCGACATCAGGTCTGGTTTTTAGACATCAGTCCCAGACCCCTGAGTTTCAAAGACAGTAGAAAATAAACAGTAAACTTTATGAGAGGAAAATTAAAAGGAGGCAATACAATAAAATGGAGAGGAAATTACAAAGAGAGAGAAAGAGAGAGATATCACCAATGTCCTAGGAGATCCATCATCTAAATTAAGCAAGAATAGGATTTGCACAGGATAATGTCTGTAGAGGTCTCTTCAGCAGACTCAAAACAAAACCCAGCAACTTCCACGGGACCTGCAAGCATTGATGTGTCCCCTTCCACCCCGGACCCAGTGTCTGATGGAAGCAGAGTCATACACTTGATCCCGGGGAATGCAAAGTTCACCAGTCACCCGAAAATCCAACCTGCTTCTCCTGCTTCTCCCCGCCGATGTTCAGAAGCTCTGGGCCTTGGATGAAACAATGCCTGGGGAGATCAAATATGCCGTGGTTTCTTCAAGGGTCACACGGGGAAGCTCCCATTACCCACCTCTGCGGGTAAGTGCCAGCCGATGGGCCAGTTCATATAAAACCCTGACAACAAGGCCCGGCGTAGCACACGTTCCAGGGACATCAGTCATTGTCACTGGCAGCAATGTCACCACCACGGTAAGTGCCAGGGAAAGCAGGTAACATTATATAAATCAATATTTTGTCTTGAAAGGATAATTCAATGGAACCATGGTAAGTTTCCCTTCGTTGCGGCGTGGTATGGGCAGTAGTGGTTTGACCTGGAATAGAGATCTGACCTCTTCTTTATTATAATTAAGCAACTCAGGAGATGTTTCCTAAGAGTGGTAGGAGGGAAATGAAGACAAGATAGAGAAAGGAGCCCGGCCGTCCGTGATTGAAGGCAACGTTTTTCATGTCAAGAATGAAGACGGTCTAGGGAGTTCACCCGTCAGCCTTGGGAGGTTTATTAAATCCTCGATGGGCTTGTAACATCTTAACAATTTCAAATCACCATCTATGGAAAATCACCAGGCAGAGGCGTGCTATGCTAGTGTGTCTGGCCAAAGGGTAGTATCATTCCAGAGCATGCACACGGGCGCGTTGGGAAGAAGCTGTCACTCTTACAGGAAAGTAGTCTAAGTGACATTATGCATGTGTCATAGATTTTGTGGTTGTTTCTACAGTGGTTGTCAGAAAAATGAGCGAGGCGTAAGCCTCTCCTTTCCGATACAATCGAGGGAGTGCCGCGCATATCGACAACTTACAGATGATTGATCCATTTTGGATTTCCGGGGTTGGGTCCTTTTAAAAAAATTAAAAGCATAAAATTTCAGACTGTGTTGTTTTTTAAGGAGCCCACGAGACAAAGTCTGTGGCTACTATGAAAACAAGCACAGCCAGTTTAGTGTTTATTAAATACACAACCTCTTTGTTGTTTTCTATGAGTTTCTTAGTAAGGAAACCCGAAATCCGGTGCCCCAGTAACAACTGTTGGAGACCGGACATCCTTTGTTTTATTTTTATTTTTATTTTTATTTTTATTTTTATTTTTATTTTTATTTTTATTTTTATTTTCATTTTCATTATTTTTATTTTTATTTTTATTTTTTTTTTTTTTATTTAATACACATCTGATAAATGGCACTCACTGCCTCGGTCCAGAGTCAGGGGCATGGACATAGCCGCTGCTCCGCCCCATGGGCTACTGCTGTCTCTCGGCCGTTCGGTGTCTGTTTGGGGGACAGCCTTGTCTCCAGATGCTTGATATGAAGGCATCAAAATGCTCTCGGCACCAACTGTATGAATGAAGACGTCTGTGCTCGCTCCTGGGGTCCACCGATACCTACTCGACTGCCTGGTGTGCATTGCATTTGCTGACCAACGAGGAGTCACAAACAAGACAGGCAGACTGTCGGTAGGTCATGCATTTTAAATCACTCCCCCCATGCAGTGTACAAAGCTTTGGAGAGTGCTTCCAAGCCTCATCGTGCCACACGCATGTGGTTAGTAAATCCACTGTGAGTGCACTTGCTGGTGGGAGTGAGTGCAGGTGGCTTTTAGACAAAATCATTCATTAGGCTCAACCAGTTATTTCTGGGGCAAATAACCACTTATATCCTAGTGAGCGATCTACATCCATAAAATATCTTGTAAAGCACTTTTTAAATAGAGATCTGAGTGGAGAGCCCTGGTCCCACCATCCCCTATGATCTGTGACTTTAGAAATTTGGTGACGTTGGACAAAGTTTCGATGGAAGGAGTTATGGGAGCTTTATGATGAGGGGATTTATCTCTTAAATTTACCAGGATTTGAAATTTGGTGCAAGGTCTCGGGAACTTCCCTGCGTCCACCAACCTCACTTGAGCCCATGATGATTAAACCTCCGAAGATGCCTTTTGCTGGCAAACTATTCCATTCATGGTCTGAAAGATGAATCCCACCCTGGTGAGAGCGTTTCCTCAAAATCCTCAGAGATATTTTCCCATGGAAACCATAAGCTGTCAATACACTCCCTTTCTCTTCTCCAAAAATTGTAGATAACAGGTCATTGTTTCCCTCAAATTTTAAGCCAGCTTTATTCTTCATAATGACAATCCTTCATGCCATATATCCTCCAAAAAAGTAGGAAAGATTTACGAAAATCTCTGTTATTTATTATTAGCACATCATACTTCTTAATTGAGGCTATGGCTAAAAAAAAAATAAAAAAAATTAGATTACAGCATTTCTTGACCAAAACATTAGTTTTTGTTATTTTAGAGAGGAGGGGCTTAGAAGCCAGATAATTAAAGAGGCAAAACTCCCAGAATTTTATTTAACACTTAACGTAAATACCTCTTAAGTTCTTAATTTTTTAAAAGATTTTATTTATTTATTCATGAGAGACACAGAGAGAGAGGCAGACACAGGCAGAGGGAGAAGCAGGCTCCCCATGGGGAGCCTGATGCGAGACTCGATCCCAGGACCCTGGGGTCACACCCTAAGTGGAAGGCAGATGCTCAAACCCTGAGCCCCCCAGGCCCCACAAAGGGCACATTTTATAAGTGATGACCAATTGGTGACGTTGTCCTTGTGGGAGGACAAGTGTCTCTCTCTCAGGGTGAGGGCTCGCTGCTGATGGAGGCAGCAGGCTCGCATCTGTACTTCTGGGGGCGACGGGCACCGCGCCTTCCGCTTCGTGTCTCAGCATTTGAGACGTGATTTGATTCAAGAATTCTACAATATTCAATAAAAGGACCTATTTCCAAATTTAGAGCATGACTTGTGTACCAAGATATTCATCATGAAATCACTCATTTCAGTAAAACAGGGAAAAACTATCTGACAAAAAGATGGGACAGCAGAAGTGGTGAATCTATATGTAATTTCAATGGTTATTTGGAAGAATTTCAAACTTCATGGGGTAATGATTATAATACAGTATTATTAGGAAAGGATATAATGCCTCATGAATTATAGCCTTATTCAGAGTATTTTTATTAGGAGGGAAATTCTCCAGAGAAATAACACTGTTTTTTTCTGGGTTGTGGGGATACAGGACAAATTTATTTTCATACTCTCACATGCACACACACATGCACAACATAGGCATTGATGCATTTATTTCAGATTTTGCAAAATGAGCATGTACTTATTTCACAAATGAACACGTATTTAACAAAAAATTTTTTCTCTTGTCTGGTGAAGTTCGCCACTACCATGAATATCATTGGGAATTCCATGGATCAACCTAATATTTGTTTGAAAGTGAGAGGGATGCCTGGTGGAGCGCCTGCCCTCGGCCCAGGGTGTGACCCCTGGGTCTTGGGATCGAGTCCCGCATCGGATTCCATGCATGGAGCCTGCTTCTCCCTCTGCCTGGGTCTCTGCCTCTCTCTCTGTGTCTCTCATGAATAAATAAATAAAATCTTAAAAAAGAACCCCCATCAATATTCACACGCGAGAATCCACCCAGGGCTTTTCCCTCAAGGAAAGATGTGGCTTCATTCAGGGGAGGTCCCCCAAGCCTCTGTGTCCACAAAGCTGGTCCCACCCTGGTGGAGACGTGAGTCCACTCACCCTGGTCACAATCACGAGATTTATGCTCATTGAAACTCCTGCTCCAGCAGCTTCGCCCCAATCATCTTGACCCCCTTCTCTCAGAACCCGAGACAGATGTTGGGTCTCCAAGGGGAGTAAATGGGGTACGTGGGCAATGCTCATTTCTCTGGACCCTCCGCCTTGATCCTAAGGAACCTTACCCTCCTGAACCCGACTGCCGGGAAGTCAAAGGCATGATTCTAGCTTCCTGAAGAAATATTTCTTCACCGAGTTGTTAGGGTTGTTCATGATTTACCAAGTGTTCCCTTAGGACACGATCTTATAAAAATCAGTTCAGCTTTTCTGTCCCCACGATTTTGAAGACAACTCATTTTATTTTGTAATGTCCTACAAAACCGAGAGTGGGGACCGTCCTCAGGGACAAAATAAAACAGCGATGTCTATGCACGGAGTGAAATTCTTTCCTTGGGCAGCCGATGAAGCTGCATGGGCACCTCCCTTGTTCCTCTTCCCTGAGAAACGAAACAAGACAAAACAAAACAAAACACATACCTTGAAAATGCTTCCAAAAACGGGGGCCAGCCAAGAACGTGGTGTCATCTTTGAGTCGGGACATGTGCCCCGTGCAAGAATGTGCTGATGGTTAGTAGTGACCATAAATAAGGAATTCATTAGACCATTAGGTGATCATCTATACGTGAACCAAATTTATATCTTCTCTAACAATTACTCCTTTATTATTCATGTTTATTAGCTGACATTTGAGCTTCAGCCGGCTTGAAGGAGTATCACTTGTAGAAATAGCAATGATATTTACAAGAATAATTTTTTATTTTTTTTAATTTTTTTTAAATATAGCTTAATTTTTTTTAATTTTTTTTTAAATTTTTATTTATTTATGATAGTCACAGAGAGAGAGAGAGAGAGAGAGAGGCAGAGACACAGGCAGAGGGAGAAGCAGGCTCCATGCACCAGGAGCCCGATGTGGGATTCGATCCCGGGTCTCCAGGATCGTGCCCTGGGCTAAAGGCAGGCGCCAAACCGCTGTGCCACCCAGGGATCCCAAGAATAATTTTTTAAATGATAAATTTATTTTTTATTGGTGTTCAATTTGCCAACATACAGAATAACACCCAGTGCTCATCCTGTCAAGTGCCCCCCTCAGTGCCCGAATTTTTAAAATTAAGATGTATTTAGATCAATAGCTAAGAAAAAAAATCCCTGTCACTCTCTCGTACGATGAAAGCTTTCGGTACATCATAATATACTTTTTCTTCCACCTGCCCCTAATAAATACTGTTGCCAGAGGCAATGTGGTAAGCCCCCTCTCCATCCATTTTCCAGAAATACTTCTCTGTCATGATCGGGCGCTTGTATAATGATCACGCGTCCCTTTGTTGGTCTCACACGCATCCTGGGAGACCGGTGAGTTCACAAATAGGCTTATCAATTACGATCATGATTTTTTAACTTGTGATCTCTGTCCCTAACAAGAGCATAAACTGCCCAATACTAATTATTCCTTGCAGTTCTTTCTGTCCTTAAAATCAGCTTCCAGATAGTCTCTTTTTCCCTCTTGTCAGTGTGAACTCGCACTCTCAGAATAATGGGGCTTTGTCGTCACAGAAAACAGGGAGCCATGTATTTTTCATTTCTTAGGTTAAAAGAAAAAAAAAAGCATAGACATGTAAGGAAAAATTGAATGAACAACCTGGTAACGTGGTGGTCGATTATTGTAAGTCAGAAGTTTTCTAAGGCCTGTGCATTCCTTCCGGAAGTTGAGAGAATATGATTCCGAGGAATATGCATAGATCTTGTGGACAGAATTCTTGTTTTGCCTGAAGAAGTCTAAAATTGCAAATTGTGTTGCCACGTAACGCCTTCTACTGCAGGGCGCACCTTGGAAATATCACAGGAATCACAGGAGCCTGGGAGTTGCCCCTAAGTTGCAATACTAACCCTGCCAGCATCTTTGAGGTCCTCCTATCGTCCTCTTAAGTGGCCACTTTGGTGCACAACAGGCTAGTGGCCGGCTTTTAGGCTAACTATTCACATTCAGAAGAGGAGGAGTTTAGAATATTTGGAAATCATTCAACAGAACTGTTTTCAGAGAACGATGGTTTGTGTCCCAGGTGGGTCTAGAAGCTCTTTGCAGGACGTGGGCTTAGCATTGAGGCATATTTAACTTTGCTGAGAATCACCTGCATCAGGTGGCCCCCACCCCAGGAGCCCACAGAAGCCCCGATGGAAACAGGAGGAGAAATCAGGCCAGAAACAAGCGACTGTGCATGAGGTGGGCTGGGGTGGTGGTGGCAGGTACAGGGGTGGGCACGGCCCTCGGGCAACTAGTGGAGCCCTCAGCCTGCAGCCCCAGGGGACAGGGGCTCCCTGCGGTCAGATTTGACTTTTAAAGGGAAGCCCATCCTTTAGGTTTTCCCTATAAAAATGGAAATCACCGGCTTTATTTTGTAAAACACTTGAGCTGTCTCCACAAAGCCTGTGTGTGGGTCTTGCCTGAATCCTGGGCCTGGTGTGCTGTGTCTCAACAATACGGCCGTATAAAAGCCCTAAAAAGAAAAACAAGGTTTTAATTTTGAAGTACAAATTTAGTGAGAATTGATCCTATTTGGAGAAAGAAATTTCATCTGAACCGTCTTGCAAAGACACAGGCTCAGTCTTTACCCGGAGTGTGAACCCTGAGAAGGAAAGTTAATGCTCAGAATGACCAGTGATGGGCTCCTCCCGCGGGGCTTCAGTGGGCACCTGCAGGAAGTGCAAGGGTGAGGTGGGGGGCGCCACGGGAGTGTGAACCAAGATGCACGCCTGCCTGGGGTGGGTGATTTGTCTGTGCAGGCGCGCACACATGCACCCGCACATTAGCACACATGCACCTAGACATTAACACACACACATACACACTCTCAGACAATGCACGTGTACATACATGCACCCACACATCAGCATACACGCACCCACGCACATGCATGCTCACCCAAGTGCACACACATCAACACATAGGCACATATGCACCTGCACATTAGCACACATGCACCCACGCACATGCATGCTCACCCATGTGCACACACATCAACACACAGGCACACATGCACCCACATGCACCGACACATTAACACCCATGCACCCATGTCATTAACATGACACACATACACAGGGTCAGACAACGCACATGTGCACACATGCACCTACACATTAACACCCATGCACCCATGCACATGCATGTTCACCCATGTGCACACACTTCAACACACATGCATGCACACTATGCACATCTTCACATGCACACACATGTACGCACACCCACATGCACACCCACACATGCACTCAGCATTTACAATTTCTTGGGGAAGCACTGTAGCAGTCTGTGCCACCAACACCGATAGGCCGTCCAGACGGCAGGATCCCTTTGATACCATGGTGGAAGTGTGCCCATGGCGGAAGCTTGGTGGGCAGGGTCGAAGGTTGGCTGGGAACGAGGAAGGTGCATGAACCATTCCGCAGCCCTAGAAATAGCAACACCCATCCTCTAATACTGAGGTGCGTGTGGTGCACAGGTCCTGGGGCCAGCACTTCCCACAACCCTATTTCATCCCCACAGTCAGCCTGGGAGCTGGCGTCTATGAGCATCACCTCACAGGGCAGGGGCAGCAGCAGGGGATCCAAGAGGATCCGAGTGGTCCCCGGACGGGCCAGAGGCCAGGCTGTGCCTGCAGGCTACCCGGCCGCAGAGGTGGAGCTCTGGGGAGGAGAGCTTGCGCTGGGGGTGAAGCTTGAAGCTATTTTCCTGGAGGCATCAGAGGTGTCTGGCTGGGGCAGGGGTTCCTGTGGGACATCAGAGGGTGTCAGCGGGTCCCAGCAGATGCGACAGCGTCCTGCGCTTTTTCCCTCCCAGGGATCAGCTTGTTTGTCTGCAGGGGCTCGTAACCCAATGCTCCCCCTCGGGTCTCCGGCGCCCCCATCAGACATCGTCCCCCCAGCGGCCTTTCACGAAGGCTGTTCCCACAGAAGGAAGCCTCCCTGAGCGATGGTAACGATGGGCCACGACTCAGACACTAGCTGCTGGGATCCTGGCCAGGGCTCCTGAGGGATGCTGGTGCGCCTGTGCGCCGCGCGGTCTCGGGGACAACTTCCCCGGGGGCCGGGCTGCCACGGACCCCCCCACACACCCCGCTCCGATTCCGTTTTTAGTCTCTGTTTCCTGTTCCAGCAGAAAGAAGATGGATCACCTGTGTCACTCCAGGCACACTGTCTTGTGTCACTGATGCTCCGCTCTCTTGGCTTCCTGTGCACCACGGGGGACACCTAAGCATCTTGGCGTCTGACTCCCGTGGGTCCTCATGCACCTGAGTATGTGGGGGCCAGGTGGCCAGAACCTGGGCCGGGATCAAAGCATTATTGGGAGTTTAGAATATACTATATGGGGCAGCCCCAGTGGCCAGCAGTTTAGCACCACCTTCAACCCGGGGCGTGATCCTGGGGTCCTGGGATCGAGTCCCATGTCGGGCTCCCTGTGTAGAGCCTGCTTCTCCCTCTGCCTGTGTCTCTGCCTCTCTCTCTGTGTGTCTGTCGTGAATAAATAAATGAAATCTTAAAAAAAAATAGAATGTACCATATGAAATTCTGAAGGTGGCGGGGGGGATGAACTAACATATATTTATTTATTATTCTAATTATTTTACCTTTGATAAAATATTGAACTCCTCTTAACTAGGAGAAACTCAAGAGATTATTATAAATAAGGAAGTTTTGTCATTGTTCTACTTTTCTGATGCAACCAACTTTACCTGAGTCGTTTATATCCATCCAGTACTCTCTCCATAATCTGTCAAACACATACACACCTGTGCACACACACATGCACTCGTATAGGTATAAGTTATATTACTTCTCATTGTGGAAAAATGGCGCACTTAGATTAATTCACTCTTGCTTTTCTCACTGAAATACAGTATGCATCCATCTATCCATCCGCCCGTCTATCCATCCATCCCTCTGTCCATCTGCCCATCTTTCCATCCATCTGCCTGCCCATCTGTCCATCTGCCCATCCACCCATCCATCTGTCCTTCCGTCCATCTGTCCATCCATCTATCCATCGTCCATCCATCCATCCATCCATCCAACCAGCCATCCAGCCATCCAGCCATCCATCTATCCATCCATTTACCCACCTGTCTCCCTCCAAGTCAATAATAGATAACTCAATTTAGAAAAAGCTGTAGAACATTCTCCAGTTATAGAAGTTCCAATTTACTTTACCACTTCCATATTGACAGATATTTCTGGTTTTGTTCTGTTTGCAGTCCCAGGTAATAGTAGGACACGCATCCATATATCCTTATAGTAGTAGGATTTTTTATTTTTATTTTTTATTCTTTGGCCAAACAGCTCACCAAAATCGAGATTGTTGGGCCAAGCCATCAGCACACTTTTAATCGAGTAATTATCTCAAGATTACTTTCCTGAAAAGTCATACATAGTGATTCTCACCCTCACTGTGTCAACCGTGAGAGTTCCATTTTGGCCACAGTCTCGTCTTTACTGATGTTATGACTTTCAAGAAACTTCTGTGACCTTCTTCAGTGAACAATTGCATCGGATTATTTCCTTTTAATTCATTTGATAACTAGTGGGCTGTCACCGCACGTCTCCCGTACCTACCAGTCGTTTATTTTTCCATTCTGGAAATTGTCACTATCCTGTCTTTCCTGCTGTCTTTCCTGCTCACATCCATGAGCTTGTGGAAGGCTGTGTTGAACCCTCCGTCCATTGCACAGATTCCAAGTATTTTTTCCAGTGCGCTTCATTTTCCTTAATTACTTTTCGGGAGACAAGTATCTTTACATTCTTTCATGGCTTCTCAGTTTCTTGTCTCACTCACAAAGTAATTTTGTAATTTTTTTTTTTTTTTTTTTTTTTTTTGCCCAGCAACCGCAGGGGAGACTAGGTACAGGCTACAGTAGACCCAATAGGCGAGTGTGTGTTGTCTACTATTTATACCGACTATTTCACATCATGCATTTTTATAATTAGCTCGTGGACATTCACAGAAACAGTCCTCTGCAGGGCTCAGGCTCTGCACCAATCCCCCGTCTCCTCGGTTCTGCTGAATTAATTTGTCTCCTTTCCCCTCCTTCTCTCTTTTCCTCTTTTCCTCTTCAGTTCCAGGGTCTCTCTTTCAATGTAGTCTCGTATCCACATGTGATGTATCTCATATCCCTGATGGATCACAATTATTACACTTGTTACAAATCCCGAATCTGCTATCTCGCTATGCAGTTGAGTACATCGGTCATCCTCTCACCTGTTCCCTCCGTCACATGAGGTTTACTTGGGTGTCTCCGTCCCCCCAGGCACCTCCTCCCTCAGACAGCAGCAGATCTGCAGCCAGGCACCTGCGTGAATGAGCTGCCGCTGCATTAATTCTGCAGCTGTGCCTCTCTAGTGGTCAAGCATCCTCAGGCAGGCCACGACCTGGACAACTGTACATGAGCAAACCTGTAGGTGATGATGGACTTCCTGGCTTCTTGAGTAACAATATAAAACAGAGATGTAGGGGCTCTGAGCAATTTATGAACTTCAGATGCATATGGGATCTTAGGACTTCCTCTCATTGAGGTGGCCTGCTTCGGTTGCTATATTATTCTAGAAAGGAAGATAAGGGAGCCAGGGATAGAGTTAAGTAAGCTCCCTGCCGTTTGTGCTCGATTCCCATGTGAAATAAGAGAAATCATGCAACTAGAGAGGGGCAGCGAGCTATACACAGAGCCTCAGCACTTCACGGCGAGGGGACTCCTTTTGAGCAGAAATAAAATGGAAAACATGGAAAACATAAATGTACATTTGGAGTGCCAGGCTCTGCGCTGGACACATATGGATCACACTGAGCCATTTAATCCTCCCATTCTCATACGAGGGGTGGGCGCTGTTACGATCACCATTTTATCGATGAGAAATTGAACACGGGATGATTGCTTTCCCCAAGCGAAGCAGAGGATTCGAACTCAAGCAGCCTGGCTCCCGGGGAGGCCATGCTGCCCAGGCCAGCTGGGGCATCGTCTGGATTACTGAAGGTTTGGGAAGCACCTTGGTATTGTTTTCTTTTTTTTTCCCCCCTTTAGTGAGTGGTTTTGCATCCAGTTATTATCATTCCGCAACCAGTTATTCCATTTTGCAACACAGATCTGGTTTCTAAACAGATCATCTGGTTAAATGGATGATCTTACACAGAGGATGCAACTTGATGATTTTGCGAAAGTAGCAGTTGAATCAACGCATTTTCACACAATCTGATGGGTGCAGTGGTCCTCGGCCTTGCCCCGAGTACTCACCTGCAGTCGGGGATGGGGTTGAGGGTGGACCGGAGCCCCGGGTCGTCACAGCAGCACCCCCTGCAGTCACCAAGGGGGTGACCGCGCGGCTAGTGAGATCGGCCCTCGGGAAGGGCAAAGCTCTGAGATGGGGCCTGTCCACGGGCTTCTCTGCGGGCGTTGGTGAAAACATGCAGGAAAAAGGGGCAACAAAGAAATAAAAAGAACACAAGGCACCCAAACACACAAGCGTCGTTACGCATCTGGAGCGCAGGCCACAGCAGGGAAGGCAGCCTCCAGGCCCAGCAGGGCAGCAGGGACAGGCACCCCGACCGCAGGCCGCACCATGTGCATCGAGGACAGCCACCGGGTCATGCCCCTCGCTCCACTGACCACCGCGAGCCCCGGGTCCCACAAGGCCCACAGCGCTTTGTCGGGGTGACGGTGAGCCTCTCTAACATTCCTGGCTGCGACTCGGAGTCGCCATGCCGAGGAGGAAGCATGTCCCAATGTCTCTCCCTTTGGGTGGAGATGGGGAGGGCCAGCCGGGCCTGCTTTCTGCCCTGGGATCCGTGGCTCCCGTGGCAACAAATTCTATTTAATGGACGGTTCCGACCCGCCCTCTGCGGCTCCTTTGATTATATGATGTGGCTCCCATCACGCATCCCATTATTTAATGGATCATTATTATTATTTTTGGCTGGGGATGGAGGTGCTGGGAGCCAGAAGCACTTGCCTCCCTCTTTCATTAAATGACTGTTTTCAAAACGACCCGTAGCAATAACGACGTGGTCTGCGATCTGTCTCTGGAAGGAAATGTCATGGAGACGTTCAAGATAATTTGAGGAAACCATTTAGATCACAGGTACAGAGAAAACTAGTAGGTGGGGTTTTGGGGTTTGGGATTTTTCAGAACAGAGCTTTGCTGTTCTTGTAACCGCCCGGCGGAGCTGCAAACACGCCCTTGCGCGGGTCAGAGGCGCTGTGAGGAAGACGGGGCTGCTGCAACTTCACGTTCCGAGCCACCCAGCTCGGGCCCGGGAGTTGGTGGCCACCTATGCTGCGACCAACTGACACAACGGGCCCCAGGAACTGAGCTGGGGTCACCTCCCCACATTCCCCATAGGTAATAATCACACCGGGCGTCCCCCACCAAGGTGGTCGGGTTCTGGAACGGGAGCCTGGCCGGGTCTCCCCGTGGCGGCTCGGGGTGCAGCCTGTCACACGCACTCGCTGAGCACCGTCCGAGGCCTGCGCCACGCATCGTGGGAGCCACGAGGGCACCGCTGGGTGGAACCACAGCCTCCTGGGACCGTGCGAGCGAACCCAGCAGCCTCCTGGGGGGAGGGGTGAAGGCGCCCAGAGTGGACGGGGCGGGGGTGCTGATTACGGCAAGGGCGTGGGGGCTGACCCCGCCGGCTCTCTCTAGTGACCCTCCCTGTGACCCCGGGCCCAGGACATCTCCGGGGCTCTCCCTCGCTGACCCCTGCCCGTGCTCAGAGCACCCCTGTGGGCATACACCCCGCAGGCTGCTGCCCCGCCTGCCCCTAGCTGCACCTGCTCCTGCAGCCACTCCGTGGACCCACGTGAGGTCACAGCACGGCTCCGTGGCCTACGCACCCCTGCCTTCAGAATGCCACCCTGGGAACGAAACCCCCCCTTCCTCACCTCACACGTTCCGTGGCTCCCCTTGTACAATAAAAGTCAACGCCTTGTCCGTGAGTCACTCCTCATGGTGGGCGGAAGGGGTGCCACATGAGTGTGTGTGTGCACACTTCCGCTGTGTCCTGTGACCCTACCCTTGGTGTCTGTTGGTCCTGAATTTTGTGTTCTTCCCCGAGGCAACTACAAAAGTGCGGAGGGTCACCAGGAAGAACGCCACAGGGCATGACAGGCCAGGGGCTGGGAGGGGGGCGACGGCTTAAGAGGCGGCAGGTGGGGAGGCTGAGGCTTCCCTTGACGGTGCTTCCCTTGGGCCGCCCATCCCGGGGCATCCTCCTCCCGGGGTCAGGGCGGGGATCTGAGCGCAGAGCAGGGGAGATGCTCAGCTCAGGAGGAAGGTGCAGGAGACGCACACGGCACACCCGCCCTGTTCCTAATGCGAGGTCTTTCCTCTCTTCCAATCCCTAAGCGTGAGTGGCCTTTCCTGGAGCAGAGTGGCTGGGAGATTAGCAGCGTCTCCTCCGGGTCCCTGATAACTGGGATGCTTTTCCTCAGAACCCTCTGGAAAGGCTGGGGAGCTGCGTTCTCTTCTGCATGGTCCCTTATTTCACGCTGCCTGAGCTTTGGCTGGATGCCTCCGTCCCCGCACACTGATTGCTTAGCTCTTAATAACTGATCGCTTCCGGAGCCGCTGGGTGAGTTACCTGGGGATGTTCGCGGCATGAAACGGGGCTTCTGTGTCCTGCTGGCGCCTGGAATTGTGTGTCTGGCGGCCCCTCTGGTTCCACCGTGCGGGTCGTCTCGAGGGTGCACGGGTGTCCCGGGATTTACAGCCCCACATCCTGTCACATTTCTGCATCGAAGCACCTTGTTTTCTGGAGCTTCAGTTTCTTACACCTTTTCTTCATCACGAGTCCACTTGTCGCATGAGCAGGAAGCTGGGAGCCAGCGAGGTCGGGAACGGGCGGGACATTGTGGAGAGAGACAGTTCTTCCCAGCACCTCCTGCCTAGTCATCCTGCAGTTAGGTGGGACCCTGCCACCGATTCCCACCAGACAGCAGAAGAGGATGGAAGCTTCCATGGACCCCACCCGGCTGCCAGCCAGTGCAGCCTCCACCAGCCTGGGGCCCTGGGGCCCTGTGGCCAGCGCGGAGCAGAGCCATCCCTTCCTCTCCCCTCTGAGAAGGCGAATGGGACCGAATCCTTCATGCAAATCTTGCGGATGCATTTGCTTCTAGGCCATGACTTCGCACATCGTGAACCATAATAGGAATACGGGGGCAGGATGTTGCTGCAAAAAATATCCCGGGGAGGCAGACACGGTGTCTGTTTTGCTTATTATGTCATCTAGAAGTAGCCCAATGTATGGAATTCTCTTTTCCTCCCTTCTAGCTCCCTCCCTCTATCCCTTTGTCCTTTTGTCCCTCCTGCCTTCCTCTCTTTTTTCTCCTCCCTTGCTCCTTTTCCTTCCCTTTCTCTCCCTCTCTCCGTCTCCCTCTTCCTCTCTCTCGCTCCCATTCCCTCTCCCTCATCCAGGGGCCTTGGATATTGGCTCCTTTTCTTCCTTCTCATTGCAGATTCATCATCTACTGAGTCTCTGTCATATGCTGGCGACTCAGTTAAGGTGTGGAGATGCCTAATGTGTTGGCAAACTTCAAAGTCTGTCAGTATAATAAGAAAACAGAGGATCATAAAATCACCAATCAGAGCGCTAGTGGGGATGTGTATGAAGTTTCATCAGCCCTGAGAATGAGGGAAGGAGGGGCCACACCACCTGTGTCTGGTGTGATCTTTCCATGATCAGTGAGCAGAGCCACTGGGGGAGAAAAGCTTTATAGGTGAGGATAGGGCAAGGATGGCCTTGGGTGGCGTGAGTGGGAGAATGACAACAGGCCATCCCAGACAGACTAACTCAGCAGTGAGGCTGGGACCCCAGGGGCAGCAGCAGGGGTCTGCTCAAGCCCTGCACCCATGCCATCCCCCTGTGTCCACACACCCATCCTGGACCACCCTCTTCCATGGATGTGCTTCTGCACTCAGGCTCATCGGGGTTCACTCAGCTACATCTACCACCCACCCGGATGCCATCGAGGCCAATTTCATCAAGTTCTCTGTCCCACAGTAAGCTCACTTTAATGCTCTGTGTTAGGTTCTCCAGAAAAACAGGACCAATAGGATAGATGATAGATAGATGATAGATAGATAGATAGATAGATAGATAGATAGATAGATAGATACATGGATACATGGGTGGATGGATGGATGGATGGATGGTACATGAATGGATGGATGGAAGATGGTTGGATGGACAGATGGATGGACAGGGGAGAAATTATTATAGGAACTGATGCATGTGGTTCTGTAGGAGGACATCTACTACTCTTTAATGCTCTGTGTTAGTCGGGTTCTCCAGAAAAACAGGACCAATAACATAGATAATATATAGATGATAGATAGATACACAGATACATGGATCCATGGGTGGATGATGTATGGATGGACAGATGGATGGATGGATGGATGGATGAATGGTTGGATGGACAGATGGATGGACAGGAGAGAAATGTATTATAGGAACTGGTGCATGTGGTTCTGGAGGAGGACAAGTCCTATAGTCTATTTACACATGGGAGATCTAGGACAGTCGGTGGTGTGATCCATTCGGATCAGAAGAACTGGGGGCTGAGGCTTCAGGCCAGGAGAAGAAGGAAGTCCCAGCTTAGGCAGAGAGGAGGAATCTTCCCCTCCTCCTTTTCTGGTCCTACTCGGGCCCCAGCGGACTGAGGGAGTCCACACTGGGGAGGGCCATCTCCTCTGCTCAGTCCGTAGACGCAGACGCCGCCTCTCCCAGACACTCCCCCTGGATGCACCTGGAGTGGTGTGCCACCGTTCTGGGCACCCTCAGCCCTGTCAGGAAGACGCAGCACCACCCTCTCGCTCAGCACCCGGCTCCTCGGGGCTCAAGCCCCCTCTGGCAGCATTGCAGTGTGGTGGGCATCTTCCATCACTTCCTGAGTATGCCTTTCCCTTCTTGCTGCTGCATTGAGACATTCAGGGGCATCTGGGTGAAGTTTCGTTTGTGCAACATGTGCAAGGTGGGACTGGAGCATCATGGAAGCGGATGAGAGTGTTATCAGTGCATAACGTGGGGCCGTGTACAAGCTGCGTGCTTCCCCCAATGCCAGCAGCACCTGTACGGGCAGCAGTCTGCGCCCTGGGTTCCCCTGGACATGTCTCTCCTCTCCCACCCCTCCTACCCCTGGACCCCAGGGCCGGGGGGTGGGGTGTGTGGAGTGTTGGTCACTTCCCTGCATCCCTCTCTCTTCCGGTCACTTCCATGCCCCCTCCCTCCCCAGAAGCCTCCGAAACTCCTGGGACGTCAGCCTGAGCTCCTCTGGTGCATTGTCTCAAGGTCACCGTGCCTGGCTCAGGGCCTGGAGGTGACATCTGCAGGACCTGGCCCCCTCCTTCCTCAGCCTCTCTCATCAGCCCTCCGTCGTCGTGGCCAGTAATGGAAGTCCTCTGAGACACAGCAGCAAGCTCTCCTGAGCTGACCACTGCCTTCCTGCTTCCTTGGATGCTGATGTTCAACACCGACTGGCTCTGTCACCCTTTCCCCGTCCCTCCCAGGATCCACATTTTCCTTCCTTTTTGTCCTGGATGATGCCAAAATCACACCTATGCACATGCCCTCACCTCTGCCACCTGCGCGTCTGGCTGGGACTCCGCTCAGGCTCCCCCTGCACCTGAAGAGCTAACAGGCTTCCTTAAAATCACACGCGTGGGCTTCAAGTGACCGTGCCCCACATCCCCCAACTCCATTTCTGGAGCCCCAGCCCTCACTGGGAAGCAGACGTTCAGAAGAGAAAGTCCCTGAGCTCCTGGCCTCAGACCTGCCCATGTCCCTGCATTTCAGCCCTGCTTCCCCATTTCCCTTTGAACCTGGCCGAGCCGCCCAGCTCCTGTCCATCCGGGGCCACCTGCCAGCAGGGCAGGGATCCCCTGCCTGTGGCCTCCTCAATGACAAGACACGGCCGCTCTGGGCCAGCGTCTCTCGGCCGCCTTCTGAGCTTCAGGAGCCCGTCAGTCCCTGTTCTGCTTGTGCTCCTTCCCCTTCCTGCTGCTGCTGTGGATTTACTCAGTTGTGCTCTCATCCGATATGCACAAGCTGGTTGGTATGTGGGTGCACCTGGCCCGGAGCTTTGGGCCATTCCATCCAGCTCTGAGGATGCCGTGTGGTGTCTAATGTTTTGCTTCTACGAACAATGCTGCAATGAACACATTTGGGGGCACATGCCCTCTAGATCAACGCAGCTGACATAGACTCGCACGGTAAAAATATGTAACGACCGAATGTTGATGACTATTGCTAGATATTTTCTCCTGGGTTTTCCCATAATCTGTGAGTCCTTAGAGTCTCCCACAGCATGATAAGCCAAGGATCCTCCAGTTGTCTTGCTTGCATTCCTTTTGTATTAATGACATGGGCCATCTTTCACATGCTTATTGGCCATTCGTGTTTCCATGTTTCTTCTGATTGTCTTCTTTGACTACTTTTCTTTTCTTCTTTTTCTTCTTCCTTTTCTTCTTTTTCTTCTTCTTCTTCTTCTTCTTCTTCTTCTTCTTCTTCTTCTTCGGTACCTTTTCCTATTGATTTTGTGGGAGCTTCTTTAATATTCTGGTTATTAGTACTTCCTGTATGGATTTGCTGCAAATAATCCTTCCTGGCCTGTGTCACTTGCCTCTTGACTTGCTTGTCATCCTTTCCAATGGATGTGCAGCATCTCGCCTGGACTTCTAATTGGAGGACACACACATGGGCACCTGCAGCCGCAGGTACAAATCCTAATGGGAGGGAATTGGCAATTGGGGCAAGAAGTAGAGGTGAAGGATCTTCCACAGCCTTCGGCTCCCCAGCGCCCCTTCAGCTGGGGGGAGCGGGGGGAGGTGCAGTCACCTGTGAGATGAGAAACTGTAAGTGTGGAATGCTGTTCTTCATTCCCTTTTACTAGGCATGAATGCCAGGCTCAGTTACTTCTCTAAAATGAATGAGGAGAGTTGATTTTTTTATCTTCAGGGGGAGGTTGGAGATCAAAGCAGCACGTGACATCTAGGTCTTGCCGCCCACACACCGAGTTGCCTGTGATTCATGAGGAAAAACAGGTGGTGATGCTCTAAGCCACAGTGTTGAAGGTGGTCCAGGGTGCAGGGCGGCTACGGCAGCTGGGGAGCAGAGCAGGGGCTGGTGCATCCTAGGAAGGGTCATTCAGACGTGACCCTGGAGGCCTGGGGGTCATCCTGAGGCCTTGGGATCGTCCAGATGGACCGGGAGGGACCCCTTCCACGGGTGGAGGTAGAGCGCTGGGATGGTCTCCGCCTTTGGTCCCCGAGGGTGAGGTCTAGCTAGAGGTCTACCTCAGGAAGGGCCATCAGGGCTCCCAAAGCCACGCTGACCCTGCTGCTCACTGTCGCTGGTGCTCTGAGGTCTCCCCTGGGCTACATGCAACTTAGCCAGTCCCTCTTTCGCCCTTAGATTAACCCGCAGTGCCCGTCACTCCTTAACTGCTCTGGACAGAACAAAATCCGAAATGTAATTTACTTTGGGAATGTAATCACTTATTGATCACTCTTTTTCTGCAGGAGATAGAATCAGTGTGTAAGCTTTTATCCGGGAGAGGCCAGGATGGTTTTTACACTCCGTCTGTGGCCTAAGTCCCACCCGATCTCCTTGAGCATCAGGCATTTCAGGCATTGTGTTGCAGATGATCATTATTTTCTAAAAAGGATTCATCATACTGCTTATGTGAGAAATTCACAGTAGGCAGACAATATTTAATAAGTAAATCAATAATGCTCATTTCGGGGAAAAATTAGGTATAGAATATAGCTGGAAAAGATAATAAAACAAGTTCAAATACTGAATTTCAGACCTGATGAACCATTAGAGATAATGCAATTCGCTGCGGCGGCAGCGGCCGTGGATCAGGAGTAAATGCAAATCCAGCCTCGTTTGTCATGTGATTAACCCACAAGGAGGAAGGGGGCCTGCTGGCATCTAATGTAGCATCTGCGGCTCTAGCGAAGGCAAGTTCCTCGCCTTCAGGAAAGTTCTGCACTAAACCAGCGGAAGGGCCACTTTGCTCGGGGGACGGGCGCATGTCCAGGAGGTCCTGGTGGTGTTGATGCTGAAACCCCCTCGCGGCCTCGCAGCTGGGCAGGCTCTGGGCGTCGCACTGGCCCCACCTGTCCTCCGCTGCAAGGACACCACCCCGGCTACAGCTGACCAGAGCCCCCTTGTTTCACCATGACCAGCATTTCAAGGCTGGGGTCGTCCCCGTGCTTTGTGTCTGTAGGGTCTCACGATGACTCGTGACGGTCCCCACTTAGTGTGTTGGCAGTGGTGTCTCCGGGCCATGCGTAGAGCGAGCAGATCCTGGGTCTGTGCTGCACGCTGGCGAGTGCGGGAGGGCGGCCGTCTTGCCTCCGACACCCTCTCGAGCTTAGCTGTCTCCAGAGCTCTCCACAAACCATCCGACGTCTAACGTGGTTTCCAGGTGTCCCATCATTTCTGTCACAGGGCCTTTCTGTTCTGCGGGCTGACCCGCTCCAGCGAATGTGTTCCCATTTGTCAAACACTGACTTGGGACGCGGTGCCCGGCATGGACCTGGAGCTGCCTGCAGGGTGGGCTGGGGAATCGGGGGCCCTGGTGGGGCCGTGGTGGGTCCTGCTGTCTGCATCTGTAGGTACGTCTGATGGCAGCGGGCCCACCTGCTCTTAGCCTGGGCTGCGGCCGTGGGGCAGGGCGTTCAGTGCAGGAGGGAAAGGCAGAAGCAGAGAAACACGTATAATTAATTTTAAACATCACTTTTGGGTGATTCTGACCATCGTCCCTCTTCTTCACAGCACCCAATCTACAAGCTGGATGTCAGCACCAAGGAGGGACCATCTAGCCCCTTGACGCAGAAGGTTCTGGAGCCAGACTCCCGCAGTCTCCCCCGACAGGAGGTTCTCAGCTTTTCAGAGCGAGTCCTCCAATCCGATTTCTCTACTTCAAATTGTGAATAACCGCAGCTGCCTCTGGAGGCCAGGCTGGCTTCATTTTGCACGTTTTCAGCAGGTGATGGTTGTCATCACCTCCCCGCATGATGACACAGGAGGCGAGCTTTGGGCAACTGGCCCCCAGCTTGCCCCTCAGTCGGCACTGTCCAAAATTTCTTCTCTGCCCGTTGCTCCTCGCCAAGGTGTCACACTGTCCAAAACAAAGCAGCTTGAGACACAAGGTCCAGCCCAGTCAGGATTCTCTTGCTTATTCTGTGCCCTTAAACAACCTGGAAGGTAAACATTAAATACAGAAAAATGGGTGGTTTCAGGGACTAATGGCGCCTAATATTTGCAGTCAGATCTGTTGTAGGCCATAAGGCACATGCAAAACGGTACCTTATAGGAACGATAGGTCCAGATCCCACCATTTATGAGCCCAGACCAGATTGCACTCCGGCTCTGGGGTGCTGACGTCGCCTCTGCTGGAGCCACTCTATGAATTCCCAGCCTCACGGCTCCAGCCTTCAGGGGCGTTGGGCCTGCCTACCTAAGACTAAGAACACAACTCAGGGGTGCCCAGAGGCTCATTGGTTGAGCACCTGTCTTCAGCCCAGGGTGTGACCCCGGGGTTCTGGGATCAAGTCCCACATCGGGCTCCATGTGAGGAGTCTGCTTCTCCCTCTGCCTATGTCTCTGCCTCCTTCTCTGTATCTCTCACGAATAAATAATCTTAAAAAAAAAAAACACAACCCAAAAATCAGAATAATTTCCTGCTTTGTGGCCCCTGCCACTTTATATGGCACAGAACGTAATGGTTAGTTCTCCAAGGGCCCCTCAGCGTTTCTCTGCCTGGGATGAAAATGAAAACCTCCAGGTGCACTTGTAAGACCATCGCTCATGTGGATTCTCCACCAGAGTCTACATGGTCGAACCTGGCTGCCTGGCCGTGTTGAAACCTTCCCAGATGACCCTCCTGTGTAAGCAAGGTTGGGGGCTGGTATTCCATGCAAAGTGACACACAGATTTGTCTCTTGAGGATGCTCAGTATTCTGCACAAATTGACCTCTATGAAGGTCAGATCTCCAAGAAGGTCTTCTCCAAGAAGAAAAGTAAAGGAGAGAGAACTGGCCGACCTGCAGTGTCTTATCCCCACAGCAGGATTTCCACGTGGCGTCTGCCTTGTTCTTTCTGAAGCCCGTACATGTTCGGGTTTTATGGATGATTTATCTACTGCACGTTACTGTAGGGATGCTCGGTTGCTTCTGGATGATTTAACTTTCCATAAGAGTTTTAATTGTCTGACTTTGTCTACATCCTGTAGGATTCCCTTTTCAGCCTATTCAAGTGGAAACAGAAACATGTCAATGAAGAGGTTGGCCTGATTGCAGAGGGTGTTGTAGGAAATGAGCACGTCGTGCTGATGAATATTTTAGCGATGGGCGTATCTTAACTGAGTCACAGCCACGGTTATGTCAAAAGATAAGCTCAGGTGTATGTGCATCTATTCTTGCAGGACAGAAAAATCTTGAGAAAGGAGCTCAGATTTGCCTACGATGCCGATCTGTGTCAAGTAGAGAGTCCCGTGTATGTGGAGTATGAGAGAGTCCCCTGAGCTAAAACCCTACGTGTCAGAACCTGTAGGCTACGGGGGTGTGTGAGATACGCAGACACGTGAACACATCTGCCCATCGCACTCACGGTTCCTTATGCGGGTTTGGGGGAAGGTACAAACAAGAGTAGAAACTCCATCTGCACACTATTTGCTATTCCCGTAGATTTTCTCCTGCGTGAATCCTATTTAACATGGCCCGTGTATCACTTACTCGTCTCCTTGGATTGCTGTTCTCTGTAGAATGAGGCTCTAGGAAGGAGGAGGTTTTGTCATTACTACGTCTTTAGGGTCGACACCACTTAGTGGCGTACAGTAGAACCTGAATGAATAATTGTCGCGAAGTGAAGTAGGGAGTCACAGAAGCAATTTCTAGACATTTTATGGGATGCTACACACGCTCAGTTGGGCCTCACATACCCAGTGACGGGGCGGTGAGGCTGAGTAAGTATGGGACCTGGGGGCAAGAGACCTGGTGTTCCAGCTCTGCCACACGATGAGTGAATCGTGCAAACCGTGATCGTGATCGCATCTGAAAGAATCACAGGGTGAGCACAATAGGGATAATACTTGTTTCTATTCTGTAGGCCTGTTTTACGGAGCAAATGAACTCATTTATTAATAATCACTTTGCAATTTTTTTAAGGACCATATTACTGGAATTTGTTACTGACCATGGCTGTGGAATTACTGAGCCCTGAGAGTGACAGTGTCCAGAGTAGGCTGTAATCCTCAGGGCCAGTAAGTGGAAAAAAAAAAAGTTTAATAGTTTAATCTGTTGTACCCCATTCCCACCTCATCTAAGTTTTTACCTGACCCATCTCTCACTTGAACCCCATCCACTGGGCACTGGGGGGCAGTTAAGCATCTCAGGTCATGATCTCAGGGTCCTGGGATCAAGTCCCACATCAGGTTCCCTGCTCTGCGAGGAGTTTGTTTCTCTCTCTGGCCCTTCCCCTGCTGGTGCTTGCTCGCTCTCTCTCTCTCAAAAGAATAAATAAAATCTTAAGAAAAAGAGAACCCCCATCTGCCATTTGAGGCAGGTATAAGTCGGCCGACCATAAACAGCAACGTGTGCAATCACAACACAGCACGTGTGACGTTAGACTGAAGTGTCCATTACTGTCCTAACTCTGCATCCCCACAGGGCATTTTTGAGAGCAGGAATGTGTGTTATCAGGGCATTTATATCTCATATGATGCTGCAAGAGCTCAGCTGCTCGACACATACGTGTGGAATCAAATCAAGCTGTTCTCCATTGACAACTTTCCATCTTTTAGCCAACAAAGCATTTATGCCTTTAAGAGCTCATAAAACAAAATAAAACCACATAATAAAATGTAATAAATATGCCACCTTACAGACAAGCATTGAGAGCATTTTGAGTGGCAAAGAAATTCAGACCCAGTGCAGCGAGCTGCTCTAAATACGCCAATAGTGTCCCAGTTTTCTCTTTTATCTTAGAGTCTTAGATGTGCCAACACTGGTGACTCTCAGCAGTGACACAGTTAGAGAAAGCAATTCTCCCTCATTCACAGAGCAAAGTTGGAAGAGCAAGGGAGGAGGGGATGGCTAGTGCATGCTATGTCTTAACCCTATAAATCGAGCTACCAGGTTGAAAAACAAGATGTTCCAACACAAGAATTCTTCATAACCTCCCTTTTACTGAGAGCTATGATTGGTTCACAGCTTTTTAGAAAATTGGCCGGTTCTTCGATTCCAGCTCGAAATTGAGTGAGATTCAGGCATAAACTATGAGAAGACATTTAAAAAAATGATCCATTTATGTATCCATACATCCCATTTCAGTGCTGTTCTGCTGAAGTTACCCATTGAGGTGTGGGTGCTGGACCCCATGTGCCCTAGAGTGAGAAGGGGCTGGTGGTGAATTCAATCTCTCTCCCTCATTAGCTGTCTCATCTGAAGTTAATGACTTAACATCTCTGAGCCTTTATTTCTTTATCTTATAAAATGGGTAATATCACTCACCTAAAAATTAATTATCAATTGACTTTGCTGATGTAACAAATATCTCACAAGAGTGTGGCACATTGCATGAGGACGGGGGTGAGTGTGGTTGAGCACAGGGCCAGGTCTTCCATTTCTTCTTCTTCTTCATTCAGGCCTGATTTCTGACCCTAGAAGTACAGAGGGAGGGCGGATGTAGGCTCACACACAATGTCCTCCCAAATCCTGTCCTCAAAAACAAGTCACTGTGGAAGACCAATAGCATCGGGGCAGCGGCATTATGTGGTGACAAAGTTAGATTTCTCTGCATAAAAAGCTTAAAACAGAAGCCATTTGTTTCATCCCCTGGGCTCAGCATTGTGCTTCTTCTCTGGGGCAGACTTGAAGCTTCATCAGACTTCCAGCTCAAACACTTCTATTTTGTTTTGTATTTATGTATGCATATATTTTATTCTATATATTTTTAAAGATTTTATTTATGTATTCATTAGACAGAGAGAGAGAGAGAGAGAGAGAGAGAGAGAGAGAGAAGCAGGCTCCATGCAGGGAGCCCAACATTGGACTCAATCCTGGGGACTCCAGGATCACGCCCTGGGCTGAAGGCAGGTGCTAAACCGCTGAGCCACTCAGGGATCCCCTTATTTTATTTTTTTAAAAGATTTTCTATTTATTCATTTGAGATAGAGAATGAGAGAGGGAGCACAAGCAGTGGGAGAGAGGGAGAAGGAGAAGCAGCCTCCTCCCTGAGTAGGGAGCCCCACGTGGGACTTGATCCCAGGACCCTGAGATCATGACCTGAGCAAAAGGCAGATGCTTAACCATATGAGCCACCCAGGCACTCTTATGTATGTATTTTTAAGAGTTTTATTTATTTGAGAGAATGTGAACAGGCGTGAGGGGCAGAGGGAGAGGGAGAAGCAGACTAGGATCCTGGGATCATGATCTGAGCCAGAATCAAGAACTGGACGTTCAACTAACCACCCAGGTGCCCCTGTTTTATTTTGTCTTATTTTATTTGTTATTAGTTTAATTTGATTCTATTCGATTTCATTTTTTCTATTCAGAGATGAGAAATAGTTCCATTTTCCAATCCTGAAATTCCCACAATTTCTACCCAATCTCATCTCTTTCCCTTTATCTGTTCTTGTAAACAGGCTTACTCTTTTCCAAGCTCATTTTTCTTTCGTGCCTTCACCTCAGTGGCGAACATCCACCAATCATGCTAATACCACTCTGCTTCCGAATGTCTTCACCCAAACCATGATGGGCTGAATGGGTGGACCATTGACCTTCCCAGTGCTCCAAGCAACGGTGTTGCTGGATTTTCGACCGTACCCCTGGTTGCCAGCTTCTCAGGTCCCAACGGTGATTCTTTTGCCTCTGCCCGGCCCCCAAACCCATCCCAGCATTTGCTAAACACTTGTTTCATCCTATTTCCAGTTTTTATGTCAGTCAAGTCACCTTGGTTGGTGTCAGACAAAACCCAGGTCTTGCGGCATCTAGCATCTTACATGCGGGCTCTGGGGAGCTGTGGCTCTGCCGAAGCTGATGCTGTGCTAATGACATGGTGTTGGGCCCAAACAGTGGGTCTGGGCCCAGCTTGCAGCCACCTCCTCATGCTGGGGTTCAGGCTGACAGAGCAGCCACACTCAGGCCAGGAAGGACGGGGGGGGGGAGGGGGCACGCAGAGCCATGCAGTCGCATCGACACCCTCCTTACACCGGTCCCACTCCAGTCCCCATGGCCAAGTGGCCATGTGACTGAGTGTCCCGGGGGCCAAGCAGCCGTGTGATCGAGTGCAGAGGAGCATCATGTCCTGCAGATGCCAAGGAAGCCCCAGGATCTGGGATGGGGGCAGATGGCTTCATCAGATGGAGGCTATAGAGCAGTAATAAAATGATCAGAGGGGTTATCATGGAGATATTGAGTTATCACGGGGAATAATTGTGAGAATTCACCAACTTGAGTTTTTAACTTCATGACCATTCACAAACTGAATGCACCTGCATCGCCAGTCCCCAGAGCAGAGTTCATTCTTAGCACATTGGGAGCGTTCCTGTGTCCCTTTCCAGGTGCGTCCACACCAGGGGTAAGACATCACCTACCTGATGGCTTGTGGCCCTTGTCCCCTTTTTATAGATGGGACCCCAGTGTACATTCCTCTGGGTTGCCTTTTCCATCTTAACGTGAGGTGAGTCCATGTCCACTCGGGCTGCTAGAACAGAATGCCACAGTCGGGGGCTTATAAACAGTTGACTTTATTTCTTACGGCTGTAGACACGGGAAATCCAAGATCCAGGTGACTGCAGACTCTGTGTCCAATGAGAATCTGCTTCCTGGTCCACAGACGGTGTCATCTGGCCGTGTCCTCACCTGGTGGGAGGGGCAAGGCGGCTCCCTTTTATGAGGACACTAATGCCACTAATGCCATCATGAGAGCTCCACCCGTACAACCTCATCACCTCCCAGAGGCCCCGCCTCCTCACACTACCACCTTGGGAGTTTAGTTTAGCATGTGAACCTGAGGGGCACAGGCATCGTCCACAGTAGGCTGTGTGGGAGTCACCTACACAGCTTCCTGGAGTAGCAGAGGCCTCCAGCTCAGCGCCTCAGAGGGTCCCCTTGTATGCACATGCTGCAGCTTATAAGACTGTGACACTATTGAGCATTTGGAGAGGTAAGATCTAAGAGCCGCCTGGCATGCGTGTGCTGCTTCCATAGCGCCTTCCTTTCTCTGCCCTTGGTGCCTCACATACCAGCTTTTGTGGCTCATGTGGATATGCGGGTGCTTTACTTCAATGCTTGACCCAGGACAAATGCAGGTTGAAAGGACAAGTGTGAGTCTATATCAGGCTGGACATCAAGCAGCACAGCCATCAGTGGTCTAGGGTATGGATGAGTCCAGATGAAGGCCCCACCTGGGAATGCCGGCCATGAGCTAGAGCCAGAGGGAACATTTGCCCGCACTCCTGCATCTAATCCCTGTGGTCGCACCAATTGTCCGATCACCGATTTCCTTGGAGTTAGAGCAAAGCACTTGTTTATGCAAGGAAGATATAAAACATCAATTAATTCTTAACTTCCTCTCTTTCTTCCAATTGTATACCTAGTATCTTCTTCCAGGTGAATTTAGCATCCGGTAGGAGCAGCTTGTTCATCTTCATGTTTTAATTTTAAAACCATTGGGCCCATAGTCAGTAATTCTGATATGAGACTATTGTCCATCCTTTCTAATTTCAGCATACATCTGGGGTTATCACTTATTTCACTATATATCACCCCAAATTAAGGTGCAAAATGAATCCAGTCACATCCACTGTCCTGGAATCAATGGAACCTACGTGCACTGCTTTGTTTTAGGCGATAGAAATAGTCTATGTTTGTTTCTGGTTTTGTTTTTTTCGTTGTTGCTGTTGCCCTTTTGCCTCCTCAGTGCCTGAACACGACTCTCTGAAAGTATTTTTAGCTGAGCCTTTTTTAATGATTTTCACAGGGCCTGACTTCTGACTGGATATTACTTACGGAAGCACCAGGCCAAATGTGTATCCAGTCACACCTTGGTCTTTGCCTCCAGCGCATGTCAGCTCTGATCAAACTGGACTCATAGCGAGGTCTTTTGTCTGCAGCCACTTCTTAGTAAACTTTTGAGCTTCAATATTTTTTGCCTTGGAGACAGACACACACAGAAGGAGCTCACCCCCTTTCTTTTGTTTTAAAGCAAGCTCAAACTAGTGTTGGCTTGTAAATAATTCTGTCCTCAAAATGCCGAAGGTGTTTCAAACCATTGATCCCGAGATAGCACATATTATGTGCTGGTGGAAAACAACAAAAATGAGACTAGTACTAGTGACAATTATAATTGCCATTAATATTTACTGAAAGGTGACAAGACACAGGCATGAAAGCGATGGGTTATTATAAGCCTTGGCACCTTCCTTCGAGAATCACATGACCTATTGAGCATATGAAAATGATTACAGATCAAGGGGATAAGCGCAGAGATAGAGGTTTCTTGGCATGGTAGTCCTTCCTCACATAACAGGTGAAAAAATTCTTTATTAGTTGAAATCATAAGGAAAAGGCCAAAAGCACATGAAGGGGATTTCGTGCCACCGTCCTGCTCTGGGGCAGTGTAAAATGGCGGAAGTTCATTCATGCTGGAAGGTGAGCAGAAGATAGTCTTGACGTGGTGAGGAAAAATGAAGCTGCACTTACCTCGTGTCAACAGTCTTGACTGTGGTGTCCACGCCAGTGCAACTATCGCCACGTGGCTGCTTATTGTGTTCATCACTGGTTAAATTCATATTTCTCCTGTTAATAGACTTTTCATCAAAAATTGACATTTATCCATCTGCAAGACACCCTTCACATCCAGTTCAGGACTGGACTAAGCTGTCCATTTTCTAAGCGATGGATACACACAGACGTTAGGAACCATCAACCCACATCCTAGAGACATATATTTCTAGACATTTAAGGGCACTTGTATGTAGGATTTAGTTTCCTGTTTGCATCTAATAATTTTTTTTTTCTTAAGCAGGGAGGTTGGCAATATTATTCAGAAAACAGCCACATGGTAAACATTTTAGGCTTTATGGGCCAGGGGGCAAAAGATAGGGCACTGTGTAGGAACCTATAGAACTATTTAAAATTGTAAAAAATATTTTTGGCTTCCATGCTTTACAAAAACAAGGCAACAGGCTGGATTTGGTCCTCGACCGGAGCCTAAATACTACTTCCATAAGTTACTGTGATGCACATTATTTGTGCTGTTACAAAGCTCTTAGATGTATCACTTTTAAAACATCAATAATAATTTAAAATAGTGTATTATATTTGATTGCAGAGGTTTTAGGGACTACTTAGGAACTATGAGTTTTCTCCTCATAATAGAAAATATATTTTAAATATCTCCTCCAAACATTTCATTCATTCTTATAAAATATCGGTAAGACAGGTGCCACTCTGGGCAGCTGTGTTATGTTTTTAGGGTTACTTACACATTGCTTTGCTGTTACGCACAGAGACTATTTGAAATTGAAAGAGTGTGAGCAAGAAGGGTTTGCTGTATTCAACCAAACAGTAAAATCAATTAACAGCCCTCAACTCGGTGAATCTCTGTGACACCTCAGCAAAAGCCAGTCACTGACCAGCTGAATCAGCTTGAAGGTTAAATATTCTGTGTCTCCAGATGCCAGCACCTTTCAAAAAAGCTAAGCTTGTGTGGTACTAGGACAGATAGATCTCTCCTTTAGAGGGGGAAGCTGTTAGGAATTGTATTTTTCCTTTGTCCACAGACGCGTGCATTTGTGCGTGTGCGTGTGTGTGTGTGTGAAGTCATGCAAGCACATAAGGAGCAAATACCCCAAATTAAAGAAGAAAGAAGGTCATAGAATGTAAGTGATGGGAGGCTCTGTCATTGTCTTCCTTGATAATTTTTGCTTTTCCTTTTATGCAAATAATTTCCAATCCCTCAGCTATTTGTCAGCACGGGAGGTTGTCATTGTTATGGAGATGATCCTTTACCTTCCCTGTCTTTCTATCATTGTAGCTGAAGCTAATTCACTGCACTGATGTAAGATTATTATCAGGTTGAGCACTTACCTGACAAAATTTATGGTGATGAGTCTGGTACATATTGGATATGCCAATGCTCTCTGATCATGAGTTTTTATGGCATTCCCATTAGTTGGTGACAGCTGTCAAAAATACTGTTGTTATCGTTTTATTTACTTCTGACATTTGAAGGTCACTTATACTTTCAATTAAAGTTTTCCTTTGTCAACTCAGAAATACTACTCCATGTAGCTCTTTGTTGCTCTAGAAACTGCAGTAGCAGTCCAGGAGCCGATTATTTTGAGATTGCCTCATCAAGCTAGTTATTGCAAGGATAACGATTATTGAATGCCACAAATGTATTGGGAACTCTGCACAACAGAGTTATCCCACCAGGGAGATCTGTGTCTGAATGGAGACACGTCCTCCATCCACTTTCTGAGCTCTGAACGCTTGAACTTGTACCTACCTTTTCCTGGTCACTAGGTGTGCTGTGTTTTCCCTGCTCCAGGGCACTTCCAGGTGAAACGATGCCCTGTGTGGAGGAAAGGATTCCTTTTCCTCATTTCTGGTATTTTCTTTCTTGTGCATTAACTGAGAACATTGAGAAACATGGAGAAGTAGAAGTTTGGGAAGCAAATTAAAGTCTTTGGGCACCTGGGTGGCTTAGTCGGTTAAGCATTTGACTCTTGGTTTCAGCTCTGATCATGATCTTGGGATTGAGCCCTGAGTCGGGCTCCACACTTACTGGGGAGTCTGCTTGATGTTCTCTCTCCTTCTCTCTCTGTGCCTCCCCAAGATGTGCTTCCTCAATCTGTGTAAACATAAATGAATAAATATTTTTAAGAAATCTGAAGATTGTGGCTTTGTTGAGAACAGGGAATTTTGACCCCACAGTTTACAGTGACCAACATTGCACATGGTAGTTGATTCATAATAGTGGTGTTGGACCACTGGTATTGGTCAATAAGAATTTTTGCCTTGAATAATATTGTAGTTTATGGCGACTTTCACCACATATGAATGATTCCTGGTAGCCTTTGGCCATGATGGAGAAGGAGGGGTTGGAGTATTGGTTTCATATTACATAGGCTTATCTTTTCCTAAGCAGAGTTACTGAGGAAAAGATTTGACCACACGGAAGAAAAATCTTTCCAACAATAGGGCTTTTAGATTTAAAAGATGGAACAGTATTTATTTGTTTTAAATTGCAGGATAATTGCAATTTCCTGATCACTTTCAGTGCTAGTAAGTCTTTCTTTCACTGGTTAAAGTCAGTTCTAACCACTCGGCATTATCTGGACTGTCTCACATTCCAATCTGAACTCAGAACTGAGGAAAGATGTGGAAAGTTTAGGGTCATATTCAGGTGCTCAGGAGTCATTCCCCATCACATGACCGCAGTTGAGACTGGATTAGTTAATTACAGAGGAAGGAGAACTGCCCTAGGAGTGAGTTTTCCTAGGCCTAAGCAATCCCAGAACTGGAGGCCACAGGAGCACAAAACTGAAAATGCTTGCTTATAAAGAGTGAGGACACCATGTCATTAGATGGAGCCCACTCTCAATGCATGTGTGGATTTCTCCACCAGGTATGGCTAATCTAGCACCATAATTAACCTCTTCATAGGACATTCCTCGTGTATTTTAGGGTTACATCTTATAGACTCCAGACCAACTTTGTCCCAGGTCGCCAAAAACAAAACGACTTGTTCCATCCACATTCTTTTACTGACTCGCTGGCTAAGTGAACAAATCACAGGAAATCAGAAAGATTATATATAAACAAAATGAGAATATTAACAAAGAGATAGAAATTATTAAAAAAAACAGACGTTCTATAGCTTTAAAATATAATAACTGAATTGAAAATTCATTGAAGGGGTTCAACTGTAGAGTCAAGCAGGTAAAAGAATAAACCAGTAAACTTAAGGACAGGTTATTTGAAACATTCAAGTTTGAGGAGCAAAAAGAGGAAAAAAAGGAGTGAAGAAGAGTGAACAAAACGTAGGGATAGGCTTGAGGAACATCATCAAGTGAACACATACATGAATTATAAGACTTCCAGGAGAAGAGACAGAGAAAGGTACGGAGAGAGGCTTTTAAGAAATAATAGCTGAAAACTTCTCAAATTTGAGGAAAACACACAAATCCAAGAAGTTCTACAAACTCCAAGTAAGATAAACTGAAAGGAACCCAGTGAGACATATAATCACACTGTCAAAAGACAAAGGCAAAGGGGAAATCCTGAGAAAAGCAAGAGAAAAGCAACTCATCACAGATATTTTAGTGGAAATGTTTGAGGCCAGAAGGCAGTGGGATGGGTATATTAAACCAGTGAGGAAAAAAACCCCATAATTAAGTGTTTTATATTTGGCAAAACTGTCCTTCAAAAGAGAGGGACAAACTAAAACATCATCAGACAGACAATGGCTGGAGGAGTTCACCACCTCTAAAAGCTGACTTAAAAGAAATGCAAGAGAATCTTTAAGTTGAAATGAAAGGACAACAGACAAACTCAAAGCGGTATGAAAATACAAGTAAGGGTAAATACATGGAGGACTATTTAAAAAATATATTATTTTGAATTGGTTTATAACACCATTTCTTATTTTCTAAAGGATTTAAATTCCAACGTGTAAAATAATTATAAATCTGTATTAATATAGATTTGATTCTCAACAAAATGCTAGTACATTGATTCCAACAGTGTATTTAAAGGATTATGCACCATGAGTAAATGGGGTTCATTCCTGGAGCACAAAAATGGTGAAATCTACCGAAATAAATCAGTGCAGTACACAACATTAGCAGAAAGAGGAACACACACACACACACACACACACAAAGTTGTCAGTTTTACAGAAAAAGAATTTGACAGAAATCAACAGTCTTCTATGATAAACACACACACAAATATGCAATGTATTAGGAATAAACCATCTATGGGAAAACCCACAGCTAACAGCATACTCAATGGTGAAAGGCAGAAAGCTTTTACTCGGGGATCCCTGGGTGGCTCAGCAGTTTAACGCCTGCCTTCAGCCCAGGGTGTGATCCTGGGGTCCTGGAATCGAATCCCACATCAGGCTCCCTGTATGGAGCCTACTTCTCCCTCTGCCTGTGTCCCTGCCTCTCTCTCTCTCATGAATAAATAAATAATTAAAATATTTTAAAAAAAGAAAGCTTTTACTCTAAGACCAGACACAAGAGAATCATGCCTACTTCCACTTTTTCATTTCAACACAGAACTAGAATCCTAGCCACAGCTATTAGGCAAGAAAAAGAAATAAATAGCATTGAATTTGGAAAAGAAGAGGTAAAATTATTTCGTTTCACAAATGATATTATCTGTAGAAAACACAAAAGATTTTTTAAAAAGCTATTAGGCCTAATACATGAATTCAGTAAAGTTGCAGGACACAGAATCAATACACAGGTGCCAGTTACTTTTCGGCACACTAACAATAAACTCATTCACAATAGCATTAGCACCATACGGGATCTCTTCATGCACCTGTTCAATTGGCTACTATTACAATAAAACATTAAGTAACATGCATTTGGGAGGATGTGGAAAAACTGGAACTCTTGTGTATTGGTGATGGGAATGAAAATTGGTGCAGCTGCTGTGGAAAACCACATGGTTGTTCCTCAGAAGAGTAAGCATTGGAATTACCGTGTGATCCAGCAATTCCATGTCAGGGCATGTGCCCAAGAGAATTAAAAGTGGGGGTTCAAAAAGAAATACGGGAGCTTGTCTCATATGCCCAGTTTCAATTTGGGGCAATGCAAAAAGCTCTGAAGCTGGATGGTGGTGACGGTCACATAGCACTGAAAATATACTTAGCAGAACTGTACCCTTAAAGACGATGAAAATAGCACATTTTATGTTATGTATATTTCATAATAATAAATAAAGCAAAGCAAGCAGACTTCCAAGGGAATGACGATCATTTATTTTGTTGGTGAGTGAGCTGTACCAGTCCCCTGGGCTAGTCTCGTGTGAGCTGGCTTATGCAGAGGGCTGGCTTCATGGGCAGGGGTCCTGCACGCGTTCAGAGTCTGTGACATCTTGGTCTCTGTTGTCACCGTCTTAGCGTTCTTGATTCTGTTTAACTGGGGACTTCAGTTTTTCACTTTGCACTAGGCTCTGATCATCTTGTGGGTGTTGCTGCTCGAGCATCTTCAGTGTATTGTCAGGTCAGAGGTGACATGCCCCATGGCCCCAGGGGTACATAGGGGACTGGTACAGCTCACTATGTCTATGGGATGACATCACCTGCAAGGATAGACCGGGATGATGCCGGGTACAGAGTTCAGGGGTGGAGAAGGCGAGGGGAGAGGGAGCCAGAGACAGACAGAGACGTGGAGGTGCTCTTTCCTTTGCCCGAGGTACGTGGATCAGAGGTTGTCTACCGTCCTGGAGACAGGAGGGACGTTAGGGCTATTGGTCACGTGGAGTGTGGGACGTCCTTCCTTCCATTCAGGGCCCTATGGGAGCAAACACTTCTTTATGATGTGGGTACACCAATAAGCCAGGATATCGTAGACACTCTACGATTTCAATTGTCTTCTTTCTCCAGCTCATGTAGCCCTTGGCATCACCAAAAACCCTTATGACTATTTCACAGAAGGCATCTCAACCTTATTGTCATACGACAAAGTGATTTTCTGAATGAAAACACAAGATTTTTTCCCATCTATTCACCTTAAATTTTTGTTGAAAACTTTAAGAATTCTGTAATCCCATTTACCAACCGTCTATCTCATCTCTGAGTCATTGAATCTGAAAATAAATGAAATGGGAGCTGTTAATGTGAAAAAATTGTCTGACGATATGTACTCTATTATTATTTTTTAAAAAAATTATTTAAATTCAATTTGCCAACATGTAGTATAACCTCCAGTGCTCATCCCATCACGTGCCCTCCTCAGTGCCCGTCACCCAGTCACCCCAACCCCCCGCCTGCCTCCCCTTCCACTACCCTTGGCTTGGTTCCCAGAGTCAGGAGTCTCCCATGGTCTGTCTCCCTCTCTAAGTTTCCCCACTCAGTTCCCCTATAATCCCTCCCACTGTTTCTATTCCCTGTATGAGTGAGACCATATGATGACTGTCCTTCTCCGACTGACTCACTTCACTCAGCATCACACCCTCCAGTTCCATCCACATCAATGTAAATGGTGGGTGTTTATACAACATGGGCCTTAAATGGAAAACAAACACACATTCCCGAGAAAACAGATCAGGAAGGAAGCCGCTCCAGGGATGCGGGTGAGGCAGGCCGCGAATGGGCCCAACAGGTGACTGCAGCGTCATCGGGAGCTGTGCTCTGGTGTGAACTGGTGAAATCACCTTCCCTGAATTATCTTGCAAGTGACTCTCTGTGGAGACCCGGGGACAGGTGTGCCACACCCAAGGACGCGCAGGCCCACGCTAGTAGTTGGCTGCTACGTGCCTGCTCCCTCCAGCTGCTTAGGCAATCTCACCCACACGCTCACCCACACGCTCACCCACAGGCTCACCCACACGCTTGGGTTTAAATAATCGTTTATCCGACTGGAGATTCCAACAGACACAGCCCTGTGTGACTACGCAAGGCCCTCAGGTGCTCAGATTGGAAAGAAAGCAACCATGGTTGGGTTCTTTAATCTGTGGCACACGTATGAGTGTCCCCCTCCCTCCTGACACACACGGGCACGCACACACATGCACGTGAAACTACGTGCCAGCAAAACATCCACTTTTCCTTCTGTAGCACAGTATATAGGTCTGTTCTAGCCATTTCCTTCACTGTTAATTATCATAATAATTACTCACCTGGGGAAGTCAGGAGGCGATGGGCAACCTGTAGTTAGATTGTACTTGGTAGACGGGGCGAGCGTGAAGGGATTAATTACACCATGTTAGGCTGGCAGTGACATCTCCGTGGGTGAAACGGAGTTGGTGGAGTTACTGCATTTTCCTTGTGGTGTTGGGGCTTTGAGACAGTGGAGTCCCCAACCCTGGGCAGAAGCAGGCAGGCCTAGCAGCTCCCAAACTCTTGGTTGAACAGGACACACGCTAAATTCTGAGGGTCTTGATCGTGCAGATGACACCCTGACTTAGTTCAGTTATTTTTATTTATTCATTTATTTTTTAATATCCAAACACAGATTTTATGGTTTTTGGCCATTTCTTTTGCTGAGCTCTTCCTCGTCCTGACTCCTCTTTGCAGTTTTGACAGGTGCTTTACTCCTCGCAGGTGGGAACAGGCTTTTTCACCAGCAAGGCCCCGGAAGACTCAAGTTGTCCTAGCAACCCTGAAAATGTGCTGATCCTTCTTCTGGGAGGCTTTTCCATTTTAAAAACGCAAACAGAGCCACATATGCCTTTGAAGTGGTCTGAAAGCACTAAAGCCATGCAGGATTTAGGAAGTTGGAGAGGACAGATCACAGGCTGCTTCTTAAAAGGCAGGAGGGACAGATGGAAAAATGTACACGGGAAGATGCAATGCCTAGTGGCCACTCTACTGAAAGGTAAAATTTGGATGAACTGGCGATGAAAATAAAAAATTTTTGAATCTTTCACTGATTTAAAAATATCCAAACCAACTTTATTTATTTATTTATTTATTTATTTATGATTCTATTTATTTATTCATGAGAGACAGAGAGACAGAGAGACAGAGAGAGAGAGAGGCAGAGACGCAGGCAGAGGGAGAAGCAGGCTCCATGCAGGGAGCCCCACGTGGAGACTCGATCCTGGGACTCCAGGATCACACCCTGGGCTGAAGGCAGGCGCTAAACCGCTGAGCCCCCCAGGGATCCCCCACCAACCTTATATTATTCCCAGAAATCAGGAGATTTCTTTAATATGTGGGGCTTTTTGTTTTGTTTTGTTCTTGTGGTTTTGTTTTTTGTTTTTTTTGTTGTTATTTAAACATGGGTTAGGCCCCAGGAGTGTCAAGTTCCCTTGTAGAGCCAGTTAAAAAAACTCATAAAGCACCCAAAATGCCCTAAATCTCTGCTTCCTAGGTCCCCATCCTCCTCTGGGCATCTCATCAGGGTTTCCGTTTACTTATGGTCTTGGACCCTTTCATTCTGATCTGCCATCAGAAATTAATCCGATCAATTAACATGCATCCAGATCAAGTCTCTCATAATCCGTAAATGATGACCCCTTTAGTTGGTGGGGAATGAAACGATCTGACATAGTAGCATTTCCAGCATCTGCGTGGCAGGAGGGGGTGGGGCCTGCATCCCTGAAGCCAGGTGGAAGCTGGGTAAAAATGCTCTTGCGGCAACTGTAAGATTTGTCTTGCTCGGGATCCCTGGGTGGCGCAGCGGTTTGGCGCCTGCCTTTGGCCCGGGGCGCGATCCTGGAGACCTGGGATCGAATCCCACGTCGGGCTCCCGGTGCATGGAGCCTGCTTCTCCCTCTGCCTGTGTCTCTGCCTCTCTCTCTCTCACTGTGTGCCTATCATAAATAAATAAAAATCTAAAAAAAAAAAAAAAAAAAAAAAAAAAAAAAAAAAAAAAAGATTTGTCTTGCTCCTCCGAGTGTCCGCAAGACCATTGTCTGGAAAAGCTAAATCATCTTCTAGGACTAGTCTTTAGAGCACGCTTGTTATAAAATCAGGAAGGCTGGTTCACGTTCTGCGGAGGCGGGGGCTGGGCCACCGGCTCAGGAGCCAGCGAGCCTGGCTGAGGTCCTTCGGCCCGGCCCCATTCACCTGCTGGGTTTCCCTAGCGGACCTCACAGCGGGGTGTTGGGGGAGGGATGGGGAGCCATGGGAGTGTGGCTCAGGGATCAGAGGGAGATCCCCATCCCCAGCCGCCCAGCTCTACGTGAGTGTGAACACATCGTGGGCGGTCAAGCTGTTAATTTTGCCACTGGACTCATCACCATCAAACGTCCGAAGCGCTCATCACAGCGCTGGGCAGTGAGCGTCGTAGTTGGAGGACGCTGGGCCACGCGGCACTCGGCTCTGAGCTGCAGGGCCGGCCGTGGTCATTCTTTGAGACCTATCTTCTGCTTTGGTGCTTCTTGACGTGAGGCATAATTGAGTAGATAAATCATCCATACTCCTCTATGAAGACTTACCACACCTTTTATCTCTCCGTGGAAGTTGCCGGAAAAAAAAAAAAAGTCTGAAAAATGTGTGCTCGCCTTGGCTACAGTTCACAGACACTTTGTCTCCAGTTCTTCTTTTGACAATGTGGAGAGATTTTTTTTTCTTTTTCTTTTTTTTTTTTTTTTTCTGACTCATGCTGATGCAAAGAGAATTTGAGGATCTCTCTTTTCTCTTTTGTCCTCGGCTTAATTTGTGACCATCTTTTCCCCCATCCTGAAAGATAACTGGAAATCGGTCTTCTGAACTGTGATGTTTGCTGCTGACATTTAAAAAAGAAAAGCTGTCAAGAAAGCCAGAATTTTTTCATATTTAAAACATCCCCTAGGTGATTCTGAGTTTGCCTTTCATGTTTGATTTTTTTTTTTTTTTTTTTTTTTTTTTTTTTTTTAGCGACTATTGTTGTTTGAGGTCAACCGAAAATTGTTTTAAAGAAAGGGTGGTGTCTAAATTAGGAGTTTTTTTTTTTTTTTAATTAAGAGTTCTTTAACGCAAAGCTTTCCCTTTGCCCTTGTCATCTTGACAGCAGTCAGTATTGATTAATATCTTTTAGAAGAAGGTTTTCAGGCATGGGTGATACTCCTCTTAGCACCTCTTTGGAGATTTTAGAGAGAGATTTGCTTTATGAACAAGCAAGATTCCTTGTGTTTTCTGCGTGCTCTTTTTTTCCACGCCTTATTGTACGCTCATCATTCATAATGTTTGGCTTTAGAACACCTTTGTGAAATGGGGCAGATGTGAGTTCCCAAACAACGCAACACTGAATATAAACTGGGATATGCTGGGGCTCGATTTTAGAGAACTGGCAGGGGAGGGAGTTGCGTCAAACATCCCTGAGCCACAGGTCAGATTTTTTTCACCCTCCACTTGCGGTCAGGGATCCCTCCCAGGCAGGTGGGCTGGAGCAGGCCTGGGCCGAGGGGGACACGCCCCGCAATGGCACCGGTGGAGAGCATGAGGTCTGGACAATGGGAATATGCAGCTTGCTCGTGGCAGCTTGGGGGCCCGGACCTACCGCTCTTGTCTTACTGGGGCGTGCGCTGTGCACACCCAAGCTCATGACTTGGCAGGTTGACGAGCCCAGTGGGGGCGAAAAGTCCTGGTGGCAGGTCACTGTGGGCTTCATCGCTACCAGGCCCAGGAGTGCTCCATGAGGTGTTTTGCAAAAAACGTGTGACTCTTTGCTCCATGTGAAATGGCTTTACAACAAAACCCTAGAAATTTGCTTCAAGACCCACCAGTGGGCTCTGCCGTAAACTCCACAGGACATCCCGCCCCTGTCCCACCGTCTTGGCACCAGGGAGCCTCTGGGTCATGTGGCCCAACAGGAGGGCCTGCTGCAGTGTCCCTTCCTGCCCTGAGCCTTATCACAAGGCGACAGTAGCATGTGGAGTCACCCAGTGCATGGACTGGAGGAGGCTCCCAGGAGTGGAATACGCAGGCTCGAGACCTCCTTCCAGGCACCATGCACTCTTCTTTGCAATCCAGTGATTTGCCCTTTGTTCAGGCTGGGCCTCCCCACCTGCCCCTGACCACCAGGGCTACGCCCGGCTCCCCAACATGGCACCCGGGCAGTTCTCACGGCCCCCGAAGCCCTCTGCCCTGCTGAAAGCTCTGAAGGATGAGCCACCTCTTGGTCATTGTCTCCCATTTGCATGTCATCCGCTGTGGCTTGGCGACATGTGGAGGGGCACTCCGGTGGCTCCGGCTCTTTGGACGACCTTATGCAGGAGGGTAAGGATGCTCCAGCCCCACGAGACACGCTGTTTCAGCTGCCACCTAACTGTTCCTGATCCCGTAGGGATGGAGATGAAGAACAAATGCTTGCTGAGTTGGCGGCTGCGTGTCCCGACACAGGAAGCAGGGGGCTCAGCTCTGGGGACAATACTGGGCGGGCTTAGGGTGGCCGTCGGGGACCATTGTCTGCATCTGTAGCGGTACCCGCCGTCTCCGTCAGTCCCAGGGAGTTTCCACTGGGGCCAACTCTTCCCTGCCTGGGGCTCCAGGCTCCAGAACTGGCTCTGGCTGCGAGTCCGGCCAAGGACGGGGAACGTTGTCAGGAGACTACTTGTATTGTCCTGCTGGTTGTCCATTTTGGTGTCTCTGTTGGTGCAAATGGAGCAGTTGTTCCCCTGACTGCCGCCCATCCGCGTCGCCCCGGGAAGGTCACATCCAGTAGCCAGCTGCGTGGCTGAGCATCGGGCCCCCACCTGGCCACCGCGATGACGGCCACATCCATTGGCCCCGGTGGGGAGGCGCCCCCACTTAGTCATTTCATGCTGCGTGGGCAGCATTTTTTTCTGTCAATAACAATGCATCTGAGTTTCATTGAAATGAGGGTTATGACCCTTTCTTTTTCAGAATCTTTCGGAAAACAAATTTCACCATCACAGTACACCTTTGAATGTCACTAGCCACCTCTTTGCTATGATCTCAGGATTGCCTTTGAGAAGAGGCATGCTTGGTTCCACCCTGGGCATGGAACCTACTTTAAAAAAAAAAAAAACTGGAGAGACATCTTCGTTGACATGTGTGGAGTTCTCCAAACAATATTTTTTGTATATCCTTTTCTATGAAATTATCCTATAGGTATTGTAAATATATTCCAGGTAACAGGGTGATGCGTTTCCCAATTTATTTGCCATATTGGAATATATTGACAATATTTTCCTGGTACCCAATGCCATAACAATAATACTAATGCCATTAATGATAAGAGCCATTAATATTTATTCGGGAAGGTACTCTTTTAAGCACTTTACATGTATTGGCTCATTTAGTGTTTGTAAGACCCTGATCCATAAATGCCATCGATCGCCTACACACACACACACACACACAGACACACACACACACCACTTTCCAGATGAAGCAAATGACACTCCGAGAGACAATAACCTACCTAAAGACTCTACAGATTATATGTGTGTTTGGAGATGTCCCAGTTCGAAGATCATTATCCAGTATCCTTATATCTTCTGTACATATTGTAGAGAAAATCTCTATCTTGAAATTTTCTTCTGTTGAAGTTATTACAAACGGCAAGATCTAAGTGCCAGTCAAATAATTGGCCTTATATTAAGTGTCTTTCAGTGTTATTCTTTCCAGACGTACAGTCTTTTCACAGCTCATTACATCCTATCTTTTTTTTCTTTTTAAATTAATATCGTTCTGTGCCCAGTGCTGAACTCATTCAAGTCAGAAGTTATGAAAAAGCATAATGGGGTTTTCATTAGGAGACATGTTTCCAGCAAGTCATTTAAATGAAGGAGCTGATCATTTAAAACAGAGAAAAGAATAGATCATTTTGAATAAAAAAGAATAAGTTGCATTCAAATGTTTTCCTTGAACTTAATAGCCCTTCAAACTTGGTCAGACAGGTGACAGGCAGGTGGCGTAAAATCCAAAGCTGTCCCGTGGAAGCTGCGCGTGTGCAGGTGGTCACCAGGCAAGACCTTTGGTGCTCACCGACCTCCCTTAAACCTGCCCCTGGCTTCACTTGCTAATGTATCTTGTTTTGTTTTGATCATAAAACAAATTCATGTTAATTGAGGGATATTTGGGAAAACAGAGAAAATTAAAATGACTCCTAAGTCTACTGCTTTGAGGAAAACAGTCAATAATTTCAGTGTTTTTCCTGTCTCTCTACCTCTTCCCCCCCAAGTCGTGACTGAATTGCTGGTCCTACTGTGTGAGTGGAAAAGGACACAGAGAGAGGCCAGCCCGAACTCCAAGTACACACACGCGGGGCATCTCAGTGCCCCCACTTTCGCTTCTGAGGCTGCCGCCACCCATGCACACCCCCCCAATGTACAATACATCCAATACACATGTGCAGACATGCACACACATGAAACTGCACACATATGCAGTAAACACACAAAAATGCACACATGCAACACAATGCACACACATACACAGTGTGCATATACAATGAAGCACACACACATGAACACACATATGTACATACATATGCACGCACATGCAAGGTACTGGCCCCCAAGGTGTGCACACACACACGTGCACATGAGTGCACAATGCACACATACACTTACACCAATGCACACACACAAAATGCACAATGCACATGTGTTCACCTGCGTACATATGTGCATACACACAAAATGGCAGACATATGTGGACACTTGCACATATGTGCATAGCATCTATGCAGATGTACAATACACACATGACACACACACATGCATACTGTACCCAAATATGTGGAACACCAAAACATATACTCCTACACACATGCACGCAGATACCTATACACACATGCACACATCCGTATATACTCACACACAAGTCCATGCACACACATGTACACACCTCCCCACGCACACCCGCGGCAACCTCTGGCAAGGGAGCACGTAATGGTGCATGCATCTGGCCTCGCCTCCAGCTCACTGTATTTCAAGAGAAGCCTGAATGACTCTTCTTGGACCCTGAAGGCCTCCCCGGGCCTCTTTACACTTCCTGCTCAGGGGGGCCAGGAGCTGGCTTGCAGCACCCGGTTCCAGGAGGGAGGGCCCTGTAGAAAGGACGCGGCCCCTGGAGCCAGCTCATTCACGTTCACCTTGCATTGTGGCAAAGTCACCGCCCTCCAGCTTCTGTTACTTGAACTATGTGCTGGACGCCAGAGTCAGGGTCAAGGGGGAAACAACTGTCACTTTTGCTTGCCCCTGGGGGATGGGAGCCACCCAGGGTATGTAGTCAAGGTCCTTGAGGTTGAATGAAGAGCGTCTGACTCGTGCAGGGTCACAAAAGCCGTGGCCCTGCGTAGGCTGACACACGCATCTGCGAGGCCATCTCGAATTATGGCCTTGACGAGCTTCCCATGGTGGGAATACTGAGGAAAAGCATGTCTTTAGTGCTTCTGAAACCCACTGCCAACGTGCTGCCTTCCCTGGTCTTACAATAAATAAGATGAATTAGTGGTGTTGGGATCAGGGGAAGCAGCAGGAGAACTTTACGAGTTCTTAGTCTGAGTCAGGCTATAGTCTAGGAGCTTACAGATACTTTTGATGATAATCTTTTTTTGTCCTTTTTAAAAAAATAAATGCTGTATTTATAGCATTTTATGATGTAAAGAGAATCTGTGATGATGGTACAGAGAGTTCGCATATACCTTACGAGATGTCAGCTGTAAGGTCACCCTACCTCGAACTATAGTTAAGACGTTTTTTCTTTTATTATTAATTTTTATTTTTTATTTTATTCTTTTTAGTAAGACTGCTAAAGTTAACAGTGGCTGATGCATTAACAACTGAAGTCTATTGTTTCTTCAGAATTGCTCCGTTTTTATCTAACGTCCAGGGTGCTGGGCATCCTGGATGCCGCATTACATTGAGTCACTCGGCTCCGCAGAGTCATCTTGGCTGTGACATTTTCTCAGACTTCTTTGTTTCTGTGTCTGGTGCCCTTTCTTGATAGCAGTAGACCGTCATGGACATTGATCTTAAACTCTGGGTTATAACCCAATATAACTCATTTATTTCTTTTCCTCCTCAAAGTGTCCAAGGTTTGCCCACTGGGAAACATCTCAGTTTACCGCCTTGGCGTGTCCCCATTGAAGTTCCAGGTCCCTCCTATGTATTTCCTCCCTGGGGCCTGGAACTGGCTGTTTCTCCAAGGAGCCCTGCTTCCTTTTCTTTTATCAAACCTGAGGCCTGGGCGCCAGGTGGGCTGGTTGCTACCAGGGGTCACATATCGGGTCTCCCAGCTGACGGAGTGAGAGCTGGATGCGCGCCTACCAGCACGGGCACGCACACCATGAACCTTTCTGTGTGTGCTGTCTTATACACACGAGTCCAAACATGAGTTCTCGATGCTCCCCTTCTGTTAAAGCATGGGTTGTTCTGGCGTCTTCCCACTGTTGACCTGCGTGGGTAATGGGAAGTTCTAGAACCGGAGGCGCAGCCGATGTTAGGAGCAGCACCCACCCTGCGCGGAGAGGGCAGGCGGCAGCCTGGGATGCCCCGACTTTCACAGAGAACTGTGTTCTCCGCTGCCTGCTGTTTAGTGTCCCACCCACAGGGCTCAGTCCTTTCTACGTCGAGTATAAGTCTTGTTAAAAGCAAAACAAAGCTAAACTAAAGGAGATTTCCGTACCAAGAAAGAAGTCGGTGTGAACAAAAGAAAGTGACAGTTGGTGGCATTAGGGGTATCGGTTCATGGCGAGGAATGAAACCACACCTGCACGTTTCCGTTCATCTTTGTGTTGACGTCGTACGTTAAACTTCCCTATTATAGAATCCAGTGAACGTGTTGCATGATGGTCATGATGAGGGTTCAAACGACATCAGTTGTGATTGATGGCAGTGGGGGTGCCTGGGTGCCGGTGCCTGCTCTTCCCAGAGCATGCTGGCCCCTGGTCACACCTGCCTCATGCTGCTGGATTTTCCCCTTTCTCAGTCTCTGCTTTCAAGGGACCCCAGCAAGCTGAATCTCAAAGAGAAATAGTATATTTTGAAAAATTCTTTATCAGTCAACCAACAAACATATACTGAGCATATATGATGAGGGAGACGTAATTTATCCAGCCAGAAACACAAGAGCATGATACTCTTTGGAAAGCAGATTAAAAATGGTGGATGTGATGGACACAAGGGGCACTAATGCATGCGAGCCAGCATTGTTTATTTGGTGAAAAACGTGCATTGTCCTGCAAGTGAGGAAGCAGCAGAGATATGCAGAAAGTAGATGTGTGCGGTCACACATTTTTTACGTGAATAGCGTGTGCGTGACTGATGGTATCGCGGTACATCCTCTTGAGAAAGGGCACTGTACACTGGGAAGCACAAAAAATAATAATTGGTGCATATATTATCATTAATTCCAGCTGAAAGCACAAGAATCAAATGCTTTATTAAAGTCACATGATAACTCTCCTACTCCCCTATTTCATAAGATTTTGCTCACTCCCCAAATCCTGCTTTTTTTTTCCCTATGGCAGTGAAATTTTAAATGATATTTCTGGAAATATCACTAAGATATTATGGGATTACTTTTTAAAAAATATAGTGAAGATGCGCTTTTATTGCACATTCTATTGCACTGAAAAACAATATGCACAATTCTGAACACACAAATCCATCCTTCAGAATGGTAAGAAACATGTTAGTGTTGCTGTATAATTAATCCAAATGTCATCATTTCCATTTAGCGTGGGGCGTAATTTTAATTCACTTCAGAAGCAGAATATTTATACCTTCTGAGCAGGATGTGTCCTCAGAAAAACGTATGCATTTAGGGATGGGAAGGAAAGTTAAGAATTAATATAATACTTTCTAATCACTCTGCCTAACACTGAACACAATCCCGACTAGTTTCTCTTGCAGGTCATGGTGGGTTATGCCCACTGTACCCATGTGATGGTCAGGACATAACCATGTGGCAGATCGTGAAGACAGACCTTGCCCTGAATTTATAAGGAATCAGTGATTCAGCCTGGACTGAACCACTCAGGTGGTTCTCACCTTGTTCTCGTCTTCACAACCTCCTTTTGTTTCTGGGGTCCAGAGGCCATGTATTTTTATAGTATTTACCAAAATACAGTGAACCCACATTTAAAAGTGTAACCAGCCAGCATTTGGTCTCGGGAGTCGGGGTTAAAAACAGTGAAAGGGAGGAAGGTGACTTTGAACGTGAGGAAGTGACGTGAAGAGACCCGGAGGTCAGGAGACCAACAACGCTCCTGGCCACCTTGCACACCTGATTTCATTTCATCTCCCCAGGAGGACATTTTACAGAAAAAGCAGTTGATCCAGAGAGAATCAAGAAACATGTTCCAGTGTCACATGATTAGTAAGAGGCCAAAGTAGGATTCAAATCTAGACCCGTTGTGTCTCATCCCCAAGTCTTTGTGAACTACTTCACTCACCAAATGTTCAGGGGAACCTGCTGAGCATTGGCTCAGCTCCGTGGTACCGAGATGGATCCTGGGCTCCTGGAAAATCCTGCATCTAGTTACACTGCTTTCATCCCTCCTTGGGTGCAGTCTCCAAAATATGTGTGTACGAGAAATTTCTATACTTTTTCACTCCCATTTTTGAGGCTAAACCTGATTCTGTTCAAAGGTGTCCCAGTGCACAGACATAGTTAAGGCCACGGGCTTGGAGGAAATCAGTGGGGGGAGGGGCTGTCCTTGGCAGGATAGCTCAGTGTTCCCAGCACCCAGCTAGGGCACCAACCACCACAGTCTTGCTGGGAGTTTTGAGGCAGACACAGGTGAAGACGTGTCCCTCCACCATCTACTCCCCAGCAACACTCCTGCTCATTCCTTGACCTGGGGCTGCCCCCTGTGGGGCTATGGCCCTCACCCATAAAGGTACTTGCTCCTTTATCCATTTCTGTGACTGACAAGAAGTGAGCCCAGAGATCACAGATTTCCATCTCAAGTGTTGGAACTGTGTTGTGTTGACTTTACGAAACACTTTGTATTTGTTTCTTAGGTAGAAATCTGCACTAGGCATCCATCATATTTCTAATCTTTTGGAGAACGTAGTCAAATATTTGGAGTAGAAGATTCTTCAAAGGAACAAACAATACATTTAGGTAGAACTTACTTTCTCTACTTCATGTTAATAAATTTATCTGTAAACTCTACATAATTTGATTTTTTTTATGCTGATGGGTATGTGCAAACAGTAGGTCAGTGGTTATTTTTGTCCTTTTGGAAGACAGCTTAATGGTTTCTAAGTAATAATTTTGAGGGCCTGGAAGTATAACCTTAGATTCGTGTCTTGTGCCTGATTGGATGATGTATGAGTTATTCTGCATGTATGGAGGGCCGGTCAGCTACTGGAGACCCAAGCTTCCTGCCCACACTCATTTGGCAAATCTGCAGGTAATCCCTGAAAGGAACTTCACTCATATGTGCGTTTCCCCCCCCCCTTTTCAAAACTGACTCATAAACATAAGATCTGGAAATGCACACAGAGAAGATAAGCCCAATCAGCAGGCACGAGAGGAAAGGTGGAAAGTAGTGACAGTGAGATCCTGGTTTTGAAGTAGGTATTCCGAGGCACAGGCCCACAATGGGGTCAGGTGCTGGGTGGGCTGCAGATGGGGCCGGGTGCTCCCACTAACCCTGAAACCATGAGGTCCCGGTGGTCCCCACGCTGCATGTTAATTCTGACTCAACTTAGACACACTTACTTTCCCCACCTGCCCTATCTCCCATTTCAGGTTCTCCAGTGTAGACGATGCGTCTCTCCCCCGGCACCCACCAAAGTGTCTCCTGTGTAGTTGGGCTCTTCAGTGTTTGCAGAAATGTGCGCTGCATGCAATAAACTCTCACTTGATTAAAATCTTCCGTCTGCTAATGTTAAGGGACAAGACTTAAATATAAACAAGTGACAAAGCCCCAGACTAATTGAATAATCAAAATTAATCAAACTTTTCACATTTAAATGTCAGCTCACTTTGTAGAGACAAAAGTCACACATCAGAGCGCCGGGACAGAAGCTGGAGGGGAGTCGGTGACATGGTTCCACAGCTAATCCTGGGTCGTTCTAATAAGGCACAATAATGTTCGCGTGCTATGCAGAGAAATGCCTCACTTTATGGTCTGTTAACAAGCCGTATGTTGATTTCTTTGATAAGATATATTGCTAAACAGTCTTAATTAAGATAAAATAAGATGATCTTTATCTTTGTTGAAAAAATAAATCATGTCGAAGTTCACATAATTTATTTTTGCTTAGAACAAGACATTTAAAGCATTTTCAAGGACATTATGTCTTCAGGCTTTAAATATCAAGTAATTATCAAATCAATGATCATTTGGGGGAAAGTAATGAAGTATGGAATATAACCACTTCGAGTTATATAAATCATTACCGCAAAGTATTTAAAACTGATGTCATTAGAAAAAGCACTTTAATAGTGAGGGTACTAAATGTCTTCAAAGTTCAATGAAAATTGAAATTATATTCTAAATAATACTTGGAAAATCACATCTTTAAGCTTTTATTTATCAATCTATTGTTGATTTAGTTTTTTCTCTAGGACTTACGACTTTAAATAAATAAATCTTACCATAAAATACACATAGTAGACTTAACTCTGTCATTTTTATTTTGCCATATTTATTTAGCTTATATGTTTCAAGTATTATCAGGGAGAAGTTCTTTTAAGCATAGGACAATGGAAGGGATTTTGAGAAATCTGAAAATAAATTTATTTTTATTTTTGTTTTTCTCCCTGCTAGAAGTAGCTGAGCAGGACGGTCAACATAATTTGCTAGGAAACAAAATCCCGTGCTCTTTGAGGATGCTCTCCTGTTTCCCGAAGTCCACAGTGATGCCCAGCAGATGGCCCATCCTGGCCAGGCTCAGTGACGCGGGGAGCCCCTGGGAGGAGGGTACCCTCAGTGGGGTGACCGCGAGCCTGAGTTCCAGTGAGCAGGCTGCCTGCTCTGCTGCGGGTCTGGGCAGCGCTCAGCACAGGCAATAATCTCAGGCATATTGGGTGTCTGAATCGAAGCAGAGGCCTGACCAGAGCGGAAGGCCTCTTGTAAGGCTGTAGATTTACATTTTAGCTCTACCGGAAAAGTGACGAAGAAAGGCAGCCTCTCAGATCCTTTGTCTTTTTTTTTTTTTAAAGATTTTATTCATTTATTCATGAGAGACAAGAGAGAGAGGCAGAGACACATGCAGAAGGAGAAGCAGGCTCCAGGTGGGGAGCCCAACATGGGACTTGATCCTGAGTCTCCAGGATCAGATCCTTTGTCTTAAAGACCATTTAGGAACAGGTGAACCTGAGACAGGATGTTTTGCCCTGCTCCTGCATGATCAGCAGCTTTCTGGTTTGGTTTAGGATCCCGGGGAAGGCTTACTTGGGATGGTTTATATACTCCCCATGAAGTCTACATGTGTATATTCCTTACTAGTTACGTGTGTGTATGTGTGTGTATATAGATGCATTTCCACACTAGTGCAAACAACATATGAGCCCACATTAATGTGTGCGTGCATGTGTATTTCTGTGAATATATACATATACATATGCTCAATCTATGCATATCACAGATTGCACTAATAATTGCTGACAGATTATTAGTATAAGTCTTGCTAACACTGATATTTGAAGAAGTATGTTGATTTTAGTGATGGAACACCCATCGGTAGGTAGGAGGTGGCAAGCTCATATCTTGGTCATTTCATTCCAAATGTGTCTTTAGGTATAATCATATCTACACAGGACATATTTCATAACTGCTATTGATTTAAATTAGATGATCAAAATGCAACTTATGTTTTCAGGAATAAAGAACACGGGACCTGGCTGTGCTGGCCTAGTCTGTGTAAACTGGGAGACCGTGGAGTGGGGACTGGATAACTGAATGGGACGTTCCCTTCCGACACGCCCTCAGGTGGCGCCATATTGGACCCCTTCAGAGGAACACATAAATTAACCATTCAATAGTTAACATCTGGAATAAAAAAAAAAAACAGTTAACATTGGAGTTTAACATTATTTTGTAAACTTTTAAACATTTTTTAAGAATTCAGGTAGAATTATCTCCTTACAAAAGAAAAGTGAGGGTGAAATCATGCTCGCATTGTATGAAGTTCTATTTCATCAGCTGAAATACTGAGAAAAGAGAGATGAATGTTGACTTTTAGAGAGTTACTGTACTTGCCAGATTGAGGACAGAATTCATGGAATTTTGTTTTTTTCTAGGAATTGAATTGCTTCTCAAAATAAGTAACACTTGACCATAAAATGTAAGACTTCATGCACAACTAACTGCTTCTTAATTGTAAACACGATTGTTAAATGGACTGTGGAGAGGGGGTCACTTAATCCAAAGGATCCTTTTTTATCAGATCATTAATTTATTCAACATATATGACTTGAACACATGGCTGCTAGGTATTACTTTTTCCCCCGTATGATGATTTTTCTGTTTTTAAGCATTAAAATATGAGTCACCATGATGTGATGTTTTTTTCCAGGAAAAAAGTCATGTTAATAATTTTATTGAAAAGGGTCACCATCTAATATCTTTTTAAAAAGTATAATTGATCATCTGCAGAACTGTGACTCAGATAAACATACACCCTAATCCCGGTCTGGTGTTCTTTTTATTTGACAGACAGAAGGATCGATATCACACTGAGAAAAGTGCTCAGCTTCCACTAATGTCATTAGAGAGTAGATGGTCAAGACCACACCCATGGGGTCTCTAGATGTCACATGACACAGCGGGACCCTGGACTGTGTGGCAGGAGCCATGGTGGAGACTGAGGATCTGCTTTCCTCTGGTGGAGGATCCTGCTTATTATTATTATTATTATTATTATTAATTATTATTATTATTATTATTATTTTGCACAGAATTAATTTTCAAGCAGCCACCCTCAGCGAGCCATGACAGCTTGAACACTCAAGTGTCAAACAGGTTGTAAGAAGTAAAGGAACAACTGAATAGAATTCCGTCTGCATGTATGTTAGAAGTGAGTTTCAGAACGTTTCAGGTGTGCAAAAGAGACGTGCATGCAGCCGGATGGAACTGCTCTGGGCTGAGTTCACCAGGAGGAGGCTGGTCGCTGGCTCCAAGCACACCCCAAGGACAGATGGGAGAGAACAACGCTGGAGTTCCACTTGCAAGTCTTCTCTGGGTTTTCCCAACCCATACGGCATGGCTCAGGCCCAGCTTTATCTCCTGGTCCACACATGGCAGCCCACCGTGGCCCACGGCTTCATCCAAGTCCCTGACATTGCAGTCTATTCTGACCTTCCCAGGAAACTCCCTTCAAGGGCTCATTCCCCCTCTCCCATTACCCCAAGCTGGAGTGCCTTATAGCACCTATTTATCAACCTTCTCGGGACCAGGGGCGGGAACCAACCCCAATGCCCCAGAGGAAGACGATAAAGATACTACACCTGAACTCTTGCCCCTATATAAGGATGGAAGAATGAGCGACGGAGTTGATGAACTGATATGACCTGGTGGCCGCAATACGAAGACGTGCTGTACACGCGTCGTTTCTAATTCTTACGTCTCTCTGAAAAGGTAGGTCGGGTCTGAGGTTCTTCTCGTGCAGCTCATGACCTTGAAGCTTGTGTAAACTAAAGGACAGGAATCTATCATGTCACGTTAGTCAACAGAATCAGCAGGGATCTCCACTCCAATTGTGTTTTCTGGGTTTTGTTCGATTCTGCCTCTAAAGTGAAGATCGGTTTGCTAAGCTCTTTCCATCTTTCTGAAAAGATGATCTAAGGCAAGCCACCTCTGGGCCTCTCCCAGCTGGCCACACGAACCTCCTAGGGGGTCTCCCTGCCTCCACGTGTCCCCAGTCTGCTTTCCCTCTATTCAAAATACGTGTGCTTTTGCTCTCATCCATCAAACCATTACCAAGACCCATGTCAAGAAGCTTTTTCATAAGTTTTCTTTGAGGACTTCTATACTTTTACGGCTTATGTTTTAGTCTTTCAGCCATTTTGAGTGCATTTTTGTGTGTGGTTTTAGTTAAGGGTCCAATTTTATTCTTTTGCATGCAGATATATTCCCAACTGCCATTTGTTGAAGTGATTATCCTTTTCCCATTGTGTATTCTTGGCTCTTTGTATTGTGTATTCTTTTTTTTTAAGATTTATTTTTTTATTTGAGAGAGACAGCAGGTGGAGGGACAGAGGAAGAAGGAGAGAATCATCAAGCAGACTCCCCATTGAGCATGGAGCCTGACATAGGGCTCAATCCCAGCATCCTGAGATCAGGACCTGAGCCAAAACCAGGAGCCAGACGCTTAACTGACTGAGCCACCCCAGCGCCCCTGTATTGTGTATTCTTATGAAAGATCGACTGACTACTATGTGTGGGTTTGTTAATGGGCTCTTTATTCTGTTCTATTAGTCTCTATGTCTCTCTTTGTGCCAATATTTGAATAGACATTTCTCTGAAAACAATATATCCACATGGCCAATAGTTACATGGAAATGTGTTCGGCATCACTGATCATCAGGGAAATGCAAATCAAAGCCACAGTGACATACCACCTCACACCTGTTAGAATGGCTAGTATTAAAAAACAGAAACATGTTGCCAGTAATGTAAAGAAATTGGAACCCTTGCACACTGTCGGCGGGAGCGTAAAACAGTCCTGCTGCTATGGAAGACAGCATGGAGATTTTAATTAAAAAACAAAACAAAACCTACCATGTGATACAGTAATTGCACTCCTGGTATGTATCCAAAAGAATTGAAATCAGGACCTTGAAGAGATAACTGCACTCCCACATTATTCATAACTGTTGAGATATGGAAACAACCTAAATGTCCATGGATGGATGGGTGGATGAAAAAAACATGGGGATGTACACACACACACACACGCACACACACACACACACACACACCATGTGATATTATTCAACTTTAAAAAGATGGAGAGCCTGCCACAGACAACCACATGGATGAAAGTGACACACATCATGCTAAATGAAATGCCCTGGTCACAGAGAGAAAAATACTGTGCGATTCCACTTGTACAAGATGTCTAAAATAGTCAAACTAATGGAAGCAGAGAGTAGAATGGTAGCAAGGGTGGGGGAATAGGGGAGATGTTGTGACGGCCATAAAATTTCAATTAAGCAAGGTGAATAAGTTCTAGAGATCTACTGTACAACATTGAGCAATAGCTAGCAACACTATATAGGTAGAGGTAACAGTACACACATGGAATTGTTATGGAATATGGTATGCTAACTAAGTATTGAACACTTAAAATCTGTTAAGAGAGTGATCTCATGTTCCGTGTTCCTAACAACAATAAAAAACTGTGCATTGGAATGGAGCCATTCATCAAAGACTCCGTACATCATTTCCCCACACATTTTTCACAGGAATCATAATACTTCTAACTTAAATGACTCTAAACATTCTTCACTTTCAATAGAAATAAACTTACTTGCTCTTGACGCTTACATGAAGTAAACTAAAGGCTGGTGTTAGAGGGACATGGTGATACACATGCATTCTCTGTACTGATGAGGCACTTTTCCTGAATTTCCCTGGATCATGCATAGGTTTTGTTACTCTTGCTAACCTACCAGAGTTTGGTTGAAATAATAGGAAAAGAGCATTTATATACATCGTTGTACTTGTTAGTGACTCAGTGAAGAACCTTGCTGGGAAGGATGGGTAGATGATAGATGGGTGGGTGGATGGATGGATAGATTGGTGGATGGATGGATAGATGGATGGGTGGGTGGGTTGAAGGGCAGAAGGGTGGGTGGGTAGGTGGATGGATGGAGGGATGGAGGGATGGATGGATGGATGGATGGATGGATGGACGGGTGGATGGATGGGTGGATGGATGGATGGACGAATGGGTAGATGGATAGATGGATGGATGGATGGGTGGGTGGATGGCAAATCTGACATAGAGTTCTGCCATTAATGATCCTCACATAGCCATTTATACTCCTTAGCCATGTTTTCACCATGGTTTTCCTTATTTTTAGAAGTTGTCCCTGTCTAAAAACCCTGAGAAATAAGCAAGTGGAGGAAATATGAAAGTGCTTTGGAAAGTTAAAGGTGGCATACTGAAGCAGTCAGTTTTTTACTGTTGAACTCTGGATATTCAAAATGAGAGACTGAGTCACATTATACTTCCTGGTGAGCATGAGAGTTATTTTCCAGACTGAAAATTCTCAGACTCAGCTGTGCAAATGACTCCTTCTGCCGTTGTGAAGTTTGGGAGCTTTTTTTTTTTTAATCTATTTTTCATACACTCCACTCTGGCAGGCAATTGTTAAGCTGGTAATGGAAAGGTAAGCAGTTTATTGCAGGTGGCAGTTAGCAAGCAGTCAGATAGCTTGAAGCTTATCCTCACCACGGAACATGAGTAGTGACCCTGTGGACGTCCTAAAGGATTTCGGAGGAGCCATTTCAGGGATCAATGGCAGTTCCATTACTGTTTTCATGGTTAATCAATGGAGCACGCGCTGTGACATGCGGCAGCTCCCAGACACCTGGCTGCGTCCCACCTCCGCAGAAGGGTGAGCTCCCCAGGAAAAGGCAGCTCTGAAAACCTCCAGAAAAAGGAGCAATGTTGCTTAGTAAATTTCTCCTGCCACAGCAAAGGAAATCTACAGCTCAGCATGTTTTACTTCAGTACCCAGGGAAGATTAAAACAGAATTGATGATAGAGTTGGCAACAAATTGGACTGTTCTTTAGTTGGCTGAATAATGCACATGTCATATTTGAAAATAAAAAAAGCCTTGTTTTAAAGAATAAAAATCAATGAATCCCAAAACGAGGTACATTTTAAACATTACGGAAAGTGTTTTTTTTTTAAACACTCTTTGTCTTTTTTTTCTCTTTCCCCCTCTCCCATTGTCTCGGAATGTAAATTTCCAGTGTCTATTTCATGATACTATTTTAACAACATGCAGGTCCCGTCTGCCTCTCCTCTCTTCTCCAATTCACTTACCATATCATTTGCTGCGAAGATTAATATCCCATTGTCTGCCCAGGAGGTGGAGAATGCCACGTTACCCTCATATAATGAGACTTTCTACAGAGTTTGCTATTTTTAAAATCTTAACTGTGGCTCTTAGAAGCTGGTGTGAAGAGTACACAGCAGTATTTTCTGTCCGGCCTTCCAAACATTTCCCCAGCCCCTTGGTGCAATACCCAGGATGCTCACATGGCCTTTCTTTCTGTCTTCTTCGTGTCTCTTGGGCACCTGGCTCATGGGTGAAATCTCAACAAGAAGCCAGGACAGCCTTATGCCCCAGATTCTTACTGATTATGAGTATAAATTGTTTTTAATATTTTATTTATTTATTCATGAGAGACACGGAGAGAGAGGCAGAGACACAGGCAGAGGGAGAAGTAGGCTCCCTGCAGGGAGCCTGATGCAGGACTTGATCCTGGGTCTCCGGGGTCACGCCCTGAGCCGAAGGCAGATCCTCAACTGCTGAGCCACCCAGGGCCCACGAGTATAAATGTGTATGGTAATATCATAATTACGTTTGGGAGGTTTTCACCTGTCATCTCAGTAGGGGACACGTAGATGTATGTGTATGTGTGTCTATAATGAGAAATTTCAAAAATATCTCATTTTAAACACTTAATATGTGCCAAAAGCTATTTTCTTATATGCCATTGTGTAAAAGTCTCAATAGCTTCCTAGGAGGAGAGGATGACCCTGAAGCCCGTGTTACAGGCCTGGTAACCAGGTCACAGGCTGGTGACATTTACTCACACAACTAGGGTTCATGGCTGCAGCAGACCCTCCGGAGGTCAGCTAGTGTCCTTAGTGACCACTGAACTCCTGGCGGGTTTCAGAATATAGTTTGTCGGTTCTCAAGCAACTGAACTGATTTAAACTCATGACATTATTCACAGACAAATAAAATAAGACGTAAGTTGTGGTTATTTACAGCAAGGGCTGACAAATGGTTTTGGTAGAGGGCCAAATACTTAGTATCTCAGAGCCCTCCTGTTGCTGTTCCTGTTACTCCAGCCTCCCCGTGGGGTGTGGAATCACCACCCACCTCAACGGACAGGTGTGTACGGGCCTCGCGAACTTCATACAACAGTCAGACAGGAAGGCTTGGGCCATGGCCTTCATTTACCAAACCCGGATGTAATACATGTGCTGGTCTTATCACAGATGGGGGTGATGGTACAGATTTTTGGTATTTTTCCTAGGAGAATGATCTGATTTAGGGGATATTTTGAAATTTGAATCGTTATGGAGAAACTATAATAGATATTGTGGAGTAGAAAGATGGGGTGGGTTTAGGATGTCAGAAATTATGACATGATCACACATAGGGTCAGCGAATGTCCAAGTGGGAGGAAGAAAGGAGATCATCGAATTCTTATAAACTCTTAGTTTCTAGGAGTTGGACTCCTCTTGGGAACTGTATCCTGGAGATCTGAGCAGATGGCTGACCTACATTCCAGTTAACCCCTCACCCTGAGTCTATGCGGATCTTCTTTCCATTTTCCGTCAGGCAAGCATGGCAGCATTGACTTTGGGGCTCAAGGGTTAAGAAACATGGGGTTTGCTTCGATAGTTCCTTTGAGGAAAATCACCAATCTTTGTATTATTGTTATTATTATTTATTCTCTTACTACAACCTTTGGCTACAATCTCAGATCTACAAAGCCATAGCTCTCCTTATGTCTTTTCTCTTCTCTGTAACCAGAGATGCCCCAGGGGAATATTCTCCTGCCAGGCTCGGAGCCCTGGACCACGGGGATTGGAAGTTCCCAGATGCAGGGGTGCGTGAGCTCAGGGCGGGTGTAGATGGGCCATGATCGATCCCTGTCTTTCTCCAGGGCTGCCTCTTCAGCCAAATTGATTGAGCAGCCAGACTCCTGGATCGGGGGGTTCTGAAGGCCTACCCGCAGGCAGAGAAGGCCGTAGAAGCTGTGCCTTTATCACTCACTCACTCAGTAGACCTTCGTGGATTGCCTCTTTGTATGTTTGGATCAAAGTCTCGGTCTCGGTAGTGAGAGCAGGAGCCCTGCAGGCTTCCAGCCCACTGCTCAGCGAGATTATCTCCTCTCACAACCACATTAAAGACACTGTAGCTTTGAAACTTCTCCGTATTTTCCAGTTTCCTGCCATATCTCTGTCTCCACATTAATGAGTACTCAAACCCTGAAAACAGCACGGCTTACCTGTGTGTCTTGGGGAAACACTGAAGCAGGAGCTGGCCTGGGGACTCTGTGTCCATGACAGGTGAGACATGGTCATCTTCTGCACGTGCGCTTTTCCTAGCGTTTTCTATCATTGTGCATCATTCACTATTTCATTAGGGAATCACAGTGTCAGTTAAGCCATGAATTGTTGCTTATTGTTCAAACACTGAGGTTTAGGACAAATTCAAATTCATACATTGGTGGCCTGTTGTCTAAATTCCAACCCGAGGATGTGATTAAGTTGTGCTCACAACTTAAGGGTTGTGAGGGTTTTCTTTGCTTTAGTTTTTCCTTTAATTTTTCAAATAAGTTAATGTTTTAAAAACGTCAGTAAGTGTGCTTGGAACAAGCTCAAACATACAAAAAAAAATAAAATAAAAATAACTCTCTCCTCTTTGTTGCTCCTTGGTTTTCACTCTGGCATTAACCGGCGTAGGTATTTACTGTGGTCTGTTCTCACATGGGTCTGTGTTGTCTGAATATACACACCCCTGTGCTTTTCTGGTTTCAGCAGATGTCTTGGAAATCATTTTTATGAACACATAAACAGCTATCATCCTCTTATTGTATGAAGTTACTAAGTTACTACCATGTCTAGTTTAACCAGTAACTCACAGATAGACATTTAGATAATATGCAACCCTTCACTCTTACAAAAAGACAAAAAAAATGCTCATGGAGATGATGCCAAAACAGATATAATTTTGCACACACGATGTAAATCAATAGAACAAATTTCTGAAAGTGGAAATCATGAGTTAATGGCTATGGATCTCTTAGATTTTATATTAGTACCACAGGGGTTTAAAGTATATATCTTATGCTTTTCTTCTAATAATTGTATGAGTTGATTTAAAAATATGTTTTTAATGCAACAAAAATTGGTTTTGGTGTAAGAAGTAAGTTTGGGATCCAACTTCACGTGTGCATTTATTTTATGTGGCTACCTTATTCTAGTAAACCGCTTTATTAAATAACTCATGTTTTCCCCATGATACTCCAAGGTCACCTGCAGGACCATCCAACCCATTGCCTCATTTGGAACACCGTATGAGTTTCTTGCGGCTGCTGTAAACAAATTACTGCCAACTTGGTGGTACAAAACAGTGTGGATGGATTATCTTGCAGTTCTGGAGGTCAATGTCCAACACAGGGTCTCAGTGAGCAGAAGTCAAGGTGTTGGCGGGACTGTGCACCTCCTGGAAGCTCCAGGGAGAATCTGTATTCTTGATTTTCCAGTTTCTAGACACCCCCTACATTCCTGGGTTTCTCCGGCATCTGAAAACCCTTCCTCGTGATACAACTCCCCACATTTCTTCAGAAATGAACCAGTGTTTCATTCACGAGGGAGGTAACCAGGGATGCAGACTTTCTGGTCAGGGCTCGTCAACCCCATGGCTGAGTCTCACTCTGAGGTAATCAGGATGTAGCCATTTAAGCGGGCCTGTCGGAGGTCACTGTGATGATGCTTCTGTGCATGCATTTATACTCACCACCCCACATCCTTCTTAAAGCAGGGAAAAGTTTTTTGCTCTGGGTGAGTCCACTGTGTCTTGTGCATTTAAAACCTGAATCTCATGCCATGGCCTTGCATTTGCAAACTATAGGTCTGAACATTATTTACTGTTTTTCCTCCATGTCATTTCATGGCTTGATCGCTTTTTTCTTTTCATCGCTGAATAATGTTCCACAGTCTGGATAGACCACAGTCTGTCCATCACCTATGGAAGGACATCTAGGTGGCTTCCAAGTTTTGGAGATTATAAATAAATCTGCTACAAATAAGTATACACAGGTATACACAGGTATAGTTATTTATATTTATTTTGGTGGGCACAAGTTTTCAACTCCTTTGGGTAAATATCAAGGAGCACAATTATTACATCATATAGTGAGAGCATGTTTAGTTCTGTAAGAAGCTGTTAAGCTGTCTTCCAAAGTGGCGGTGCCATTCTGCATGCCCACCAGCAGTGAGTTCCTCCCCATTTTTGTCAGCACTTGGTATTGTCAGTGTTTGGATTTTGGCCATTGAGATAGGTGTGAACTCCTTGTGCTTTGTGTTACTAAGTGAGACTATGCCTCTAATTCCAAACTAGTATTTTCTTTCCCCAGTGTAAAAACTGTGCATTCTTCCAGTGTAATTGTCTCATGTAAGCTTTTATATGCACTTGGCCATGGTGATCTTAGACACATCTGTTACCTGTCAGTGTGGTAACCAGAACAGGAACTCGTTACCACCATGATATCAAGAGCTCATCATTATTGCTATGAACAGTAGTAGTTCTCTTTCAAAGGGAGACTCTGAGGGAGGACTCCCCGGTCACCTTCCTCCCTGAGGCAGAGACTCGTGGAAGACTTTTACAAGGGTAATTACTGTCGGAGGAAGAAGAGCATCATGAGTTTTACCACAAATAAGATGCAAACTCAGTGTGTGTGAATAGTTCACCTATGATGAAGGCGGGTCTAGACCAAACACAACGTCGCATACCTATTTCATACCAGGGGTACCGATGGAGTGATTTTATATCAAGAACATGTGATACCATTTGGAGATATTACTTACATTTATGTTGTATCACCTTCCTCATGTTCATGGTGAATATGCTGAGTATTTTAAATTTTTCAAGGATCTCACTCTCCATTTGGTAATGAAATTAAAAAATGAAGTCATGGATCTTTGAACCACCAATCTAAATTTGAATGTCCCAAAAGAGTTACAGGCAGGATGGAATGGGGAGGTTGAATCATTTTTGTGGTTCATAGGAAACTCCTTTCAAAGTAAAATAGTGTACAACTAAGGAAATCCTTGTCTTTGATTTAGCCGTATCTAGCTTTCTCCTCTTTACAAGCTCATTATTTATCATTTCAACAGAGTATTTGGATGCTTTTCACATATTTGTTGGGACCTTCCCACAACCAATGTCCACATTCAGTGGCATTCTCAAGGGCCTTTGGTCACAAATGTGCATATGTACATTTTTAAAAAAGATTTTATTTATTTATTCATGAGAGACACAGAGAGAGGCAGAGACACAGGTGGAGAGAGAAGCAGGGAGCCTGATACAGGACTCGATCCTAGGACCCCAAGATCACACCCTGAGCCCAAGGCAGACGCCTGACCATGGAGCCACCCAGGGGCCCCTACACATGTACATTACATTGTGTATCCATGTAAGACCAGATATGTTAATTTTTTAAAATGTCAAATACACAAAAAATATGGAATAAAGGTATAAAAACCTGTAATTCTATCATCACTATTAGTAGGTTTTTTTTTTAAAGATTTAATTTATTTATTCATAGACACAGAGAGAAAGAGGCAGAGACACAGGCAGAGGGAGAAGCAGGCTCCATGCAGGGAGCCCGATGTGGAACTCGATCCTGGGACCCCAGGATCACACCCCAGGCTGCAGGCGGCACCAAACCACTGCGCCACCGGGGCTGCCCTATTAGTAGGTTTTTATGTTCACATGCCGTCTATGTAAACATGGGCTGGATAATGTTGTGGGGATAAATTAACTTGAAATCTCAGTGACTTCACAGCATGCCGGCTTAGTACCACCACTCACAACAAGTCGGTGACTCTCCAATGAACCTGTCCTGTGTGTGACAACTCTGTGACTGGGGGGGCTTTCCGCCCCTCCTGGAGCACTCTCTCCACTATATGAGGTAGATGCATGGGAGTGGCATTCGAGGGAAGTCAGTGATCACAGTCTTGGAGCGTCTGCGGAAAAGCAGTGCCAAATGTGACCCCGGTGAGCTGCATTCTTTAGGGTGATGGTAGAAGTGCCCTAAATACACCAGGAGGCTTTTGCTTGGGGGCCAGGGAGGTTGGAGTGTGTAGGTACACATCTAAGAATGTTCCTTAGGAAAATATCCAAAATGTGCAAAGCAACTCAGCCAAAGGAATGTTCTTCAGATGCTGTTCATTATTTTTTAGTTTGTTCTTTTAGAGAGAGAGAGAGAGAGAGAGAGAGAGCAAGAGTGAGTGGGGAGGGCAGGGCAGAGGCAGAAGGATGCTTAACCAACTGAGCCACCCAGGGCCCCCTCTATTTATTATATTAAGAGAGTGGAAATAACATAAGTCAAAGAGTGGAAATGACAGAGGGAACTAATCCCTCCTCGGGGTCCGGTAACCACTCTCTTTCCTATTCCTCCAGGTTAGAGGCCACAATGGCCTCCCATTGTGACCCACTCTGGTTTATGGCACCATCCCTCCTCACGTTCCAAAGCTCAACCACTATTTGCAAATATTCATTCTATCAGCCACCCTTCTTTATTCAGCTTGAATGTTCCATCCTTTCCTGCCAGCACTCTGTGTGCGACACATAGGAAAAATCAATTTGTAAACTCAGAGCAGTGTTGAAAGACAAGGAGATGGTGTGAACATCACCTGGTGCTCTGAAATGAACAATCGGCTGGTGGCCGTGTGCTTGGTCATGGCACTCCCCATAGAAGAAAACATTTGTTTTTATTTATTTTTACTTGAAAAATGTTCAAAATTTGGATATAGTTTACACACAATGTTACATTAGTTCCAAGTGTACAACGTGGTGATTCAACTTCTTTACACCCAATGCTAGGCTCCCCATCGGTCACCCTACGACACTATTATATCATTGACAATGTTTCTTGTGCTGTGCCTTTTATTCCTATGATTAATTCATTGGATAACTGGAAGCCTGGACCTCCCACTCCCCTTCCCCCATTTGGTGTATCCCCAACCGCCTTCCCTCTGGCAACCATCAGTTTGTTCTCTGTGTTTATGGGTCTGATTTTGCTTTTTTGTTTGCATAGTCATTTGTTTTGTTTTGTAGATTCCACGTATGAGTAAAATCATATGTCAATTATCTTTGTCAGTCTGATTTACTTGTTTTAGCATAATATTCTCTAGGTCCGTCTGTGTTGTCAAAAATGGCAAGATATCATCTTTTTTATGGCTGCATAATATTCGTGTACATGCACGTACTTGTGTGCCCCACATCTATTCTATCCATTCCTCTATCAGTGGATCCTGATTGCTTCAAGACAACCACATCATGAAGAAAACACTTACAGCTCAGTTTATGTCTTTTATATCTCAAGCTGGCTTCTGGGCTAAATGGTAGATGCTCTTTCCCCCATTGGAGGGTGGGGACATTGGATATATTTCATGTCACAAATGATGCAAAGTAATTCAAAGAGAATTCAAATGTAGTTATACATGCTAGCTCTGTCTTTATTAATCTAGTGTTTTGTTTCTTCATTGAAAAAAGTTTCTTTTTCGCCTAAATTGTTTAAGATTGGTAAGACCCAAAGCTTATTTATTTGTCCAGTTAGGTTCTTGGGTGTGGGTAGAAATGTCACTTAGTCGGTGCTTCTTCATCTGTGTTTATAGGAAACAAAATCATGTTGAGCTTAAATACACGATGTGTTTGGAAGTCTTTCCCCAGTATCTCTATATACCTAAGTAGCTAAGAAAAGTGCACCTAATTTAGAAAATAAAATATTATGAGTGTAATGGTATGATGGCACTACAAAAACATGAAGAGAAAATCATTGTTCATCAGTCACTTGTTAACCTTTATGATCTAGAGTTGGTTGTATAATTGCTCTTGTGGGCGCCTGTAAGATGGGAATGAAAACAATTCATCCCTCTAAGCTTTGTTACAAAGATGAAATAAAAACTGTTTTATGAAGTGTTAGGTCTCTTTAAAAAAATCTATTTGACTTATTTTAATGGGATTATATAATCAAGCACTTAGGTAAATGCCAAAATATTTGATGTCATAATAATGTAGATACAGATTTCATCTCTCTAAAATGGTTCTCTGGCCAGAGACCTGTATGAAATAAATTCCAGGATTGTACTGTCTTCAAAATCTACAAGGTCATGCACCTGGAATAGGTGTGGTAGGGGAATTCTCTTTCGAGGAAGTTCACACATTATTTGACAAACAGTGTTGAATAACAGAAGATATTAATAAACTCATGACATTTTTATTTATTTTTATTTTTTTCATGACGTTTTTTAGAAGTAGATTTTTCTTTCCCTCTGTACACCGACAAAACATACCACCAAGTAGACAAGCATTGCAAACACTGTGAATGAGTCATAATGGGCACATTTTGATTAACTTCAATTTACCTCCTCTGATCCCCAAGGTCCCTGGCGGTGAACTATACCCATCCTACTCGCACTATATGCATAACTCGACAAATCTGCATTGAGTGGGCTGGTCAGTCCTAAAGATTTTCCTCCTCCGTGTGGAAAGGCTGTTCTCTGTGGGTCTCCGTGTTTCTGAACATCTTCTAAGCAAAGGCATTGACTTCCCTTTGGTCCTGACTATCTTTTCAGGGATGGTTGTATAGCCAGCAGCATGGAAAGACAGTGGTAGTGTCCCCCTCTTGGGAGCAGAGGGGAGCTTGGGTACCGTCCAGCCCAGTAACATCGCCATCTGGGCCACGGGTGGCCATGCCTGGGTTGCTCCTTTTAGAAGACCACTGGGGTCCCTAGGCCTAGGGCCTCTCTACCCAAACGCAGTGCACTGTGCTTGTCAGTGTGGACCAACCAGTGTGGACCAACCAGTCCTCTCCGTGTGTGTCTGTGGGACCTGGAGCTGAGGAACGTGGCATTAGCACTGTCACTTGCCGCTGCTCTGGATGATAAATCGTCTTTTATCTCTGACTCATCTTCTCCAGCATCCATGAAACCGTAGCAGGCTAATTTGTCACCTTGCAGTCAGAGTGAAACCTCAGACCCTTCTCCGTTCCTGTCACACACAGTTGAAACAGGGTGCCATCCTTTCCATTTGCTGGTGGAAAAAATATGCCAAACATTAAATATATTTTTGTGTGAGCTCAGTTCAAATGTTCTGTGTTTTGTGACTTTATGATGACTTCTTCCTTGCTTCTCACGTGTTACTAAAACCTGCCCTGACATCCTCAACTCTGTCCTTTGTAAAGACTCAGGACGGGGGCTCCCATGGTGGTGTCACTTCCACCCGTGGGCACCTAGTTCTTACCGCAGACACATTTGTGAGTGGCTGGAGCTCTCAGCAGCAACGAGGAAGGCTGGGAAGTAGGAACAGGGGCTAAGATGCCTACCTGAAGGGTAGCAGTCAGCTTGGGCTGCCCGGACAAACACCAGAAATGTCTTTCTCTTAGTCCTGGAGGGTGAAGTTTGAGACCAGGGTGGCAGCAGGGCCAGGTTCTTGTGGCTGGTCTTCTGGACTGTAGATGGCTGCCTGTCCTCACATGGCAGAGGGTGAGAGAGACCTCTTGCTTCTTCTTTTAGGATCACAGTCCTATTAGATCAGGGCTCCATTCTTAGATCTCATTTAACCTTTGTTACTTCCCAAAGACCCCTTCTCCACGTTCAGTCACACTGGGGGGGTGGGTAGCACTTCAATATTTGAATTTTAGGGTCACACTTCATCCCACTGCAGAAGGCATCAGAGCTACGGAGCGCGAGGATGGGTCAAGGTCCCAGAAAGAAGGAATATGCAGCCAGGGCAACATTTGAGGCCACATTTTTATGGCCCCAAGGGTCCCCTAATTTGGAAGGAGGAGCAGTAGAGAATCTCATCAGGAGAGAGGCCCAGTAACAAAGCACGAGTGACTGGGAAGCTGAGCAGAATCTGGGTGGCCCTCGGGCTGGAAGCGAAAAATGCAGCTCAGAAAAGGGGAGGGTTGTGACCAACATCGGGGTTCTCACCAGCGTGCCCCCCAACAAGAAATAATAGACCAGCTTTGCTGAAATTAAAGGTCAATTTCGAATCCTTGCAATCCCAGCCTGGTTTAAGGTGATCTGCGTCTACCTTAGCTGCTTGCCAGACACAAAACAAAATCCTACTAGGAAGAAAACATAATTCAGCGTGTCAGATTCGCTGTACATTTTTTTTTTGTGCACAGTGTCTAGAATTTAATTTTAAGAACACTTGCCATACCAGAGACAAAAGCAAATGTCTGAAAGTGAAAAGAAAGCAAAGAACAGAATAGAAGGAATAGTCAACTATTTGAGTCGTCAGACAGGGAAATTAAAAGGAAACTGAATGGAGAATTTCAGTATGTAATTAGAATATTTAAGAAAGAATTTGATCTCCTAATAAATACACAGGCTCAGAGGACAGCTGGTTAAGCAACTCGGTCTGTCATTCAGAGTTCAGTTGGATCAAAAATACATTTTGTGTTATTTCAAGTTATTTTGGTGAGGCTATGTGGCTAAATGTAAGATCCAGATACAAGCTTCATAAATAATTTAGGATGGGCTCCTGCTCAATACGCCAAGCCCATCGACTTAATCCTTCTTTATGTTACGTTCAGAATCAATGGGATTCCAACAAAAATTCCCCTAGCCCAATTCCAAATATGTTTTTAAGTTTTTTCCCTTTTACCTGAAAACTGTCCCTCTGGACCATCCCCTCCCAAAGGATATAGAGAAAGTATGAGAGTTCTCCTGGCTCGTCATTTTCAGAAAATCAGATTGTGATGCACTCAGAAGGGTCCCGGTTGTAGGTGACTGAAGACAACAGAAGCAGCCTGGGGATGGGGATGAGGGGGGCGCTCCTGCCCTGTGCTCCTGCCCCGTGCACCTGCCCCGTGCACCTGCCCCGTGCACCTGCCCTGTGCCCCTACCCCATGCACCTGCCCCATGCACCTGCCCTGTGCCCCTGCCCTGTGCCCTTGCCCCGTGGTGTCCCTGCCCTGTGCCTCTGCCCATGCACCTGCCCCGTGCACCTGCCCCGTGCACCAGCCCCATGCACCTGCCCTGTGCCCCTACCCTGTGCACCTGCCCCATGTACCTGCCCTGTGCACCTGCCCCGTGCATCTGCCCTATGTACCTGTCCCGTGCACCTGCCCCATGCCTCTGCCCCATGCACCTGCCCCATGCACCTGCCCTGTGCACCTACCTTGTGCCTCTTCCCTGTGCCCCTGCCCTGTGCAGGTGGCTGTGGGGAAGGCGGAAGTCTGAGGTGGCTTTACAGAACCAGCAAAAGGCAGTGAAGGGGCCATAGAATTTCCTCCGTCTTTCTTGAATTTGTTTTCCCAGCTGTGATTGGTGTTCTTATTCTTGTAATGAGAAAAGGGAATCATAAAATAAGAATGCTGTCTACGATATTTTTATAAAAGTCTGAAGAACAGAAAGGATAAGGGTACACACAGCTATCTGCTTACAGAAATCCACACACACATTTAGTGTATGGTATATAAGCTCGAACGGGAGGGCGAGAGCGCAGGGCCCTCTGAGCGTTGGGTCAGGAGATCACAGGGCTGCTGGGGTCCACGCTTCGGCCCCCCCCCGTGTTGGGCACTTGAGTCTCGGAACTGAGTCTCACCTTGACCGCTTGCCATCGCCACTTGCTGCCTGGTTTACGCCGCGTTCTACGAGAATTTCATGGGAACCTTGGCGTCCACGTTCCAAAGTAATGGTTGTCTCTGTCCTAAAAATGGTGCCAAATGCAGCCAACATTTTCAAGTCATACTTCATAGAATTTTTATGTCATTCGCATCTAAGGTGAGGAAGTTATTACTATACTCAAGTCCAAGTACAATTTTATTTTTCTGCATTACAGTGTTTCCTGTGACCATTTCCATGTTAGATTTTTCAAGACTATGTGTTTAATGGCGAAAATGTCATTGATACAAGTGCTTGATTTACTTAAAACTCCCTTTAATTAATATGCCTTTACCTGGAAAACAGGCCTACGTGATTAGGAAGCTGACTTACATTATGCATGGCATGGTTAAATATTTTAGGATGGGTGCAAGTGTTGTTCTTTCCAATTTTCCACTGAGAATATAACACAAGAAAATAGAGTGATGTGTTTGCCCTAATGATTTGAATACAAGTTATTGAAACAGAAAATTCATTTTAAGAAAAAAGCAAGAATCATTTTTCCTTTTTCTGCTAGATGCTACATATTTTGCTGAAGGCTATCTTGTGTGGTTCCGCGCACTTGCTGAAATCAGCAAAATAAAAACATTCTAATAATTAATTTTACATGCATGATTAAAGAAATCGAGTTCTACAGACCTATAGATTCCCAAAATTAATGAACTGCAGTAAAAGTATGCTTTGCAAGAATGAATAATTTAAAATTGAGAAGTAGTAAAACACAAATAGGCTTTTTCTAACAAGGTTGTTTTCTGAGAATTCCTACAGGGTTTTAACATGCTATTCACTAATTCTATGGGAAAGTATGTTATACTTTTAACAAGATTTTCAATTACAGCCTCTTATTTTCAAGTGCGCAGAAAACATCACGGACTCTCAGTATTCTTACTGCCATTATGGAAAATAATACAAACGTGTTTTATTTTCCGAATATTTACCTGACTTAAGAATAATAAAATACAACATCAAACCACTACAGGTCGATGTCAGCAATGTAATTTTTCACGGAAATATGATTTTTCTCTTCTTAATGATACATCTGACCAAAGCAAGATGTATCTACTTATTTTCTTCCCCTCATCCACCTTTAAAGTGATAAAGACCAATAAAGCACACGTCGGTACCAGAATCGAGATGTTTAATCCAAAAACCTTTGAGGCCTTGGTACTGATTTCAAAACCACACAGCAGCAGTCGAGCAGATAATTGGCCCTTTACATGCGTCACCCATGGTTCCTGGTTATTTACTTTTTACATGCACCCGCTCCTGGACCTGTCCCATCTCGGGAGCCCGAGTGGACTTGATTGCTGAGGTCTTGGGTTGCAGACTGTCCATCCCAGTTCCGATGCTTCAGGCAGAGAAAGAACTTCCCAGCCGCTTGGTTAGGGTCCGACCTGCTGCTGACATCGTGTCAGTGTGTCGCCTCTGGCCACTTACCACCGGTCCCCTCTCCACGGGAGGCAGGGCAGGTAATCTTTAAATGTCCCCTCTTCCTTTCCTCTAACTGACCTCCTAAGATCCAAATTACAGGAAAGATGTCTGGTCAGAAAAACGTGTGGCCCATGCCCTACCACCAGGACGAGTGGGCATCCTACCCCGGGCTGCCACGGTGGGCAGGCAGGTCCTCGCCTCCCGCTCTCCAAAGTCGACCCTCAAAGGGAAGGAAGTGCTCAGGACCCAAAATAATAAAAAATCCACCTGCTGCCCAACATCCATGTATCCTTCTTTCTAAACTTAGATTTCAAGATAATTGCTGACCCCCAACCTCAAGCCATTTTCTTTCACCCAGTTGAGGGATGACACGGTCTGCCTCTGTCCAGGGGGAACAATCCGAGATTTTACAGGTTGACACATACAGTATCTTATCTCTCGGGGTGGTATCTGTTCGACCTTCACTTCTGTGAGGATCTTTTTAAAAATATATATATTATGAAACTCCCGGATTGAATTATAAACCGAATCGCGACCAACAAACTTCTATACAATGCTGGAAGAGAGACAAAGATAAGTATAGGATATTAGTTAAAAATAGTACAATTATTATTTTTAAGATTTTATTTATTTATTCATGAGAGACACAGAGAGAGGCAGAGACACAGGCAGAGGGAGAAGCAGGCTTCATGCAGAGAGCCCGATGCAGACTCGATCCCAGGACCCCGGGGTCATGACCTGAGCCAAAGGCAGATGCTCAACCACTGAGCCACCCAGGCATCCCAGTACTATTATTTTTAACTAATTTTTCCTATAATCAACATATTTTTTCCCTGTGGCAAGAATAATAACATTAGGTCACGTGACTGTGGTAAGTAAATGTTAAAACACGTCATCAGGTCATGCTGAGTCTTACCATATTCCTTTCCCAGTATGAGTCAGCACTGGGGAAACATCTGCCTACGTCTGGTCCTGTGGCTCTCACATCCAGCTGCTAACCCGATGCTGGCCTGTATCAACAATGCAAGTGACAACTTGGTCTCTCGCCCTTTTACTTCTGAGTGTGCTCACAGCCAAGGCGGGGAGGCTGATTTTATGTGGGCTGGCTCAAAGACCCCAAGCCCAGCCAGGTACTATAGGACCCAGGTGAGTGGGGATACAGACCTCACCCCTGTTGGGTGAATACAAAGACCCCAAGCCCAGCCAGGTACTATAGGACCCAGGTGAGTGGGGATACAGACCTCACCCTGTTGGGTGAGGTCTCCTGAAGAGAGTGGGCACCCAGCACAGGGGTCAGTGGCATGCCTGTAGGTAAACCTGTGCTCTCCTGTAGCAGAGAGCACAGAAAGAGGTGAGCAAGCTTTGGGGGTGCCTCCGACCATGGAGTCAAGGCAATGGGTATCCTTAGAGGTCATCCCAAGGGCAGGAGATTAGCTGGAGCTTGAGTCTAAGGAGGAAGGGGTTTCCGTGGGACTGGGGACAAGATGGACAAGTCTGGGGAGGCCAAGAGACATGTGTGGTCATTGAGAGTAAACTGCTCAGGGTTCCTCTGAGCCTCTGTGTCCTCATGGTTTTTGTGATTCTTCAGCAGGTAGAGCACAGAGGCACACAAGGAAAGAGGGGACCCTCACTGCCCAGGGGAGGGTTAGTTGTAGATGCAGCACTTGCACCCCAGCATGAGGTAGGGTGTGTGCATGTCCAGGTCGGGTGCACCTGTGTGACAGAATGGGGCAGTGAGGCCTGTGAACATGAGGGGAAGCCCATCTCCTGTTTCCCCTCTTGATGGCTCCCGGGTCTCTGCCGCGGACGCAGAGGATGACCCTGCCACGGAAGGTGTGACAGCCGGTGGGGAGGGGCCCTCTGGGGGAGGCGTGCCTTCCTCCAGGATGAGTCCCCACTCTCAGCTCTGGAGCCCCAGACAGAGAAGTAGAACCGTCTTGCAATAAGTGGGATGCATACAAGGAGTTCTTTAATTTAATATTAACATTTATTTGGCCTCATTTTCAAAATTTCAAATAGGATGTGTCAAGTGTTCTCGTATAGCAACCTGAAGAGAGAGGTAATGATGTGATGTCTTGAGTCTCTGAATATTGGAGCAGATGTGGGGGAAGGTCTGTAATTACAGTGCTTAATCATCAAGAACAACGACCTTACCCTAAGTGTGAAGGGGCCAAACCAACATTTCTCACAGTTTCTCCTTCCCGTATGTGAAAAATTGAGAAGACAAAGCTAATGACATTCTCTCTCAACCACCGTGCAACCCTCGTTCTGGGTAATAAAATTATGATTTTGCCAATCTCTCCCGGGTGTGTTTGGGAGTGGCCTCGGTTATATGCATGTGCAGATTTACTTCGCAGGGCTCGGGGGGTTTTCTCCTCCTTTGCTTTTAAATTGTGAAAAACAGGGGGTGCCTGGGTGGCTCAGCAATTGAACGTCTGCCTTTGGCTCAGGGCGTGACCCCAGGGTCCTGGGATCGAGTCCCGCATCGGGCTCCCTGCGTGGAACCTGCTTCTCCCTCTGCCTGTGTCTCTGCCTCTCTCTGTGTGTCTCTCATGAATAAGTAAATAGAATCTTAAAATTAAAAAAAAAAAACTGTGTAAAACAGCTTGATTTGAGTCTTGCCAAGTGCTCTGTATGCACACATTTTGTTTGGACCTCTCTTCATTTGTGGCTCTCATTACATGGTTCTCAGAAGCCTACGAAACAGGCAGGCATCTTTGAAGATCTCAGAATACCTCCGCCAGTGAGGCCACCAGGTTTGGTCATTCCAAATGCATTAAAATAGAAGTAGATCAAAGTTGGAAATATTTTAGAAAGATTTCTTTCTTGCTCATCTGGAGAGCTGAATTTCTCTCATCAAAATGCCCCATCATGTCCACAGTGAGACGCGGGCAGATGCACTTGGCCCATGGCAGGAAGGGCTCAGCTGTCGGGGCTGAGATTGCTGTGCTGCCAGGAGTTCTGGGTCGGTGACCATGGTGACCACAGAGGCCATGGCGCCCGACCACGGGGCGCCCACCCCCCTGCAGGGAGAAGAGCTAATGCAGTGGTGGAGGATGGTTTCATCCCCTGCAGCCCACCATGTGTTGACGGGGAAAAAGTGGAAATTCTGGAACACAGACAACAAGATCACTATCTTCTCCTGGGTTTTGTTTTTTCAATGAACATTTCTGCCTGATTGATGCAATCCTTATTCTCTCTTTTCTTAGCAGATGAAAGAAAGAAATTTCAGGTCTTTGCTGGTGAAGGAAAGGTGGTGGCCTTTGGGTGAGGATAACGGGATGAGTTCTGCTTCTCCCAGTTCCTTTTTCAGATTCATTTTCTCTCTGGACTCACAGAGACAGGAGCACCCCAAGTGCTAGGCACTGAGGGAGGCTGCAGGATGTGCAGGGGATGGAGCACAAAGGGGTGTCTTTGATGAGCAGAGTCTGAACAATGTGCTGAGGTCGCAGGGCTCTGCGCAGTCTGGAGCCTTCCCGTAGAGGTGCACACGGTATGACTAGAGGGTTACTTTTCCTGCCGCGCATGGAGGTGACCCACAATGGCCCATAATCATCTGTCCACTTCAAACCCAGGTGAACATCCTGCCAAAGACTGGATGGGACACACCCCCATATCTGTAACCCCAGTTTTCCACCCAAGGACATGCCACACTGCTGGAAGAGGTCCTAGCATGAATCCACACTCAGGTAAATAATGCAGAACGGTTCTCTTTGCCTTATAGACAGAGGACAAAATAAGATCTTATGTCTCCTCTGGAATCTACCTTGTTATGCATGAAAATACCCGTGAGACTCGGGAAGTCAATGACTCCCACGTTTTGTCCATGTGCTCCTACATTCCAGAATTTCCACTTTGTCCCCACTTCCCATGAGCTTGTGACCTTGGGCAGCCTGCAGAGGCCTTGAGAAGGAACATGCTGGAATAAGGAAGGTATGGGAAGCTTCCTCACACGGATGTGCTTCTAGAAGGTTCTGCAGCATGGGGGCCTTTGGAAGGCATCCTGTGTGAACTAACATCGCAATTTGCCCATCAAAGGTAAAAATCACAAGATGGTAAATGGTGTTGCTTCTGGAACAACCACTGTGATAGAGGTTGTGGCTCCCAGAGCCAGAAAGGCTCGTGTAACTCAGAAAGAGTGGCCCGCGGCTGGTTTCCAGGTGTGGTGTGCCGACCCCGTTGGGTGTCACGTGCACACCTGCAGCCAGGCTCTGTCTCCTGTCTGAGGCCTGCAGCCTCGCGCACGTCTGTCTGAGACGATCACTGACTGTGCTGTGTGTCTGTCTTCATTCGGCACCTTCCGTCCAGCCACTGGCTGCCCTGTCTGTTGCCTTCCTGTGACCCCTTCTCTAGCACGCAGGGGACACAGCCTCAGTGATGGAACCAGCACTGGGAGAGGAGAGCAGCACCCAAGCTCCTGACGGGAAGGTGGGGCATTCACCTGTGCGCCCATCCACACCAGACGCCCCGGTCTGCCTACTCAGATGCGTCTGCTCTCCATCGTCTTACTGTGATTTTTTTTTTCTAAATGCGTCAATTGCACTTGAACGTCACTACCTACTCTACCAGGTGGTGATAGGAGGACTCACGGGCTTTGCGCCAGGGGACGGGCTAGGCTCCATGTCTTGTCAGCTTGTGCCACCTACCTCTTCAGCCTTCCAGTGTTGTTGTTGTTGTTTTAATTCAATTAGCCAACATATAGTACATCACTGGTTTCAGATGTAGAGTTCAACAGTTCATCATTGCAGGTAACACGTGCCCTCCATCATGCCCGTTCTCCGGTTACCACATCCCCCCCTCCAGCCACCCTCAGTTTGCTTCCTAGAGTTAAGAATCAGCATTCCAGTGTTTTTATATGGAAACAACTTGAAACGACTGGGAACTTAAAGCAAGAATATTTTATTTTATTTTATTTTATTTTATTTTATTTTATTTTATTTTTGTTTTTAAAGATTTTATTTATCTATTCATGAGAGATACAGAGAGAGAGGCAGAGACACAGGCAGAGGGAGAAACAGGCTCCATGCAGGGAGCGTGACATGGGACTCAATCCGGGGACCTGGGGTCATGTCCTGGGCCGAAGGCAGATGCTCAGTTTTTGCTGAGCCCCCCAGGCGTACTACGCAAGAATATTTTATTTTATTTTATTTTTAAAAAATATTTATTTATTTATTTATTTATTTATTTATTTATTTATTTATGATAGACACACACAGAGAGAGAGAGAGAGGCAGAGACACAGGCAGAGGGAGAAGCAGGCTCCATGCAGGGAACCCGATGCGGGACCCTGATGTGGGACTCGATCCTGGGACTCCAGGATCGTGCCCTGGGCCAAATGCAGGCACCAAACCACTGAGCCACCCAGGGATCCCCAGCAAGAATATTTTATTTTATTTTATTATTTTTTTAAATTTTTTTTTCCCAGCAAAAATATTTTAAATCAGACTTTTTATTTTGTGATCATTGTAGATTCACCTGTGGTTATAGAGTATCCGTCTCCTGATTTTCCCCAGTGATAACACCTTGCAAATCTATGGCGCAATAAGCATCACAACCCAGACGCTGATCGTGATATGGTCAAAGTACACTTTTCCATCCTGGCAAACATCCCTGTGTCACCGTCTGGACACACTCCCTTTCCCTCTGCCCCCCTTGCCCCCTGCCCTGCCCTGCATTCCCTAACGCAACACCCCCTCACCCGTTCTCCCCTTCTAGAACAGCGTCATTCTAAGGATGTTATGGAAACAGCGTCATGCAGTCGGCCCCCCTCGGGATTGGCTTTTTCATCCCTCAGCACCTCCCGGCTTCGTCCAGGTTCCTGGCGTGTTAGGGGTCATTTCCTTTCTGGTGCTGAGTGATGCTCCACGCGGCGAGTGGACCACTGTGCCTGGTCACCTGCGGGAGGACGTCTGGATTGTTCTAGGGTTTGATTGTGAACATGAAGCCACTGCAAAGACATGACACATTTTTATTTTTAGGTGAAACAAAAGTCTTGTTGCTCTGAAAGAAATCCCAGGAGTGCGAATGCTGGGTCATCGGCCCATGACATGGTCACTTTTGTAAGAATCTGGGCCAAATTGTTTTCCTGAGGGGCTGGTACGCTGTGTGAGGGACCCTGTATCTCCTGCCCCAGCAGGCCTTGGTTGTGTGCCTTCTGCTCCGCTGGCAGCAGGTGCGTGCTGGGGCCCCTCACAGCTCAGACCTCATCCTTGGCGGACACGGCCCTCTCTCGAGGCTTGTCCCGCCTGTCACCATCATTGTCTCGGTAGGCTGCTGGTTTCCAGGTTTTTGATCCTCTTTTTTTGTTTGTACCCATTGGTGTTTCTGGGCTGTGGCTTCCTCAGCAACATGTCTGGAATGTATGAGGCAACAGGAGAGCCCAGGGGTCACCACTGTGTATCTCTTTGGGTCCGAAGATCCCTCGCCCGTTCTCTGCCTTTTCTTCCCCTTCGGAGTCTTCGTTTGCTTGTTTTATGCATCATTTCTAGGGGTTTCGGTGGTGCCACGGACAGGAGGCTGGCTCAGCAGCCAGGCACCTCTCATGGTTCACGAGCCCACGGCTGGAGATCTAGATGCTGCCTAGCGGGAGCCCAGTGGGAGCGCCCCCGGGCTCGCAGACGGCCTCCTCTCCCCGGTGTGCGCACGAGAGCGCGGGCCCCTCGTACTCCCACTTCACCATCCACTGTTCCCCAAACCACGATCTAAAACAATCTCGTGGGACTCCGCACCTTCTAATATTATGCAATCACACACATCGAGTTCCAGAGTATTTCATCGCCACGAAACAAAAGCCCCAACTCATCCCTTGCAGGTGCATCTCGGGTCACCGGGCAGGAACAGTGTGCCAGGCGGTCCACCTGCTTTGGGTGACTTTGGCGTCTGCGTGTGGGTGACTCAAGATCGCGTCTCTCCAGTCCTATCTCCTCAAGCTCTTAGACCATGTAAACCTGATCAACAATCATTACACCCAGAGACAGAAAGGGATGCAGGCTCCATCACTGGGATTTGGGACGACGTCCCACCCTGGAAGGAAATGAGCAATGAGGGAATGTTTCTCCTTCCCTGGTATTCCTCGGTTTTGTGGAAATGCCTATTCTGTCCATGTCTACGTGGCACACATTTAATGTTTGGAGTTTAATTAGAAAATTCATAGACCGGATTTATGGCTAAACAAAATCACCACGGCAGAGAAGAGTCCGTGGGTGCTGTGTTAAGTCCCTGAAATGCTCATGTCAGCGTACCTGGCTCTGAACGTCTGATGGTGTCCCTACACGGGTGTCTTCCATGTCAGAGAACAGAATGATGCTAGCTCATTTTCTCTCAGGACACCGAGTCACTGTTTTGATGAATTTTTCCTCGGAATTCGTAGCATCGAAGCACTGGACTGTCTCATCCAACCTGACTCTGCCTCTCCTAACTGTGGTTATTGCCGCCAAAATCTCAATGACGTTTTCTAGAGGAGACTCAGTCTATTCACTTAGCAAATATTCATGTAAGATGTTCTTTTTCTCTCTCTCTCTTTTATTTTTTGTCTGTCTCTCATATTTCATACGTATTAGGTGTCGTAAAAATAGGTGTGTATTAAGTCTTGGAGGAGTTTACAATTCACTTGTGGTCATAAGGTACAAGCAAATGTATTTATAATACACCATAAAAATAATAGGAGCCTATCTTAGCTCAGGTTGCCATAATAAAAATACCATAGATTGGGTGATTTTAACAGCAAGACGTTTATCCTCCACAGCTTTGGGGGCTGGGAATCCAAGATCCAGGTGCTGGAAGATTCTGTGACTGGTGAGACTCCGTTTCCCAGTTCACAGACGGGATCTTCTCACTGTGTCCTCGTGTGGCGAGGGGGCTCCCTGGGGCCCCTTTTAGGAGAACACTATCTCACACCGGGGCTCTACCCCATGGACCTCATCACCCCCATGGGCTTCCCCTCCTAACACCGTCACCTTGAGGGTTCAGACTCAATGTGTGGAAGGTGGGAGGTGGGTACAAACAGCCTCAAACCAGAACTGCAAGGAAGAGATGGCTAAACATCTCCCGGCGGAGACCCACAGTAGATACAGCTGGGCCTACAATCTTTTCGCCTTCCCACTCTGGCTTCCTAAGGTGTGTGTCCTGCTTGCCGGTTCCCTGAGTACCTTCTCCTATTAAATATTTTAAATGTCAACTCAGACATAAGGAGGATTTCTAGTGTATAAGTGGAAAAGGTAGCTTAATTCTGCTAAAGCTCTTGTGGAAGGAAAGGAAAAAGATGAAATTGCATCTGAACAGCAGGTGAGGTCGTGGTGTGTCAGTTGAAAGCAAGTCTGAAATTGGACTGTATTTTCCAGGAAAGGAAGAACTGAAAATATTTTTTGAGACTCTGTAAAAATTGGAGCTTTTTTTTTTTCTACCCAAATCTTTCCACATGCCCACTGATGTTGAGGAAAGGTCTGGATCAGGACGTTTACGCTCGCGATGCAACCCATCCAAGCATTTGCCAGGCAGATGAAGATTCTTTGGAATTCTTAATATCTCGTTGGGGTTCAGCGAGCGACTGGACTTAAGAATACCAATAAGAAAAAAAAATATCAAGTGGAACATGAAATACTCCTCGAATTTGACACTCTTTTAAAAAAACCGCTTACTGTTGTTTTATAACGTAGTGAGAAGGAGGAAGGCAGATTGAAGGAGGAGATATTTCATTTTTTGTCTTGTCTCATGAGTGATCTGTTGATAATGGAAACAAATCTATGCGTTGACTAACTTAATAACAATGATTTACAATCTGTTTTCCATTGGACAGTCTTGGAGGAGCTTACAATTCACTTAGCACCTTATGTGGTCATAAGGTACAAGCAAATGTAATTATAATACACCATAAAAATAATAGGAGCTTACCTTAGTTCAGGTTGCCATAATAAAAATACCATAGATTGGGTGATTTTAACAGCAAGACATTTATCCCCCATGGTTCTAATCTAGTTCTATTTTTCATGGAATTGTTGATTTTCTGAATGAAAATAATACTTACGAAAATCTGGGTGACATTCTACGTGATGATCTTATTTCCCGGTTTCACTAGACGACCAAGGCTTGATGCGTTCGGAAACCACCCACAGTAAAAATAAAACAATGGAATTAAAACCTGTTTATATGTATACAAACGGAAAATCTTCTGTATCGACATCAGAATATGTTGCTGACAATAGAGTGCAAAAATTAAATCTGAGATGTAATGCAACGTGCCTCATCTGTAGCAAGTTTTATTTCTCTGGGATTGTGTAATAGTTGTTGGCTCTCGGAAATGCGTTACTTTTGGCACTGAACGATGAGAACAAGAAGAGCATGCAAAATCATAGCTGATAATTTTAAATCAAGCCCAAGAAAAATATTTCTTTCACACATCCTAGATAAGTAAGTGGTTAAATCTAATGATTTTATATTGATAAATCGAACAATTTATTTTTCGAGTGAGCAGAATAATAAATTCTATTTTCTATTTATACGTATTGTGCCTTTAGCATTTACCAATGTCTTTGTTCTACAACTTATGGGGAACAGTTCTCAGATATTTATTTATTGTACCATGAAAATAGAGGACTGGTACCTTATTCATATGTTCACCAAGCCTATGATTATCATTTTATGATATTCTGCAGAATTTACTTTGCTATTTACATAATTACTATGCTTTGATGAAATGTAACAGACATAAGTAAAAATGATATAAATCAGATGAAATGAACACCTGCTGGAGGCCAACTAATAATATAATCTTCAAGGTGACCCAACGTAATTACTCTGCCTACACAAAGATTTTTATTAGTTCCCATATTATTAGCAAAGCTGTAAATAATTATATGGTAAATATTGGCTCATCACGGGTAACAAGAGACTAATAAAGTGCTTGAATGGTTCACATGTCTTTTCAAAGTGCACATTGTGTGGGAAAAACTTCAGAAATTCTGAAGTGCATGCTTCGGTATTCCATTTAATAAGTTCGGGCTAATTTCACATACTTTTTCAAAAGACCTGTTTTTCTTTGACAGATGAAACTGTTGCAAAAAAATATTACTTTCTTATACCAGGTTCTCTAGAAAACGGTCTGAGGCGGAAACTGGCATGCTAAGAGCGTCGATGAGAGTGCAAAATGCAACGTGTCCTGCACTTCCACGAGGTGCCGGCCCGAGGTCCAGGCAGCGCGTGTGCCTGGGCGGGTCCAGACTCGGCAGTTCTGGGTGCGACGGGGAGTCCTGCTGGGTACGTGGCCCCCGGGTCTGTCTCCGCCGCGGGAAGAGGCCTGGAGCTGGGGCGCCGGCCCAGAGGGAGACCACCGTGCATTTCTCCATCGGGGCTTAGCACAGTCGGCTGTGACCCCCTTTCCCCCTCTCAGATCTTGGCTACATTTACAATGTCCTGTTCTCTTCCAAATAACCAGTCGTTAAATACAATTACCAAGGTGTTGTTTCCAAGACTTTACGGAATTTTAGGATTTTAAAAATATGACCATCCATCCTCAGGATCTGCAAGGAGAGGATTTCATGAGGTTCCCCTTCTGTAAACACCAGGCAAACTTACCGTCAAGGAAGGACATTGCTGATGCCAGTGAGTGTCTGCTCACAGCAGATGCGCGGAGCAGATTCCCAGGAAGGGCCCGCAGTGGACCCCGGCGCCCACGGGTGGGGAGCAGCGAGGTCCCTGTGAGGACATCTGTCTGGTCGGTGGCGTTGGAGGGGCGGTTGTTTCTCCACCTGGAAGAACATCTCCTTTAGGATTTTCCTCTTTGGGGCACAGAAGACGTGAATTGTACTTTTTTTTTTTTTTTTCAGAGACTTTGTACAAATTTATTCAAAAGGTCGATGCTGAATCTTCATTTATGATTTTCTCTGTGTGGCTGGTATGTCTTCCAACAGAAGAAGTCAGAGTGCACTAGAGCATTTTGTTCCCACAAAGAGGAAGGCCTCAAACATCCTGGAGACTGTCTCTGGTGTCTAGGATGGCCCCACCTGTGGGTGCTGATAGTAGGATGGGAGGAGAAGCAGCCGTGAGTGGGCCCACAGACTCTATCAGTCCTGGGAAACCAAAGTGTAATTTTTGTAGAATCAGATGTAAGCATCTTAGCAATCCCTTTATTTTTGTTTGCTTCAGGTGGATTTCCATCTGTTGAGTTTGCCTCATTTCTAATTGAAGAGCTTGTTTCATATAAAACAAAGGAAACAGGGGTACCTGAGTGGTTCAGCTGTTTAAGCGTCTGCGTCTGCCCGGGGTCCTGGGATTGAGCCCTGCATCGGGCTCCCCGAGGGACCCTGCTCCTCCCTCTCCCCCCGCCCCTCCCCACTGTTTCTAATCTCCCTTTCTGCTTAGTGAACGAATAAAATCTTAAAAAAAGAGAAAGGAATAGAAGAAAGAGGATTTGCACATATTTAGAGAAGAGAGATTGAAAATGTGAAAACCTAAAAAGAAATGAGAATTTCTTACCAGAATTACCTAGGAGAGTTTGCTGACTCGCTCCTCATGTCAGGCGGTGGTTTTATTTTAGCCAAGGAACCAGTTCCTCTACAACAGAACCTCTGGATGACTGACGCTGAATTTGAACACATACCCCTCTCTCGAGCCTTGAAGGTTCGAGGGGGTCCACAAAGTAGCACCTCCCTCCTCGCCTCATCAATCTAGAACCATGTTGCAGAGGCTGCAGGGAGCAGGTGGGGAGCAAGCAGTCACCGGCGTGGAGGGTTAACACAGGGGGGGACCCAGGGACCGCAGCCCGTGGGCTCTGTGTGCTCCCGAGTCGGAGCCGGGTGTGGCCACCAGGTTGCAGGCAGAGCTGGGCGCCCGCAGCCCCGGGAGCCTGGGCCTCGAGGTTTACCGAAGTGGATCAGGGCAAGTCCCCGTGTAAGAGGCGGGCTCTGCGCGGGAGGAGAGGGCCCGGGGCCATGCAGGCCCACCTGCCGGGCCACACCTGCCGGGCCACACCTGCTGGGCCACACCTGCCGGGCACATGCCGGGCCGCGCATCCTGGACCAGGCCGGGCCGCCTGCCCGTGTGGCTGAGGGCCCAGGTAGGGATCTGAGCCCGGCCATGCGTCCCGAGGCGCGATCGCAGGCACATCCCACTGCGGGCTGGCTGTTTTCTGTTAATCAGCCAAATCACAAAACCAACAGCTTGTGCGATAGCCTGGTTCTGTACCCGAAGCATCCGGGCAGGTGCGCTGTGACTCTCGGGTCGCTCTCCAGGAGAGCACGGGGGGTGGGGGGGCTCCGTGGGCCTTTTCAGAAAGCGGGTTTAATCAATGCTTAGCCAGCGGCTGCTCCTGTAAGGTCGGGAGGACAGCACAGCGCATCGTGATCAGAGACAAGGTCGGGCAACCTCTTCCCTGCACCCCAGCCCGTGACCTTGGGCGTGCGCCCAGATATTTCCCTTCTCTGATAAGGCCGAAGGGTCACGGGAGCGGTTGTGGAGGCTTCGGAGTTCAAACACCTCTTCTGCCTCAAGTTGCTTGCCGAGAAGCCCTGGCCCCCACACAGCATTCAGGCACCTGCGACCTCTCCCCTCCACGTTTGCAGCCCGGCCCCCTGCAGCGGGGCCCAGCACCCAGGAAGGCCCAACTTGTTTATTGAGGAGGTGAGAGCTTGCTCTGTATGTGCCCGCCCTGGCTGTGGCAATGGTCCGTGGGCACGTAACCACGTCTTTTGACAGAATATAACTGGAATCAGCCCCCACGATGACCATCTCTTCAAATGGAAATGGTGGGAGGGAGGTATTATCTTTCTTTTTTTAAAATAATTTTTTTGTTCATATTCAACTTGCCAACATATAGTCTACCCCCCAGTGCTCATCCCATCACGTGGCCTCCTCAGGGGTCTCTCATGGTTTGTCTCCCTCTCTAATTTTTTTCCCCACTCGGCCAGATTCTTTCTGAAGCTGCACAGACACAGTGAAAATACCCAAGTCATTTGGGAGGGGTATTTTCCTTGGCATGTACGACTGAAAAGGAGAACCACATAGGGATTATTGAGGGACTTTGAAAGTACTGGAAACACAATAGAATCTGACAAATACATCGATCAGTGCACACGTACAAGTTAGGCTTACGGCTTTCAATATGCTTTTGGGAATTTATGCTTTCCATTGTTGCTCTTGTTTTTGTGTTACCTTTTGCAAGTTTCTTTTTCAAATTGCCTGGGGACCTTCCTTTGGAATACAACCCAAGCCTGCATGTACACATGGAACAAGCAAGATACTCGGGCCTACATCTGGCAACGAGAGCAAGCATGTCATCAAGCCGCTTGATGCCATCCTGATGGGACTGACAAGTCATGTTTACCGGAAGGGTGGTGTACGTACAGGGCACGGCTCAGTGCTGTGCATGCATTACCACACTAGTCCTCACCACAATCCTGTGATCTCACTGCCATGGCCATCGGGGCCTAAAGACGAGGACCCAGACACACGGAGTTGAGGGCACCTGACCTAGAGATGCAAACTGCACTGGACCCGCAGGTCTGGTGTTTGAATCCACCATGTTAAGGACGTCCCACCTGCCTGTACAAACATGAACACACACTGGAGAACTCTATGGTTACGAACATAATTTATGTAAAATGCATGTTTTTTTCCCAGAAAAGATATGAATAGTGAAATTATTGCAGAAAAGCAGAAAATCTGAAACCAACAAGAAAACGAACAAGAAAATATTGAAAAAAACATCAGAGATTTCATGTAAGAATAGCTCTGCCCTTGAATTCCTTCTCAGGTTGCTATGCCAGGTCGGTTCCTTTAACCTTTCTAAGAAATTGTGATTTCCACATGATACAAACTATGACATATCAGTGGAAAAGTGGGGAAGACTTCCAGCTTCTTTTACGGAACTGGTTTAATCTTCAAGTGAGAATCTCTCAAAATATTAAAAAGAAAAGCACAGCACGATAGATGGGAAATCACTAAGTAAAGTAAGAACTAAACAGATCCTGCAACATATCTGGGGTTACTTTCACCAACATGCTCTGGGAGGTGTTATTTAATGATATAAAAATGTGTAAGTAGGAAAAAAACACAAAACTTTGAAGAAGTGAATTTATCAAGTAATACATGTACACGTATATGATAGGATATAAAATCAGCTATTTATATGCCTGCTGAATGATAGTTCAAACATTTTCTTTTAGCAGCAAAACCTGTTCTCCAGCTATTCCAATACATGATTCAATACAGGAAGTACATGACCGGGACGGTCTTCCTCCTGCCCTGGCACACCCCATTGGGTGGAAAAGAAGCAAAATTAAAGAAACAAATAAATGTTTAATAATATGCAAAAGCATTGTGTGTTATTGCTAAATTGATAAGGAAGGAAGACTCCAAAAAAGTTAGTACATGATGATCCTTTCGTGCAAAAGGGAATATACATGGATTCCCCAAGTGCTGAGCTTCAATTATATGCTAAGAGCTGTTCCTGTTCATTTTCGTTTGCTTCCTCTTTTCTCTACTGACTGCATTATTTCAACCAGTCTATGTGTTTCTAAAGGGTGTTTCAAGAAGAACCCAATATTTCAATCTCACCTCCTCTCCTGCACGTGCTCCCAGGATACCTCTGCACTCCCAACCCCTCACCCACCCATACATGTGTTGTCAAGGTCACAGATACCCTGTGCTGGCCAAGTCCAACGCACACGTTAACATGCTGGTCCATGTAGACCTACCGCGGTGTTTAGTTCTCACTCAGTGATAAGCATTCAATGAACATACAATGTACAATCCTGATGCCATTCTCTTCTCATTTTCTCTAATTTTCCCAGAAAGCCTTTCCAAACAATCAATGACTTAAGTTGCTATTTATGTGAATATCATTTCCAGATTAGTGTCTTCAGCCCAAAGGTCTCTGTTGAGCGGCCCATTGGCATCTTTCCTTGAGGCCCCAGGGTTCTTTATACTAAACAGCTCCCCACATGAAATTATCTTCTCCCTACAACTGCTCCTGTCCTTGGATATTCCCATGCTCTCTTATGGGAACATTATTCACCTGTTTTCTGAGCCCATGCTTACCCAAAGCCAGTGGTTTTCCAAGTTGTATCTACTCCAACTTACATATCTCTTGATTCTTCTCTTCCACTTCCTATAAAAGTTAGTGATTAGGGGCACCTGAGTGGCTCAGTGGTTGAGCATCTGATCCTGGGGTCCTGGAATCAAGTCCCCCATAAGTCTCCCCGCAGGGAACCTACTTCTCCCTCTGCCTGTGTCTCTGCCTCTCTCTCTGTCTCTCTCATGAATAAATAAATAAAATCTTTAAAAAAAGTTAGTGAATGAAGGGGCAATTAATATACCTACAAAAAACAGAATAAGGAAAGTACGTGTAAACCACAAAACTGTTCCAGGAAGTAAAATGCCTTCTGTTGTGCTTATTTTTTTTATAAATTTATTTTTTATTGGTGTTCAATTTGCCAACATATAGAATAGCACCCAGTGCTCATCCCATCAAGTGCCCACCTCAGTGTTGTGCTTATTTGAGCTCATATCCTATTAGATTGCTCCAAAATGAATGTTTTCAGGCCATATCGCCATCAACCACCAAGCCTGCATCCACTATTCGTAAGGACTTAAAAACCATTGATGAAGAAATAAGGAAGAGAAAGACTTATCTCCCACCTTCTGTGGGCATTTCCATAAGTTCTGGTATTTTTTGACCTTAAATAAACTTTCAAGCTTCCAGTGGAACCTCTTCATGACTTTCTGTCAATCTCATTGCTTTGCTTCGAGATCCTTGCGAAAAATGTAGGTTTTGAGGAACCTAGGATGGTTTAAAAGGACTTGTTTTAAAGGATTTTCTCTGGTTGTGAAAATAGAGCAATATTTGCAAGCAGATGATGGTATCAAGAGCGGATGGCTTAAATGCAGGCTTTTTATTGAGCGGCGTGCCGCCAAGGACGGTGCCTTTTACAGAACATCACGTCACACTTTGCTGCTTTGCGGAAGGACGGGACCTGTCTCAGAAAACATCAAGATGGCAGGACGGGGAAGCAAACGTCGTCGTGGAAAACAAAGAAGATGCCGGGTTTGCCTCGTTTCCTAAAGACCAGTAAACGTTGCCACTTAACTGCAAATTTGATCACTGGGGGTTAACGTGGTTGTCTCCCTGTTGATTTTGCAGACTGTCCTCTTTCGTATTTTCCCCTTTCAAGTATCTTGTCAGTTACTGCCCACCAATTGCGCTTATTTCAGAGCCAACTGCAGGTAATGAGATGCTGATTGGGGATTCTAGAATTCACTTGCCGATGATTATGTGTTATTTTAACAGGAGAATGACAATAATTTCCTGTAATGCCACTTGTTAAGGTAATTATGCTATAATTGCCTTATCAAGGTGTCATAGAGGAGAGGGGAGAGACTCCAAGATTTCACAGCTGTTGTCTTGCTCCTTGAAGGGTGCTCTGGAAACTGCATCATCAGCCACCGGATTAAATCCCTTCCAATTGTTTGAAACCTGGACATTGTTGTCCTGGGCAGCTTATGTGACCTTAAAATGAGTTTTTTCAAGAGTTAATTTTTTTGGAGTGTCTTAATATAAAAACTATCTGCACAAAATTGCAGATACACTGAAACGTGGAATAGGAAGAGTTTGTAGCAACTGTGGATTTAAGAAGAAGCTAAGTATTAATAAATATAATAGCATGAAATAAAGGGCCAGTGTATCTAAAACATACAAGTCAAGAACAGATGTTTTCCAGCTATAACCAACTGAAGATGATGTCCATCGTATAGAAAAATTAGCACTATCTTTGATTGACTTTGTAGATCCATAGTGAAGATTATTTGTTCATTTAAGTAAGTCCTTATAGCTTTACCATAGTTATCATTAATACAAAAATATTCAGTGAATATGGGACACTGTTCTAAAAACAAAATGCTCCTAAGTTGGAAAATTCAAATATATTTTCTCCGCACACATGAAGCTTCCATTTTGTTTGGAGGCAGAGACAGTAAGAAATATAAACAAGTAAAAAGTCAGCGAGACAAACGTGATGAGTGGCAACAGCAAAGAAGAAGGCAGAGAGGGAAAAGCGAGGGTGAGGGTAGTGTGAAGATGAGGCAGCTTTTGAGCTCAGACTGTAGGTAGTTGAAGGAGTAGCTGTGCAGTAACAGGAGGGAAGTCTTCACGGAAGGTCTGGAGAACCTGATGTGCTGTGTGGATAGTGTAGTTGAAAAATGGCAGGAGGACGGTGGCTGAGTGGGGGGCATTGGGACAAGACATGTTCCAGATGAATTCAGAGAGGAGCAAGGTCTTGTTGGTCACCGTAGAGAGGCTGGCTTTTACTCAGAGAGGGATGGGAGCCCCCGGGGTGTTTGGGCAGAGGTAGGGAGTCTTCAGCTCTACAGACACTGTGGCCACAACGTTGGGAGCAGACTGTGGGAGGCAGCCATGTGGGTTCCAGTGACCAGACTATTGAAATGAAGCACAGGGCTGCTGAACAGATGGTGATGGTTTGGCTCATGGAGGTGGAACAAAAAGGGGCAAATGTCACCCTATGCGACCTCCCAAGAGATTACATGTCAGGAAGACCAGGGAAAAGAAATTGTTGGACACACTGAAGGCTCTTAGCCTACCCACCTGGGAAACACAGCTGCCATGATCTGAGTGGTGAGCAAAAGGGACCCCGGTCTGGGGGGAAAGATCAGAAGCTCAGGTGTAGACACGTTCGACATGAACAGGTACTAACAGACAGGGCGAACTAGCAAGGAGGCAGTTGTGTGATGACTCTGGCATTCAGGGAGAGGACAGGGGTTTGTGTGTTTAGAAAGGGATATTTTAAAGCAAGTACCTCCAATAGAAGGGACCCAACAGAGAAACGTGACATGGGGAAAAGAAGGAGTCCCTGGACTCAAAGTCCTGATGGATGGATGAAAGGTGACAGGCTCACCTGTCCTTTCGTAGAATGACTGTTTCCTCCCCTTCGCCAGGTGTGAACGAGGCGATGGTTGCAGAAACGAGGGGGGAAGACAGGGGTGTTTTCTGCCTCATGCATTTCCGTGGGATAGTTTTTTGGGAAGACATCCAACATATGTTTTCTTATACATGTACTTTAAATCCTGCATCCTCTCCTCTATTAATATGTACATCATGAAGCTGAGCTTCATTGCCTCAGGAAAGAGAGTACAAAGGAAGGAACCCAACAAATGTTAGCCTCTTGAATGTTGAGCTCCTAATTAGACATCTTAAAAACTAACGCTGAACAATCGTTTGAACGTCAAAGCACTTTTGACTCCTAAGAGCCTGGCTCTGTGGAGAAGGATTTTTTTTTAATCTTCAAATTAAAAATAGCTTAGCTAAGAATACCTGTTACTAGGTAATCAGAGCATGGAATATAATAAACTGCACTCTACCAAGGTGAGGAGAACCTGGGAAGAAGGAAAAATGGTTTCTCTCCCACTCCAAAATGTGATGAGTTCACTCACCAGGGAGAAGGGAGATGCTAGGGGTGGGGCACGAACTTAGGTGTTGCCTGAGAAGGGGTTCTCTCAACATCTCGGGGTGATAGAAAGGCCTGACTATTTCAAGGTGAGCAAACAGGGAAGCCTGGTATCTCAGTTCTTAGGTATAGACCTGAGGATAGCAATTCTTTTAGAAAAGCCTGGATTCCTCCTGGTGGCTGAGAAATAGAGAACGGATGCTGAGAGTACCTGGAAAAACCTAGTGGGGTGCAGTCCCGCGGAAACCCGAATATCCCAATGTGGTTTGGGGAGATGGATTAATCCACGTAGCAAGTGAGAGACTCTTGAAGCCTAACATTGTTTCAAGGAGAATTTGAAAGATGGACAGATGGTTGGATAGATGGACCATAGGGTGGATAGACAGATGTAGAGAGATGATAAGTAGGTAGATAGATAATAGATAGATAGCCCAGTGGATAGATGGACAGATGGATGGATGGATGAATGGATGGATGGACAGATGATATACACATACATACATACATATTGAATCCAAACTGACAACTCTAACTCTAATCGTGTAAGATTTCATTTGTTGCTTCAGGTTTTTAGAGTAATTTTACAAACTTTAGAGGATTTTGTATCCCTTTCATGCTTCTATTTTTACATAGAGACAGCTTTGCAAATAGCAATTTACTATCAGAAATCTAAAGACTGATGAGTCTGTCCAGGATACCACGCACAATAATGTCCCCCAGTGTTCTGTTGCTGAGTTTTGAGTCATCCTCCAATCGGGCTGAGGCTCCTCTGAATGCCGGTGAGGATGAGTGGGTGGTATAGACACCGACAGACTTCTTCTCAAAGGAAACCACATAAAGACTTATTGCAACTTCTACAGGACATGCTCCTCTTGTTGTCATTAAACTATCTGAACACTCATAAGACTTAGTGTTTTCATCTTAAATGAAACAGAAAGATCTATTTCAATTTCAACAGCTAATTTCCAAGGTCTGTTCCTAAATCTTTCAGTGCCTTAAGGTTCAAAACTGACCCCTTCCTCTCTGGACTTTGGTCTTTCCCAAGGCGATCTTCTGAGACACTTCTCTCAGACCTCTGCACTCAAGTGGCATCAAACACTCCCTCTCCAGACCAAGGACAGCCGCCCCTGTTCCTGGGTGACATGGAGCCAGTGGGAGCATTCGCAAGCCTTGCACCTGTCAGGCTGCCACCCCACCCGTGTGACAGGGTGCAGGCCTCTTAGGACTCTCTGTCTCGGTTGGCTGGCCTGTAAAGCTGGGGAAAGTAGTATGGCCCTTTCACGTCTATGCAGATGGAAACCTGTGCACATCATCTGTGCGAGCCACAAATAAGCAGGAGTAAAGGTCTGAAAGAATGTGCAACTCGCCTGTGGTTCATTGAAACCATGAAGACAAGTGAGAGAGACCGAGAGACAGACACACACATACACGTGAGACAGAAACAGGAAGAGAGAAGCTCCTGACCTCTCGTCTCATCTTATTTCCTTCCAGACAATTAGGGAAAGGTTACTAGTGTTTCGAGAAGGGCGTGTTGCTGTGAAGAGTTTATCACCCTCTCCCTTGTTATTTTTAGTATGTGTCAGTGATATTACAAAAAGGAATTGTCAACCATTAATGAACGTCTCTTTGTTTTTGAAATACGTGGTTTTGCCCATTCCTATTTCTTTATAACTGGGGCAGCCCAGTTTTATAGAATGGAGGATGATAGGTAGAAATCATTTATCTTGAAAGGTCAGGCTCATGCCCTACGTGCTGCATAGGGGTCCGATGGCAAAATGAAGACGAGTCTGGGGGGCTTCAGGGCGCCAGGATTTGGGGAGCAACAGGGCCTTGGCTGGGGGTGAGAGCGCCGTCCCCACAGTGCAGGAGTTGGGGGGCCCCTTGGCCCGGGGAAAGACCCAATAAGAGTTGCCATGAGCCCATCCGTCCTCTCCAACTACTAAATACATGCTTTGTTCTCTCTGACAGACTCATTTGATGCTTCTTGAATTTTTCTATAAAAATATGAAGTGATCGATCCCAAGAAATCCATCCAACAACTAGCAGGAGCGAAAACATGGATAAAGCTAACATCTGGCCGAGGGGCAGCTCTCAGTGAGCAGAGACAGGCCGCCGACTCTGCCTCTGACGATGCTGCGGTGAATGTCGTGAAAGAGAGAACCATGATGAGGGTTGTAAAAAGTTAGATTTTTGGCCTAAAGTGAAATACTCCCACAACATTTTCCCATCATCCCACTGGTTTTGGTTAGTAATCCCTTTGGTAAAAAGGAGCAGTTTCCTGCTTTGACATAAAATGGACTCTCAGCTGTGAAGGTTGGGTCCAGGACTGACACCCATGGAGGGCATTAATTGTGCCTCTTTTTTTTTTTTTTTTTTGGTTTTCCTTCTGTTTTCCCCTGGTTAATTTGACTCAACATTATCCAACATACCTATGTTTTAACACTCAGCCTTCTTCTTTAGTTGGAAAAGAATATTTCACCTTACTAAGTCACCAAGTGAGTCAAGCAGCATTAACATACTTTAAAATGAAAGCGCTCTTTCCAGAACTTTCTACGTCGACATAGTATGATTTTTAAGTACCAGAAACGAAGAGTAGCAAAGTCATAAGGAAAGTGTTTTGTAATTCACTCGAACAGACTCCAGTAGGTCCACACACAATTAGTTATCAAAAAACAAAAGTGCTTGATTGCCGTATCATCTCCCTGTGAATGAGGAAAAATTAATTTATCAGCATTGCATTTAGTAATAAATATTTAATGGAATATTCAAACTACGTACTTTCTCGAGAGTGTTTTGTCAATTATGCAGCGTTAACCATCATTTGCCACATCATGTGTTGGAGCTGGGGTTCCTTCCTCCCTCCTGTGATCTGACTGAATGAAGATATTCCTTTTGACGCTGACACCCAGAGTTTAGATTTGGTGAGTTGGACTCTTGCATCATTTCTTACTTTATTTTTTTTAATATCCTGAAACATAACACAATTGAAATGATGGGGTAGAAAGTTCTACAATATCTGTTTCAAAACCCAGTGTCTTCTTCCATTATTCTGACAAATATTTGAAGAGTTCTTTTTTTAAATCTTCTAAAACATTTTATGAATGCATGCTATTTTATATTTATATCTTGGGGAAAGTTTTTCTTTTTTTTCATATAAAAGGAAACTTGGACATGAGTGTGTTGACCTATTTTTCCAAGCATGAATAAAATCTTAGAAATAATCATTTGAGGGGAGGTTTTATTTACGGTATTTTATTTTATTTTATTTTATTATTTTATTTTATGTAATGAGGGAAGGTTTTAATTTATGTTCTCTGACTTTTTCTGCTGTAGCATCAGTTCAGGTGGGTTCTTTATTTGCTACAAGATAATGTGTTTCTTGGAAATGTGGATTGGACCGTGGTCTTCAAATCTCACTGTCTCATCAAATCTTAGGTGTCATTGATTGAAAGATCCACTGCCATTTTATGTCACATTTAGAAAGAGAAAATGTTGCTCATTAAACTGTCACCTAGAATTTATATTAAATTTACCAGAAAAACCCTTTAATATTCATTCAGAAAAGTACTTTTGTCATACATCTCTCTTTTCCATGCATAAAACAAGAATATAAATGAACTAAATTGGTATTCTTAAGACTTCTCTTATAAGCCAGCTTTTTGAAATACATTTTTTTGTTGTTGTTTAGGTGTTAGTTGAGTCCATGAACTTCCCAGTGGCTTGGCATTTCTCTTTGTAGCTTTAACAACATGGGTGATGCAACGCCCTCTCTGTGCCTTGTCATTGTCCCAGAATTTTTTTCTAAACCATTGGCATCCAGTCCGTACGTTTTGATGACTGTGAAGTCAGTGGTGACCATGTGTGACTACAGACCACGGCAATGATAAGATGCATCCTATTTCAGATGTGATAATGAGAGAGAGAGAGAGAGAGAGAGAGAAGAGAGAAAGAGGGAGAAGGAGAGGGGAGGGAGGGAGAGAGAGAGAGAGAAAGAGAGAGACCATATATATAGAAAGAAGGAGATTATTGATATCACCTATTGGATCTGTTTCTCCAGAAAGCCCTAATAAACAGAAAAGTTGCCAAACATTCTGTGCCATGTTCGTACAACACAATAGTATATACAACGTGGTTACATCTCAAACACAAATTCCCCAGCTCATTCCTAGCAATTGATTGTTGCCCAATTGGCTGCTGAAGTTGTCTATTCTCTCCTCTGTTTCCCATGTTTGCAGACAGACTAACAGAAGAAAGAGCGTCAAACTGGTATTGGTTGTTCATTCTACTCCATTCTCAATTCCATCAGCATCACCAGCCTGTACGTCTGAGGGGTAGTTCTGAGGAATGAATGGCCATGGCATGTCTTAACGTCCACTTTTCTTTAAATGAAATTTAAGATACAGGGGTGTTGATCAAAGGGAAGCACCAGAGCAAACAAATCCTCTGACCTACCCTAGAGGTGATGGGGAGGAGAACACAGAGGCACGTGGTGAGGCTGGGATGTGTTTATAGTCAGAGAATTGTTACCAGGAGCCTGACAGCTAATGATTAAAAAAAATAAGCACTGACACTGCCATATGCTGTATCCATCTCATCTTGCTTGGTCAAGTGAATTTGATTTCAAAGTCATACTTTTGCTTGGTAATCTTTCTTCCAGAAGAAGCAATTACAGGGCTCAATGAAGTAGCAGCAGCTAGGGAAGTTTGTGTCCGGGGAAAAGAGACCAGATACTCTAGTTCCTTCTGACTACATTTCATGTATATTTGGCTTATTAATTTTGCATTTTTAGGTGAAGTGTGTGTCTCTTAAAAACACTTGACCAAATAAATAAATAAATAAATAAATAAATAAATAAATAAAAAACAAAACAACAACAACAAAAAAACACTTGACCAAACACCAGGCAAGTCACTTTCCTGGCAATAATGGTGAGAATAGGAGGCAAGAAGTTTGTAGTTTAAATGTTTCCGCCTTTGCTGCTCACACCCTCCCTTGGCCAGAATGTGTCTGTTGGACTGGGGTCCTCACCCTCACCCCCATGCAGCTCACAGTGTGAGCCTCCATCCTATGAGGCTGTCCTCCACCACCATCACTGTGTTCCCAATGCCCTGTGCCTCCTCCCTCCAGCTCATCAGGAATGAAATTCTGCTTGTTTTTCATGATAAGGTAACACAGTCCTCCTCAGAGCCTAGGTGGTTAAGCCTCCGGAGGGCAGAGACATTCTCTGTTTGCTCACCCGCCTGGCCCTAGGACCTGGTATAGCGTCGCGCACAATTAACATTCGAAATACCAATCAAATAAATCAGTGAATCATGGAAACTGTTACTAAAATTCATCTCAATGATTCTGTATTTGTCTCTAAAATATATCTATTTATTCATTCAACAAATATCTATTGAACGTCTGTTATGGGCCAGGCCCTGTTCTGGGTGGCAGGGAAATAACAGTATGGATGAAACTCCTCCCCAAAATACTCACTGATGTAATAGAGGAGAGGTGGTTATCAAAGAGAAACTTACATAGCGTTTGAGAAAGAAATATGATTATTGGAAACATAATGCAGGGGAGGACCTAGAAGGTGCAGGGGTGGGATCATTGGTGAGAGCCAACTGGAAGGACCTCAGGAGAAGGTGGCCCTAGACTGCAGGGGGTGGACAGACCTCTGGGGACCACAGTCTTTTGTGGGGAGAACTGCATGGAAGCCCTGAGGCTGGAGCAGTTCAAGGGACAGTCAGACTGGAGCAGGTCCCAGAAAGGCCACTGGGTGTGAAGCCCTGCAGGCAGTAGGCAGGGGTTCCCGAAGGTCCAGCCAGAGGATCCGAGTCAGCTGGGGGAGGTGTGGCAGGGTATGGAGCTGGCGGGAGACACACCGATCTCAGGTCCATGCTGCCCCTCATCTTGCACCTTACTAGGTCCCTCTGCACAAGACTTGGCCATGGCGAGGTCCACCCTCTCATTCCCATGGTCTGTGTGGAACCGCTCACAGAGCAGGTGCAACCAGCGATTATGTATTTAATAGCAACACCTCTCCGATCAAAAGTATTCATGTATCTTTTAAAACACTAAAACTTTTATGATGACAGCAGACCCAATGAGAGGAACTTGTTCAAAATACAACAGCTGCTTCCTCCCTCAGGAAGTTTGATGATGCTTCCTGTCCTTGGATTTGGGAAAATAAATCTTTGCTTCCATTTCTCTTTCTCTCAGTTTGGCCTTATGAGGAGATGATTTTTTTTAAGATTTTATTTATTTATTTATTTATTTATTTATTTATTATTTATTTATTTATGAGAGAGAGAGAGAAAGTGCGTGAGAGAACATGAGCAGTGTGGGAGGGGGTGCAGAGGGAGAAGCAGACGCCCTGTTGAGGAGGGAGCCTGACTCGAGACTCGATCCCAGGCCCCTGAGATCATGATCTGAGCTGAAGGCAGACGCTTCACCAACAGAGCCCCCCCAGGTGCCCTGAGGAGATGATTTTTGTAAACAACTGTCCTCTTAGCCAAACGCCACGAGGGACCTCGGAGTGCATTTCTGGATTGAACGGATAAGCAGTTTGTATTATAATATGTGGTTCATTAGCAAGATCACTTCATGCATGTGCATGGCCAGGGTCACCTCCACCACCTGAGATATCCCCAAGTCGAAATTTTGCTTTGTATTCGCCGTTTCTTCTAGGTAAGAGAGGGCTAGACAGATTGGGTGCTGCGACCCGGGCTTTACTCAGTGAGGATTTGAAGTGACAGTGGTTGCTGTTAAATACAAAGATGCTCTTTTTTCTTTGTTTGTTTCTTTAAAATATAAATTAGTGGTTTTGAATAGTTCTTATTTTGTGAGTCTGCACATTTTCTAGAGCCTGGACATGCTGAAGAACAAGTGAGAATATTTGTATGTTCACCTAAAAACATAATTTAAAAGGTAAGGGGCATCATCGTAGGCTGGAGAGATGGGGACTGGAGATCTCTGTCCTGACTCGTCCTTGACTATTTCTGTGATCTTATCCAGATCATTTAATCTCCCCTTTGTGATCTTTAAATATCACACAATGATGCAGTTACCACGCTGTGATTCTCTCGCCCTACCCCTCCAGTGCAGATGATGTAGCCGCCATTTTGAAGCATCTTGTTCACCATTGGGGCCACATCAATATTCTAGATCCAAGGATCTCAGCTCAAGTGTGAGTGGCATTCCCCTCAAGGTTCAGATATATCTAGAGGCTGGGGGCTGGCAGAGGTCTTCTCCATTCCACGAGAAGCAAGTCAGCCAGTATGTGTGGCCCATTAATGATGCTGCCATAGTCAGGATGAAGGGGTTAGAGCATATTACTGGTCAATGAAACTTCCCTGCACACTGGCCCCACGATTCATTGCTAGGGGCTCAAAAGCAGCTACTCCCAAAAGCTGAAAAAATAATCGATGTGACAGTGTGATCAAAACTCAGCATTTCCTTAGAACTGGTGTTTGGTGGTGTTAGGGTGCTTCACCCTGCAGGGGCTGAGGTCAGGGAGGCTTGACTCTCTTTATGGTGTCATACCATCTTGTCAGCCAGTGCCTTTCCTGGCCACTGAGAGCTTTCTAGGCTGTGAGCTGATGGCAACATCATGCTGTCTGCCTTCACAAGGTGTGAGAGCAGTGGGAACCGAGATGTTGAGGTCCTTGCACAGTGAGAGGCTCTGGACGATTTCTGGAATGTGTGTGTATGAGATCCTATCCATAATCCTAAACCAAAGGAGGAAGAATTGATTGGGAGTGAGCATCCAGAGTGGTGGCTGGGAAGGCGAACCAGAGGCATATTGTTATTGGTATGACTTCCCTGATACCCCTAAACAAGTAGGACCTGGGAAACATGGATTATCTGGCAGTAAGCAGAATGGAGCTCGGAAACAGAAAGTGGGAATTTCATGGTTGTTTGCACTTGGCTTGGCAGGTTCCAAGGTCATCCAAGCAAACGTGCAGTTGGTAAAATTTGTGTCCAGGAAAGGTGGGGGGCCCGGTGCCCTTCCTTCCTCTAATTCTTCTGAGATGCTCCCACAGAAAGAGGTCTGGGAAGACCACACGCCTAGACTGTTAGACGCACCCCCACAAACAAGCTCCAGCTCCTGGATGGCGTCTTCCTACAAAACCATTATTGGTTTCATTGTCCTGTCCTTCCTCCTTTATACTTACCGATGTCATTTGCACCCATGTACTTACTAAGCCTTCATTCATCCGTTAGTCAACAGAGATTTATGGAGCTTCGGTTATGTGTTAAGCCTCTCCTTCTGCATTGAGGAAAGAAAGATTAGTAGAACAGATCACCGAAACAGGAGTTCCTTCAGAAAAGCTGCTTTTTTTTTTTAATGAAAACTACATAACAAATTATATTTCCCTTTATCTTGATTGTTGGGAAGCTGATGTCAATTCGATGCTCTACAGAAACAATTTTATTATACGTTGTAGGTAAACTACTCTTTGTTTTCCTCATGATTTCTGATTTGTAGATGATGTTGCATTGGAAGGCTTGGATATTTTTTTAAAGCAGAGAGGGCGTGAATGCCAAGTAAGAAAACACCAAATGATTTCATTCTAAGGAAATCGGTGATTTTGAACAATTCCTATCTGAGCCAAGTAACAATTTCACTGAGGCAGGAAAATGTTCTCCGAGCATCCCTCATCGTAACATCTCAGAAAACGGCTGTGATTAAAACAGGCAGTGACTGTGTCTATTGGACATGGAGAGATTCTCTTGAGCAAGTTTCTAAATACAGGTTTTGCTGTATTTCAACCAAATTCCAACCAAATGCTGCCAAATAAGTAAATCTTTTTCTTCACATACGTACGTACATCTTAATGGAAAATTTTTCTGTCATTTGTTGTACTGAATTTTAGCCACTGGAGAAAGGCTGTTGTTTGAAACAGCAGAACATGTTATTTGTGTGTGTGTGTGTGTGTGTGTTTTATTTCACTGAAGTGCGCACTAGTGTTTACATTCTAAGGTTTCTACTACAGGAATGCATTTGAAAGGCTTTGCTGGGAATGTATTCAGGCACGCACCAGAGACCAAGTGAAAACTACGTAGGATGCAGAGCCTAAAAAGTTGACCTTACACATTTGCCATCTGGCCCTTCGAATTTACCCCTGTTGAGAATAGCTTTTATTGTCATCGTCCCGTCTTCATTATTTTGTGCCTTTAATTACCATCCACGCGAGTAGAAGACCAGAGACAGGGAATAGCATCCACAAAGGGGAAGCAAATGTAATCCCGCTACTCTCTGCTCTTCTTAGCACCAGCTGCCTTTTACTCTAAAACCATAAATAGCTTTATTTCTTGTTAATGGAGTAATTTATACAGTACCTAGTATCTTCATTGACAGCACTCTTTATCCTGTAGCAAACGTGCAGCATGTACAGAATCAATTGCGTGAGTTATGGGGAGCCACGCAGCGCTCCGTTCTTCTCAATAACAAAGGAGAAAACACATTAAGAATGAGCATTGATGGGTTGGTGTGAGATCCGGTCAATGTGCTCTCCCGGAGTTGAAATTAAAAGGCAGTTAGGAGAAAATTGTTTTCTCTGGTCATCAGTCACAATGTGAAAGGCCTTTTTCACAATGATTAATTAAAAGCCCAAAAGAGAGAGCGAGAGGGAGTGAACTTTAATAAAGTATCCGGCTGGTTTTCGGTAACATCATGAGTTAATGGACGGTGGTTTGCCTTGACTAAGTGTTATTGGTCCAGTCCATAATTTCATCTTGAAATGGGCAAGGGAGTGAATCTTCCTCTTCGTAATTGAGTATTGATTTGAAAATAAATGGCAGTGAAACTCCCACTGAACTGTCAGGATATATTCCGGACGACACTGACAATAAATGATTTCTGGTTCTCATGAACGCTCTGGGTCAGCCTGACGCCGAGGCACGCGGAGGCCAGGTGCCATCCGCCTCCCCTTCTATCACCTTCCCGAGGCTCAGAGGATGAGACATCACGGGACAAGGCGTTCGCGTCCCCCGGGCCCGGCTCAGGCTCCATCGCTGGCCTCCTTTGTAAAATGTTTCCTTGAATTTGGAAAGCAATTTTGAAACAGCAGGTTCCGACATGTGGCTCCTCTTCCAAATAATAGCTTCCTGCTAACTACGGCACTTATGGAATACTTTCTGACGCATCTTCAATGGAAGGGAGTTAAAATGTCATTATAAATGTTTCAACGGGTTTGATAGATTTCCTTTACAAGTGGTAAGTAGTATAATTGGGTGTGATCTAACCAGGCACAAAATGACAAAAGACGCTTTTCATTCCGTGGTTGAGTCTCATCCAGCGTTCATGGATCGTCCAACTCTGTCGATGTGGCGCGGCAGACGGTAGTGAAAGGTGACTTCTGGGGAGAAAAAAACAATATCAAAGGAGACTTAGGAGGATAGATGGGGATTCTAAAACAAGAAGTCTTTTTACAAAATGCCGCCGGATTGATAAATCCGTGGGGTAAACATCAGTGTTCGTTAACAGCCGCCAGAGCTATGGCCTTTGTTTTTCTGCATAGCGGAGGTCTGCTACGACAAAGCTCCCATCTTTCATCAGTTTACACTAGATTTCTGAATTGATATTTACCATTTTTGCATTAGCAATTTTTCTACTGTACCAGAGATGAGGACAAAAACGCTGCCCGGGAAACATGTCCTGCTGGGTACTCCTTCCTGACACGTGACTGCGCTGTGCAGAGCCAGGGGGCTATGCTGCTTACGTGGGAGGGGCCACTAGGGCAGCTCCTGGCCATTTAAAAAGGAGAAAAAAAAAAAAAGAAAGCTTTTCCAGGTGATTTTCCCTGATCGGGCTGGAAAAAAAAATTTTTAAGGATTTTATTAAAAAAAATAAAATAAAGCATTTTATTTATTTACTTGGAGAGAGAGAGAATGAACAGGAGGGAGGGGCAGAGGGAGAGGGAGAAGCAGGCCTCCATCCATTGGGATCGAGCCCAATGTGGGACTCGATCCCAGGACCCTGGAATCAGGAACTGAGCCAAAGGCAGATGCTTCACCGACTGAACCACCCAGACACTCCTGGGATGGAAAAGGTCTTATGCTTATTTGGCTTCGGAAGGCCTCTTCTGGAAGGGCAGCAATGCTTTGGCCTCCCTCTGGAAGCATATGAGGTTCACAGAAACACAGTCCCCTGGAGCCCTTGAGTGCATCACCGGGCTCCACCTTCCTTCCCTGGGGGTGTGCAGGATGTATTAGGCTATAATGATGTCTGGTAGGCATCCCTTAAGACAATTAAATGGAAGTCTATAAATCATAAGAAATGTGGGCAAGCTGTGGATGGCTCTACACCCCTTCCTGGAATGACCTGAGGTGACCTGGTGCAGACCCGAGCAGCTGGTCCCCCTCCCAGGGCACCCCCTGCCCCTCCATCCCCGGACCTAATTCTCCAGGATAAAGTCCCATACGCGGGGGTTTAACATCTGCAAAGGTGAAGCAGCATCATTCATACTTTTATGATAATGGTGGAGTTGGCTGTTTACAGAAGGGTGATGAGGAATGCAGATAGAAATGAGCATCCTGCAAGTTTGTGGGTTGCATTTGTGGAGCTTCACAAACACAGTTTTCAATATTTCTGAAAGTCGCACCTCAATGCAAGACTCTGGTATCTATGAGGGCAACACTCAAAAACAGCATTCAGGACGCCCAGCCCGGGACGCCGAGGCAGAGGCTTGGAGAGTGACACAGGGCTCTCCGCCCCGTTGCGGTGCCCACTGTGGGCAGTGGAAGGCAGCACAGTGACCCTGGTCCAGGGGGACCCGTGCGCAGGTCTCTACCCGGAAGCCGTCCCCTGACCTCATATTTCAAGGGGCACCTAGGGCCACCTTCTCCCTCTTTCCCTCCTCCCAGCTGATTTTATGGTTTATTTTAGTGACCTTTCCACAGATAAACATGTCATGAAGCAGGGACCCCGCGAGCCTACTTACTCTCCTGACACAAATCCTTCCGGCCTGGAGCCTTGCGGTGTCCTGGAGGAAGCCACGTGGTGTGCAGGAGGATGGACCTGTGGGCTGGGAAAGGCGCAATGGGTTTTCTAAGCGCATCCCCTTTGCAATGATCACAATCTTGGGTGCAACTTGCATGACAGCACTCACCTGCTTTCCCTTCCCCGTGCCCGTAACTGAGATAAATTGTCACACCGCTTAAAAAGGAATTCAGCCCAGGAGCTGCCCACATGTCCTTAGTAGCCAGTTCATGAACGGCCAGAAGGGGGGATGGGGATGGTGGGTCTTCCAATGGTTTAGAGGTGTTCTCAGATGTCAAAAGTGCATTTAAAACAGTATTGGGGGGATGCCTGGGTGGCTCCGTGGTGGAGCGTCTGCCTTGGGCTCAGGGTGTGACCCCGGATCCTGGGATCTAGTCCCTGCAGGGAGCCTGCTTCTCCTTCTGCCTGTGTCTCTGCCTCTCTCTGTGGGTCTTTCATGAATAAATAAATAAAATCTTTTTAAATAATAAAATAAATAAAACAAAACAGTATTGGGGTTTATTCATCCGGTCCTCTTTGCAAGTCCCCAGCTCTTACCGGGACCGTGCTGTCTCTATAGGATGCCATGGGGCTGTGGCCCAGCCAGCTAGCCCAGTAAACACACGGACTGGAACAGGAGGTGTTAAGGGTCAGAATAGGATTTGGAGTGCGGCCCTAATGACGATGATGCAAGCCTGTCCCTGGTTATAATTTCAGTTGATTCTTAAAAAAAAAAAAAAAATTCAGGCTATGTGTCTAGGGTCAGAATTTTAATCCCACTTTAATGGAAGAAGGACTAAACTTCAGAATCAGAATTACCCACCGTGGATCACACACAAATAAATGACATGTCTGGGATTGCGTCTGGCCTCCTGCCCCTGAATGTAATAGGCATCCCACTGATAACCGAGGGACGTGGGGGCGGCTCGGCACTCGGCAGCCACGAGGGGTCCGGCCTCATCTCAACACCTGGGGAAATAATAAAGCCTCCCCCCGCCCTGGGAAACGGCAGACGGGGTCCTGGGGTGCAGCTCCCCACCAGGGCCGAGGCTGCCTCTCTCCGGGATCTGGGGCTGGACGGTTTCGGGCCTTGGTGTTTATGCAAAGAGAGCGCAGAAGGGCGCCGCGTGGCACCCGCCTGTTGTGCAGCCTGCCTGTCAGGCTGTCCTGTCACTTGGAGAGTTCGGCTCCCAGGAAGCCCTGTCTGAACCTGGCCCTCCTCCAGCCTGCCTCCCTTTGTGTCTCTTCCCCAAAAATGCTTAGTTCCGCTCCGTCTCTACCGGCACCCCGACCTGAACTCGAGTTCCCCGTTTTCAAAGGTGGGGACTGTGACCGGTGCATCCATTCGGCTCGCGGGCATCGCGGCCAGAGGTCGGAAAGACGTCCTAGGCCCCGGGCGGTTGAGCATCCCGGGTGTCTGCTCTGCACCTGCCCTGCGCGCCTCGTGCTCCTGCAAACGAGCGAATCTTATTCCTCATCTGCTTCCTCAAACCGCCACAGTTCCCCCGCGCGCATACCGAGTTTCTCTTCCCGGGCAATTGGTCCCGGCTTTGTCATTAGTGGGGAAAGCTCTGGCCTCTCGCACAGCCTTCTGCTTAACAAAACGAAACGTGTGCAATGCATTCGGGGCGTGAGGTCAATGGCTAGATTGTTCTCGCTCCAGAAGGCGCGTTTCCATGGGCTGAATCGCATCCAGGAAATTAGCACCATTTGTACCTGTAATAAAGACACAGGTGAGGCAGGGGACGGCGGCCGGGGGCAGACGCTGAAATCCTCTGCTCCCTGCCTAGAATGCGTGGCAACAAATTATCTAATCTGCATTTATTTGGAGACTTGTATTAGCAAAACTGATGGAACGGGGTTTGATTTGTGGACACGGGAGGGAGTCTGCGGGCCGACTGGCAGGGCAGCGGAGGCCAGAAGCCTGGAGCCCACGGGGGCTCGAAGGTGGAGCTGCTGGGTCTTCTCCGGGCCAAGCGTGTGGGGCCCCATCACCTCATTTGCAAAATGAGCCGTTTTCCAGAATGCCCCGCGTGTCTAAAAACGACGTCTGTGCTGGGTACGCAGGATGTGGAGAAGATTAATGTGACTGTAAGATAACCAGATTCAGAGAGATTTGGGGTCCTCCTGAAGAGGCTGAGCTGGGCCCCGCTGGGCCCCAAAGGCATCACGACGGAGGAGAACTTAGGGAAGACGCAGCAGAACCAAAAGCT